>NC_064437.1:45957968-46694469 GCF_023343835.1 Lagopus muta | reverse complement strand
GCAGGGAGGAGTGTGAGAAGGGACACAGCTGATCCTGGCTCTGGAAACCCAGGGCCTGAGACAGTGGGCCCTAAGATGAGATACTGCCCTTTCTCATCTTAAAAGCCCATCAGATATTGGCTAACACATCTCGCATGCACAGAGATTCAAAGCAAAAGCAAAGTCTCAGCCTCAGAAGCATCAGAGCCTGCTTGCCGTGTTCTGAGCACACACTCAAGCCGATGGCTAGATTTGGGTTCAGAAAGAGGAAGTGGGTGTCCCAGCAGTCAATAAGGCCTTCAAAGCCTTTTCCTCTCCGCTGTCTGGTGTAGAGTGTTGTGCTCCCCTCACAGCTCCTTGGTTAACTCCTTGTTGCAGGGATATGGAGCACATGGCACACTCCAGGGGTGAAAGTACCTCCCAATTGCAGGACTTTCAAAGGAGACATCTGGATGCCTACAAAAGTAGCGGATCCTAGATGCTGGATAGGAGGCAAGCCTTTAAATATCTGCAGTCAAAAGGAAGCCTCTAACAAAACGATACCATTGATACAACCAGCATTATCTACGTGACTTTCACCTGTACCAGGCAAGAACGGAAGAAGGGATGCAGATTCCCATGATGTCACAAAAGGACAGAGGAGGCTGTTGAGCAGACATGTCAGCCTCCCCCAGTGAAGTGGCGCAAAACCCTTCTGACTATTGCCAAGCCAAAGTACACCCACCGATCCTTTTGGAGTGGAAGAAGAATCCTGGAGAGGCTCACCCCAGTGAACAGCAAGGTCTGAGACATTTCACAACCCAGGGCAGCACCACTGGCAGAGAATCAAGGGAAAAAGCTGGGGCACTGCCCACCCCACCTCACTGTCACCCAGCCTAAGTGCCACCGCACTGCCTTAACAGCCACAAACAGTGCACCCCAGGTTGCGCTTACAGCTGTTTCTCCTACACAGCAGCATTTGGCTCAGGGGCTTGCACTAGCTCAGTGCTGAGTGTGAGGTGCCCTAATGGGGACAGAAGCCCGTGGACCCTTCAATCACACCAGGAGGCACCTGGCTGCTACCCCCATCGCTGGCAGTGATCCTTGCTGAGAAGGAAGAAGCAACCACATTTTCAGGTTCTACCCTATCCCCCCTGCTTGCTCCTTCTGCTTTGAACAGCACTTTGTCCACATTAGTAACACTGATGGCACATTTTTCAATCTCTAAAGGAATCGGCTTAACAAAATGCCTGAGGAAACATAACTTGTTCCACTCTGAAACACCCTAAGCCTCAGCATGCAGGCTCAAGTCTAAACAGAGAGCAGCCATGATGCTTCCCCACACCAGCAGCCACACACAGACCCCATCCTTTCAGCTGGCGTGGAGCAGCATAGTCCATGCCTCTGGCAACACCCCAGGGACTGGTCCTGGCTGGGAGATGACAGCTCCCTGCTGCTGCTCACAAGCCAATGCACAAAGCATCCCACAAAAGGTGTCACTTATTGCCAAGGATGCTATCTCAGCCAGGAACAGTAGTGTGTGAGCCAGGGCACCATCTCCTCTGGGGCTGCATAACCTTGCTCTGCATGGGTGATTACAGCTCACAGCAGAGCAATACCCAAGCCTATCCTGGCCTGTGATCAAGCAGGCAAACCTCATGCCAGAGAATCCCAGTAATGCTGCAAATCTTCAAAGACTGATAAACTAGAGAGGCTTTTGCTTATCTTCTTCAGCACTACTAAGCACAGAGGGGGACCTTGGATGTGTGAGAAGTCCTGGCTCCTCCAGTCCCTTCCACGCAGGAGTTGAACCCTGGGAGGTAAGCTGCAAACACTCATTATTAAGATCCTTTCAGATAGAAATTTTAACAGTAAAGACTCAAAAATCCTATTTTCTCTTTTCCTATTGTTTCCTTACTTCCTTCATTTTACTGTTCCCTTACAGATCACTTAGGTCTAACAGCATCTGGCTGAGCTGTTTTCCTTTCTGATATCTCAGCACCACGCTTTTGTTGGATGAAATTGAATACTCTACTGCAAGCCAATAACACAACAGATGAAGTCTCAACTGGTTTAAGAGGGGAAAAAAAAACCCTCATTCCTGGAATTCTTTCCCTAATTATTTGTTTATTTTACTCTATTTAAAGGGAGAAGGGAGTATGATTTGGCTCCCACCTAAGTTAATCAGAGTTTTTATCTAGAAGCCTATAGCCTTGAACTACATGCTGTCCAGATGTCAGATTAAGAGTGCCAAGCAGCACAAGATTTTCACAGGTCTAAAACTGCAAACTGATTGCTGTAACCTTGCTTCCAATTTTTTTATATTCAGTTGCAGAAGATCCTTTTTTCTCCTGTCAAAGGATGGCACCCAGAAACATTAAGATTCACTAAAGAATACTATCTTGTATTATCTGTTGTCATAAATCTAAGATGGTCCTTAAATTGGTGAATATTTTCCAATAGGGGCAAAACTTGGGACAGTCTGGAAGGCTTTTGCAACTTCTAGAATTCCTTAAGAACTAAATGCAGTAGGGTTTTATTTCTTGAGCATTCAGTCAATGAATGAGTAACAATATGTGCCCATAGACATTGAAACTAGCTGCAGAGAAGAAATTTAAGAGTAACGTCAGTGAAAGGGACCACAGTTTTTGTGGAAATCACCTGTACATACTACTTTGAAGAAACAACAGCTAAGGAAGGAGAAGAAAGTTTGAGACATTACTCTGAGCCACCATACACAGCCCAAGAAATGGCTGAAAGGAAGGGTGCACCCAGGCTGGGTGCTCAGGAGGGCTTACCTTTCTCCTCTGACTCCAAAATCTCCTGCAGCACTAGGAAGGAAGCAGACTGCCTGGGTGGCTCATGCGATTCTTGGTTCTCCTGGAGCATCTTGTAAACCTCAGAGTCTCTGTCTATGGCAATGCTGCCTGGGGGATGGCTGTGCTGATCTAAACTGAGGAAGGAAGAGAAAACACACTTGTTCAATGGCTAAACACTACAGCCAGTCCCTCTAGCAAAACCATCGCAATGCATCATGTGACTGAGAGACGAACGTGCAAACAAAGGCAGAACAGGATGCCATGAGACACAGAGGTGCTGGATGTGCTCACAGAAGACAGCTGCAGCCCCCAGGACTGAGGTGCTGGGCCACCCATGCACTCTGCTGTCATCAGGTTCTCACTCACCACCCCTGGCCAGCCCCAGCGCATTCCCTCTGCTTCCCAAATGCTGCTTACTCCAGAAACTGTCTTACTGTCCAGGAACCAGGAAATAACACATGCTGGGACAGGAGTCCCACATAGTAGCTTTGCCACCACTGTGCAGTCCCCACACACCTAAACCACCTGAGACTGCTACCTTACACTGCCGTGACTCTCAAATTCAATAAAGTTTATTTCTTAGAAAAATATGCATCTTTGCAAGCACGTTATGAAGTGGTAGTGAAAGCCACCTTCACTCAGTAACAGCTGCAGGATCCAGATAAAGGATCCTCTGTTTGGAAATAGTTGGAAATAGTGTTTCAAGTGGGCATTATGTCCACTCCCAACCCGAGGACTTTGCTAATTCTCACTGGAGCAGGAAGCACACTAGACTTGCAAGCATCTGAATCCTGGAAGACTAAATCCCACTTACTGAAGATTTTCACCCTGAATAAAACAAGATCCCTTCAATTACATAGACAATGTTCTAGATTATCCCAAATGAATCCATGCTCCACATTACATTCACCTTATATAAACTGATGTACTCCCTTCACTGTCCACCTCCAAAATCATTGGAGAGGAAGGCAGTCCTTGGAGTGTGCACACTAACAATGTCTCACAAACATGCATTCAAAAGCAAAGGCTCTATCATCTGAACGAGCAGGAGAGTCAAACAAAGCCACTGCATTTCAACCATGCATTTTGATGGTATGCAAAACATACAGATCAGCTCTTCCAGAGATGTACCACATAGATACGCTTACATATACAAAATTTCAGAAAAAATATTAAAAAAAAAAAACCCAATTGCTCAAATTTATATTCTGAAGAGTGAGATACCTCCAATTGTCAGAGCAGGGAAAAACTACAGTACTCACACAAGAACAAAACAGAACCCAACAAACAGCACACGCATCTTTTGAAGGGCCAAGGACACAGCGCTGTAATGCCTGCAGTAACAGGTCTCCACACCAGCAGATTTATGCTATCTGCTGTCACAAAGGCACTTCATCTGCTGCAAACACCACTAAATGGTGCCCTTGCCCAAAACAGCTTTGTAACACACAGCTCCAGCACCCCTCTCTACTGGCACCTCCAACCCCAACAATTATGACTAGATTTCAATGCTTCTAGTGCAGGAAACTCGCAATACTGATGGAATAACACTGCTTTAAAACAGAGCTTTAAAACTAGCAAGATGATTATATTAAGACAACATAAAGGCTGTCTCGCACAGCATCTTCAGAAAAGCACAGTCTTTTCATTACTAATGTGATTCCATTATTACACGTGAACACATTTTGTCAAGCTTATAAAAGTCTTAAAGCTGGGCTACAGGGAGATCTTGTACTCGCTTTTGTTGTCTCCTTTGTTAGCAGCATCAGCCACCCAGCAAAGCTGCCCAGCCAATGTGCCTGCTCCTGGGGAACACAGGATCACCTACAGCCCAACTGGTGACTCATAGCAAGTAACTGCTCTGAGCAATAATACAGCTGTGAATCCATTGCATCCTGCCATCACTTGGCAGCTGTCACACAGCAAAGCCTGCCCATGGGAGCCTGTGGACCAGGACACCAACCTGCTTGTTTCTAAGCATGTGGTGCTCAGCCAAGGAGGGGAACATAAGGGCTAAGGAACCATGAGATCCATGGGGCCAGCTCCTAAGCACCTCTGAAGAGCTCTACCTCAGTTGGAGGTGTTCTCTGCACACGTGCCACCCACCCGGGCTACTCCAAACCCATAAGCTTTGCCAGACAAAGAGGGAAACACGCAGGACCTGTTTCACCTGGAAATTAAGCTCCTCACACACAGCCATGGCCCAGCCAGGCAAACTAAACCACAGATGACCACATACAGACACATGTAGCAGCACCCAGCTGCAAACAACAGTCATTTTGGTTTGGGAGAAAAAAAAAAAAAGCAGCTGTTGGGATAAAAACCCTCCCACAGAAAATCCATCCATTGCAAGTGGATCCTCCAGGAATATCCCTTAACTCCTTGCTGTATGCAGTACCAGACACACGGGCAGGCTGAAACGATGTTTTGGTGCTTGACACAAACACAATGCAGAGAAAGCTCCTGTGAAGTCATGCACTGCCCTTGGGAAGGTGAAATGTAAGTGCTCCCTCATGACCAACCAGCACTGGGAGCCACAGACAGAGACAAGGCACTTGTGGACACTGAGACGCAGATGAGTGGATGTTCTGTGCTGGCTATGGAAGTGGCAGGCAGGTTACCTGGGGAAATCAGGGCTGATGGAAGAGATCTGCCCCTGCAGGGAATCCATGATGTTGCTCTGCGAATAGAGCTGCAGGGGAGAATTGAACTGCACATGCAGCACCTTCAGTCCTGGCACCTCCACCTCCACAGGGCTTTTAGGGCAGGCCTGGGCCGCGTGCTTCAGCTGCTCCGGCCCCACACGAACCTGGCTGGACAGGGCACCAGGGCTGTGCCTGCCCCGTGCCTCCACACTGGGTGACTGCAGCGGGTTATAGACAGAGGCAAAGGGAGCCTGCTGTGCACCCATCGGCGAGCGGCGGCTGTAGGCACACACCCATGTGCAATGAGCAGCACGGGTTGTGTTTGTTTGGGATGCGTTTGTATTTTATGTGGTGGAATTGAAGGAAAGATGCAGAGGAGGAAGAAAGGAAAGAATTCAGAAGTTAATGGAGAGCTAAACCAATACTCCAAGTGAAATAAACAGAATACTGTCTGTTGCTTCTGCCGGAGGGACACACCACTGCATACATCACTTTACATTAAAGGCTTTCAGCTGATGCTTTAGCTCCAGCCTCCTTGCTCCAGGTGTGTCCACACACTAAGCAAACCACAGCCACTCCACTCACAACAGCAATGAAGACATGGCAGCAGGACTGAGCATTCAGCCACAGCCTTGCTGTCCACCCTCACTGCTGCCCCTCCCAATTTGGTCTGGGCACCCTGCTGAGCAGCCACTGCACCTCCAATTCCAAAAGAGCCATGTTCAGTGGCATGGCTTCTCCCTGTTCTTCTTGCCTCCTTTGCAAGACCAAACTCTGCAATACTATTTATTTGCCTCATTTACAAATTGCATCAAACAGCCCAGGCTTCCAGGGAGCGCTCTCTCCTGGAGGGGACTTCAGACTACACCAGATGGAATTTGACTGCCAAATGGTCCCAACATGTTAACATAAAGCCAGATTTCTCCCTGCCATCCCTAACTCAGTCACTGAATGTGGGGTGAGAAGCAAACACCCAGCACCTTGCCCACCAGCTGCAACATATGCAGCTTTCAGAAAGCTCCTGTTTTATGGCTTCCAACTAAAAAAAAAAAAAAACAAAAAAAAAACACAACAAAAAAAAACCCTTGGACATTCAGGAACAAAAAGTTCCCATGGTGAAGTTATGGTTGTTACTCAAGTAGAACCACAAAGCTTTCAAGATTGAGATCATTTTAAGTCTCATTCCTAAAACTATTCACACCACTACGAAAAGTTTCATCTAGATATTAAAGCTCGTGAGAAAAACTGAGTCTGATAATAAAAATAGGAAGGTCAAAGCCTGTCTGTGAGCACCAGGCCAGTTGGGAGCCAGGATGGATGTTCTTCCTGCTCTAGCTGCACCCTTCCTGCTCAGCACAGTCACAATGAGATACCCGCTGTACAAAGAGCTCACAGTGAGCTGTCAGGCACCTGTTCAGACCAGCAGGCTTGCACGTCATGCTGAATGCACATGGAAACTGCGTCGGTCTCTGCTAAACAAAGAAACACAAGAGCGTTAATTTTATCTCTGCATCGTGTAAGACGTTCCCCACTCCCAGGAGATCTGTCCCTGGGTGCTGCATCCACTCTTGCCCGTCTGCTCCGTCCCCTGTCCTGAAAGAGAGCTGTTACATTTCCCCAGCTGGGCAGAGCTCAGAGGCATGGACGATACTTACAGCTTGCTGGGCTCAGGGGGCCCAGGCGATGTCTTTGACTCCACAGCATTGTTGAAGGTCTGGAGATTTTCTGAGGAGTAGAGGCCCGCCGGGCTGTTGTACTGAGCAGTGATCACCTTGGGGGCAGAAGCCGTGGCAGCAGTGAAGGGGACCGCGCTCCGGTTGTGTGCGCTTCCTATGTGCTTTATTTCCTGCATGCAAAGGAGCAAAGGCACAAGTCAGAGGTGCTCAGGCGTGCAGGGGGATGTGGCAGGCAGCCCAGAGCATGCAGCTGCTGCAAGGGTCACGCTGAAATGTGGTGGCACCTGGGAGCTCACTGCCCCAAAGAAGATGAGTGTCCTCAACATGTTGGCAGAGCCCGTCTCCATCCTGGATGGCCAACATGGCCTCTTCAGGCTGGCACTCAGGAGGTCATGCAGGTGATGCGCCAGGAATGCAAGATCTCCAAAACACAGTGACAGTACGAGATCAGCTGCTGCACACCTGGAAGCTCTGCAAAGCTATGGTGAGGCACAGGGCCCACCTTTTCACGTAAGACTACAGATTTTAAGTATTCCCTGCAAATCCTGAAAGTAGGGTTAATTTCAACGGAAAGTGAAGATTGATGGGCAGACAGAAGAGCACTCTTCAACAGCAGCTGAAAGGCTGATTTTCCCAAGACAAGGGCACACCAAAAAGAAGGAATCTGACATAACTATAAATGTACTAAACTACATCTGCTCCTTCAGCAAAGATTGGTCTCACAGCATTCTTTCATGAACATCTTAGAACTATCTGAACAAAAAACACTGCCCCAGAAGAGGTGGGAAGATGACCGTTGTTAACACAAAGGACTGCCCACAGGCAGTGGTGGCTAAATGCCTCGACAAGATCAGAGACCTCCTTAACATCAGAAGAATCGCCCAGACATTCTGGGCTTGCTGCAAATTGGAGCTTCCAGAGGCATTAGTGGATAACTTAGGAGAAAATCCCAGACAAATATGATGTTTAAAAAAAAAAAAAAAAAATTCTGAATCACATGCAGCTCTAACAAAAATGGGGAAATTGGTAGCCCCATCTTCAGCTCAGCAGGCTGGGAACCACAGCCCTAGGGCAAAGCTAACAGCACCCAAGGCTTGTTCCTCCTGGAGAAAGTGCTTAGCAAAAGCAAGGAGTGAACACAATGAGGCCTCAACAGAGAAGGCAGAAGAAAGTCCACAGAGGTGACTGAAATATTCAGTGCTGAAAGATGGCATTAAATATGCATTTTGAGAAGTCTGGGCCAGAGGCAGGGAACGGCTTCGTTACAGGGCTTGCACCCACTGGCACAGGATCAAACAGGGCCCTTCTCAAACATGCTGGGCCCACATTTCGTTGTCATAATTGGCACCACCAGTTTGCTTCCCACTCCATACACATGCTGACTTCTATAGCAAGGAAGTGAGCTTTCACTGTCCTTTCAGTGTCTCATGGCTCTCGTTCGATAGAGCTATAGTTACAGAATAAACACTCATTAGAAACAAGCATGACTAAATTCCCCTATAGAGCTTTCTTAAAATTGCTTTTATGCCCCAAGATTTCCTTACGCAGCTGGCTAATGTCCCTGAACTGACAAATGGGAGTCACCTTGTTCAATGGCACACACAAGACACACACAGGAACCCTTATAGAAGAGGAGTACAGGTCCAAACACACTCATGAGATACGAGTCATATGTAATCAGTGGGGTAGCTCAAGAAGTTCAGGTGTGGGATGATGGGATTGCGCTCCCACAGCTTTCTGGCCAACACAAATGGAAATCAGCCATGAAACTTTCCCACACACCAAAGGAAGACAGACCCTGGAGTAATTAGCTAATCTCCTTTGTTACAATCTCATTCAAAGTGCTCATAAAAATAGTCTTTCCCATGGCAGAAACTGTGGATATTAGCAAAAAATAATAATTACTTCAGCCTGTAAATCACACCATGGGGAAAAGTATCAGTGCTCTTTTTATCAGCATTAAATGCATATGTTAGAACACCATTCTGAGGCAGCAAGTGGGAGAGAGTATATGCAGACATACATATAAGTAGTCAGTTTAATGAAAGACAGAGGCAGAAGTTTTAGGCTAAAGGAATTATACTCTTAGGTCACATAGGCTCAAAGATTAAATCATGTCACAATCTGTATGGTGCAAACACTTTAGTATTAACCAAGAATTAGAGAAAAGGAAGTAATTTAGTTTTTTGTTTGTTTTTAATTTCTAGCTTCCTAAGGAAGGTTTCCTTAGGAAAGTCAAGCAGTTTCTTAAGACATCTCAATTACATGCTCTACATGCACGTGGACACGTTCACATCCCGACCAAGGCCTTCGAATCTGTCAACCAAGCTCCAATCAGTCTGACAGCATGACAGAAGCCTGAAGGACCATTAAGCATCCACAAACATTGAGAAAACAGGGAGCTGGATGGAGGAAAAAGATGGAAATCACATTAGTGCCTGGACTCAACTGCAAATTGTGCTCAGGCACTGAAGCCACGTTGGAAGTTTTTGACTACTTGCCACCAGGTAAGTTTTCTGCTGTTTAATAATGTTCAAGTCTAAGCTTCCAGAAGCACCAGGACATCTGTAGCAGTGCTCACAAAGCTAAAATCCATGAGAGACTGTAAGGGAGTTTATAACAGACCAAATAGAGCATAGAGAATCCTGAAGAGGATGTCTGAAGATTAGGTCAGAAAAATCCCATCTCAAGAAGAACACAGAAGATCAGTAACCTAAAAGTCAGACAATATAGCAAAAGCAATAAAATTATAAAGAGCATTTGGATAACCCGAATTCTCCATCACTTTGTCACACCATGCTGCTTTTTCTGCTCAAGCAGTGGAAGGAATTTGTGAAGAACAAGTACTTTCACGTAGCAAAACCAAGATCAAAAGATAACCTGTTTTCCCTGTTAAATGCATTTACCTAGGGATTTGCCAGACCTGCCCACCAGGCTCTGGGTTGGGCATTTGCTTTGTGAAAGCCCCAGCTCCAGGAATTGTATGTTTATGTCAGAGTCTGTGATTTAGCACTGGAAAAATATCAGAAATGAAGCGGTCCCACACCTGGTCACCATCAAGCAAAAAACGTATCACAGTGCTGCAGCCTCTTCCAGGCAGGGAGCAGCCACAGCACTAGCTGTGGTACAGGGAAAACATCCCCACACCAGAGCAGGAAGTGGCTCAGCATTTCCGACCACACCAGCATGACGGGGAATTCTCTGGGAGAACAATGGCCCCTTCTTCCTGCTCACATCAGGCCATGCTTGGGGATGCCAGGTCTGTGAAATCGCCATGGCTGTGCCATCCCCTGCAGCATGCAGCATGGCTGGCTGCCTACCCCACAGCTGAATTGCAAGCAAAGTCCACCTCAGGTACAGCTCGAGGCTCCACGTTATGGAGTCCAGGGAGCTCAAGGATCTCCTACTTGATGCTGCAAATTTAAACTATCAGCACCCAGGCACTGCAGCTGCAGGGAGATGTTCTCCAGCACCCCCGCAGGCCCCAGAGCCAGCCTCACAACCCAGCCAAACCGCACCCTACCAGCCTGCAGAGATGGAGGCTTGGATGCTGGAGCACACACCTCAAGAGCCATGCCAAGAGGAAACACGATTAAAATTTTCTCGGCACAAATGTTTACTCAGCTCGAAGAAAATGGGCCCCTGACCAAACCTCAGCAAAGGAGAGTGCCGTGCATGCAGAGGAAAGCACAAACCCACAGCCAGCATGCCTGGCCCCATCCCCGTGAGGCCACATGCGAAGTGAAGGCCATGCTCGTGCCTAGGAGCACCAGTACCTCTGCAGAGCCTGTCCTCACAGCCAGCTCCAGCTGAGGGAATGCTTCACCAGCTGCAGGCACAAGGAGCGGTGCCTCCGCTTTCACCTCTCCCTCTGTTATTGTTTGGGGTTTTTCAGCTATGGAAAAATCTTTTGCAATGCTTTGAAATCTGATTAGAAATTAGAAAGGGTTTGGGGCTTTGTTATTGTAGGGGGGTAAAACAACACGGCTGGCTTCCCACATCCTCTCCCTCCAAGTCCTTAAAGCATTCCACATCCATGCAGTAACGCCTTTTAACCAAAACCAGCAGGTCACCATATATTGTTATTTTATGTACCTATTGCTTCATGCATTGCCCACGCACGCTTGGCCTTATCAAAGACCAGGCCTACCACACACCCAGTTTCTATAGCCCTGGCCTTCCTGGTATCCAAGGAGATAAAGTACACAAGATGGAAACAATGACATCACCCAGCGAGGACGGGGATGGGGATAGGGCAAGCACTCTCACAAGGAGCCTGGGAGGACAGAAGCAGCTGTCTGCTCTTGCCATCCCACAAGTACCATGATTCACCTCCAGAACTCCCTCGCTCCCTCATCTGCAAGTCTGGACCTTGTTTCTTTTTCTATATATATATATATTTTTTTTTTTTTTCTTTTTCCTCTTGTAAAGAGCATTCTTGAGTTTGAAAGCCCTTATCTTCTATGGTTGAGAAAGATGTGATGTCAAAGTGAGGGCTTTCAGCTTTTCTTGGAGACAGTCCTGGCACTGACCACCCTCAAAGCCAGTCTCTCCCGGTCACTTCCTACATGAACATGATCTCACTAAGCACAGAGACCTTGGCCCACTGACCTCACTGTCACACAAACACAGGAAAAAGCCAAACCTTCTCCCAGAAAGCCCGGGTTTAGCAAGGCAAGGCACAGACACAGAGATAACAAGATTTTCAGTTCATTTTACTGACAAGCAACACAACAGCACAGCACACATGGCTCTGAAGCTTACTGCCTGGCCCAGGCTACCAGAGAGCATGGTAGCTTGTAATCATCCTGTCCTCCGGTCATACCACAAGCATCAATATTAGCTCAGTTACCAAAATAAGTTGTTCTCTTGCTTGCGATCCCTTTTACTAAAAAAGTTAAGCAGAAGGGACAGGCGGACGTGTTATTTTAATCTTTCCCACTGCAGTGCGGAAAAGCTCTTGATGGGAAAATGACATTGAGTGAATGCCCTCATGATCCGGGTGAGAAGTGCAAGTGAAATAATTGAGTAAATATACGAAGAAGTCTCCGTCATTTCCTTCCCATCACGTTGCCATGGTCACACCCAAAACAAAGCCAGCACAGCAGCAGAGCCATCACCACCAATAGGCTGCTACACCTTTTGATAAAATGCGATTTTGTCATCACTCTTGCCTTGGCTTGAATGAATTTAAGAGGATAAAGATAGGAATAATGAAATAATAAGGCCATGGCTTTCTCGTTTGAAAAGACTAGCACAGACAATGAAGTCAGTCTTGGTATTTAGGACTTTGGGGAATGCATGGGAGGTTGTGGAATGCCTTTTTTTTTTTTTTTTTTTTTTTCTCTCCCCTCCAAAGGCACTCAAAAGCATCTTGAGCTTGCATTCCAAGTAAGGGAAAATACTCACACAGACAGATGCAGCATTTCACCAAGTGTCAGCCTCCAAAAAGACTACAGACATAAACAAAAAGCTTATTGCAAATGGTAAAAAGAGTACAAGCAGTGATCTTAGTGTCTAATTAGCCACTTATGACATAAACCAAAAAGTATTTTGCAAGATCACTCTCAAAGATTTAACTGTAGAAGTGAAATGGGAACAGGCAAAGAAGGTGGCCAGATGCTGAGAAGTTTCAATGCAGATAGTGAAGTTGGGGATCAATGTCAAATAGTACCTCATTTTAAGAAAGGGAGAAATTATTTGAATAATTGCTCTCCAATCTCTACTGCAAAGGCTTTAAAGCATTTCTTTTGAGTCTGAATTAACTCTATTCACATATATTATGGTATTGCTGCATTCAAAAGGCTGTGATCAAATACAGTGAGAAACATCTTCAGAAAACAGTGGATCTGGCCCTAATGAACTACTTGGACTCAGCATGCCTTATTTTCTTTGGTAAGGGACTTAAGTGCTCTGCGTAAGCCTGCAGCCAAGGGCAGCACGTGTACTGCTTTCACTGGTAAGGCAGTTAGATAAACCTAAACAATTCAGACAGCACTGCCTTCAAAGAGTCAGCTCTGCTTATGGCTTCTACCAGTGCTGTCTGAAAACGAGCTCAGCATCTTTGCAAGAAAATTCCTACCAGTTTGCCACACTGGTACACGCACAGCATCTTCTGCATGCTGCTGCTGGCTCTGGTGATACTGTAAATACACAGCCCCAGATAAACTTGCTGAGTTCTCACCGCAGATCTGGCAGAAGTCAACATGCTACACTGACATCATACTGCAAGCAGACAGCCCTCACCACAGATCTCTACTAGCTGCAGTCAGCTACTGAAAAAGGCAATGGGTATTTAAAAAGGATTAAAATATAAAGAAAAGAACACAGCTCAAAAGCTGATGGTGTTCATGACACTAGCCTTTGGCACTGTGAAACAGAAAGGGTAAATAGGAGCGTGTGGTTTGGAGACACGAGCCACACATCTCACACTGCTAAATTTCCCTGCTCCAGCCCATGGCTGGACTAACCCATGTGAAGAAAAGCCCTGTGCTCAGAACACCAGCAAGCACCATCAATTGCTAAGCCACTGAAAACGATTTAATTGGCTCCATTTTAAAAACGGAAAGAAGAAAGGCAAGACTTCTGTGGGAGCTTGAATGTCACTCCTTACACCAGGAAAAAACTCTTTTGGAGCCAGTCACGGGAGCATTGGCTCCAGTGTTGGCTTCTAGTGCTAAATTAAAACAAGAGTCACTGACCAGAAATAGGGAAACCAGGAATCTTGCTGTAGTCATTTTTTTGTTTGCTTGGTTTTGTTTTTTTTTTTTTTTTTTTTTTGACAAATTCTCCTGCTGAAGTCAGTTAAGGATTGGTATCATAAATCTCAAACTTTGAGATGGCAGCATCAGAGTACTTGCAGAAGGGCCAGAGCTAGAATCAGAAACAGGGCTAAGACTAGGCTATTAGGTGCACTCCACAGCCCTGATGAATCCCACCTGGTCTCTGTGATGCCCTTTATCTGAATTTCAGGAAGGAAAGCAGAGACTTCCATTGCCTCACCCATTACTCATGTCCCTTCTAGTTCCGCACTGCAGTAGGGACCCGTGCAGGACTGCAGAAGATGCTTTTTCCTCACTCATTTCTGCTGGCACACTGAAATTAATGGAAAGCTTATCAGATTGGTTACATAAGGTTTAGTTTTTGAGCCACAACTCATATCTCTGTCCAGACACAGATACCAGAAGATTTCTACAGCTGGTACTTCCTGATTTTCTTTTGCCAGCGTTGACCTAAGGATCACCTAGGAGAAGCAGGGCTGCAGGTATGTATATAGTTAAAGCCAGTGAAGTCTCTCACTTCAGTTTCAACTGGACAAAGTGAATTTTATGCTTCAGCTCACACATTAGGTACAGATGTTGTGGCTGGACCAGCTCTCTCTTTACCATGCAGCGCTGCCAGCTTGCACTTCAGAAGCACAAATTTAACCTGCATGTTGGAGTTCACAACCTTTCAACACTCACTGCAGAAGAAACCCCACAACTGACTATTAAAAATAAAATGTTTCAGTGAGAATTACTGAGCAGTGAAATCATGCCGTAAAACAACTGCACAGACAGACTGACCAGCCACCACTAGGTTTTACAAAGCACCACAAGGTCTATTTTGTTCTGAGATGCAGTGCTAGGAAGGAACAAAGTTACCTTTGTGAGAGCATAAGATGAGGTTTATTTCAAAGACCATGCATTATCCACCTTTCCAGAAACACGCTTTTTAGATACCAGCCCCCTGAAGCCTTGCAGGGGAGTCTCAGAGCTGATTCTGCACTTCTCATTTCCCCAGTCCCAAGGTTTGCAGCAGAACACCTCCAGGGCAGAAGGCACAGAGCAGATCCCAGCTCAGTGGTGTCATAGGCAGTGTCACTGCATGGCTCCAGCCTAAGACCAAATGGCTTCACATTATACTTTGGCTAAGCTATGAAATACTTGGAGAACACAGCACCATGCTCTGAGCCAAGCAACACATGGCAACTTGGCATAAAAGGGAGCATGGATTGATCCCAAATTGAGTCTAGGCAGGGCATTGCTGCACACACTGCTTCAGGTTCAGGCCCTTTCCATCCCAAAAAGCCATATCAGCACTTATTTAATTGCCAAGTCAAGCTATTTTTCTCTCCTCTCATTTTGCTAGGCAGATTCATACGGGAGATGTACTAGGACAAAAATCCACTATCCTGGTGAAAACCCAGAAAACCCCTTTAATTTTAGCATAGCTGTAGATTTGCGCAGAATAGTCCTCTGAACCTAGCCTAGCCAACATCCTTGCACAGCTCACTGATATTGCTACGTTTACTCGATAGAAGCAGCAGACTGATAAGGGAAGGCTACCAACAAGTTATAAGATCAACCTCCTCGACAAAACTTGCAAGATCTGCCACGCAGATAAAAATATAAAAGGCTGATATGTTTCTCTTCTGCTTTCTCCACAGCTGCTAATAACAGTCTGTTGGGAAGAGGGGAAAAAACAACTGCATAACAAAAAGAAAAAAAAAAACAGAAGACACTAAATCATTTTCCTTCCTTAAGATCTTTCTTATCTATGAAAATCATCAGGCTTAGCAAGAGTAGCGATGTTTAATCAAGCCACACTTCCACAGTGCCTTCATGCGTGCTTTATGACAGGTTTGAGCAAGTTTTCCAACCAGCTCTCCATGGCAGCAGGCATCTGAGCATGAGGAAGAATGACCATCTCTGAAGGCAAACATGGGGCACACACACTACCCAGTGTGACAGAGTGACACATGCTCAGCATCTTCGGGTACCAGGCCAGAAACCACTCCAAAGTCAGACAGGAGTAAGTGGGCACAAGCATGCAGATAGTCTGTTCCTTACCTGGGGCTGGGAGGCTAGATTCATCTTGTAAGGATGCGCCTTTCCCTCTTCATTTACAAGCGGTGACCAGACTTTTGACTCCGTTCTGCAACACATGAATTCCAAACAGTTAATCTACTTTCATTGCTGCACATCACTGTTGCTATTAGAGGACTTGTTTTCAGCTCATGAACTTCATCTCCACCAAACTTCTGCATAGTTTGAGTATGGTTAAAGTAGGAATCCACACAACTCATCCTTTGGGACTCCACTGATGACACAAGAGATATAGGCTCCAACCCAGGCAATATATTTAGGGGTCAACCAAGAGCAGAAGATGGAAACGTCCCCGAGATGCATACCCTTTAACTGAGACAATTCAAATTACTGTTTTCCAGCTCCTATGAGTCGCATGGAAATGAAATGAGTCGTGTCTGTATTAAATATATATAGAACACTGTGTTCTTGAACTTGGGCTGCTGGAAATATTTCTTGCTTTGGGTCTCCAGAATTTTCTTATTCATACAGTAGAATCCATGTAGAACAGAGGCTTTTGGGAATCATGGAGAAAAAAAAAGAAATGGGTCAAAGTCAGCAATGGGACTAAAAACTGAGATGACAGTGTGTCCAAGAGAAAGTCTGCATAACCTTTGCTAGTCTGACCCAATTGCAGCAGCCTGAAACACAAATCTGTGACCAAAACCAGCTGCTTCTACCAAGAATCATTCTGGAGTTTTGTTGTGCCCCAAAGAACAACAGAAAAAGTAGTGAGGGAGAAACAGGAATTAAACTTAGATTTGCTTGAGATTCTTTGTGGGAAACACATGCCATCTAGGATTCTCACGTGTACAGAGAGCAGTTAGCTTTAAGGAGGGACCAAACACTGCTGCTTCTGCCAAAATTTGTAATAGTAGGGAATAAAGTGGCGGCAGTATCACTGAATGAAAACCATCATTCAGTGTTAAATATTACACAACGCAACAACTAGACAGCTGATAAACTCTTTGGATGAGTTTTGAAATCCATGTCCTGTTTTGACAGGAGATCCTGAAACTCTCTAAATTCTGCAATTGCAGGCAGATGTTCTTCCCAGATATCTGTGGGGTCAGGGCCAGCTACAGTTTAAGTTCTTAGTTAGCAAAACAAGATTGTTTCCACTGAGAATTAACTGGATAGCTGGAAAGAGACTTTAAACAGAAAAGGCTTATAAAGCTGACAAGGGTAGAGAAACAGGATATAGAGCTACCCACAATAAAAATTCAATCTGGTCTACCCTATTATTCCAAAGGCCCACCATTTTCAGTACATTTTTAAACAAAAACAATGAAAAAACCCTACCTGTGCTGCGCAGACACTTACTGCATAAATAATACTTACACCCAGATAGCAGCTCAGTGGGAGGAAGTGACAGGCAACCCACTCACTCTGGGAAGAGAAGAGTTTCTATAGGGAATTCATTCACCTGCTACTTCATCTACTGTGCTCTGGACTTCACACAAAAGAAATCCTGCCTGAAGCCTGCTTTCTGAAGTACATCCTTTTGCAAGAAAGTATACAGGCATGGGTCACAGACAGCATCCTCTGCACACTTTGAGTCAGGTACAGCAGATCTTTGGCTTGGGGTTATTTCATTCTGTGGCAGCAGCTGCAGTGCCAAGAGCCAACAGCCTGCCCATCTGACCTCTGGCATATGATGCACTAGGGCACACACAGACTGAGGAGCACAAATATAACAGCTGCATGGGATCAGCTCTACAACAATCTAATAATCATCTTGCCCCAACAGCTGATGTTACTGTGGATATGCAACATACCCCAGGTGAGTGTAAAACAATTATTTCCTCCTCACTTCTGGTCACCAGCATTTTAGGAGTGCCTGAGGAACCAGTGATTTTTACCCACATCACAGCCATGGAGCATAACAAAGTCACAGCCACCTCTAGGGTGGCTGCATTTTGCACATGAAAATCATATTTGCACAGAGGGGAACAGCCCACTGACCAGCACAAAGCCTTCCTCTTTGGAAGATCACGTGTGACCTCTGGAAAACATGGGGGCACAGCAGAGCTCATGGAAACAAACACCTGCCAGCCAGGCTATAAGCAAGTAGACACTGGCTGGAGATGAAAGAGCAGTTCAGAAAGCATTAAACACTTCAGTGGATTTCTAGCATGAGGCATCCCTGGTGCCAATTCTCACTGGTCCTGACTGAAGCACTTTCCAAGTAGTATTTTCTTTTGCAGCAGTTTAATAATGCCAAGTTTCAGAATCAGCAGAAGGCCTTTCACAATCTGCAGATTTAAGCTTGGAACAAGTCAACGTATGTACACAAAGCAGAAACCTCTTCCCAGGGCCCCAATGGGTTACCTCCATCCTACTGCCCCTGGCTTGGTACATGAGGTGGCACAGCACATTGGTCTCCAGTGTCTGGGAGATACCTATGGCCAGCTACTGTAGCCAACATGTTTCTGTACAGATTTTGCTCCCTTTTTTGATAGCAACGCAAAAAATGCCAGTTTGTTGCCCAGCCTGCTGCCATTCCAATCTGTCACTGCTTATAAATGGAAGCAGCAAGGTCACTCCAGGCTTTACTTCCAATCCAGTTTAGATGCTATCCAAACAGAAAGGTTAAACAGCCTGCACAGTTGTCCCTCTAAGGCCAGGAGAACAAAGCTTCCCTTGTCTTCACAACAGCTGCCACAGAGCCCTTCACTTGCTCTCACAACGGCCCATTTATGGCCCCAGCAAAGCTGAAGATGAGACAGCTTTGCTTGGGATGCATTGCTAGTGGGCCCAGCACAGCACACGTCCCATTGCATCCCACCACTGCCACAGAAGCTGCAATCTGTGGGTAATCAGTAGGACTGCAGCAACACCTGCTCTCAGTAAAGGGTTCCTGCCACCAGTGCCTGCACTTGCTCTGAAGTGAGAGAGAGAGAAATAGCACCCAAATGTTCACCTTTGTCCAACTGCTGGCCCAGGACTTATCTTTTGGAAAGCTGGGAAGTAGGGATACGAGGCACAGGTCAGCTGGATTGGTTAGACTGATCACATCTTCACCATATCTGCATATGTTCATATCACTTATGGGAAGCAGGGAATGGGCAGCTAGCTCAAACTCAAATTTAAGTTAGAATATATTTTCTCCTATATACTCCAGCAAAGGGAGTGACACACAGTACAGAAAGAGAGGACAGAAACATGACTGTCAGACAAACACAGGAACACCTGCCTGGAAAACTAATAGCAGGCATGCAAATATACAAACTTCATCACATTTGTAGTTTACATTTCCATGCTGTTCCCTTTACCACTGGAGAGAGGGCAACTAAGACTATGCCAGGGAATGAGCAGTGCATTTGCTTTTCCATCCAGGCAGAAACCAAAACCTGAGATAAGAACAGATACTAGCTTGGATGCAGAGGTACTGGTAGGAAGGATAAGAAGGAAACTGCATGCAAGTCAAGGCAAGAATCTGGAGAAGTATTTGTGAAATTCACCATTCTTCATGAAGCTTGGCTTGAATACAGTATAATATAAGCAATCACAAGAGGCTAGATTTTGTTATCAACGCTCTGTGTGCAGTGCTAGGCCATAGCTTCAAGGGAAAATTCAGTGCTGAAAAATG
This sequence comes from Lagopus muta, assembly GCF_023343835.1. NCBI lineage: Eukaryota > Metazoa > Chordata > Aves > Galliformes > Phasianidae > Lagopus > Lagopus muta. Next base: position 46,674,933 of record NC_064437.1, on the reverse strand, counting down.
AGGATCTAATTCTGTTGCCAAGAATTGCGTAAATAAGTTCAGTAAAAAAGGCACATTTACATTCTTATTTCAAACACTGAGAGAGGCAAGTCTAATTTACCAGAGTAGCAATTGAACTCCTAAAAGCAGAAAAGTTTCTTCTAAGGTAGAAGGTTCGTGAGGTGAAAAATGAGGAAAGACCTAAACAAGTCCTCTCTCAGAAGCTCCCAGGGTTTTAGATAAGTGGCAAAGGATAAGGCACACCTACTGTTTTCTGAACTAGTCACCTACAGAGTTCACAGCTTCTGCCTTGCCAAAGAGGGTGTAACAGTATAGCAAACACCAGGTTTGACTTGCCAAAATGCCTTTGAAAGCACTTATCACTGGTAAAAAGTGCTGAGAGAGCTGGGGAGCACGAAGGCAGCCAGGAGAGCCTTGAGCTGCTGGAGATGGCCGCTCTACATCTCCTTATATAGCTGTGCACAGCTCCAGGCTTCCCAGGCCACAGGCATTATTAGCACAATGACAGACCTGGAAAACTCTTGCTGGCAGGGAAGCAAAAAGCAAGCTTAAATGAGTCAACAAACTCTGCAGACTTCCTAGAACACAAACCCAAGCCTATTGTGGCTTTATGCAGCCACAGCTGAACACTGGCAACACGTGGAACAAGGATGGGGAGCTTCCCACAGAGAGGGTGCAGCTGAACCTACCAAGTATGGCACAAAGGACATTGTCTGTCTCTCCTCACTCCTTCTCCATAAGCATTACACATGATCCTTTTTGACGATGCATTTAACATCTGCTGGTAGCAAGTCTGACTTTCCTGATCTTAGCAGTTTTCAAAAAAAATGCATAGCTTCATTCCTTGGCATCATTTTAGCAGAGTAACAGACTGTTTTGCAAACAAAAAAATGTATTAATATATCATACACTGGCAGCAGGGCTGCTGAGTAGGAGATTGGAATTTGAAGAAAAGGACAGTAGGAGCAGAAAACAAGATTATATGCTTGCACTCTTTTCCACAAATCTTCTTCTCCTATTACCACCCCAATCTGTCTCCAAACACAAAGGAATGGCTTTAAGAATATTTCTTCTTTTGTTAAAAAAACATAAATACCCATAGTTTACCTTGGAGTTGCTCATGGCTGCACATGAGCACAGCTTTGCTACCCACTAGGTGACTACAGCTACTTCTTTCAGAGATAACTTTCACCTGTACTGCAACTGGAATGAGTATTTGCCCTCTTCTGCCCATCTGTAGCTACTACTACACAAAGCTGCATACCAAATTCACTACAAGTATTACCACTGACATCAGTGATGCCCTGGACTTCGTGGCCATTGGGTGAGTTTTTGTTTCTTGAGCCTTCCTATCTTTGAACGCTTTCTCATCCAAGTGTGTTTCTTTCCCAAAACACACCAATTTTCCAGAGCAAGGTGACAGTGCTCTCCAGACTGGACACATCTAGCTGCTCACCTCCATTAAAAGGCAAATTGGAGGTGCACTTAGTAGAGGGGCAGCCAGGGACAAGGCTTTGCTTGACCCTCAAAAGTCAGTGCTAAGAGGTACAGACATCCACTGCAAAAAACAACAACAACAACAACAACAAAACTCTTCTCAAAGAATCAAGATCCCAAACTTCCTTCCTCTGATGAATGCAAGAGGCTTAAAACTCCACCTGTGAAATTTCTCAGTTTGGCAACCAGGTGGCTTTGAGTTGACCGAAGTGCAGACTCCACTGTAAGTTGGTCTTTCTATGCATATCAAAGAAAACCGTGGTGCAGAGCTTGAGGGTACACCACTGAAGACAACATCAGAAGCTTTTCCTTCATTTATTGGGAGCTATGTTTCTAAGAAGACTCTCTACTCTGGAAAAAAAAAAAAGCAAAACAAATGAGAAGAGAGGGGGGACCTGCTAGGCTTGCTAAGTCCAGCAGGAATTTGGTGTGTGTTCCAACGCTGCAGAAGAACCACTTTCAAGGCTGAAGGCAGACCTCTCCAGCTCTGCTCACACATCATACAGTGCCAACTAGAAAAGCACATTCAGAGAAAACAGTTTGTGACTGACTTTACACTCAAGCAAAATCTGCCCCTTTAGGCGAAAGAAGCAGTTGAGGCACAGTCTCTCCTGTTAGCACTTGATCCTTTTTTTAAACAGCGACGTGTTAGACAAGATTTCCTGCCTACAATCTGATCTGAAATATTTCTGGACTATTACCATCATTTAGGAAAAATATCGAAACAGGAAACATTGGAATGCTGTTGATATTCACAATCAAGTACACAGTACAAACAGCATTTCCTTTACCAGAAGTGTTTAAGTCTCTCTGGTTCTCTATATTTACACTTCTCTTAAATAATCACTAATGCAGCCAAAGACAGGGACATTTTAACCACTCAGCTACCACTAAAAGAGAAGAGGGTTACATAGATGCAGATGAACACACATAATATTTGTTTAGGTGTGAGGAAGAAGGACAAGATGAGCATAGCACCATGCTTCCCCTAGAACACACCAGCATCCAGCTTTTTGCAGCCCAGGGGCTTCCTGCAGCAGTGATACTATGATGGTCCATACTGCCCTTTACCGATTTTACTTCCATAAATACATCCAGTCTCCTCTTGAACTCGTGTACTTACAGCATTCACAGTATAGTCACAAATCACAAATGATGTCCCCACTGTCACAACAGCAGTGTCCCCTCATGGAACTGAAACCTTTGGCATGAGCTCTAACAAATGTCTGTAAAAATCCCACCTGGCATAACCCTGATGCTACTCTGAACACTGATCTGATAGCATTTTGCACACATAGCTCCATGAGCAATCATTTAAAATTAATCAGGTATTAGCTTAAAAAACACTAAAGACCCACAGCAACAGCTCCGGTTACAGAGCTGCTGCCCTGTCAGCTCAGGAGCCTTTGCCAGCAGCCCTTGCCAGCACAGCTGCTTTGTATGTGGATCCAGCTCATGAGCTATGACTGTGGAGCACGGACAGCCTACCCAGGAGCTGGTGGTGGTGAAGCACAGGCGATATCCTTCCCTCTTTGTATCCAGGCAGCTGCTTAGAGAGCCACATTCACAAAAGATGTAGTTACAGAGGCCCAAGAGAAGACAGCTGAGGGCTAGGGATAAAATATCCTGATGAAAGAATGGCCAGGAATGATGTTGTGTGATGCACGACTGCCTTCTGGCATTAAAACAGTGCTTTTTTCTCTCTGAGAAATCATCCTGTGGTATCATACCCCCAAATACAAACATCTCTAGCAGCTACCAAACCTCTAAACAAGCAAGCAGTTCTTCCCTAAGCAGAATCTTAATCCCAAAGAATAAAGAGGACCAAAGACTTGAAGGCCCTTAGAGACATCTAAAATGGGTTTTATACAGAGCAATGGGCTACACTATTAAACCCTGGGGTGGAAGAGTAGTTAGATCATTGCTTTTCACTTCCTTGCACTATTGACACTCTCTTTGGCCACTTACTTGTCAGTCAGTACAGCAGCAGCAGTGCCTGTCACACACTTCATGGTGTCTCATTTAAAGATGGCTTTGAGAAAGAGTTGGGCAGTTTCAGCTCAAAGCCCTCCATGATTCCACTCAGCTGCACACACAGCTAGAAACCTGCCTCCAGGCAGCTTCAGCTTCCACACCCAAGGCTGATAAGGGCATGGGGTAGCCATAAAGTTAACAGCTTTGTAATTAACATTAGCAAACACATTTTACAGACTCAATGACCTGTAAGACTAAGCCTGCTCAGCAGCTAAAAGAACCCTGGCCTCCTCTCCTCTCTCCCAGCCACAACCACACAGCACTGGCTTGCAAACCAAGAAGTCAGACATTTTGGGGCAGCCAAGGAGCACTCCTCTGCAGGAAAGCTTCCACGTTAAGGGTCAGCACAAAAAACGTCAGGGCTAGCAGTCTGCCATGCCATTCACACCACCTTTGCTTTGCTCTTTGCTCTTTGCTCTTCTCTCTGTGAATTCCCCTCAATGAATTACCAGGCTTTTTTTGGCCAAGGCCCATCATTTTTTCCTGACCTGGGAAATAATGTTGAATTACTAGCATTATGCAAGTTACAGTAGAAGACTTCCCATTATCATGGAAAGGTCCCAAACAACTGAACTACTATGTTACTTGAGATATGCTTTTGCACCTCTCCTGAATCCACTGTGAAGTTGGTACCCACAGCCGCAGTTTAAACAAGGGTAAATCCCCAGCACCCCAGCAGGCTCTAGTACTTTTAAACTTCAAAACGAACAATCTTTGAGTCTGCATGTGGCAAAAACTAGATAATAGTTTGGACAGCACATAACCACACGTGTTAACTGCTAAATTACTGCAACAGGAAGAAAAGTAATCTCTGGTCATACCTCCTCTGCTATGAGTAAAGTTTTCATGAGACCTGTCTTGGATTTCTTGCTGTCAGAGGCAACAGAATAGGCTGACAGACTTTGACAACTTATCAGCCAATTTCTCACTGAGAATATTGTTTTCATAAGGTCAAAGTGCAGCAAACGCAAGCAGCGTTAGGATTAAAGGCTGAAAGGCAACACCCTCTTGCAACCCAGCGCCTGGCCTTACAAAGCAGTAAGAGGTCAGCTTAAACAAACCAATGCTGCCAAACCAAAACACAGCTACTGCTCACTCCACGTCCCCCCCCCGTCTCCCCACCCACCACTGGTGACATACCTGCTAACCGTCAGGGTGAGTTCATCCGCACAGCCCTTGATTTTGTTCTGCGCCTCGAGGTGCGTCATGTTATCTGTGTTCACTCCATCAATGGCTATGATCTGGTCTCCTGTACACAGGTTGGCTATTGCAGCTTTGCTACCTGGAGTCACCTACAAGAAAACGAAACAAGTGAGTGTGCCTCCCAGGGAGCAGCTTTTCAAGTAACATTTGAAAGACAGCTGGAGCAAACCGGGCTTCTCTTGCTGGTGCCTGAAAGCAAGGAAATAAAAACTAATCAAAGCAAACCGTTAGCAGAAATCTATCTGGATAGACATCTCTTAGAGCTCCTCTGTGAACATGAGGATCAGGATTCTGTTCTGGCACCCACAGGAAAAGATTTTATGGGGGGAGATGAGTAAGTGACAAAATAAGACAAGGGGGAATAGTTTTAAACTAAGACAGAAAGGTTTAGATTAGATATTAGGAGGAAGTTTTTTAAGTCAGCCCTTAAATGGGGTCTAAGGGAGGTACTGCCAGGCTCCACCCCTTTCGGTTACACAGATGAATTGCCTTCACCTGTGCTCCCAGGGCTGAGCTGTTGAGCTATTCCTTTCCCCAGGTGCTCAATCAGTTGCTCAGGCTGTGACTCAGCAGTTGCCATACAGTAGTAGAGAGCAAAACCCTGAGAACACAGTTCCACACTTCACTGGATAGAGAGGTTCTCTCCAGGGCAGAAGGTGCTGAGAACAGACAGGAAGTTCTGGAACAGATATACCAGAAAAGGGAGAGAGAATCAGAGTTAATTGAAATCATGAACACATTTGTCTGCATCATGATCTCATTTGCTTCCTCCTTTGTGAGAAAGATTTGGGCACAAGATTTTGAATTGTGCCTTTAACAAGCTGGCACCCAGGAACAGGTGCAACAGCCTCACTGATTTCAGTATGATTAATCCTAAAGTGCTTGTTCTAACAAGTGGATAGAGAGGCAGAAAGGCATCAGAAAACTCATTTTTAAAATGCAATTTGGCTATACTTTCCAAAAAATCATTAGCAACATCCCCGGCCTCCTATCCTGACCTCACATTGATATATCCTGATATATTAAATCTCCCTTTTCTCTTCATGCATGATGCTTTGTTTCCCAGATACGCTCTAGCACTGCTGAAGTGCTGTTTGAGAAGTGATGGATGAGAAGGAGCTCAGGGTGATCTCACTGTGACCCCCAGGTAGTAGACACTATGCAGTAATGCCCCCGGTATGGTGCTCCTTGTGAAAAAAGAGCTCCCAGCTAAAACTTGGCATTTTCAAGCTAACAAACTGAAAAGCTTGCTCATTTTTCCCCTACTTCTGCTAAAAAGATGTCCTTTTAACAACACAACCTCTCTGGACCAAAACTATTGCCTGGACAGAGGGGGAAGAGTGGCAAATCTACTTGCAGCTTTGCAATCAGTATGTAAGATTTTGTGCAGCTTTAATGACTTCTGTGGGAGCTGTATCATGACCTTTCCTCAATTATTTAACAGGCAGAGGAAATGAGAAGGGTGGACTGCTCTCAAGCAGGAGTACAGATTAAAACATGCCTTGCAGCTGGGACACACCTCATTTATGAGTTTGTTGCAACTGGTATTCATTCTACACATTCATGCTAGGTTTCAGCATGCTGGAAAGCAGCTGAGCAAACCCTACAGAGCTGTCAGACATAAACAAACATTGTTCACAAGATTTAGAGTGCTCCTAACACAGGACTGGATGGCAAATCATTCCCCCTAGGGAAATATTCTCCTCCCAGAGGTGTCACGCATTAGCTGCAATCACTGCTTTCCCTGGGCTAAAAATGCTCAGCCAACAGGAAAGCACTGATGAAAAGACCAGACGAGGCACCAGGTGGACACAGAAAATCTGCTTTAAACATGAAGATTACTGTCTGCCAAGCTGCAGCCCTCAGCTCATCAGTGGCCCATAGGATCAGCCAAGCCTGCTGCCACTCCTTCATAGCCATTGCCTCTACAATATTTTCATGTAAAACTTGTGACAGGGATAGCCAGCAGACAGGAAGAAATCTTGAGCACCAGAAGGGGCTCACAGTTCTACAGTTCTCCCAGGATTTGGGAGCTGCTGTTTGACAAACCATAAGACAGACCCCTGGGGACAGCATTACACCTGAGGGAATGCACAGGAGACATACTGTGGGTACCACCCTGGGTGCTGGGCCTTAACCCTAAGCCTGGGTTTGTCAATGCCTTTTATCTCCTCTAGAGATGGGATGAGGGCACATTACTCAGCCCTGTGAGGAGCACTGAGCGCAGAACACAATCAGCGATTCATTTTTGATCAGACAGGATTGCCAAGTGGTCAAGAATTACAGTGGACTAACACCAGCACTGGAACTCTGCCGGAGTTCAGCTGTATGGTTTGCATTTAAAGGCTGACAGCCTATGCAGCTTTTGGCAGGCTGCTAGAAATGATCCTGTACCACAGGCAGCAGCTGAGCCCAAGCAGCCAGACACTAAGATGCACAAAATCTCCCAGAGAAACCCCAGAAGCCACTGACATGAGAGCGTGGTGTCCGCAGGGACATCTCAGCACTTTGCCCACTGTGCTTGTGGAGTCACATTCCCCTCCTGTGTCCACTCTGGAGGAATTTGAAATATGAGTGCTGTTCTCGACCAGATAAGAGCCACCGGCAGCACAAGGGCAATTATGCCCAGCAGGTACTGTGCAGACCTCTCCCCTAAGGGAAAGCCTAAAGGATGCACAGTAATGAAGAAGATAAGCAAATCTGCCATAAGAAAACTTGCTTTAAAAGCCAGCTCCTTTAGTTCTTGACATAACTTGCCCTGAATTGTAACCTTCCAGAAAGCATTCTCCTGCAACATCCATCTGCCACTCTGCCAGCATCACTCATAGCAAACATGTTTGCACAGAGCCCAGCACTGCACAGAACCCATCCCCCAGCCCTTTAGGATGATTAATGCTACTAATGATGCTGTCTTCCCTCTCACTGTACAGTCTGGGCTCATCTCAGTGCCATCAGTGTTGCTTTTGAGATACATTCACCTACCAGTTAAGTCAGGAAAACAGAAAGCATTCCTGTTTTCTGCTTCTGTTTGTGTGGCATCCCTCCCCACTCTGTGACAGCAGGGAGGGGTGCTCAGAGCACTGGAAGATACTGGCTAGCTTACATGATCCAATGAGAAGGACTCCAAAAACGAATAGCCTACAGGTTCACAAGCAGCCCACAGATTGCAGACCACCTGGGGAACCTAGGGGCTGGGAGGCAGCAGCTGGCACACAGCTGGATACAGCTGCACTGGTTCATGGGAGGGTGAAGAGAGCTGGAAGGGGCTGTGAGGATCACAACCTGCAAGCACAAGTTTTATCTTGTGCAAAGGTAGAGCCTCCTGCTTCATTCAAGGCAGCTCCCAAACAGCTTGTGCTTCCCACACTGCATCAAGCAGCCTCTGGCAGAGGGACTGCATGGCATCAGGACACTATAGCTGAACAAACAGCACTGCACATCCTCTAACATCACACCCTTAGGCTCCCTCTGGAAACAAGCCGTGCCCTACCTCCTGGCATTTGCTCCAAGGCAATTGTGTGAGACTTTGCCATTAGGTCATCTCACTGCTGAACACACAATGCTGAGGCATGTTGAGCAGAACTGTTTGATACTGTATCCAAAACAGCTCCCAGAGCTGTTGTAGGTGTTGCCCACAGAGTCAACAAGGATGCTCTGTCTGGCTAGTGCAGGCATGGTATTAATCTGCACCGACAGCAGAGCTGTCTGTGTTGAGCAGCTGCCACTAGGAAACACAAGCTCAGATTCATGGATGTGCCCTGTGTGCAGGAGCAGAGCCTTAGCAGCTGGGCCAGGAGGCATCTGCAGCTTCCACATAGCCACCTGAACAGGTGGGAAAGGTGGGAGATTGCAAAGGATCTGCCTGCCCCATGTTGTCTGTGGTGGCACAGATATCTAGACACAGCCAGAGCACCAACCCAAGCCCCTGCCACGAGCTCAATAAAAGTAAGAATGAGCTCAGATACATTTGTCAGCTTAGGGAAGAAGTAAATGAACTCCACAATCTACAATTATACTAATGCAAAGCTCAGTGTGGTAGACAACATCTAAGGTTACGTGATGGATGTTCACATGGACCTCTTTTTTTTTGGCAAAGATCCTGCAGACTCAGGGTTGGTGTGGCTAGAAGAAAAACCTACATAATTTGGTCATACCACAAGGTAAAGATTAATGGTTGTGTGCACCACCTGGCCCCGCTCTGCCTTCCCTGCACACACACTTTGGACTCTGCCTTGCCAGTACAATCAGGAGTTTGCCAAGTTCCAGGTTTCTCACCACAGGTGGTTTGCCTGCTGTCATTCCCCTGCACTGGAGCCCAACAGCAGACTTGTTTGTGACACGTTAAGCTCCAAGCTTGTGTGTTTGGGCAAGTGCATTTACACACTAGGAAAAGCTTTCATTTAGCAGAGAATGAGATGTATCTGGCTGCTTACCCAGCTCCAAGCCTTCTTTATAAAACCTCTATCTGCCCCCGTGCTAGCCAAACAGAACTACACTTTACATCTGCTGCAATTAATTCCACACATGCTCTCAAGCAAGCTTTGTTATTCCTCTGCAGGGACATATGGCATCTCCTCTGCAGATGAGGATCCAAGAAGCACCAATGGGAACAATAAGGAAAGCTGCTACCCACAGCAAACGAGGGAGGGAAAAGGTGGGAAGCATTTAAATGAAGAGCAGCATAATAGAGCTCCTTATGAGTCAAGACACAGGCAGGTAAAGGTGCAGGGCCCTCTCTCTGCCCCACTCCCTATCCATTCAGGAGCTCCCTCAGCTCTCTGCAGTTCCTCACAGACCCCACAGCCTCTGGCACCACCTGGCATTCTACACCTAGACACACATCTCGAGAAGCGATGAAGAGATAAGAAAACAAGAAAATTAAGAAGAACAGTGTGGGAAGAGATCTGGATAAACAGCACCTATACCTATCTGAGCTAGAGAGGAAAACCCTGCTGGGCCTCTGCCGGACCTTACAGACATGCAGCAACATACTTATAAGGCCACCAGCAACAACGAAACATCCCTGATGATCGGTTTAATCCTCCCCACCCACACACTGCTGTCTTACCATGAGTAATGCACTCAGCACAGAGTACTATGCTAAGCAGCCACGGCTTCTCCCAGCGAAAGCATGTAGCTGGGTCAGCAGACATCAGAGGCTATGAGAAAATGCAAACAGGCACGTTCCCCACCGCTGCTCACTGGGGAGTGGAGGCAAGTTCTTTACAAGCAGATCTGGGAGAATCCCCCTCCAGGCTGCAACTGCTGCATGCACTGCTGCAGTCAGATGCTGCCCAGCCTGGAGCTCACCCAGAGGATGAAAAGCAGGACACTGTGTGGAGAGGGCTGACCTCAGCAAGGCAATGCAAGATGCTGGTCAGACTCCCAACAGTGGATAGGAATAATGCTGGAGGCTGCATTCTCATAGTTCACTTTGTAACCTGCCTCACATCAAAATACAAATGCACAGAAGTAGAATTCTCTTACAAGGCCTCAAAAACATTACATAAATTGCTCATCAGCTGAGCATCCCCTGATGGTTTATTTCATCCTCTAAATAAAACAACATGTGGTGAAATCAGCAACCATCTCAGATACTGTGTCACGGTCCAGAACAGCATCAATTGTTTATGCAGTTAAGGCCCCTCTTCATTTCCCTGTTTATATCGCAAGAAAAAAAAAAAACCTTCCCTGTTTATACTAGGAGAAAAATAAATCCATTTGCTACAGTGCTTTTGACGTAGCACCCTTCAAACCCAAAGCATTTTACAAACTCTGCCCAGGGTACCCACATGGCCCGAGGGACATCCCTGCCCTGGTCCCACAGGGCAGGAAAACAGTTCAGGAACCAACAGATCTCCGTTTCTGTGCTATATATGAATTAAAATAGAAGCAGCTCCCAGCACTGAGAGGTGTGCAGGCAGTTCTGTAGGGCTAAGCTTGATATAGCTGCTCCAGCCCAGGCTGGTGGGTAAAAGCTGCATCCACAGCAGCTGTGCCTGAAGTCACCTGGGCCACCTCCACCCAGGCAGGCCAGCAGACACAGGGCAGATTGGTGAACAGACAGGGAGACAGCTCTTTCTGCAATGCATAGCATCAGGCTCTAGGCATTCCTGCCAGATGCTCTGTGTCCTCGCAACTTCTGGCTGGTGACTGTTGGGCCCTGAGTAGCAAAAAAGGGGAAGGCAACATTTCCATTACTGTCTCTGCCTCCCAGCAGCAGTGCAAAAGGCAGCTCAGGGAACACACCAAGGTGTGCGCTGGGCAGATCACACACACATGTACCACAGCAGCCCAGCTTTTGCCGTAGTTTTGCTTCAAAAGCCCTTAGCATTCCTGAAAATGCTACTCAGTCAGTCACGCATCTGCTGTAGCAAGGTGCTCTAGGCACCACCCAGGCCAACACTTGGCATCATGAATTAGGCCTACCTGCATCTCTTCACCAAGGTTTTGGGCCAGCACTGCTCCCTCAGAGTGTGACAGCTGAGATGTACTGTCTCCATGCCTGTCTCACCCCAGCTTGCCCCACAGGTGGCTCAGTAGGTGGGCACCCCCAGGGCTGCTCCATCACACCTCAGCCAGGCCAGGTCCTCTTGGAGGAAGAATGTTAGCCAGCATCAAACTAACCCGGCAGCTCCTCACTGCAGGACATTCAGCCCTCCGTTTGGATCACCCAGACTAGTTTTGGCACTGTCTTTAGAAGTAAAACTGTCTTCAAACCACTTTTAAGTGGGAAAATGATGGGTTTCATATGAAAACGTAGACATAGAAGTGACCTGGCTTTGGCCAGTATTCAGAGGTTATGACAGACACCTCTCCATAATGGAGCTGGGGGCTTCCTGGCCTAACGGAAATCCTAACACAACTCCCCTTCAGCTTTATTTTGGGTCAGGCATTTCAGATCTACACAACACTAGTACAAAACATAAATTCAGCTCAAGAGCAGGATTTATGGGACAGTGCCATGTATATATTCAACTGGAAACAGAAATCCACTGTGTTTATCAAAATAAAATGCAAATAAACAGGAAAAAGCTTGTATTACCTGAAGGACAGAGGGGGATGGGCTCTGTTAACCATGTTGCTTTATTGCACGTCTCCCCATACAGCACATTCCTTGCTTCCTCCACCAGCCTTGCTGGTCTCACAGGAATTTAACTGGGAACCACCCTGTACAGCTCTACCATCACTCTGCAGTGTGTCCATCCATGGCTCAGATGGGATTTGGGAAAAGCTCTGCACCACTGACTCACTGCATGATATCAAAAGGCACATATAGACAGAGGTCTTCCCTACTCCTGTAAGGGCATTACAGCAAGCACTGTCCTAGGGGTCAGAAAAGCACACTGTGTTTTTTCTGAACAAAGACAGTAACAAAATATCCACCAAAAGCATACAGTGCTTAAAAGGAAGAGAGACATCTGTAAGGCATCTCTTTGGAAAGGATGGGAGCTCTACGAGCAAGTCTCATGCAGAATACTTGTGAAATTCTCATGCTTGCCCTCACAGGTCCAGCACAACCCCAGAATCAGGAGCGTGCACACAAGAAGATGCTGCAATGCATCTGAGCCTGAAGCAGTTCTGAACATGTGGCTCAAGTTGAAGGGGAGTTAGAGCAGCAGGAGACAAGAAAAAAGCAGCTGCAGAAATAGTGTTGTGTTTCATCTGCTACTGTCATCATACATAATCAGACATCAGTACCACATGGCCACTGCTGGCCAGGAGCTGAGGGGGAGAGTAGGTTGCTCCGTTGGCTCTGTGCCCACCACACCACTGCTTCTCATCCTCCTTGGCCCTAGAAATGAGTCATCGAGCTTGCTTTTACACCCCAAACAGTCCCACCTCTCTCCCACCAGCAGGACTGAGAGAAGTCCTGCTGATGGCAGCCAGTGGTGGGGAAGACAAGACAGCAGGAGGCACTGAGCTATAATGGAGATGGGGGCCATAAAAACCAAGACAAGCGGAGTAGCTCACCCTGGGCATGACACTGTCCAAGGCAAAATCTGAACTCCTGACAGGCAACACAGTCTGAACATACACATTTTGCTTCAAAGAGAGGTGCAGGGCACCCAACCCAGGTCTGTGACCGAAGGACCAGTAGAAAGATTGATAGCTTGAAAGTCTGGAGGATGAATTAAAAGCACCAGAGGAACTGCCAATTGCCAAAAGCAGAGAGGCTTGTTCTATTACATTTCAGCCTCCAGGGTCACAACTGGTTTCTCACAAGACAGTTATTTCGGCCACTTCGCTGATCTACATCCCTTGGTATGCAACCACAAGCACTGACAAAGACAGCCAAGGAGAAGAGGTGGGAGCAGCGAGGTAGGGCTGCAGGCATACTTCTGCCTGACAGTCTCACTGGAAGGAAACAGCAACAATTACCAAAACAATGCAGTAAATATCACTTCCCTTACGCTAAAGCTACTTTCATGTCCAGAAAAAAAAGCTTTACAAGAATGTGGCATTATTACTGCAACTGAAAGAGATTAGAGACAAAATTAACAACAGCCCCCCTCCTGTGAATCTGACAGCACTGCTGTCCCTAGAGCCTTGTGGCATGCAGGGACCACCAACAGCAAAGAGCCCAGGATGGGGGGCATTTAGAAAAAAATAATACACTTTGCCACCTCGTTTCTCCAGGAAGGACTCACAGAACACAGCAGCCTGGTCCCACTGTCTTCAAGGTTGGACAGGCCCCGGGCAAACTGAGCTAGTGCTTGATCTAAAGGTTGGCAACCCCACCCTGGCAGGCATTTGGAAGTGGGTGGTCTTTGAGGTACCTTCCAACCCAAAACATTCTGTGATTCTACGAAATCTCATGGGCCCCAGCTGAGGAAGGGCCATGGGATATCAGATGTACTTGAGATGAACACAGCATTGGATGGAGACCAGCGGGCAGCCCAGATAGATGCTGAGCAGCACACCTCTCACCAAGTGATAGGCAGCCAGGAGCTCCTCATCCCCTGCTTCTTGGAGGTGCCTGACGGGCAGTGCGGGGCAGAGAACGGTGACGTCTGTATGCAGGTGGGTACCGGGACAGAGAGAGCAAGGCCACAGCCCAGCCCTGGTGCTTAGCAGGCAAACACTCGAGTAGAGATAGGCAAATTAAGTTACGCCAACGTAATCGCTTTGATGCGAGGCTTTAGCCGTCATTTCCTAACTCATTTTTCCTTAAGTAGGGGGTAAAGGGCTTAAAACAGAAGCAGGGAGAGGCACTTAACAGAGGTTAATATGGCTTCGGTAAACAAAGGATTTTCTATCTATACATGGCAAGTAGAAGCAGACACGCGTCCCGCAGCAGCACGTTCGGTCCCGCGACGTAGGCTGCGGCGCCCCGACCCCTCGGGGAGAACGTGGCACCAGGCGAACACACCTGGCCGCGGAAACAACTCCGCCCTGTGCCAGCAGCCACCTGCCGACCCCAGCTCAGCTCCCACGGACACACCCGCCGCTTCGCTCCGCGCCGAGCCGTGCCTGCCGGCAGAGCGCACGGCCCCCGGGCAGCCCCGGCGCCCAGCACCGCCCGCCCCGGCCCCGCGCAGCCCTACCCGTGAGATGGTGAGGGGCTGCTCGAAGTCCCGGCCGCCCACCAGGCGGAAGCCCCATGGCCCGGGGCCCGTCAGCACGATGCGGTGGGTTCCCATGTGCACGGCTACACCTCGCGGCACGCCCGGCAGCACCGGCTCCGCTCGGCACGGCTCTTCTCCGCTCGGCACGGCCCGCCTCCGGCCCCTCCCCTGGCTGCTCGCCCCACGGGGCTGCCTGCGCGGCTCCAGGAGGAGGACTGAGCCCTGCTCTGCCCTGGAGGCGGGGCAGCATCGCCGGCTGGGCTTCACCGGCGGTAAAAGTTTGGGGAAGGGAAAAAAAAAAAAAAAAAAAAAAACAAAAAACAAAAAACAGTCCCGCCACAATTTAAAGTGAGATTCTTCTTACCGCAGTTTGCAAGGCTGAGCACGTCGCGAGGCAGTCTCGGGCTGTAGAAGCGCTGCCTGCCGGCCCGAGCGCAACACAGACGGTTCCATGCGGGGAGCGGCACCGCCGGGGTACAACTTCGGGCAGCGCGGCTGTTAACGCAGAACCCAACGGTAGAACTAAGAAGAGGCTCCAAGGGGACCTTGGGGAGAAGAGCACCTTCTCTTTCATTTATCTCTGATTCGTTGTCGCTGTAGGCAAAATTTTCCTTTTTTTTTTTTTTTTTTTTTTTTTGTTTCTCTTTTTTTTTCCTGGTGCCCTTAGGGGCACAACCAAAAGGCAAAGAAAGCATTCTTCCTACCAGCCAGCAGCAGCTGAGGTAGATCACACAGGTGCTGCTTATCTCGCTGCTGGGCACAGGTGAGAAGGATCTGCCCCCTTTCTGCACACATCCGCCCTTCAGCAACGTTAATCACTTACACCCTCTCAGCCTCTCCTCACAAGATGCGCACCAGGCCCTAATCACCTCTGTAGTCTCTGCTGAGCTCTTTCCAGTGATTTTGTGTCTCTTTTGTACTGGGTAAGTAGACTGGTATGGAGAGGGACACAACAGAAGTCTTCAGTGGAGGTAGATGTCTCCTTGTGCACAGGAACACACATGTACTTCCCCCTATGTCTTTTGGCTCTTGCTGAAGACAGCTGCTGCAGACAAACCAGGGTACCACATCCCTCTCAGCAGATGATTTCTGCCTTCTCTCCTCACTGGGGCCTGCTTAATACCACAGAGCATGGTGGGGTGCTCTAAGGAATAAGCCCCTTGCACAGGTCACAACGGGAGCTGGCGACTTGGTGCCCTTTCTCTCACTCTGGGGCAGTGGTTTCCCCACACAGAGCCCCAGTCATGCCCTCAGGGAAGTCCACTGAGGAGGGTAAGATGCTACAGCCAGGTTCCTCACCCACTCCAGGCACAACAAAGCAAGGGTTGGGATAGTGGGTGCTGTAGCACAGTGATGGCAGCTGCTCTTCTGCTTTTTCTGCATGGTAGCCTGCAAAACTGAAAAATGTTCCCAGCCCTGCTTGGAACAGCCTTCCTTCACTCTGCTCTGCAGGGATGAGTTGTTTCTGTGAGACACAATCCAGAAGTCCCAGCCAGCTGTTCTGCCAGAGGGCTGGGAGCTGTGGCATGCACCCCACAGACTTTGCCTTCAGTCAGCGCTGTGGTAAGAGCTGCCTGGGTAGAGTGCAACTATTTGGCAACCTGAGGGGCTGCAATGCGACACCATCTCTTGGTGGGGTCTGTGTGGACCTGAGTCTCCCAGCCCTGCTTCCCTGAGAATGACCAAGTACAGCACACATCAGGTTTAGGCTGCACACAAAACCAGGGCAGTAGGATGAGGCTGGAGGAGAGGCATTAGCAGGGAGTTAATATCCTGGAGAGCAATCACCCCATTGAAGATGCCACTTATTGACTCTTGGGCTTCAAGTCCTCTTCAAACTACAGAACTACCACAAAAGCAGCAATGGGCACCAGAGGTCAATAACTGAATGTAGAGGACGCAGCTGCCGCCTGCCACCCTAAGAGAGGGCCAGGGGGTAAAACTACTGGCAAAGGCACCTATAACTTCCATAGGCACAAGGGCAGAGAAGGATCTGAACACTATGAAGTTTCTGCATCTTTTCACCTTTGCAAAACACTGGGATCAGGTGTGCTCCTGAGCTGCCAGCTCTGCACATGTTACTGAGGGATCGGGTGTAAAATGTTTTTTTCCTCTGCTTTTACACCTTGTTTTCTTCAAGAATGAGCCACAGCCTGCCTGGCTCATAAGAGAGCCCTGGTGAGGTAAAGCCAAGGTGAGAGCAGGATCTGGAAGCACGGGATGGCAGATGTCTACAGCTCAGAATGGCCACAGCCACTGAGAGCCACAGACAGCACTGGTACAAACGTGCATTGCTAGAGGAATAGCGGGAACAGGCTTTATTTAATAATTTGTACAACAAACACAATAGTAATTCAATACTTCCATTTATTAATTGCCAAATAGTAATCCACTGCAATAAGGAACAAAAATCAACACAAAAATAAGTTGTGATGTGTGTGTGTGTGTGTGTGTGTGTAACTTAAAATGGCAAGAGCGAGAACAGAAAATAAACCTTTAAATGAGTAGGTTATATACAGTCAGTATTATTGTGTTACTTTGCTGGATAGATTAATTTGGTGCTATCCAATCTTAGCAACAGCCTATGTCTTGCTACGAATAAATGGAAGAAAAAACCAAAGCAGAAAAATACATAAATAAGATGCAGAATTAATGATATCTCCTATTGAAAAGAGACAGTGGTGCTGTCAGTGGTCAGTGTCATATCTGAAACTCTTTCATAGTGGATATTTTGTGCTAAAACTCTTTATATGAACACACACAGAATTCCATCATTTAAATAAAAGTGGAATAAAATCCCAACCTCTGACAACTGCCTTTCTTTTTCTCCCTTCGCTCAATGCGTTTAAATTATTTTTCTATACAAGGTAAGTACATTGTCTGTACAAAGTTAAATATACATATTTACAGTCAAACTTCTGAGACACTGAGTCTTCTCCTCCGCAGACTGAGACGGAAGACAAGCCTACTTGATTTCAAACCCAGGAGCATGGCTAGTTTATCAAAACATATTGCAAGTCGTGCTAACAGTTAGTTGTAGTTACTCTTAATAAATCTGTATAAAAGCATCAGCATAAAAATAGGCATTTTATATTATTAAATACGGCTTATGACAAAATAGCAATCTAACCTTTTGCTATTTGTATGGTAACTGTAGGAAGCAAAGTCTGATAGAACCGGTTTTGTTTATACTTCTTAATAACAAAGTGTCTATCAAAAGAGTATTCGTAGTGGATTTACAGGCAAGCCACGTTTTTTTCCTCAAAGAAATACAAATCTCTATGACTGGTAACAACCGCTGTGAACACGGCTTTCCAAACTGAGCAGACTTTTTTGTTGATCTAAGGGCCAGTCGAAATGCAGGTGTTTATTGGATCTACCATCTACACTGCAAGAACAACAGAAAAAGGCACCTTCAAAGGCATGTTTCTCAGAGTTATCAGAACCTCTGACATTTAATGCTAGAGAAGCAAAGCCTTCTTCCCAAAGAGCATGCTTCAACTCTTTTTGGGCCAACAAGGGGGAGCAGAGAAAGCAAACAGCCGTAGGACTCATAAACAGGATTTGCTCTCATGGATGTTCTGTTTATTGGTTTTATTCTTTGTGCAGATAAATGTCAAAGCCAGGTTGTTTTCTCTTTAAAAAAACATTACTCCGTTCGTTTTGCTGCACACAGTACACTCACACACACACACACACCCTGCACAAAAGAAAAAAACCTTGCAGAAGTGGGTAATGTGTTAGGAAAGGGTTTGGGCTTTTTGAGTGTCTGCAGTACACTTTGGCTGACACCTCTGGATTAAACTTCCAGTCCCAAACTCCTTCTCAACAGAGTTCTGCAGTTTAACCACACTGGCTGTCCTCTGCCCATACGGGGTCTTAAGGTGCATGGCATGAAGGAAGGGAGTTCTATGGGAGTGGAAGGCAGAGCACAGTAAGCCTTCAGCAAGGCAGGAAGCCTGGCCTCCCTGACCTCACCAGTGAATGGAGAAGCTGCAAGGTCACGTACTTTCTGAAAGTACTGTCATATCTTAACACACAAACAAAACCTATACCTTTTGCTTCCCTGAAGCCTTCTCAGAAGTAAAGTACTCCATACGAATTAAGGTTATCACCAGAACTCTTGTTGGGGAGGGGAGAGGAATACACAAAGGCAGCACTGTAAACTAGAAACTGTCTCTCCTTCAGCAAACAAATCATACCCTGAATTAGTAGAAGCAGGGCTACACATTCAACTCAATACTGTATCACATAACCACATCCTCCTAACACTTTTCATCTCTTGTCTATTACATTCATAAATTGTCTCTTTCTTCATTGTTTAAAAACACCATCTGAAAAACAGCTCCATCTCTGTCACTGTGGGATTACTGTTACTTTACAGGTACAGAAGCTTCACATAGTTGCCCGGGAAGGTGCCGAATTGCCTTGTTCTCCTGGATGTACCTATAGCAAAATAAAAGACAAGGAAGCCAGAGTGAGATGGAGCCATCCAAGGAAGGCTTAGGGGTTTAAAAGGTCAAGATGGCAGCCCCTGCTGCTTGCATTCATTGTTTTATGAAAATATATAAGAGTCCTGGTCAGAGAGCCTTTTGGTATAGAAGAGATCAGAACTAGTCTGCTAATAACCATCTTTGGTCTTTGGTTCTAACAATGAAGAAGGTGGTGGTGATAGCTCCTGGGCCTGTATGCAAGGAGCCAAACTTTGATCTATTCAAATGATCTCAGCTTCCTTAAGAACTGAGGACAAGCCTAGATTTGCACTGTTGAGATGGAGAACGCTGTCCAGACTTAGTTACTTGAAGCTGCAAGACTTCATTTAGTTTAGACTACCATGTTTAGTTGAGGCTGGATTTCTAGAGACTGCAACTCCAATACAAGTGCTCCTTCTGCCCCCTACTTGCCACCTTCTGTAACTTGTCATGACTCCTTTGAAAAGGCACAGAAACCCACTTTTCCTTGATTCTCTCTGCTGCTCTGCAAACTGTGTGAGCAAGGAGGATCAGGAGGAAGAAGGGAATATGGAAATTAAAAGAAAAAAAAAATTGAAAACCTGGACATATAGAAAGAAAAACAAAGTTCCACTTCCCTGCACCCTAATTTTAACATTCTCAGTAGGAGAAGATGAGAAATCATCAAAAAAGTTAAGTTGATTTTTTTCCATTCTGTTTCAATCCTGCAAATGAAAGCAGCTTCTAGATGCTCTGCAAAAATACTCATCTGCATCTCAAAGGCTCCTGCTGCCTGGCAAGCATCACACTTACCCACAAACCAGCCATCATCACATTTCTCCATAACATCAACAATATCACCATCCCTCAGTTCCAGCTCATCATCGTTCTGAGGAGTGTAGCTGTACAGAGCTTGGTAGCTAACTCTAGAATAGAAAAATACCACACGTTAGTCACTGGATTTTGTTCAATACAATCTGGACCTGTATTCCCCATTTAAAAGGTGAAAGCCACTCACATTAGATTGGCTGTTACCACAAAGCTATAGCAGGAATCAGTGTCACACCTGCACTGCATAGGATGCGCAGAGCACTTTTGTTTCCCTTGTAGACCATAGACTATAATGGCTGCAGCCTTCCTAACATGCTACACCTAGAGACCAGACACCCTACAAATACAAGCCAAAACCTGAATACACTCATTACTTGTCTAAATGAGACTTTAGTTCCCTTGTCAGGCACACAGGCAGGGCCATGAACTGCTAAATGGCAGAGTGAGGGTCTTGAGAAAAATATACTGCCTTGTTTACTGCACTAAGGTTGGATAAATCCTGGTTAAGGAGGCAGAAAGTTTAAGATTGAATCCTGCTCTGAGGTAATTATTGCTCCAGAAGCACTCTGTAATTATCTGAAAGGAATCTTATGAAGTGGAAGAAATCTCTGGGCAAGTCCAGATCCCCTGGCTGTGGGGAGTGAAAACAGAGCGGATGCAAGAGTTTCCACTCTGCATAAAGATAGGGAAAAGCAAAGGCTCCTTTTAGGAGCCAACTGTCACTGAAACCCAGTACAGTGCAGGCTCCTATTCTCAAAACCAACAGTGAAATGCCCTAGCGAGGTTAATGGCAGCTCCAGGTTTAAACTCAACACAGAGCTTTGAAGATCTTAGCCTGGCTCTCTCATATCATTCAGCCACTAATTCTTTCCTGGACCTGGCACAAAATGACCAACCTTGGGACTTCTCACTATGCCATGAGAAGCTAAGAACAGGGGTGAACATGCTGACCCATGGCATATGAGCCAGATTAGTGCATGTTAATTCACCTCCAGCTTCAGATACTAAGACACTGAAACAGTCTTCGTAAACAGCATAACTGAAATGCCCAAAGGAGACCCAGTCTTGGAGCATAAGGCCAGTGTTCCACATGCTATACAGACACAAAGGTCCCACTTAGATAGACTTCTCGCTATTATGAGGCTATTTTTGCTCTGCAAAGAAAAGCACTAAGCAGTTGCTCTTCCATAATCTGAATTTAACACCTGAGATGCTGAAGCTTTCACACATCCCCATCCTCACCGTAAGTATAAGTCAAGGCCCCTGGAAGAGAGGGGATCCAAAAGGACTTACATGTCTCGTGGTGTTTGACTTCTGTCAGGGCTGGCTCCTTGCTGCTGTGCTTGAGGTTGCTGAGAAATGATGAGAGATGGTTTATGGTCATTAGAGGTCACCTTGTTGCGAGAGTCAAGAGGCTGAGAAATAGTACTGCAGTAATGCACAGACTTTTCTGCAATGTTTATGATCTCATTGCAAACAGCTTCCTGCGTGGTAGGCAGCATTGACATCCAAAAACACCCAAAGAACAGTCAACAAGGGGGGAGGGAAGGGAAAATATAGACAGGAAGAGATGGGACATTCCAGATGCAGTACATAAGTCCAGTAAAAAAAAAAAAAGAGTTGTAGATCCAGGTAAACATCCAGGTAGTGGAGTGCAGAAGGGATCCAGGTGTAAGCATGGAAAAACAGGTGAGATATAGAAGAATTTGGCATTTAGTTTGAAGATTTGTAACAAATACATAGACATATATTTTAAAAAGCAGCAGCATAAGAGGTTGCAATTAGATCTGCAGTGGTACTATTACAAATGCAATGAAGTCAGTTCAAGAATGCAAGGTGGGCTGCTCCATTCATGCATTTGGCTTCATTTAGCTTATACCCAGGGACCGGCAGCACAATTAGCCCAACTTCTCATTGATTATGGCAGTTTTTCTAAGTGCTACATTCCCTTCTTCTATTGCAAACAAAACAATGTATTAATAGGTAAATAAATACCTATTTCACAGCTAAAAATGGTGCTGATATTTTATAATCTATTGAGATGTCCCTGTCTTGGTGAAGAAAGGCTAGGACTACACATCTAATTGAAACAGTAGCCTTACCACATAGCTCTTTTCAGACTCTGTGAGATCTGGTCCAGCTCTCAATGAATGGAGGGAAGGCTGTGTGATCACCAAGCAGATGATAAGGAAGACATTTTAGCAGATGTGATACTGGTCAGAATTTAAAAAAATAAATGGTGTGCAGACAACAAAAGAAAATGAACAACTCTTCCCCTCCCCATCCCAATACCACTCTTTTTGGACAAGATCTTTCATTTAAACAAGACATTAGGGCTACAGTAATGCAATTACACTGCAGCGCACAGAATATTGCAAAGAGAAGGACAGCAAAACAGAAGCTTAGAGCACAGAGCCAAAAGGATGAGCTAGAAGATCACGGACAGGGCTACAACCAGAACTGATACATAGTGTCACATTGCATTCCTGTGGTTGGGGGTGGGGGGAGTGGGGCGGACAAGGACAGAAATACATACTTGAGGGCACATAACCCACTGAGAAGAATCTGCTGCTGTTTTTAGCTAAGTCCTCGGTGACTCTGACACAGGAAAGAACAGTAATTTGCTTGCTCCTTAAATAAAGACCAGCTCAGGTCCTCAGGAGGCACGACGCAGTGTAGCCCCATCAAAATCACTCTAGTTTGTACCCCACAAGGATCTGAGCTGCAACATTAATTCCCAAAACAAAGCAGAGTTTCAGGTCAGAGGAGGCTGACTGAAAGCCTAGCTCCAAACACCATCCAAGAAGCTTCTGGACTCCTTTTCTCCCCAGTCAATCCTCTTCACAGGAACTCCCATATCCCAGGTCACAGATATCCAGAACTTGATTTTTTTTAGCATGTTTCTGCATATTCAAACACAAGAAGAATGCTGTGTGCATGCTCTAGCAAATGAGATGCCTGAATGAGTGCAGTTCTGGAATTCAAGCAGTACTGATTAGAACAGGTAAGATACAGAGTAATACCATCCTCTCTGATAATCCAATACAATATTCATCCCAAACTCCACGTGCCTCCATTTTTATGCTTTTATACTCTTCATTTATTTCATCAGTGCCATTCATTCTGCTCAAAGACGTGGCTGCACCACTGGCTTAGGAAAAGGCTTGTGAGCTCACAGCATCCTGAGGCAGCACAGAAGCTGAGGAGAAAGACGACTGACACCTTCAGCCCAAGCATGCACAAGGAGTCTGGAGAAGCATAGGGTGATGAGCGGTATTTCCCATTCTCAAAGCTCCTATGAACCACCTCTTGGATCTCTAGGAC
This sequence comes from Lagopus muta, assembly GCF_023343835.1. Taxonomy (NCBI): domain Eukaryota; kingdom Metazoa; phylum Chordata; class Aves; order Galliformes; family Phasianidae; genus Lagopus; species Lagopus muta. The sequence goes on along the minus strand of NC_064437.1, from coordinate 46,652,024 downwards.
TGTGTTCATCACTGTACTAAAGATAATTGACTCTCTTCTCAAAGACTGTGATCCACTCTACGCCAATCCAACCCCACAACTCCTTCTCCTTCATAAGTCTTGCTGTCTTGGGCTGGAATCTGGGTTTGGTGCCTTAAAACACAATGCTCTATAACCATGTGCATAGTGTGAAAAATAAAATAAGAGAGAAAATAAAATGTAATTTGGATAGGCTAAATGGGGAGGAACTTGCCTTCAAAGCATTTACTGTGAAGCCTGAAATCACAGCAGAACATACAGAAGTCATTCCTGTCTGCCTATCATCAGTTCTGAAGGGCTAATAGCATAATTAGAAGTTTAAAATTAATATTTTACAGAGCAACAGGATATAGTGCATCAAATCTGATAAGATCAGAGTTAACCCAGGCGGTGAAGTATCTGGAAAAAACAATTTCCATCATGAGGTGAAAGGTAGCTGTAAGAACGACTTCTTTTTAATTCAAGAAAGTGCTTCTTTGTTCCTCACTAATAAATTGACTGCTGCAATTGCTCCATGAGCTTAAGACCATGCGGTCCATTTCTCACTGATTATTTGCGACCTCTCAGATGAGCTTTTCTCTAAAAAGCATTAACAATTCTGAATTAAATTACTTACTTGAGAGCTAAAGAAATTAGCACTACCTCAGAATGCATTAACAATCCATCAGGACCACTCAGCTCCCACCCTCTGGGTCACACTAAGTACTTTGCTAACACTTAAGTGTTTCTGCCTCCATCCTACACAAACATGGTATAGCCAGTTCCAAAGCACAGCTGGCCACTGTTTCCACCTTGTACAGAATTTGAGGATGGATCTAAAGAGCATCACAGGTTTGTAGAAATACCAGAAAGATGTTCTATGTAAAGAGCCTAGAAAGGTCCTGAGATAGGTTTTGTACTCTTAGGAAGAAAGATCCTGGGACAACTCAGCAGCACTTCTCCTGTTCCTAGCAGAGTCATCAGCGTGTCCAACCACAGCAGCACTTGTTTGTAGGTCTTCTTCCAATACATTTCTGGTGCGAGTCAAAAGGACTACATGAGCAAAGAGAAAGCTAAGCAGAACAGACTGACATGACACACAGAAAGAGGCAGAGACACAGGCATCCCTTCAGAGATGGGCATGCAGTAGGGCTGCTCCTGCACATGGATGGAGAGCCATGAGCAGGAAAGACTGCCAGTCCTCCAGAGTGAAGGAAAACCACTGCATATATCAGACCCCAGCTCTGGTGGGAGTGAGGGAAAAGCTGGCCCAAGAGCTCTCACAAAGGGCACTGAAAAGCTCGCTGTGCACTGCAGCCAGCTGTAAAGGCTGGCAGAAACCATGGAGAGACTCCTTGGCCACTGGATTGGGAGCTAAAGGCTCACACATGTGCTAGCACCACTGAAAATTCATTTGACATTTAATATCAAGTTTCACTGGAATACTGAAAAAACATCTGTTAATTACACTTGCCATACTTTTCACATGCTATGGGCTTGCTCTTTTATCTTTTTTTTCTGATCAGTTTGAACTGTGAAACTAAGAAAAGGGAATAATTTTATAATATTTAGAAGAGCCCGTGCTCTTTACATTACTGCTTAGTGGAACAGGCAAGAACACAGCCTTTAACCCAGCTCTGCATCTAAGCGGTCTTAAAACGACAAAAAACCTGGGTTTGAATTTCATAACCTGAGAGATTATCTTTTACGAGCAAAATATGACATTTAAAACAGTACAATACCTCAAACCTCAGGGACAGACAGTATTGAAAACGAAGCCAAATGCAACGGCTCGCTTGCACGTCTACTAAATGCTCTTCTCATTTAATTAAATTCAATGGAAAGAAGATAGATTTTGAAAATGCCCCTGGGTCTGCTGAAGCAATTGGCCCCTGTATGGGTCATGCAGGTAATGGGAAGTCATTATATATGTATATATGTATATACACACACCACTACTGCTCCCCAAATAACTGCAGGCCCAGAGCTGGAAAGGAGGTCAAGGCCGGCAGCTGTCAAACTCAGCGTTAACTTGACACTGACAATGGGCTGATTGTCAACGCACACAACATATAAAATGTGCCTTGACTTTAACTCCAAAGAAGTGCTACAGTGTCCCATTGCGACCAGGTGCAGCACCCGAAATAGAAGCGCATGAGAGACAGCATGGGACATGAGGAGAGTAAAGGTAACAAAAATTTCAGAGTTAAAGCCAGATCTCAGTCTCACAAAACGTCCATGAAAGTAAGAACACTGGCATCTACTTCCCACACTCACTCAGCATGAATACGGTTCACTGATGAAGCCAAGACTGCTACCCCCAAAACCATCACTAGAACTCTGCCTGGCTTTTGCTAACTGTGAACTTTCTGCTTCACACACTGCCATCGTGTGGGGCTGCGGGGAAGGACTGACAGCCTCCAGCAGCGAGTGCTGCTCCCCCCTGAGCCGGCAATGCTGCACAGACACAACTCTGTCGCTCTCTAAAGATGACTGCAGGTGTCACAGAATCACAGAGTCATTACAGTTGGAAAAGATCTCTAGAATCACCTTGTCCAAACGACAACCCATCCCCACCATGCCCACTAACCATGTGCCTCGTGCCGCATCCACCCTTTGCTTGAACACTGATTCCAGCACCTCCCTGGGCAGCCTGTTCCAATGTGCCACTCTTTCTGAGAACTTTTTCCAAATATCCAAACTGAACCACCTGGGAAGGCTGAGACAGGTCCCCAACATTGTGGACATCAACCTGAGTTGTCCTATCGCAGTTCTGAGACACTCTGGCCCTGAATCCCGATCTCAGGAAATTGAACTATGCCTGAATGAAAGTACCACAGGTGATATTGTTCCTGCTAACAAGGAAGGCACTGATATTGCCTTAGAATGAAATTAAGCTGTAGAAACACAACGTCAGAAATAATCAGCAGCTGAAGTACTAAAAGTTCTGAGCTAATCCTTCAGAGGAACAGAAAATCAGATCTCCAGCTGGTACAAACTGGCAGAAGCTCACTGACCTGCAGTTAGGTGGATTTGCACCAGAGGATTTTGTCCATACCTGCCCTTCTGCACAGCCTGTAAACTGTTTAAATTGCTTGCCTTTTTCTATTTTTTTAAAATAAAAATGCTTAATTAAATGACAGGAGAGATATAGTGTGTAGAATCGTTGAATGGATAGACAAGCATATGATAAAACAATGGCATGGCATGGAAACAACTGTAAGCAATGGAAGAGTAATCAGCAAAGATGATTACCTGTGGCTTATTGACTCTACGTGTAAGTCTGGGAGGTGGCTGTGTTGTGACAGTAGAGGAAGAGAGGGCAGAGGAAGAGAGAGGAGCAGGTGAAGAGAAAGCTTTTGAGTCTGCAGTCTTTTGAAGAAAAGAAAAGTTCATCAGCTTGACATACACACTCTTATCACAGTCATTGGTAGTGATAAGAACACCTGCTATGCTGTAAGATTTGATGCACACACAGCAAACATAACTCCATGCAAGGGCAGATGCAGTTTCCTAGTTGGTTCGTTAGACCTTACCACTTCATTCTGCTTAAAACATGCAGGTTATGCCCGTAGAAAGCACTGCTAAAAATATATGCAGTCGGTAAACAGCATAGTCTTAATACAGCTTTCAATATGCTTCTGGTTATGATTCAAGCAGAAATCAAACAAGTTGTTTGAAATCAAACAAGATTTCCCAGTGTGAAATGTGTCATCATAGAAATCACAGTCCCTCACTATTTAACACTGGCTAGATGGGATACGTCATGGAGGCAATCATATTCCATTGAGAAGCTGTTTGTAACACTACGATTTTGAGCTCCCCAAATTCCCACTCCTGTACAAGTTAGCACGGAAGTGTTGTAATGTAGTTTGGATGGCTGTAGCCCATAATGGACACTAAGACAAGCAAGAGCTTCAAAGTAAGGCAGATCTCCATAAACCAAGACTGAGGACAGAAAATGTTGCAGAAGCTACAAGAAGGTTCCCTTATCTTCCTTCCTGTAACATATGCCTACATATACCTAAATACTCTTGGGAGTATTACACATGGAACCTTTTCATGCAATTTTCAAAATGCAAATTTAATAAATTTCACTCAAAGCACAGATAGCAAACAAGCCTCCCTGACTTAGCCATGCACATCCCAGACTGGGAATCACTAATCCACAGTCTCCAGGACCATCCATTCTGTATTTCCTCAACAAGGCATAGCTTTTGTGGTTCCAGAAGCCAGGCTGACTATTATAAGATATTTCAGTGCTTGGCTTTAAGGGGAAGGAATAAATCCCACCACCAAAGATGGTCCATTGCACACTGGAAAATCTTTAAATAGCAAATAATTGCTTGTATTCTAGATGGTGAAGTACATGAGCAAGAGGCCTGTATGACCCTTTTATCTGACTCTTTTATCTAGTAATAGCTGTTGTCTGGCATGGTCACCTTGTTAGATATGGCCAATTGAGTCAGTTCTGTGCTACACTACTCCTGAGCACTCTTCTGAAGGTTTCTGATCTACTGCCCAGGGAATGCCACTGGTGAACCTTGGAAGAAGGTCTTAGGATCATTAAAAGGACAAGTGGCAGCCACTGGCTCTGCCTGAATGGCAGAGTAGCACAAACCTCAACACACTGGTAAAGTCAGGCATTCAGAGTAGTGCACACACATGCAGGAGAAGTACCTTCTTTTCCCCGCCTTGAAACTTTCCCAGATCACCTCTCCTCGTGCCTCTTTTCTCTGCTTTACCTCCCTGCACAATAGCCATTAGCTCCTGACACAACTGGTTGTCCTCAGAGGAACTCACAGGTCTCCTTTCTGGGCTTGCACGCATGTCTAGCTGGGATGGTTTCAGACAGCGCTCCACAGAGATGTTGGGAGCAGCATGGGAACCCTGCTCAGGGTTGCTGCTGCCCTCTCTAGTCTTCTGGAGCCAGGCCTGGCTGCCAGGGGTGCCGTGCTGCTCTGTGAGGATGCTCTCAGGGCTCCCGCCTGCCCAGCGAGGGCAGGGAGAAGAGGAGCCACCAACCTTCTCTTTGCTTTGCGGAGCAGCCTGGTAGTAACTGCGAGCGGAGGGCTGAGGCCCAGATGAGTAAAAGGGCAAGGGGGATTTAATGGACCTCGGAGTTGAGGAGCCAGAGAGATGAGAATGGGGGAGGCTGAACGAGGGGGAAGGGCTGGCTACAGTAGGAGGTGAGAGAGAGTCAGCGTGGGAGAGGGAGGCTTCAGGCAGAGAAGGCAATGGAGCAGTTAAGGCAGGAGTGGTGCTAGGAGACACTCCCACAGTCAGAGCAATCCACTCGGATGTGACTGCCTGCACCTCTGGAGACAAGGCATGGCGTGAGAAAGGCAAAGGCGGAGGAGTTGGTGTATGGAGCAGCTCAGAGCTGGGAGACTTGAAGGAGACAAAAGCAGAAGAGAAAAAGAAAGAAATGAACAAAAATAAGAAAGGAAAATAAAAAAAACTATTGAAAAAAAGCAAAAGAAAGTGAGCAAGCATGGAGAGGAGCAGATCTACAACCAAGCACATGCCTAAGTTCTCCATGGACAAGTGTACCCTGGAGACAGCTGGAGAATCTGCTGTCCACAGCTGCTCCAACCATGGAGTCCTGTCCATATCTGTATTGGTAATACCTTTCTCCAGCCTTTGCCAGGATTCCAGATGTCTTGTGGAAGACCTTATACTTCTTACTGTTAATCCTAAGTACCTTAGGGAGTAGCTAAAATCACCATCCATGATGGCAGCATGCAGCATCTGACTGGCCTGGCAGTAACACAGGGGACTTTGGCAGCTCACATCATGGAATCAGTCAGAATTCATAGCTGCAATTAATTTTGAGTTTATCCAACTTTACATTGAATAACACCTACCCCTCAAGAAATTTGCATTGCTGAAGCTGTGGAGGAGAAACAAATTAAAAGCAAACAAACAAAACAACCAAACAAAAAAAACAGCTATAGCTATTTGGCCTTTGGCTGATTAAAGTCCTGTGTTTATAAAGGCAGAACACAGGTCCAAAGTCTGCCCTTGGCCATCAGTGAGACCAGCTACGTGTACAGAACTGATCACTGTTTCTCAGTCCTCTGCCATGTCAGACAAAAAAAGTAAGGAAGAGAACTGCTCTATTCCGAGGGAATCAAAAGGATAGTTAAGGAAACCAAAAGAGGTTGGATATAATCCCTTCCATCAAAGAGAGAAGCTTGCAGAGAGCTAGTGGCAGACAGGCCACAGCTACACAGTGACAGCCAAGCTCAAACAGAAAAACATGGCTGTAGACCACTTCAACAGCAAACCCCAAACATGCAGCAAGCCTCTCCTCTTTACACAGTGGCTAATAACAAAAGCACTCCTTAAGGGAAGATCCAGATAGACACCATGCAAAAGCCATGGCATCCTGTACTGTATATCCTCTCCTCCTGATCTCAATTCTCCACTTTAATTCCTTGCAGTCTTGACCTCAGAATGGCCTTCCATGGTCCTGTGACACATCAGAACCTCATGGCCCCACTCCAGACACATATGCTGACATTTAAGCATGAGTATTTGCAGAATGAGAGCAAAACATACAGATTTAGAGATTCACTGCCTCCCCAATACATATTCCACGGCAAACATTCTGGGACTCTTAGATTCCCCATGCATTTATCTGTTGCCATTTTGATTTCTGGTTTGAACTGTAGCAGAGCTTGCAGTTAATCCAGTAGTCATGAAAAATCCCAGGTTAGCTTGCTCTCTGAACTTGAGTTCACTTAGTACCAGTCACAAATAATACAGAACACTCTTGTGACTCTGTCTCCTAAAACCTTGGTCCTGACCTGGAACATTTTGGAGTAAGGGTCCAGCTTGATTCAAGCTGTTTGCAATCAACCATAGTGACTGGACCATAACAGTCCATGATGCCCTGGAGGTCTGTAAACACCCCAGAGGAGAAGCTGGATCACCTATATACTCATTCCGTTTCCGGCAGTGAAATCATAGCCATTTCACCCTGGCCTGAATTAAAACTATGGATAAGTGAGGAAAAGCTCAATCTCTAAATCTCTAACTGACCCATTAATTAACCTTTCTGGTAAATGAAACATCACCTTCTCTTTCAGGGAGCACTTAGGCTTTACTGCAGAGAATACCAGTGTTAGCTAGAGCTTTTTCCAGCTACTATTTCTAGCGTAGTAATGGCAACATGCCCCTGTTGTGCAAGGTGCATTTACTGGCTGTGTCTAGTCCAAATACCTGTGGTGAAGCTGTCACGCTGCGGTTAGGGGAGAGTGACACAGGTGGGTCTGGATATTCAATGGCATTCTTGACCACTGGCCGTTTGAGCACTTCCACATAAGTTACAGGGAAGATGCCTTGGCGACTGGTGCCAGAGATTCTTCCTTCATACCAGTTCTCATCCACTCGTCGAATCAACGTGATCCTTTCACCCTGTTGAAAGAGCGGCAATGAAGTCAAAACAGATTACATTTTTAATCTTGCTGCAATCAACTTAAAACAATCTGTGGCTCTCAGCCTTCCTTATTTCCCAGTTATGTAGTCCTTACCCTAACCTCTGGGTGGGAATGATACTCTTCAGTTCAGAGAAGAAAGAAACATAGACCCTTTGGTGCACTTTTTAGACTGCCTACAGGTTATGTTCATCTCACATTTTCAAGACTATACATACTAAAGTTAGCTTAAAAATGGAAAACAGAGGCTGTAGTCTGACTGTGACATCCTTTAGGGGTATGAGAGGTATGTGGAATATGCACAGGTCTGCAGTTTAAACCAGATCTCTCTATGCTCTCTCTCTTGTTTTACTGACAAATGAAGTGACTTTCAGATCCTTAATACGAACTATAAGCCCCGCCTTCATACATAATTAAAAGACAGCTGACAAGATCTAATTTGAGCATCATGAAAGCAGGATGCTGGTTGAGAAAGAGAAATTCTGCTGTTTAAATGTGTTTGACTGCACTGAACAGTCATTACAGAACTAATTCCTATTCTCTGACTGCAATCAGATCTAGGAAGTCACTTCAGCATGACAGAATGTCGCCTGCCTTGCCTCGTTTAATGACTTGGTTTGTAGTGCGAGGGAAGGGGAATCTGGCTTTCCTCTTATTGAATCACCATTCTCACAAGACTATGTGCATCTCCACTGGAAAGGATCATACTGCAGACATGTCATCAAATATTTAATTTTCTTTGCACAGCCCAGCTTACAGCATTTGCACTCCAAGTATCTTCTCAGCTAAACCTAAGAAAGCAATTGGCACTTCTTGATTCAGCTGATCTGCAACACTCTCATCACAATACACAACAATAGGGTAAAAACATGGGTGATGAGGGTGAATCCTTGACAAAAAGGTTGATCTTACTGTCATTTGGACAGTATTCCATCCATTTGGAAAGTTACTGGCATTACAAAACTTTTGTCTGGACTCAATTCATCAGTGCAACTTAGGTCTTACCTTTCTGAAAGACATTTCTACTTGAGTATCACCATTGAAGTTGAACTTAGCAATAGCATCTCCATATTCCAATACTTGCAATGGTAATGGCTTTTTGGGCTGAGCTTTCTCAGCTGGTGGGAGAAGCTAGAATGAACAAACAAAATCAAGAGAGTTGCATGAAAAAAGCTCATGAAATCATCACTAGCAAAAAGGGAATGGGCAAAGAGAACACCTCCAGGTTAAGCAGCTACCTCTATATAGGATCGTGGGAAGATGCCAACTCTGCCATGGTGTTCACCTTCATACCAATTCTGGTCAATCTGCTTGTAAATGTAAACAATATCTCCTTTTTGCAGAGGAAGTTCCCTGTTAACAACACAAGTACTCCATCAGAATTCCACTGGAGATCAGATGGGTTCTTTTTCTGTTCAGCAACTCCTAAGTAACAAGATCTGCAACATCCCTATAGATACACATCATGCTCCAATCAAAGTGAAGGCTATATGTTGAGAATTACCCTGTTCACACCATCATGTGCAAAGAACTCTCTTGCTCTTTGTGTATTCTGTTAAAAAAAAAAAAAAAAAAAAGAAACAACCAGACTTATGAGGGCCCTACTGACTACACATCCTTCCAGCAGCAGTGGGGTCAAACTCAAGCAAAAGGTGCCACTGGCTGCTCTCCATGTTGGATATGGTGGGAGGACTGGAAGCTGTGCTCAGTTCCTGCTTCAAAACTGGTCATGACACAAGAGCTTCCAAAATGACACATGATTTTAATGGAAGGTTGTTTAGTGATTAGATGAACCCTCAAACACACAGAAGTTGATTCTGTGAATATTACACTTGGGTCAGCCAGTGGCTGTGCAACCACTGACCTCATGTGGGATAACAGTTGGGATTTGAATCCAGAGTCTTCAGTGCTAGAATTGTGAAGAAGGTACTCATATTGTAGTCAGCTTGTACTAGGCTCATAAGCCCACTGTGTGGTTCCCGATGGAAAAACAAGCAACCCAGACTTTCCTATCACAATTTTCACAAGCTCTGCTTCACTTTTGTCTGATACCTCGCATGTTCTCCTCAAGGGACATAATAGTTAGCCCTTGCATTTGCTTCAGTTTTTCTGCAGGTCCTGGGGTCCAATGCTTTGTAAATCATTATAAATCATCACCTATAGACATATAACAAAACCATCCCAGGGCAGCACCTGAGCAGAAAATCAGTCACTCATTCACTGAATTCTGTTCTTTCTTCCTTTCCTAGCAATGTTAAAATGAGACCCTCTCAAGGCTTGTGCAAGATTCATATTATTTTTCCCTGCCCTGCTGCAGACACCTTGCCTGGGCTGAGTACTGAAATGTGAATTCTAATTCTATGAAACTTCATAAATGCAGCATCCTTGAGGAAAAGACAGAAGAACAGTAAGAGAAATAGGAAAAAGTTATACTCACTTCAGAGTCTGTGCTTTGAAGTCAAACTTGGCTCTAGCAGGTCTCATCTAGAGATCAGGAAAAAAAAAATCAACATAAAGATAATAATCAGGTTTTCCATCCTCTTCTGAGGAACAACACGCCAAACTCTTCTACAGATAGCATTAGTCTAGGGATGGAAATGAACACAGGTGTTCTGCTACAAGCTTAGTGCAACTGGTGCTACACTGTAAATATGTTGGATGGGTCACTGGGCCTCTTACCAGGGCAAAAAGTGCCAACTTGTGGTATAACAGCACTTAAATAGGACTTAACAGCAGCAAATCTTAAAACGTGACCAATGCTGGCGAATAAAAGCTGCTTCAGTAACTACAGTTACAGAGGCTCTGGGACTAAATTCCCCTCATGGAGAGGATCGGTGTGCAAAATTCACCAGCTGGCAAAAGAAAAAGGTAGGATTTTATTTGATGTGGCTCCTTACTGATTATTATCTGGCCCTGCTGAATCCTGCAATGTGATCCAAGTAGAATTGGTAGGAAAGAGACAAAGGTGAGAAGGAAGTATAAATAAATAAAATGTGTTCATTAAAAATATCTTCAGTAGCTATAAAGCCAAAGAGGACATGCTGAGAGCAGGCCCAGGCTTTAAAATTTCATTTATCTGGCTCATTTTCTAATTGCCACAGAACATTTGGACAATTTTCAAGTCATTCTGGTAATGAAGCATAAAATAAGTACTAGTTGCATTTATGGAGTGTTTGAAATGACATAAGCAAAAGGCAGAAATATATAACCTATCCAAATGGTAATCTCCTCGCCCACCGCCACACTGCACCTCTGGGGAAACAAAGCAGCTGTAAGAGCCACAGGAGCATCCCCTAAGGCAGGACGTAGCACCTGGCCAGCACACCTGGCCCAGCACCCAGCCCCAGGGAGAAGTGGCTCAGCCTCACAGAAAAACCATCCATCTCCTCCTTTGTCTCTTTCAAAAGACCAATCAGGTCGCACTCAGTGAAACATGCTGAGCCTTTTTTCCAGTTGTTTCCCAAGGACATGAAGCAACTTTTGATAGGAGATGAGGCAATCTATTTCTAACAAAAACTATGAGACAGTCACATGGCCAAGGTCAACAAGGCATGAAGTTTCTAAGCATAAGGCACAGACAGAAGGCAATGTAGCAATATGATGCAAAGGATGTAGAATGCCTTTGATTCACTAAAAGTAGCTGATATTTAAAGGCATGCATCACATGTGTGCACCAGCAATTCTCAGCAGGCATGCTTTAACATATGCAGCTTGGTATAGAGATACCTATTCATTTACCAGGCACGAGAGTCAAAGCAGTTCTAAATGAAGCCAGAATGGGAAAAGGGAAGGGGTAAAAAAAACAAACAACATTCTCTGAAGAGCTAATGTCGGCCTAAAGCACAACGTTGTGAGAGGCAAATATTGCTTTGGGTCAAGCAGCAGACTGAGGTAACTAAAACAGACCTCTGACCCAGATTTCCTCTTTGCTGTATCGTCTACATTTAGGAGGTCCCCAAATCGCTCATTAGTGATAAACTGATGGTGCGTTGGAATGACCCCTGTGTGCCTTCTAGCTGCAATATCAGCTTCTTCTTGCTCACGTTTAAGCCGTCTCTGGTCCTCTAAAAGTTTCTGCCATAAAATTGCATAAAATGGGCAGTAAATCATCTAGTTAAGGCCATTTGAAAGCTGCCACAAATGTGACTTTAATAAAATAGCTGGGACTTTACAGTTTAACATAGAATACTGATTCAATGAACACAATACCATTAGATTTAGCAGGCACAAAAGTACATCGCAGTAATGGCATAATGGAAATCCAGCTCATAGAGTGGATCTGATCCAAAGCTGATGGAAGTCAATGGGAGTTTGTCTAAGCTTGGGCCTGGCTCTGAGAGCTTATTAGATAAGGGGAGGCTGCAGATAATGCAGATGGCTAACAAGGAGTTTCTCTCATTGACATCCAAGAGACCTGAATCAGCTGCACACATAAGCTGAGGCACCAAACTCCCCTGAGCTCTGAAAGGAGCTTGGGAGAGTGTCTACCCACACCCAGGTGCCAGATTCCCCCATTCTTCCTCTGGGGTCAATTAATATATTTCTGTACTGCTCTATAATTTGAAATCAGCAGGTGGAACTCAGAGCCCTGCTCTTAGGTGAGTTTTCTTGCTGGATTTTGACACTGGGAGCATTACTAATGGGAGAAGACTGCAAAAAAATATTGTTTACATCGGAATTAAGAACCTTTTACCCATATTTCAAAAGATACACAAACACTTGAGCTCAGAACGGTAGTACAATTCTTCATTAAAAATACTCCTTGGTTTTATTTCATTTTACAATTATTAATTACTTTTGCAAACAGCTTTCTGGAAATCAAACACTTTTTAACTTCTTTAGCTCTGTTTGAATACTCCCTGTGCTGAAAATTCTGTATTGCTTTCTTATTATTCAGTTTGCCCATACATTATCTAACCATTTTGAAAAGGACTGACACATTCTGTTGACAATATGACACATCAAAGAATTCTAGTTTGCACCAGGGAAAAGCTTCCCACTTACTGATGGCTTGGAATGTCTTACATTTTCTACTCAAAACCTGAGGGCTCCCACAGGAAATGAACATTCTGACCAGTCTGATTAATACTGACTCAGGTGGCTTGCTTGGAGAACAGTAAAAAATTAAGTCACTTGTAGAATAAACATTTCATCTTTATCTGCAAGTCCTGAGGTGCTGCACTACATCTCACATACTTATCCAACCTTTTTACATTCTTTATAACCCCTCTACACCATTCTGTGCAACTGACACAAACTGTAAGGTTCATTTTAAACAAAAGGTAAAGGGAACTATGCATCACACAATAAATCAGCACTAGAGGCAGTATTAAAACTAAAACTTTCTAGCTCCCGTTTCTTGTTCTAACTTATATACATATCAGTCACCATATAATTTGTCCTTTAAAAAGGGTTACAGCTGTATTTCTTGTGTGTGGAGCTGCAGTAGCTGTTATTAGGCCATAGAAGAAGGCATTACCTCTTTATCATCATAACGTCTGCGGACAATTTCTTCTGGAGTTTCCATGTAATCAACTGGTGCAAAATGCCTTGGTGATTCTGAATCTACTTCGAAACAACATAAGGAAGTTAAAATACAAATGGATTTACCTAGCATAACCAGAAAGGAAAAAAATAAATATTTTTAAACAATTTGCTTCCATTAAAATAGTAAAGATTCTCAATTGCCACTAACTAAATTGCCAATCAGATGTCGATAATTTATCTATTTTCATTTTTTTCCCTTTTGGGCTGTACTTGTTAACAAAGATCTAAAAACAGGGAGAAAATAAAGGCACGGGAAAGAGTAAAAACATAGAAGGACTTTGTGAAGAAAAGATTTGCTGCCATCAAAATATGATTTGGCATTTAACTGCAGAGGAAAGTTTAACATACACACACACACACACACACACACACACACAACCAGACCTTGAGAAACTGCTCCTTAAAGCAAATCATATGGGTTTGTTTTATACTCCCATGTGTGCAAATGATACAGGACTAGAAATATCTCATGTTGAGATTCTTGTATCCCAGGAGTTGCTTGAGAGACCAGCTGAACCCGGTGTGATTAGAAAGGCAGCGGTAACCGTTTCTCAGAAGTGCAGCTGTTTACATGTCCTGAACAAAAATGCTCAGCAAGACACGCAAAGGACGTAAGACACACCATTAAAAAAAAAAATTGGGAGAGTCAGGAGATGCAAGGGTGGGGAGTAAAAATGCAAGGGTTGTGAAAGGAAGGAGAGGGAAAGCAATACAGATGAAGGGACAGTGGTAAAGAACACAAAAAGCCACCTCCTAGGTACGTCCCAAGTTCACTTTGCGGGTTGTTGTTTGTGTCCAAGCTGTGATAGAGGGCATATGGAATTGGGTTCCCATTGTGTAAGGAGTCAGGAGTGTCAGAGCGGCCCATGGAGCTATCTCGGCTAGATCCCATGCTGGGGAAGTAGCTAAGCCTCTCCACAACATCAAAGGAAGACAGGCGCCTGGGGGCTAGAGGCCTGCTTCTGGAGCACAGCTCATGCTGGAAGTGATGACTCTTGTCTCCTACACTCCCCTGCAGCTGTATGGGGTCATCCCGGTTCTGGGGGCTGGGCACTGCCAGGGCTCCAGGGCAGTCTGGGGGTGGAGTCCTGCTGGACTTGTGCTGGAAGGGCTTTTTCACTCGGAAGGGAAGTGGGCTCATTAGGTAGACATTTCTGGGGAGCGTGTGTCTGTCCCCATAGATTCCTTTGGAATCAGTGTTCCTGATGGCTTGCTGCTGCTCATGCCTTCGGATGGTAGTGAACCTGGTGTAGGAAGCTGGGCATGTGCCTTTGCATCTGTTGACTTTATGCTTCTGAGGCCCATTGATGTTGCTGTTGCTGCTGCCACTGTCATTGGATGCATTTGAGAGGAGATCTATCTCGTCTGTGCAAGCTGAAAGTGTGTCCATAGGGATAGCATCACTGACATCTGAAGCTGTGTCCTCCACATTGCTGCAGGAATGGGAGGATTTGTCTGCCAAGCTGGCAGCATCCTTCTCTTCTTGGTTTATTTTTGGCAAATCCAGAAGAATCTCTGCGGAGTAGGCAGAACCTAGACAAGCTTGAGACTGGAGAGAAGTAGTGAATTTGCTTTGTCCAGTGGAAAAGTCAAGTGCGGGCATCGATCGGGATCTCTGGATCAGCTGTTCAAAGGCACTGATACGGGAGGAAACAGTGTCTTTGGGGATCTGCTCTGAATCCTCTCGACTAAGGCTGTGTTCCATCCTGTCCTTTGCTTCGTTCTCAAATTGAGATGCAATGTCCCTCACACTGCAGGAAGAGACTGTGCCCAACTGGATCCTGGACCGGTTGATCTGGTGCATGTCTTTATACAGCATTGTAAACTCCATTCCGCTCTTCCTGGAGGCAGGGAATAGGCAGCCTTTTCTAGAGTTGGTGCCATACTCCTGTAGGCTCATGGTACTGCCAGACTTGATGACATATTCCTGCTTTGACTTCATCAACATGTTTTCTATGCTTTCCCCTATGTCTACCATAAAAGACTTTTTATTATCAAACAACGCAACGGAGCTACGAAGGTTTTCACAGCTTTGAGCTTTCTCATGAGACAGCAAGATACCCTTCTTGTCCTGCCCAAGAGCAGCTGGAGCTGCTAGCTTGGGTTTGAATTTAGAAGGGAGGATTTCAGTAATGCAGGCTTTTGCAGCTGATAAGGGCTTCTTATGTTTACATGCGTGACCTAACATACCGGTATGACTAGCGTTAAAGGTTCGGCTATTAACTGAAGAGGGTGCAGTCATATGAGCATTCCCACCTTTACGATCCACTGGTAAGCATGCAGAATAAAATAAATACAACCTGTTAGCTTAAGTGCTAGAAAGCTATTGAGAAAGGAGAGAAAACATGCTTGGATTTCATAAAATGCACTTTAAAGAAACAATGTTCCAAAACATAAAGAAAAGCAGGAAGACACTGCACAACAAGCCGCGCTCACAGAAGTAGGTGAAATGCTGCTAATAGTTCTAAGATGAGAGGCTCAGCCAGAAGTGCCTGCTGCACTTTGAAGGTATTATCCTAAAAAGTTCTGAGCATCATCAGCTTCCAGGGAAGCGGTGGCATCACGGAAAAGGACAGCTGAACTCTGGGCGGGATTAAGGTGTCAGCACGAATGCACAGGCACTAACATTGCAAAAGTGGCTTAATATTAAGCCTGTAATCACACCTACTATGTTCTCACCATAGTGCTTTCCAAAAAGTTAACTACTGAGGGAGAAGAAAAATCAAGGGCTGACTGTGCAAGCACAAGCAGGCTGCATCAGCTGGCCTTACCCAAGAGCCAGATTAGAGATTCCCCGTGCTAGGAGCAAACTGAGTATGCTTCAGAATGGTGTGAGCCATGTTTCCTTTAAAAATCAAGGAGTCAAATGAGGACATTTTCTAACATCAGATCCAGTCTGGGTTCAGCTGTGACTGCAGTTTCTTAGATCTGTTTCTGATTTGAGTACATATTAAGATGTCAAAATAGCCATTCAGGCTCAATTGCTGTTTGGAGAACAATAAATTGAACAGATTTTTTCTGTTCAGCTCCAGTTTAACTCCCTGCCCCAAAGGCTGGACATAGTGCTGAAAAAAATAGCTGGAAAATGGAGACAGAGACCTTTTTGGTGTGAACGCACTATTTTTAGGAAGAGCAGTTCAGAAACCCAATGCATTCTTTCCCCAGTCCTCTCCTCATCTGAAGCCATTTTTAGGTTGAAGTTGGCTCAGAGATACATTCCCTAACACAACTCCCTGACTGGAGCCAGCTCTTCCTTGACTTAATCTTCTAGAGAGCCCACAATGGGGGGAGCAATGGGGAGATGAACACAACAGTCTCTGCTGCCTTGCTGCCTCACAGATTGCAGGGCACTGCTGTCTCAATGTCCTGTGCATTCTCTGCACACCCCTCAGGCAGGAGGCTGTGGAGCACATGGTGCCAGCTACCCCAGGGCATCTGGGCCAGCAGACATGCTGTGGCCTGCTGAGAGATCCAATAGAAAGAGCAGAAAAGGCAGGGAAGGGCTGTAGCATGACAATGCATGGTGCAGATGGACAGCAAGGCCAGATCAAGCAGCCTGGAGGAGTGTGAAGGTGTGGGACAGAGGGAGCTGGTCCCTGCTGTGGTGAGGAACCTGGATCAGGTAAAGGCATCATGAAAAACACTGGTTGGTGTGGGCTGAGGGAGAAAAGAAAGAAAACTAGAGATGGCAAAGAGGAAGGACAGAGGAACCCTCAATTGGCTTGAGCAGGACTGTAAACCCTGCAGTGCTTTGCTCCATATTACCATACTTTTGATACATTGTACAGAATGGAGGTCAGGTCCACACCCTGACAACCCACCTTTTGTGGAAGCAGAGCTAGAAGGACGCTTGAGACCACTCAGCCCCTGGAACGGGATATCTCCACCTTCCAGCACACTCTTGTAAATCTGTCTCTCATTCTCCAAGCCAGCAAGGTCCCCCAGTGCTGGTTCTGAATCCCTCTTCGCTGCGTGGTAGTTGGGTGAATATGTGGAGCTGAAAAACAGTTTGGAAAAAAAAAGGGGGGAGTCACTTGCATTTGTTGAAAGCTTCATGCAGTGAAAGAGCAAACCATACCTGTAAACCCCAGAATAGACTGTACATAAAGAACTGACGCTGAATGAAGAGGTTATGAATATACTGCAAAAATACTGCAAGTTTTGTGCTCCCACAGTATGCTCAGCCTGAGGGAGCTCTCCTAGCTCAGACTCCCAGAAAGCAGGTGGCAGGAAAGCACTCCTCCTTTATTTTACAGATGAGACAACAGGCTCACAGAGGAGATGCATGGTTCCCTTGCAGATGAACAGAAATTCAGTGGCTAGCTGGAAGTGGCATGTTTATCTTCCAGCTCCAGTCCTCTCTCCTCAAACACTAGCACTTTCTCTTCCCTGCTGCAAAGAACAGCTGCTCAGGAATCCATCAGAACTACGTCAGCCTCCCAGCCAGCATTACAGGCCAAGATTCACAGATTTTTCAAGTCATTCAATGAGGGACTATGCAGAGAAGGAACAGCTTTGGGCTACAGACGCTACTGTTTGAAGAGAAATTTCCCAGATGTGCACAGTTCTGTTCAGCTTTCCCTCAGACTTGCACTACAGGAAACATCATGTCCCAGACTCTCACTGACACAAAAACAAAATGCTGAATTCTGAGACAGATGTAAAAAACAAGCACAATCGTAATTTCTTAGGCCCTTAAGTATTGACAGTTTATTACAAATTCCTTTCCTTGATCATGAATCTGACAGCCAGTACACCCCCACATCTGATATCTAGATTTCACTGCTCTCTCTTTGAAGAAGACAAGCCAAAAAAAACCCAAACAACAAAAAACTTTTCATGATATAAAGGGCCATTCCAGGTGCAAAACATCTGCTAAGCAATCAGGCAGATTTTTTTCCTAAAAGCTGAGCTGAGTTCATCTGATACCAGTCTTTGCATTCTCAACCAAGCTCTTAAGAATAAGATGCAGTCTCACACATAAAGCTATTCCTAGCCCAAAGCTTGGTTGCCAGAAAGTTAAAATAATAATAATAATAATAGCCTTTTGCCAATTCACAGAAATGTTCTGATGGCTGGTTTGCATCATGATATCCAAGGAGTGATTCAAATGTATGCAAGTGTGGAAATGCTTGTAGTTATGCCTGCTTGTGGGTAAATCTGTACACACATCTGGTTATTTTGGATGGATGCTGTAGTTACAGGGCAAAGAGAAAGCTTTCATAAGCATCAGAGGACTGCCTGTGAGAGTGGAATTACACAATGTCTAGAACAAAAAGAAGTTTTTTGTTTCTGGACAAGGAAAACTAGGTCACATGCATTCCCATAAATTACTTTTCAAGTTTTCAAGGCCTAGAACAACTCCTACAACCACCAGCGCAGCTTGTGCTACCAGACTTCAGGGGGAACTGAGACAGGCTCCAGCAGATGACATGATTGCAGGAGAGCAAACTTGTCCTGCCTACCAAAAACAGAGGTTTCACAGCTTTGGTAACATTTCTGGGACAGTCAGGAACTCAAGATTCTTATCAGCATCTGTCAAAAGTAAGCTATTCATTCATGCTAATCTTGGAGATTTCCATTTGCTTTACTTCTCTCTCTCTACCAAAAGAAAACTAAAAAGTCATGGGAAAACGAACGACATAATGTCAGTTGGATGCCTGAAGGAGAGCATGCCTTTCCCAACAACCCACGCACACCGAGGAGATCCTTGGACCTTTGGGAAATGCCAAGAAGCAGTCTGGTTACAGGAAGCAGCAGCTCCACAGGAGGAGGAACTCAGCACAGCTCAGCATTTCACCCAGGGATTTTTTTTCTTTCTCTTTCGAAGCAAACCAGCTCCATGTACCAGTCAATTAGCCAGAGTTAATATTAAGTATTCTTCCAGAAAACCAGTGCCACATTCAATCTCTGAGAAATATCGCTACCACTACTTGTTTTCCCTTCCTAGAAGCTAAAAATCACTGCCTTTGAAAAACATCATCCTTTTCCTCTGGCATGCCTACCTGGGAACATGTAATGGGAGACAATCTCACAAGAATAACGGAAATGAATTTCTTTTTTGTTACCAGGCAACAAAATTGTTGGCAAATACGTTATATCTTAGTGTAAGTTGCGTCAAGATGGAGTTACAATTCTGCTTGTTTTTTAAAAAGTTTTTACCTAGCACAATAGCAATTCATATCTAAGCAGTGCCACCGCTCCTGTAATCACTACAAAATTCATTCAAGACCAAGGAGCAGACATCATATCTGAACTCATCTAAAGTACATGTAGAATTTTCCTGGGACATGCATCTGCCTATATCCATCACCAAAAAACAGAGCCAGCCCATTTCCAGTACCCTATATCGTGTCCTACATGCTGCCAGACTATAAAAGAGACATCAAAAAACAACTTGAAAACTTACAAGGAAGAATGGTCTGTGGAAGTTTCCAGAGGAGTAACACCTGCTGTATTCTGCAAAAGTCCAAACAAAGGAGTAATTGATACACACTTACATGCCAGGAGTAAGAAAAAGGCTTGCTTAAGTCATTTTCCATCGCCCAAATATTAGCATTTATGAGACATGGAAGTTTAAGGCAAAATGCAATTTAAGCTGCCGATATCTTTGCAGAAAAGCAACGATTTTCCTGAGTTCCTTTAGGGCAGTGACAGGTTTTTAGCACAGCCAATGCCTTTTTGCAGCGCCTATTCTTTTGTCTGCCAATGAGTCATTGTGCATAAAGCCAAAAGCAAGAAGAGATAATCAGCTGGGCCAGGACCAGGAGACACATGCTCATCATTATTTCCCCAAGCTTTCCCCCCAACCAGTCACTGCCCGATGCTGCTTTAAAGGTACATTACGTTACTGCAGCACAATACGTTCTTAAGCATTCAAAAAAAACAACAAAGCGCTAACAAGAAAAGCAACATTTCAGTTCCATTTCCTTACTTAAGAGAAGCAATGCGAGCTGCACAAGTTCAAGAGCAAAAGCCAGATCTTATCCACTTGCTTTAAATCCATCTAATGCTACCTAGGCACATTATTGAAAAAATGGAAGGCAATTTTAAAAGAAATGCTGCATTTGGTCTCCCCTCATCTACCTGAGGATTCGTACAATGGAAGAAAAAGCAAATCTTGGGTTTGAAAAAGCAGCTTGTTCACGTTCTGTTGAAATGCCGCAGTTTCAAAGAGAGAGAGAGAAAAAAAAAAAAAAGCCCAACAAAAGAAAAAAATAGCATGTTACCAATTTAATCTATCATTTCATGGTTCGGGTCCTGCGGAGCCTCGGAGTGGCAGCAGCTGACCTGCCCTGGAAGGCCACGGCAAGGTGCAGGGTAGGGAAAATGGTGTAAAATCTCTGGGGAATATCCAAATGTTGGGCAGCACACGCTGCTAGCAGGGAGCAGCAAGGCTTGTGCGAAGGGAGGGTTGATGGCAACACGCTTGAAAGGCACGAGATGATGACGTGAGGCTAAGCAAGAATTTTAAGCTGATTGCTGCTGCCTATTCATGTGAAAAATAGAGAGGGTTTGTTGTTTGTTTTTTTTTTTTTTTTTTTGCAGACACCGAACTCAAAACCCTAAAGGGGGACAGAGGTGGGGGACGGGTAGCTGAAAAGGAATGGGGGGAGAGGAAATTGCTGTTTCTGAAAATGGATTTCAAGCCGGATTCTCAGCATCACATTCTATTATTTCTGACAGCGACACAGCAAGCCATGCAGTCAGAATGGTCAGAACCATTATTTATCCCAACCTCATTTAATAATCATCCAGCAGCGAATAGATTAGAGCAGAGAGTTTGGAAACAGGGATTGGCAGCATGAAAAGAATAGGAAATACCTTCTGTGGCTTTTTATGTGGCGCTTTATAAAGCTTCTCCATTTTTTCTAAATCTGCCTCTAACTCAGTCTGGTAGAGGTAGAGGTCTTTTTCTAGATCAGTCTGGTTAAAGAAGGAGAAGAAGAATGGGAAAATGATGCTTAGGGTTAGGGGATATCAAAGGAATGTTAATTCTGAAAAATAAATAAGCGAGCCTTTTTAATTGAAAAAGTCAAAGATGGTATGGACAATAAACAGAAATCCACTAGTAATTAATTGCGTTTCAATGGTTACAGAGGAAATTGATTTAGGCATTTAACATTCAAAATTAAAAGACACGCAGGCCTGCTAGGATCTAATTCTACCAACAATAAAATTATAAAACCCACCTGTAAAAAAAAAAACAAAAAAAGATACTGTGACAATAGGCTGTTAGTATAATTATCACTGCAAGTCAAGATAGCAAAACCACCATTCTAAACTACTGCTGATTATGGTTTAAGAATTGCTTATTAAATCAAATTACTAACTACTTGTTAGGCAAATGAGCTCAAGCCCATTTAAAAAATAAAATCACTCACAGGCACACAAAACCCAAGCAATGTTACAAAAGAAATCCACATACACACACACACACGCAGCAGATGCTGTAGTACAACGTACGTGAGACACAATTACCTTTCTATCCTCTCTAGTAAGGATAGAGCAATCTCCAGGAGTATAATCCCAAATCTTTTTTGGAGGCTGATGGAAAGCAGAGGAAGGAAATGAGGAAATGAAGATAAGGAAGACATCACAGAGAATATGGAAACTGGATTAGAACAGAGCGGGAATACAATAGGGGATTTGCATCAACACTGAAAAGAAATTAAAAACAAACAACAAAACAGAGAAAGAGAGATAGAAAGAGGGATAAATCCGTTCTAGCACGAACATCGAGAGATCACAGGAGGTAAAAGGAAGCACACATGCAGTCTGGGAGGGGCTGCTTTCAGTAGTATTTGGGGACAGCTTTATTACTGTGAGGCGCTCGAAGGGATTTAGGGCTCTCTAGGAGGAGCCTGCAGCTGTGGTTAAAGCATTCTTAATATAGACACAAAAAAAAAATCACAAAACAAAATGGGGAAAAAAAATCACAGTCATAAAAAGCATTTTTTTGCTCATTCTTCTTTTCAAAAGGAAAGGGTAAAATAAGGGCCTTTGGTAAAGAAAAGGGAGATATCTTTCCCACCCACACCAGACTCTGAATACATACCATGTGAACAAATGGCTGAATTTCCAGTGTTGGCATTGTGGGGCAATGAGAATGCAGAGTTGTTATTTGCTATTATTCTCTTCTGGGGAGATGGTTTGTGGTGGTTTTTTTTTTGGTGGAGAGAGTGGGGCACAGGCAAGTTTGGGAAATACTTACTTATAATTGATCCTACAAATAAAGGCTATTTCAAAATACAATTTTTCCTATTTTATGTATGTGTAAATATCAGGGAAGATTATTCAGAGTGAAAGACCTTTGTCCTACCCGAATAATGCCGTACCAATATCCTTCTCTTACCAGACGTGCACCTCACTGACATGTTCAAACACTTCGTTCTTTGTAAAATCAAAATACTTCTGCTCTTCTGCAAACAAAGTAATCTCTGTTGGTTGACAAGCTTAGCATCATCCTAGGAGTCTGTACTGACTGACAGAACTATATTATCAAAGTATCTGACAGGGAATCATGAAAGCATGATTGAGCTACAACATTTGAGTCTTGGTCCAAATTCCATCAGGTTTCCAGACAGTCTGGGTCTATAGTTTGAATCAGGCTCACTTCTAAACTTGGACTGCGACACTAGGGCATGGGGTCAGCAGCCAGTAGACAAGATGGTGCTATAAAGATTCAGGTTTGAAACGTGGAGAGAGGAAGCGGAGGAAAGCAGGTAAGAAGGCAGGGTATGCATGAACCCTTTTTCCAGCCCTCTGTTCATAGCAAAGAGCAGATTCAGGGGCTGGGAGAAGTGTCCAGTGTCCACATGTGTGACCCCACAGTCCCAACAGAAGACTGTGAAGCTCTAGACTGGCTGGCCATCAAATTTGGCTGGTGGGGGGAGAGGGGAGGTGTACCATGGAGTGCAAGATCAGAGGTTGGGAAGAAAGAAGGAGAATGTGGGGATTCAGTCTCCACAACACCCTGGAAAAGCATCCATGCTGCACAGAGCAATCTTCCTGGATGCTCTGCAGGCACACATCAACGTATCTCCCTAGAAACATATCTGGGATATTCAACCAGCAGAGCACTGCTTCAGCTGTCCTTAGGAAGTGCATAGGCTTTCCTCAATGCAAACCCCTATCCTGGTCATTCTGGTATGTTTGGAGACACCACAGCCTTGCAAGAATCCTGTGCTTCCTTCTACCAAGGGTGTTTACTGTCCATGTCCCATAGCCGCCATATTAAAGCCATAAAAATGGGAAAATATGCTTTTACAAGTATACATTATCTGCAGCACTAGGCAGGGAAAGCCTGACCAATCTAAATGGGGCTTAGCCACAACTAGTCACAAAAATCAGATCTTATCGTGGCTAAAGTGAGCAATGATACATGAAGACTACTATTTGGCTGTAGTTGCAGGGCTCAGTGAGAGCTTTGTTGAATTTGTCTTGTTCAAGAGCAGCTATCAGTAGAAGTCTGAAATAGCATCCTCAGTTAAAATGCCCAATGTAATGCTGAAGCACTATGCACATAGCGCCACATTCACTGTCTGGTATAATGTACCAGGATGAACACATATGGTTTTGGAGACAGAGGAAGTTGACATGGGCAGTCACTTAAAAGCAAACTGTAAGAAACCAGGCCTTAACAAAAGTCATGGACATCTCAAACACTTCTGAGGCCTACGTAGCATATGTCGGAAGGCTCTTTGCTACAAAACACAGTTGCCAGTGACAGAATGGACAGCCCAGCCACTGATCGTGCCTGTTTTCCAGCAGAAATTATACTATTACTATATGCAATCAGAATAGGCACGCACCCAAATTCAGACATCTATAAACTGCAGAGGGATTTAATCATATCCTTGAGAACTGTGAGCAATGCTTAGGTTTAAAGAAAACCTGCCCTCTGGCGTCCATATGCAATAGGCTTTGAAACCAGTGCTGAACTCTAAAACACATTTGTTTTATTATATGTGCATGGAAATCTCAGCAGTGTTCAAAAGTGGCGTGTGTGGGCATTCGACAATTTCAAAGAAAAAGAGGAAACAGCCACTGTACTTGGATAAATGTGAGAGGTTGATGCTGACCCTCTGGTGCAGTAAGAGTAGCTTATTAAACAGCATTTAATGATGAGGTTCATTGTGTTTAATCAGTAAGAATCAGTTTAGTTGGTGAGAAAATTATACAGAACCTGTTTTTGTGTGGTTTTTTTTTGTTTTTTTTTTTTTTTGCTGGCAGCCCTAATCACTGATGTGCTCTTCCATCAAAATGTCCTTTGTCCTATCTAATAATTAAGCTTTGCTTCATCCTCTTCCAGAGTGAGAGATCAAGGCTTTCTCTTTCTTTCTTTTTTTTTCCCCATACAGAAAACAACACAGCTCCGCTTGAAAAGAAAGCACTCTGTCAGATTCCTTCGCTTTCAGGGAATGGCCAGGGCTATTCAATGCAGCCTGATGCACATCATTTGGGCAACAGGCAGGTACATGAATAAGGAAAGAATCAGGAAACAGGGTCATAATCAGTCATGGATAACTGCAAATTACTGATCCATAGTTTACAAGGTGAGGCCAGAAATAAGTAACTCATTTACCTAGATTTAAAGCTACCTATCAGCAATCCTAAATCTTTTTAGAAGATGGGAAATTGAAAGAGGACTCTCAGTGAGAACAGGGCATTACTTCTACCATTAAGAGTAATAATGCAGTTTGAATTGTGGTATGCAAAAACAAAAATATTGTCTTGTTGGTAAATACAGCTGGAAGGTGGGTAGTGTTTGTAAATGGCCTCAAAATACTCTAAGCAATCATAAAAGGACTATTTTGCATCAACACCAGGGTGGTATTATGAACAGTCATTTTTAAATGAGTAAGGCAGCTGCTCCAGGTTTAGAGCCTAGCAAAGAGATGTGACAATAATTTAAAAAAAAAAAAAAAAGGGGGAAAAAAAAAAGGCAGGTTGATTTTATTGGTCACTGCAACTATCAAACTTACCGGTTTCCCAAACTCCAATTCCGAAAAGAATTTATACCAAGGTTCATTCTTTAAATCTATCTCTTCTGGGCTTATATCCCGAGTCTAAAGGAATTGGTGATAGGGGAATGGAAGAAAGAGAAGGATAACATTATGCAAAGAATACACAGAAAAAGACTGTTAAAGATGCAGATTCCATAGTTTCCATTCTAAAATGTCGATATTTAGCCTCATAATTTGGAATTTCTATAGCATCTCTCATGAAAGCTATGAACTGCTTTGCGAACATCAGTTAAGCATCATTGTGAGATACATGAATATGAATGAATTGCATTTTACAGATCAGGAGACTCACACAGAAAGAGATTATGCAGCTTGCCCAGATTCACTGGAGGCTCACTGGAAGGGCTGGGAGTCACTCAGTCCCCCAGTTCTATTGTCAGGCATTTCCACTGAGACCAAAGCAC
Source organism: Lagopus muta (assembly GCF_023343835.1). Classification (NCBI taxonomy): domain Eukaryota; kingdom Metazoa; phylum Chordata; class Aves; order Galliformes; family Phasianidae; genus Lagopus; species Lagopus muta. Next base: position 46,626,605 of record NC_064437.1, on the reverse strand, counting down.
AGGTACTGGTTGAATCTCTTTAAACCATCATTTGGTTAAAACAAACAAAACAAGTGAGATTCAGTGAGACTTGAATCAAACATAGCAAAATACTGCATCTTTAACAGCACATGAAAATGTGAGAAACCCTGTTCTATACATTGCAAACAGGGTGAAAGGTGGTTTTCTAAAACAAAGCGGACACAGGTCAGAGAAAGCACATTTCTGAATATTCTCTGATAAGATGGATACAGAGAGACAGTATTACTTGTTTCTTCACAAATAAATGTTAAGAGAATCAGGCTGAACTAAAATGAAGGAAAATCAGACAGGACAGAAAATACTACAGTTGAAAAGAAAATTTCTTTTTATTCATACAACACGAAGTGTGTCCTGATGCAAATCTTCGTGTGATGGGGTTACTGAGGTGGGGGCAGTTCCCAGCATTGCTTGGCACTGCTGGACGTTTCAGATGGCCACAGCCATCAGGCATCACAACAAAAAAAAACAAACCAAAAACAACAACAACAAAAAAGGCTCTATGGAAAGAGCATACAACTGATTCTGAAAGAGGGGCAACACTTCTATCTGAAAGATAAATGGTTATGTTGTGTCTGATCTCTTGTCACCTGGACAATGCCTCCATTTTTTCCCTTTATTGCACTCTAGCTCAAGTACTCATCTCATTATGTAACTGCAGTTACTGAAGATAATAAAAAAACCACTGACATCAGTGGAAGGCTCTTCATTGCCCTGCAATGGTCTTGGATTGGGATTCTGATAGCCACAGCTCCTGGTGTGATCACCAGGAGATATTCACAAATCTGCTGCTTCCTCAGAAACACAAAGATAGACCTAGTTACTAAACAGTGACTAGTTACTGTTGTACTTAATGAGACTGATGTAGATTATGAAGTTACTATTTCAAGATGTTCTTTTTCCTGTGATCTGTGGTTTGAAATTAAAGCTCAAAAAAAAAAAAAATCATCAAAAGTAACACAGCTATAGCATTCTTCTTGTCTTTGGTGATCTCAGTACAGTTTTTCTCAATTGCACTGAATGATGGTCCTGCTTTTGGCTTTTAGATTCTGATTAAACAGCTCCATTAAGTGACTCAAGAAGTCTGAATGCATGAATAGTACCACTGGTTATGTCAGACCTTTCTTAAGGCTTAAGTATACAGACGATGCAGGACTTTTGCCACAAGGTTTAATCTTGGCTATTTATCAAGAGACAAAATTGCCGCTGAGCTCAGCAGAAATCTTAATCCACGATGGACTGAAGAAATGGCACTGTCATACCAAGCTCAAACTACTCCTCCCCGGCACTTTCTCTATTGGGTTGAGCCAACTCCCAGTACAATTGAGAGCCACCCATTGCCTAGTAGTCCAAAAGGCCCCAGATCATACGCTGGTCAGGGGTGACTGTCCTGAAGTCAGTGAGGGACTGTTTGGATCAACTTTTGAACTGTTAATGCACGGAGTGCAGTTTACATTTGGAATCTCACCTGGAATTAGCAATTTCAACCAAATCCTTCAGATTAATGCCTATACAGAACAATTACATGTTTATGTACCAAACTGGTTATTCACTAATAACCTCACTCAGTGTTTCCTAGCGCTTTCAGAGTTGTGCAGAGTTGTAAACTGAAGGACCTTAAGTAGGTAGAGCTGATTTATGCAGGCCTGACAGAGGTTAACATCACCTTTCCTCCCTGTTGCTTCCCATGAGGTCTTCTCATCGAAGCCTGCAGAGTGAGATTTTTGTATTTGCCCTATTTGTCACAACTCACAGCTACTAATTCGAACTAAAATTGGTAACAGTTCACTTAATATTCCAGGCCACACACTAGTGTAGCTGGGGGGTCAGCTCACATTCAGTTCTGCCACCTCTGCCATGGAAGGAGTGAGATCCAGCGGAGGAAGAAAGTAGCCAAGGGGCTGTGTCCTAAAGCATCTCAGAAGCATCCGCTGAAGTACATTACTAGCACTCTAAGAAGTTGTTCAGTGTTTAAAGCTAATGGCATCAAAAGAACACAGAAACTGAACCAGGCAGCTTTGTTTCATAATGCTTTCAACCCTACTTCTGTGCCCTAGAAAAAGTACAGCTGGCGACACAGCTGCTGCAGAGGTCAGTGTCAAACACGGATTAAAAACTAGGGTTAGTGATCCATACTTAACACAGAAAACAACATATCCCAAAGTAAAGCAGCCTCTCAGTCCTCATGGATTTTGCTTTATAAAGAGAGACAATATTATGCAAAACGATTTTCAAAACAAAATACAACAGAATACATCACACGATCACTGCAATGTAAACATAAGGAATCCTATCGGAATGGAACTGGACAAGAACTCAGTATCATGTATATCATGTATATCATGTATATATCACATTCACAGGATTAAGGCACAATCTAGGAAAAGATAAACATTACCATTTTTTCACTGTTCAGAACTGAGGACTTTCCTGGCTGATAGTCATAAATGCTCCTGGGCTCTGCACGGTATTTTCTAGTGTCCACCTTCTTGTCTGGAGGCTCCCAGTCCGTCCTGGGGAAAGAAAGATCAGTTAATGCAAATCACTGTGGTTTCCATGGAAGCAAGTACTTCTTTTGACAGGCACCTTCTCCTGCTAATCCTGGTTTCATTAGAGTACTTCCTTCATTCTGGAAAGAAATGTCCTGCAAGAGAAGCAGGTCAGATAGGACTCATGATTGTATATTTGTTTTTCTACAACAAGAAGAATTTGACACAGCTCAGATGCTGAAACCACTGGAATACGATGGGTTGGGTGTCTTTTTCATACTTCAATGAAATTTCAGAGTTTCATGTCTTTCCTGATTGAAAATAATGTAATGATGGAGTACAAATTAAGCTCACAAATACCAGCGTGTCCAAACATGGAGGAAAATTCAGACTAACTCTCTCCTGCTAAACCACTCCATTTTTGCCATGCCACTGAGTTCTCACCTCTTCACACAGAAGTGCAGCAGCCTAACCAGAACTACTGCTGCTCCAGGTTTGCTCCCACTTACCCTATTGATCCGGTTGACAGTAGGAACCACCCACTGAGATACCCTTGTCTCTTCACTGATTTTGGAAGACACAGGCAAGTAAGTTCTCTTTTAAAGTAAGGCAAGATGATAATCAAAATGACTAGACCATCAACACTGTGCAAACTTCCACAGTGTTAATCATTACTGCTTGGAATTAACTTGATGGCTTAAGATTCCAGTCCCAGAGAAACTTTGCCCTGGTGAAACATTGTTTCGTTACTAGATAACAGGAAGCACTACTTATCATAACTCTTTCATTTGCAAGAATTTTTGCAAAGGGCCAATGTACTCTGCCTTCAACTTCTGTGTAAGGAAGAGATGTTCCATCAGTTCTATGGCCTGAGATGTTTACCGAAATAGCACTCTCAAATCACAGCATTACATATTTGAGGCATTAAGTGAAAAACATTAAAAGCATGCGGAAATTAGTGAAGGAAGGAGGAATTCAAAAGCTGGGAGAATTCCACAGGACATACAATATTCATTGCCCTTTCTGCTTTCCCTTCATTTGGTAAATGCATTCATTATTCTTATAAAGAGTTTTTAAATGCTTGGTAACAAACAAAGCAAAAGATCAGGACGGAAATCATCTTGAAAGCTTACTAGTAATCATGAAAGCTAACTCGACTCTACTTCCAGTAAAGTCCATTATGAGTGAGACGACTCAGAGAAGGGCAGTGTAAAAAACTTTTACCAAGGTTCAGCATAAATTCACTTCTTGCCCCTCTGCAATTACTGCTGTTCACTGTATTCTGAGGCATCTTTACAGCATCACACTGAACAGAGAGCTTCCACTGTGCTTATGTGTATAGACAATACTCTAGGAAACACTGCTCACCCCAGCAGAAAACTACCTATGTAACAGTGAGTGTGATGCCTGCTCAGTAAATGATGCAATGGCAGAGGAAGCCGCGGCAACAAAGGAGTTAATTAGTGTCCTGCAGACAAGTCAGAGTTAAAAGTACACCTCCACCTCCCCAAAAACAACTGGAGTCATGAACCTAAACTTCCATATTTGTTCTCTTCCTATTCACAACTTTCAGACACTCTTCCACTATTGATCCAAACATATCTTAGTTCGGGTCACCTTTCAGGGCTGGATTTCAGCAATGAAGTACGGTTTGGTAGGGGCAAAGTGGCAGACCTCTTAAACACCTTCTCTGAGTCAATATGGTCCATCTCACTCTTGGAGCGAGGAACTGAAGGCTGGCTTCTGGCTGTGGAATAAATCAAATACAGAGATGTTGGTGAAATGGATAAGAGGCCAACAAATACATACTTTATATATCGCCTTATGTTTGAAATATCATACAAGAAAAGGGAATTACTTACTGTCCTCACAATAGGAATAACGAGGAGAGTATGAATCAGAATCTTCATCTGAAAGACAAAAGCATTTTGCAAGTGAGCTGAAAAAGCCCTCCAAATGAAGCATCAGAAATCCTTTTCATTTCCACTCTTAATTGGCCATAACTAGAGAGTAATACACTCAATACCTACCACAGAGAGGATCCTAAAAAAGAAAATGCCAATGAGATTTAAATTGCATTTTAAAAATGCTTCCTAGATTAGATATAAATATTAATGTAGTACTTATACCTTTCTCCAGCCTCTCAAAGCACTTTAAAAAACAATCACTTTTTGTCACAAAACGCCTCCAGAGCAAGTGTTATTAGATCCACTTTATCAAAAGCTGAAAGATAAATCGAGAATCTAAATGCTGAACCGTATGCCTAAAATAACTCATTAGGTGCTAGACACAGTAATAGAGCTGAGGAGTCCTGTTCTCAATCACACACAGTAATCACTGGGCCATCTTGCTAGTATTAAGTAGCACACCAAATTGAAGTATGTTCACTGACTCAGATTATCTTTAAACATTGATAACATTCCTGGCACAATACATGCATGTATAATTGCACTAAGAGATTGTCCTTGCTCTAAAGAGCTTACCTTTCGAATAGAAAAGATATGTCTACAGAATGCAATAGAGGGGGGTTCAAGCAGCTCTACAAGAGCTAGCAATGACAGTCATGACTGTAGTGCCCAGGGCACGTGCACACCTAAAAGAGGCGGGGAGGATGGTAGCATTACTGCCCACACTCTACAGGTGATGTCCAGAGACTAGCTTTGATTATCAAAAACCTACAGGTATCTTTTTCACCATATTCATCATGCTTTGGAATAAATCCTCAATGAACTGTATCTAATAGCATGAGGAACTAGGATCAGAACTGGAAACTGGATCCACAGACCCATCATCTTTCTCTACCAATGAGGGTTCCAACTATCAGGGAAGTGTACTTGGGATACCTGTAAGACTTCAAGGCAAAACACAAGAAGATAAAATGCAATGCCTGCAAAGAAAATCATGAGTAAAGATACTGCTAACAGCTCTGTGAATAAACCACTGAAATAGCCAGATAAAAATAGAGAAAAGCAGAAATAGATGAAGTAAAGAACATACTGTACTTTTGTCGCATTAACTTAGTGATGTCAATCAACAGACTAAAACAATTTGTAGCTTCTCTCTCTCAAAGAGTAGCTGCTATATCCAGCCTCATCTGCTGGAAAAACAATTTGGCTAATACAGCTGACCTGAACTTGCACTCATCGCTTAACTGAGCTTTTCAGAAAGGCTCAGAGAGGTCTTAACTCTTAGCCCTGCTGCTGAATTTCTCTTGGTGAACGAATTAGAAGGTTTAAGTTCTAAATACAGTTACTGATTTCTGGTATGCTTATTATAGCCTTCAGGAAAAAAAAATAAGAAATAAAAATAAAATCAGGCCAATTTTCATGTTTCAGACTAAAATGACAGAGAACAACTGTTGATCTATTTAATAACAGGGAATTGTTGAAAAAGTTGACCGCTATTGCTATACAAAAAGTGGGTGCATACAAATACCAAAATACTTGGTAAATCACCATCTGCACATACAAACAGATACATCTAATACCATCTTCACATCCATTCAAGCTCTCAGTATTATTTAATGCTAGTGAGCAATTAAAAAATTGATCTACTCACTCAAAAATAATTGTCAATACTCATTAAGTATTGTTGTTCAGGCAGGAAAAAATAATTTCAGATAAATGCTAAGTTTCCAATTGCGAAGATTTTAATAGCTAAAGTAGTGAGGAAGAAAATGATACTGTTCTAAGAGAACATTTCTGAGGGAGAAAACACAGGCATTCTTCTATTTTATAGCAATGAACAGTAAAACACAGAAATCTGGAATGACCCCATAAAGTTTAAATCAGAGATGAGCAATTTGAACAGGATCTCCTGAGCAACATCCTATCTATGCAACACTTAGTGGAGCTGGGCACAGCCAAATCATCCCTTTAAAATCTGATTCTTTTTGCAAAAAGTGGCAGTCCCCTGGCAGCTCCTAGAGAATCTACAGAGTGTTCTGTTGTTGCTGTTATCTGTTTTTAAGGCTGGCTAAAATCTCTAGATTTCAATATTCTTACACTTCAAAAGAATTTTAGAGAAGAACCCAATCTTAATGTTTTTAGGAGATCTTACACAACAACCCAGAGCAAACAGACTAACACTCAGAGCGTATGCAATCTAAAGCTTGAGGTTTCAACCCATCTCTGTATAAGCCCTTTGCAGGAGAACAGAACATTTTGAAATATATTCTGAATGTGAAGCATGGACTCTAACACAGCTACACCATCATATATTCTGGATTCCTCATCAATAAAAGAATCCAAGCAGGTATTTGAGAAACATTTCTCAATATACTGTAAATAATGAGCAAATATCAACCACCTAAACCAGCAAATTACTCTCATCTGCACATCTGAAGTGCACAGGGGAAATTTATGGGAAAACAGACTCTTACTGCAGTAAGTTCATTAGCTTTACAAACTGTTTTTGTTAAGATAAAGAGTAAGATGGATTTTCAAACTTCATTACGAACCAGAAAATTAATTGCAAAATTTCTTTAGTGACCAGTTACTGAGGTTCTGTTTCTCTCTCATTTGTATCAATATACCATCCTGCCAACATAAAATAATTTATACTACCTTGTAATATGCAAGACAAGACTTTTCACCTGCGGGTTTCACCAAAAATTAAGTATCTGAGATATCTGTTTGACACTAATCCATATTCGTTTTCACAGTGAAATGCACTTCACATCTCATCTTCTTTGATCGTTTCAGCTGGAACCCAGATCATACACTTTTCTTTTTATAAAATACCCACCAAATCCTTAATAAAAACACTGAATGAAATGGTTAATTAATAATCTCATCAGGGCTGCCTTGAGGCACAGGCTATGTAGGCAAGTTCCTAAATGGCAGGATCTTAAGCAGTACCAAAACATGAAGCAAACAAGGCTGTCACCACCACCGCCTCCCTGATTACTAAACATCTGCATATGCCCAATGTCTGCAGTGGATTCCAATGTTTCTAATGTGTAAGTGTTTTCATATATATATGCAGACGGTTGTAGGATTATTACTGCTATAAATACAATTTAGCCATCCCTGAAACATGACAGACAAATCTAGTTTATACCTGAAATTTAAAGGAATCTCCTGAGCACACGAAGAGGCTAATATAAAGACAGTGATGTAAGTTACAACATGTGCTGATGACCATCACATTCTGCCCTTGCCCAGATAAGCGAGTGCACCTAAGGCCAGCCCTGAACCCACGTTACCAGGTTATATTTATTTTAAAGGACCGCATTGAGGGACTGATCCAAAACCCACTGAAGCGAGCAGCCATTTCACCAATAGACTTCAGTGACATTTTGGTCTGGTCCTAATACTGCGTTAATATTAAAAATAAGAAATAAACAAATAAATGTGTTGATCCAAAAGAAAGGCAAGAGAAATCACAGTTAGATCACATCTTTACATGTATATCAGCATTTTAGGCATGTTAAGTAATCACTGCACGCATATGGCTAAGTATAATTGGTAAGCGCACAAAACCAAGCAAACCTCAGGTCTGTAGCATTAGTCAACTACTAGTTAGAAAGCCAGAGGAGCACTGCAAAGCCAAAAAGGCATCATACAGTCAAGGCAATGCTTACAGTGCAGCAAATAATTACGAGGCAGCATAATGTTCAGCAACTAGAAAAAACTCCAGGAAGAAAATAAATGGACAAGGCAGCATTTGTGCAGAAAAATATAGATGGTCCTTCATTATTACCTTCAGAGATAGGGCTAGGAGTAGACGCAGGAAACTGGTATGTAGGAGAATAAGGATTGTCTTCTGCAGCAGAGAAAAGCAGTGGATTTTGAGGCTATCCACAGTGAAGTGGAGGTTCTGCTTCATCCCCCAGCTTCCTACCACCATTTGGCTTTATTGCTTATTTTAATAACACTTGAGTAAACATCATCACTCTTTAAAAACTTAAAAATGGATTAGCAAAGTTTTAATTACTTTATACATTACACAAGAAGGTATACTGGGCATGACTAGACCTGAATCTAGTTACTACTATGGTGCTACAGTACAGTTAACTCAAAGCACGAGACAACACATACTCTGACTATGCTTCTGGTACCTTCAGGTTTTTGCTGGATTTCAGGAAGTTCAGGAAATATGTAGGTAGGGCAATAAGGATTTTCTTCAGGAGTGTCTAAGGAGAGGAACATGATTTGAAAAAAGAATAGAGAGTAAAGATTTAAAGGGGAAGAATGGCAAGACAAGAATCCACACAGGCTGCAGAACCGCTCCTCGTGCTGATGACACAGCATGACACTACCCAGATGCCTTCTTGGGCCCTAAGGGAGATCCTGGAAGCAGAAAGGACTAAATTTATTCTTCATATTCAGAAGTACTGACTCTGACTGAGCTGAAGAACCTCTGTTAGGAGCACTGGGGTGAAGAAATGGTTCAACTCCTTCTCACTCTATCCAATACAACACGGTGCCTAAATATGCATAAAGCTCATCATGACAGCACCTGCAGTGGCATGCAAAACTGGAGCAGTGTTATGTAAGCGCAGTTCTGGATTGCATTTGCCTGCACATGAGCCTGTTCAGACACTGCAAACACTGCTGCAGCCATTTCTCACACAGAAGAAAGAACACGGATGTATCAGCAGCCAGGCACTGAAGTGCCTCAAAGTAGTAGAGTCCCTCACCACGATGAAACTTCAATAGCAACATGAAATGTCATATTTGCAAGAGCTTATTACAGTTTTGAATTATGAATGAAGAAAAATTTGAAGTTTTGAAGAGCAGAATTCAGATTCTGAACTGCTCAGAATCAGTGGAAATCGTTCCCATGATATCTGTGAGCCTCAAACCATGTTCTATTAAGCAGGTACTAAAGCAAAGTTGTTTCAGTGATAATATAATTCAAAAGTGTTGTGTGGGACAGCTGCTAATACTGGAGTTCAGGGATCTGTTTCTTAAGTATAGACTTAGTGGCAGCCTTCTGTACACTCAATAGTACATTTGATTTCATGAAGGCACTGAGGTAAACCTCTCAGAACAATCAGACTTTGCTTTGGACTTCACTGCTTTCTTACCTTTGTTTTTAGAGATTTTAAATACATTGGTTGAATTCTGTGGTGCAGAGTAAAAACTAGTTAATGTAAAACCGTTCTACTGAATACCCATAGTACAATTTTTCATATGTATTAAAAATGTTGTAAAGGTGGTCTCGTAAAGTTAGTAAAATGACCCATCGTACAGTACCTCTGTTTAGCTTGTGTATCTGTTTGAACATTGTCTTGTACCAGTCCTTCGATCTGTCTGTGTTCTATTGGAAGAAACAGCACACAAATAATCACAAACATGAATTCTATCAGCCTTTCAAAGTTTTTCTTTCTTTTATCATATTCACCAAAAGGTAGACACAGTGTGTAATTTAGTCATTCATGCTCTGTGTCCAATGGACACATGCAGTGTTCAAGTCACTCCAGACACTAGTTGTAATGGGTGCGTTATTCTTTTCACTGTAATTTCACTTGATAGCTGAGTGAAATTAAACACAATGTTTAGAAGAGATAACTGCCATTAAGATCGCTAAAATAATGCAAAATTAATATCCTCCTTCACCGCTAGCAGTGAATGAACAATGTTCTCCAATATGATGAAAAGAGAGACTCATATTTACTTTTTTTTTTCACCTGATGCTGAAATTGGGTAATTGATAGAAAAGTTGATAACAAAATGCACTGGAACTAAAATTCTATTTTCTCTTATATCTCTGCAGCCTCTGTATCTTCAGCAAATTCCCCAAGTTTCAAGACAGGCAGAACCAGGTTTTTGCAAAATGGTCACGTTTCCATTGTTGCCTTACCCTCAGTGGAATGCCAATATCATCAACAGAAGTATCAACCATATGCTGAGGGCTCTTGACAATTCTCTTCTCCTCCAAAACTCTCCTCTCACTCAGCACTGGCTCCTGGACTGGCTTGACTTGTGTGAGTGCCAAATCTACTTTATCTGAAATTATTCTGTCTGGCACAGAATCTGGAAACAAAAACAAGGCATTCTTACTTCATCGCAGTGTTCCATCACTTCACCATATCCCACTCTTTTAAGACAAGAACCCTGGCAAATAGTTGATGAGACAGACTGTGACCCTGCCAGCTGTGGCTAGCACATAGGCTGAAGGAATCTAGCAAGAATATGTTTGATACCAGCAAAAGCAGGCTAGTATTTCTTCACACATCTCGTGACAGGCTCAGCTGTTACAAAAGACAAGATTTTTGGTTTTGGAGATTTTTTGGGGTCTAATCAGTGACTCTGCAATTTCATTCTTAATCTCCTTTGTTATAATCAACAGGATCATTTCTGCATCCTAACTAGAATTTGTAAACAACAAATCCCACTACAGTTGTTAGCATTATGTATCATTCCTCTCTAAGTAGGGAAAACAAATACTTGCTCCAGACTGCCTTGATTCTACCTGGCATTCCTTGATGCTGCCTGGCTGACATCCATATGCAGCACCAATGAGCAAGGAACCTGGGAGCTTGAACTGCTCTGAAGATCTACTATGTTGTAGAGAGCTGCAACATGACAACATTTAGGCTCTGCTAAGAACTCCTACATGGATTTTCTGGAGAGAAAACATCAGTGATTTTACAGTCTGTCTCATCAAGGATCTGCTGAAGCCTGTTCACTTTATATCACTGCATGCATTGAAGATAGAGAGAGGTTTATTCACATGCATATCAACATGCTGCCCAAAGCCATTAAATGTGAAGAAATCTGAGAGGGACAGTTAGCAGAGGAGGGGCTCATGCACAACAAAGCACTGGTACCCTGAGCAAACACAGTCTGGCCTGCAAAAATTAGTACACGAAGAATTTGTGTTTGAGTGGTTTCTCCTCTAAAAAAAAATAATGAAATGTTTATAAAAACAGTCATCATGTAGCAAAGCATCAATTAATTTGTCATCTACCTTATCCCACTTTGTTTTCTCTCCATGGCAATGCATGTACACTGTCTTCCGGTCTTTTTTGTGTTTCTGGTGCAAAGGGTTGGCTCATTCTCCTACATCTGGGAGAATTAACACCCAAATTCCATAGTGGAATATTTGCTACACAGCTCCAAAGATTTCTAAAGTCTTAAAGACTTTAAAGACTTTAGAAAGACTGCTGGAGGTACAAACCAGGCCAAGGTACTCAAAAACATCAAACAGCCAAAGCCGGTGCCTGGCCACATTGATAACCACACTGCATACCCCATGGCACCTTCGATGTCAGCAGCAACATAAAGCTGCACAGCAAGAGTTCCACTGTTGTGAGGAAGAGGATGCAAGAGACAAGGGATGAGGTGGCCACCTGCATCTCTGTGGTTGTTCTGACTCAATAAGAACAGGTGCAGGCCCAGCTGTGTAAAATGGGATTCACTGGCAGGCCGTGGGCCATTTGGGTCCAAACAAGCCACACTGTGTGCTGTCTCTAGTTTGGAAAACAAAAGGGTTCCTGATCGTGAAGGGAAACACCTTGTGGAAGGGAAAACCAATAGGAAGGAAGCTTCTGTCTGCAGGACACAGCTGAGCTGAGTGCGCTGAGGCACCACCAAGGGAAAGAGCAGGGAGAAACGTGCAGCCTGCCACCTGAGCAGGGCACAACAGAGAGCAGCAACTGGTGTGGCACCAGAGGAGCTGGCTGGAGGCAGTTGGACCCTGGGAGTGGGAACAGGAAAATAACTTCTCTTCCCTGTCAAGGAGATGCTCACGGACCTGTTGCAGGGGCAGATACAGCTGCAAGGGGAAAGAAGGCTGGCAGCACACCTGCACACTTGTCTGCTACAATTTTATCATATACTTCTGAGGAATTGGCACTATATTCTGCACTATTATTGGCAATATTTCTGCTCTATAAGTCAACACTGATTTCTCTCTCCCCATCCTATGCAAGATGGACTCTAACGGCTATGCAGGGAAACTTGAGAATACATCCCATGTCAGTAAACCTAACGGCTCTAAAGGCAACCAAACCGATCAACAAGTTACAATTTAGGAGGAATAGACTACCAGTTCTAGGAGTTAGGCAGATATATTAACACAGCCACACCGGCAGCACATGGAGGAGAGACTGAAATCAAACATTTGGTGACCTGGACTAAGCCAGGACAAACATTTAAAGTCTTTCTTTTGTGGTTCCTGGGAAGTGTGTTTGCTCAAGGCACTTCACAGCTAACAAAGCAGCAGTTTGTTCCAGCAGAGGCAGTGGGCGCGAGGGAGCAGACCTTTCACATCATACCTGCCAGGCTACTAAGCCTTTTTTGCTGTTCTGTGGTAAAGAAAGAAACAAAATAAAGAGAAATACAGAACAAATGGGTGAGACAAACAGCAAGTGCTCTAGTGCTGCATTTCTGACAGGCAAGAAATACGCTGCAGACAGAATGGCAGCAGCTGCTGGAGAGAGTCTGTTTTCAGATCACTGCTAAAGTGACAATCCACAGCCCCTTCTCCACACAGCACCCATGTGGATTACACACATCTCGTGATGCAGTGCTCAATACATTTGTAAGGAGTATTTTTTATTTTTTAAATACCAGAGAGAATGAAAAAAGCTGGACAGCAGACACTTTTAAAAACACTAAGGACTCAGAGTCAACCAACTTGCTCAATAACTGCTATCATTACCACAAAGTGCGTTTTAAAACAATAATACAATAATTTCATAGCAATATAAGAAAGTGTTGAGCTTACGCCGTGCTGAGTCTCAGCACATACTACTGAGTCACAGATTGAGTGATCAGCCCACAGGCACAGGTTGGGTAAGGCAATGAGTTTCAGAGACATTTTGTTTTAGAGCCTTTCATTACTGAGTTACATTACACAGACTGGGACATCTGTGGTATCTTCTGGGATGTTTCACTGTCCTTATAAGTTGATAGAGCTGCTTTCTAAAGAGATGTCCAAACAACGTGCCTGAGTTGTGGCTGGGAATAAACCAAGGATTCTTAGCTGTGTTCTTTGCTCTATCCACTGCTTTGCAGTTAATCTGGTTATTTAATGCATGAAAGCAATTTGAATAAACATTTTACTGACATACAAAACGCAGACACTCTTGAAAGCTCATGTGGTTAATGCAAAGACTACAAAACTTTATATATATTAATTACACCTGTTAAATATTCATAATAAATCATGCCATGCACTGCCTGCCCGGGAAATAACCGTGCTTTGTGGTGGCATGGGACACTTGCCAAGCAACACTGCAGTAGGTAAAAATTCTCCATCTGCATGTTTGTTAGCAGAATCTGTCTTCAATGGATGTTTGTACTAAATGTACTAACTCTGCAAGGGAGACCAGTTTTCTTTGCTAAAAAAAGCTCCCTCACTAGCAGAGCAGAAGTGCTGTTTGTTTTTCTTTTTGTTGTTGTTGTTTTGGTTTGTTTTTTACATGAAGGCGATGTTTTCTTTCTACTTGTGTCTCAGACTAGGAAAGAGCTGCTGATGGACAGAAGCTGGGGACCTAACTGCTATCTCACTCTCCCACCTGACCAGAATCAGCTTGCAGCCCCAGGCACACACTAGGCAAATGAGGATTTGATCTTTGATCTTGCGTTCTGGGACTGTAAGCAAAGGCCAAAGACTTGTCAGAGTCTCAGAGAAAGGGCTGAGCAGGGGAACACAACTGCTGGCAAAAGGGAAGGAATGATTAAAGATGCCTTCAGAATTCCCAGAGGAGCGACAGAATAAATGAAGGCTTGAAACCAATAACAGAAGGGGAAGAGGAAACAAATATTTCAGTATGTTTACTGCAAAATTAAGATGTCCAAAATAGAACGTATCAATCTGGACACCAACAAATGTGAAGGGAATTAGTTCTTACTCTAATACTAGGAATGAACTAGAGGATCTGAAATGATCTATGCTTATAGGCATAAATGTTATTCAGTTGGTGATACTGAAATCTGGTTTAAAAAAAAAAAATCTCTCCTCATGACTGAGCAATTGTATTTACTATATTTCAAATGTCATGACCTGTTTCTAAGTTTAGCAGCTACACAGCAAAAGATCTTAAATGTTTGCAGATTAATGAACCAGCAAGTAAAGTATAAAATAGGACAGTAGGTGATGTCTGCTACAACAGTCACTCCAGAGAGTAAGATAACTAGCTCCTTAAAGAGCAATCAATAAACCACTGAAGAGAAAAAAAGCCACATTATCCATCTGGAAGACTAACTGAACTACAGGAGATTTCAGATTGCCAGCATTAAAACGACCTTGAAATTTCTTCCTCAAAGGATATTCACAGCACACAAGAGGAATTTATATTAAACCTCATCTTGACATGAAGGAATTGATTTCAGAACAAAATATAATTAACTATTTTAAGGGAAGGTGGGCCATAATCCAATAACAATGTTATCTGCCATGAGACTAAACCGGCTTTGAATGGATACGGTCCAGAAAGATGAAATCAAATATGAATCATATCAGCCAGGACAGAAACACAGAATATTGCTAAGATGTGAGAATCATTTAAAAATACCATATCAGCTACATTACAGAAATATTACAAAACACTACCAAAAATCCCTAATACTATGCTGGGAGTCTAGATGTGGGCAAAAACATAAGGAACTGTAAGAAATCCCCAACATACAAAGCAGATAGAAAAGAAAGAAAACATACCTACGAGCAGATAATATATGCCAGGAAGTAGAAGAAAACTATGATGGAAGAAAAAGAATTTACAGAATGTCCCAGAGATTCAAAGAGAGGTTCAGAATAAACAGACCTAACAGAGGACTTCATATTTTACCAAATAGGCACATTGAAACTATTATTAAGAGGGCAAAAAATATGACAAATCTAATCACTATTTCCATTCTTTTTTTTTTTTTTTCACCCCTCGTTAAATAAAAAAGCCTGACGTCCTACTGTCTGATGGAGAAATACTTTCCACTTCAACAGTAACAAAGGACCATGCTGAATGACAGAAACTGAAGTCAGAGACTTGATAATCACTGTGCTCATATGAAATGCACTGAAGAATTTTAGACCAGCTTTTTTTGCTCTAAAGAAAGAAGTTTCAGGAAGAGCAGCTTGCTGGTCTGTTGACAGTCATCCTCAGTATGCCCTGCAATACGAAGGAAACGCTACAGGATAGGAAGAAAGATGCTGTGACAACATTTGAAAAGCATAAATGTGATGGCTGGAACATCTGCCCATCAAGTTGACAGTAACCCCAGAAAAAATATTGTAATGACTGATATGAGATCTTATTATAAAAAGCAGTGCAGCAAGTAGCATCAGTTGGTACAGACTGATGATGATGATGATGATGTGTTCTCAAACTAGTTCAATATGATCCTTACAAATTATAGGTTTGGTTTCTAAGGACTGGAAAACATGTTTGAATGGGATATTGTACAGACTCAATTATGCTGCTTAACAAGTTGCAATCTATAACACAGTCAACAAAGATGTGATTATAAAGCTCTTTAATACATCAGCCTACAGTATTATGAGGCCTGATAGGCAGAGGCAAGAGATCTTCAAGACTGAATAGAATTGTTGTCTGCAAAGGTGATTAATCAAGTGAACAATCTGACATCCCTTGTCTGAAAGCCAGAGTGTGCGGACCATCGTATTATACAAATTTGTCATGCTCTTAAAATCTACATAGAGAAAATATCCTTGGGAGGTACACACTCTAAAATGCTCCAGATTTATAATAAGGCAACAAAAAGCTTTGAGATAAAAAGGTTGTCTCAGATAAAATGTTTGGGAATCCAGACATCCTCATTCAGGAGGACAAAAAGTTTCTTCAGATGCTGGAAAAAAGGAAGAGATACAACCCGCTCTCATGAGAGATATCATCAGCTGGGCTACAGCAGAATAACTAACTCTGGAGCTAAAGACAGTAGTCAGTTTAACAGAGGCACTGAAGAAAAGAATGTACATGTTGTCTGCAAGGGAACAGAACAACAAATGCTGGTAAGCAAGACTGATTTAAATGAGTGCAAGTCTTGCTGCCATTTCCTGATTTTCTTTCTTCACAAAACACAGGTTTCAGCAATGCAGATGAAACTTCTCCTGTCTTGGAGTTTCCCAAGTTCACTAGAAACCAAAGCAAATTGGGACTGCATCTGTGTGAACCTTTACAAACTGGTCTTTGGTGATGTAAAACCAACTGTCAGGCTGAGGTAATGTCAATCATCACAAGAACTAAAAAGGAGAAGGAAAAGTTTTCCTCTAACACAGAGATAAAGAGATATTACTATCCATTCAGAAGAAGCTGTGGTGAGGTAGAGAAAGATTTGTATGAGCTGTCTTGCGTTTATTAAGTTGTTTTGTTCATACACAAACCTAGGGTATACTGCAATGAGGGTCTGAGTTTAGTAAGTTGTGGAGGGAGGAACAGACTGCCAAATTCAAACATACTGGCAATCGGTTGATTTACTACTGGGTAGATATGGCTGCTTCCACACTGAAGTAGCCGAGAAGTAGCTCATCCTTTTTCCAGTACAGGAGGACCTAGTTCAGTTTGTCTCTTCAGTAGGCATTGTGCCACACTTCTAACCTGTAACCTGTCACCTGGAGTATGCTGCAGTCCCAACACTTCCTGGAAACATCTTTATTATCCCTTAGTAGTATGGACTTCATTGTCCATGGCACAGACATTTCTAAGTTCCTTGCAATTTTAACAGGTTACTCAGTTCGAACCTAAATACCTATCTGGAAGTCTCCTTACCTCGATTGTGCTGCAAGAGGACAATAGTGGGATTGACGATTGTGGTAGAGGGATAGGCAGAAGATGACTTGTTGATTGATGTGAAGGAAGTTGGATAGTCAGTGCCACTGCTAGGCTGGGTCACGTCATTTAGTGCAGGACCTGGGTCCTGAAAAGGAGAGCAATACATTATCATCAGCATGAAGGAAAGCTGCAGCACTGGGAAAATCTGGGAATAAAAAACACCATTTAAGACTGAATGAGAAGCATAATCATAGCAATTTTTAGTAAAAAGGCATAAGCATGAGCATGACCTTGCTCCATGTATGTACTCTGCTTCTTGTTAATGCAATTAGTTTGCTAAGGCAGTTGTATAATTCTTTGGTGTTGGGTTTCATGACTCCAACCCCAAAAGGAGGCACTAAATTAACCCGGCAGGCTCTCTAGAGCAAACACAGGGTGCCAGAAACAAGCAGCTCTAGTTGTAAGAAAAGAGGCAGACATCCTTCCCTGATACATACACACACAATTTTTTTTTTTTGGAGGGGGGGGGGGGTTGTTGTTTTAAAACAATTCCTTTCACAGCAAGAATCAGGCATGCAAAACTCATGCAGTTCTAGAATGAAACATTACTGTAGCTGGTTTGGTAAGGAAGGTCCAAGAAATAAGGTTAGCACCATCACTCAGGAGACCGTGTGACGTCTACATGGTAAAAAATCATGAAAAACAGAGAAATGACAAACAGTAGGACTCTACTAAGGAAGATACTCAACATAACTTTGTTGCTGGACCACAGATAGCAGGCTACTCTTGCCTTCCTAAAGTAGCAAGCTCCATTGTTTATGAATTTCAAACCCACCTTTTGTATCACCACAACTGTGCTTGTTCTGTAGAAACACAGGCTGGGCCCACAGGGAAACTTAAAAATTAGTTCATCTTTGAAAATCCTCAGTCTAAGGATATCAGGCTCTCTCTTTATCTTACTGCCAACAAAAACAAAGGGGTGATGGCCTAAGAATGTGTGCAGCAGTTTAGGCTGAGATTTTTCAAAACTTCTCATGGAATTTAGATGCACAATTAAAGTTAATGGGGAATAAGCATCTAAACAAAGTGAATGTGGAATTTCTGCATTCTTGCTGCTCCACTGTCATACTGGAATGCTGCAGGCCACTGATCTGTGAAACAGAGCTGAGCATTCAAACAAGAGAGTTTAAGTCAGTACTGAAAATAAATAAATACACAGACTATTACACCTCACACCCACCAGTGTCAATGGAAAGGCCTTACAGGATAAGGTAAGGGGCTGAGGAAGGGCCAGAGCTCAAAGAAGTTATAGTGAGAACTGGCCATCAACAGAAGTAGCATCTACAGTTAATCTAACCTGGAGGGGAGGTAGGGCAAAACAATCCAGTTCTGCTGGATGAAGGTGTTCTTCCTCCAAGAATCATTCTGATCAGGCCATGGACAACTCATAAGGACAGAACAGAAGGTTCTTCAGACCAAAGGTCTCTAAGACAGAGACCTAACCTCATTTTGCTGGCTTGGGATAGTATTCCAAGCAATGCAATTTGGGAGAAGGGTGGAGGGAGTTGGAAAGAAGTAGGAGAGATGCATTTAAGCTTAATTTTGATAACTAATGTATGAAGAACCCCTGAAAGAAGGAGGGTGTCAGGTCAAGTCAGGCTTAGGAGTCCCAGATAAGTCATCAAACTGGGTGAGCAAAGAGCACTAAAATTACTGAAGAAAACTGCTCTGCAATCACGTGAACAGAGTATACACAAAAATAAAGTTTCAAAACTCTCATCTCATAAAAATTGTGTAGATCAAAATTTCTACTACTACCTCAGTATTTGGATGCCTGCTGAATTTTCCTAGTGCCTGTAGATAGGCTCCATAAAAATACTTTCACTTTTCACACACTGTTCTCAGCAGTAAAATCCCAATTCCAATAGAAACAGAAAGGCCAATGCCGAGAACTTTTTGAAGTATCATCCTCAGTTGTTTTTTTCCTTTCCCCCCAAGCCCCATATGCCTGTTTGGGGCACCTGTTTGACCTCTATAGAGTTGAAGGACAAAGGAAGTGCCATCATAAGAGATGGTTCTGCTGAGCTTCTTGCTTACCCCCATGAGCAAGCATA
Organism: Lagopus muta; assembly: GCF_023343835.1. NCBI lineage: Eukaryota > Metazoa > Chordata > Aves > Galliformes > Phasianidae > Lagopus > Lagopus muta. The sequence continues at coordinate 46,607,301 of NC_064437.1, read as the reverse complement.
TAAAAAAGCTGGTGGTTTCAAGACTTCCAGTATCTGACCCTCCTTGTACTTTTTGCTTTTTCTGAAACTTCAACTGAAGTCTATTTCTCCTCCTTGTTTGGAAGGACTTTTTAATAGAAGGTCATGAGTTTAAAAAGAAAATATCTAAGCCAGGACGAACACAGTAAAGTTCAAGTTACAATTATTGCAGTACTTTTTTAAAAATTTGAACAATTCAAAGACAGGCAACTTGGTACTGAAGAGACACTCTGATCCTAACCTATCCCGTAGTGCCTACGAAGTTGGAAAAGTCTCAGCTCAGTAACTGATAGTATTGCTTGTAGGTCATTGGATATCAGCAGCAATCTTACATTGGCTTCAATAGGAATTTCTGTAGATATCATACAGTCTTACTCCAAGTGGAACAGAAAGCCAGCCCTAAGCTTTAACTGGTCTGCTATTATACTTCCAGTGTTGTTCAAACACAATTAACGATGTTATTAAAAGAGCCTGAGGAGATTAGTTAGTTGCAGCTATTCTGTTTACACAGAATTAATTATTAGCAAAGCCTGGTGAAGGCTCCTAAAATGTGTAGCACCTAGCAGAATGGATACAGAAGTAGACAGTCAAATGTTGCACAAGAGAAGTCAATAAAAAGTCCAGAGCTGCACAGGGCAAGCAATATGCATGCACTAGCATAGGATGTAAACAAGGTTTCAGTTGTCATGCTGCTAGCAGGGAGTGAGTCATCACTCCTCTCAAGTTTAGTATGCCAAGAAGAAAGTAATTTTAATCTGGGAATACAAATTTAGGACAAGAGTGAGAAGGGTACTTGGCAAGCTTACTGTACGTGAGATGACTCCAGTGATTTCAGGCTTCAAGCCCCTGTGCAAAGCCCCCGTAACCGGAGGTACAAGTGAAGGTGGTGTTGAGAAGAATGGAAGTTTCGGGTAAACAGAGGGTGATGTGCCAGACGCAGAGGGTGCTTGGTTATGGTGGGAACCCCTCTGGAGATGTGGGGGAATGAAATCATCTAGAGTCGGAAAAGTCAAGGGTGTGCCAGGAGGAAGAGTCTCAGGGAATACGGAGCCTTGCCCAAAAGGAACCAGAGGCGGTGGAGGAGTGCTGGAGCTGCCTTCTTGTTGTCTGTCTGGATTAATCTGGACAAGGGGGACTACTATAACCCCAGGCTGAGTTGTGGTGGCAGTGACATCCTGTAGGAAACAAGGTGTTGTTATGCAAAGGGGAAGATCGGAACTTTAGTCTAACGCAGCCACATAGTGTCATGCAAGGATGCACCCCAAATAGTACAAAGCCCCAAAAGACTTTCCTTCGCTAGAGAAATATCTTTCTTCAGTCTTTCAGCAATGGCCTCTGTAAGCACACACAACTTTTTACCAAAAAAAAAAAAAAAAAAAAAAAAAAAAGAATAAAATAGCATCTTCCATCCCCTCACCACCCCTCTCTCCTGTCATTTGCAGAGAGGCTAAATCAAACCACAGAACAGTGCTGCACTCACCCATTACTTGAGAAGCACTAACCAGCACGTAACAGAGTTTGCTTCTTTTATACCTCCCTAAAATAGCAAGGTCTTAGCCGGTCCAACCCAGCCCCCTACAAACAACATGCACACACAAACACACAGATCAACGTTGGGGAGACATGAGGTGTTAAACATCATGGAGTAGAAGACCACAAAGGCTCAGGTGGTGTATCAGATGCTCAGAAATTAGGAAGGATGGAGACAAAGCATTAAAGAAATATTATAATGAATTAAAGAACCATTCAAATGGCTGAAAGAAAACAAGGTTACGTAGAAAACATGTACCATGCTGCGTCCCACTGCCTTGTACGGCGGCTGCCGCTGCTGGGTAACATAAGGCTCTTTTCTCATTCTGTCCTCTGTGGCAGCTGTGCTCTGGGGCTCTAGCACTCTGTCCCTCAAAGCTTGCGGAGGTGATGACTGTGTCCAAGAGGGCTGGCCCGCATCAGAACTAACTGCGTCTTTATTGAGGACAATGTAAAAGTACGGCCTGGGAGGAATAGGAGGAGGAGGAGGAGCAGGAAGAGCTTTTCCCGTTGCAGAGAAAACAATATCGGTGGCTGGTGCCTGAGTGACCTCAGCTCCCAAACTGGTGCTGGCTGATGGGTCATGTGTGGTGCCAGTGGAATTTTCAGACGTGGCTGAGCAAGTGTTGTTAGATAAACAAGCTACATATAGTTTGCTGACCTTTTTATCCGCCTTCGTCTCATGACTGGAATTCATTCCAGCCTTACTACTGGGATCTGCCCTGTCAGGGTTGCGTTGTAAGGATGATGCATTTGATGAGGAGCTACTTTCCAAGAGTGGCTGCCCAACATGCACCATATCTCTGGGACCTGAAGAAGGAAAATGCCCTGCTGGCAAGCCTTGCTTCCCGCTGGGGACTGCCCCATAGGGGGTGGGTGATGAGAAGTAAGACCGTGCGCTGGCATTTAGTGATGCACGCTGAGCAGAAGGCTTGGGTGCATTCAGGTACACACAATCCATGATGGGCACTGGCAGCAGGTTGGTTGCTTTAGTGTCAGTGCGAGGACGCCATGCAAAGCTTTCCTCCTTGGGGAGAGGAGGACGGGGAGGAGGAAGGGCCTGCCCAGGCAGAGTCAAGAAGCAAGAGAGGGAGAGAGGAAGCATTACAAAATGAAAGGAAAAAGAAGGGAAAAATAAATTGGAAGAATGAATTTGGTCATTAGATTAGGGTTAAGCAGGTTTTAATACAGCAAGAACAAAAAGTAAATACAGTATCTGGAAGGCCAGTATAGAACTCACTCACATCATCTCACAGAGTCTCTCCCAGCACTCCTCACTGCAGCACACAAACATTACCCAGCTCTAAGTCCCTGCCTACACATTTCCATATTAAGATTTAATATCCTGCCTAACTAAACCCAGGCATATGTCAGTGTAACCAAATACTTCCCAGCACAGGGTTCATCTGAATTGCAAAGCCAAATTCAGAGCTCTGGGCCACCTCCACTGCACATAAAGTGCACTGCCAAAAGATGAACATGAAGAAGTTTTGCCAGTGCTAATGAAAACAGATGTGAATACAATAGGTTGCAGTTGACCAAGTAAGAAGTCAGCATTTATTGCTACTGAAAAGCTGGTCCTTGAATTTTTTTCATGATTTTTTCAGTCCTAAAAATGCTTTTGACAAAATCAGAATAATTGAAGTTTCCTGAGGAATTGAGTTAATAAGATTTTGCCTTCAAAATTAAGATCGCTACAGAGAAGTTCTCTTTCCAGTGAATTTTAAAGGAGTGGGAGAGCTGGAAACAAAAATAAGCAGCAGACAGCATTACTGGTTTTGGTACTTTGCAACTAATTGCAGCTCCAATTCCAATCACAGTCAATTTCTGCTGAAAGTCAGATTGTTTTGAAGAAAAATAACTGCAGTGGAGAGATTTTGCTTTTTACTTGGTTGCCAGTTGCCAAAAATGATAAGCTGCTGAAAAGAATAAAACACCAGCCTACCGAACAGCAGCTCCCTGCATTCTTGCTAATTAACCCTCTGGAAACTATAGCAGTATGTTTCATACATATATACCACTGCTGTATCTTTATGGGCAAAGAGTGGCTAAATCACTTCTGAAATAGTCAAAATCAGAATATTCCCTAACAGCTCACAACAATCAAACATGAAAAAGTACCACCTGTAAAATACATCCACACATGACAGGTTGGGGTCAGCACCTAGTCTTGTTAGATGGATACATATCTAAACTATTTTCATAAAATTACAGCTACTCCTGTCCTTGTAGTGCTCCTCTTTCACCTTCATCCCCAATGAGGGAAGATTGCAGAAGTGCATTGGAAAGTGCTTCTTCTGAAGGGCTTCTGGTTTTGGAACAGGATCATCCTCTTTTGGTTCCTTATAGAAAGTAGTTTTAATGCAAAGAAGTCAGCTCCACAGAACTTTCCTGTATTAGGCTCACTTTATCACTGTATTGCTATACGGTGAAAAATGAGAAAATTATGAGAAAATACAAACTATCTACTCGCAATTGCCTTTTCTCATTTTGTTCATTTCACCTTAGTTTGGACAGTAGCCCTGGCTACTTCTGTAAGGACTACTACATGCCTAAGTCTTCTCTCTGTTCATCAATAAGATCAGCAAGTGACTACAGGACCAACTGGAAATGTCAGGCAGAAAATAGGTCTCTCCTTTAGGATGCTGCTCCTTCCCAAGTCTTCATCTGAGCTGTGCCATCTTCCACTTAAAAATTTTAGGAACAGTGTCTGCTCTGTGGCATTACTACAGGTTGCTGATGATAGGAGCAGTCACCTCGACAGGGGACAGGGTTTTCAGGGGCTCTCCATTTCACATAAGAACACATTATCTAACAAAGGGCTTACTTATGAGCATTCAGACCACCTCTGTGCAGACCAGTCACTCAAAACGATGAAGTTACACCTTCTTTTAATTGATTCATTTCACAATTTATCCCAAGGTACAAATATAATCTTTCCCTTGACAGCCTTAAAAGGCTTGTATCAGTTACAGTATTAAAACTAAAAGGCATTTCCCCAGTAAAGTCAGGCCCATCCTAAACAACTTATTTCAGCCTGCTCAACCTCTAGAAAATACACCAACACAGAAGACAAACTAATGGATGGCTACTTCACCTTTTTGTTGCAAGCAAATAGCATTGTTGTCCTTCTTCGTCCACCAAGGAAACACTGTGGTCCCTCTGAACACAAAAGCTCCACAGCATTCTGCTGACATCAGTGTTGTTCCCATTTCACAGGAAGGAAAAGCTGATGCACAGTAACTTACCCAAGTCTGCAGCAAAATCTGGAGTTCAACCCGGGACTTCTGCCCATGAATCCAGTGCTTGAACCCAGAAGATCACCCTGAGAGTAGCAGAAGAAAGGCTTACCTGTGGCTTGCTGTCCGAGGAAAGGTTCGGACGCACACTCCTATAACCCTTGGCAGCCAGAGAAGATGGTTGGGCATCCCCGTTGGCATCAGTGTTGGGTGATGATCTCCAATCATCTAGAAGGGAAAGAAGAAAAGCAATTCAGATGACAGAGGATTCCCTCCAGCTACAGAATTAGTGAAGGGAAGGGATTTTTCTTCCTCCAGACAAAAAGAAATACTTCCAAGAAAGCAGCAGAAGTAACAATGTAAGTAGTCAATGTTTGTACCTGTTTCTGTGTTTTCTGGCTCCAGACCTAAGCATTTCACAGAAAAGAGGGACAGAAGGGATGGGAGTAGAGGGCAGGCATAAAGGAAAAGGAAGGGAAAAAATAAAAATAAACGGTTACATTTACAGACAACATGTACCTATTGGAGTAAAGAGTTGAGTTACTTCACTTCAAACATAAAATGCTCTCTGACTGGGCTGCCTAATTACCATAGAGACCAGCCCCAAACACGATGCCCTCCTCCTTTCTGACCTTTGTAAACACAAGGCAATTCATTCAGAGCAATGAAGAAACAATTGTTCATTGACATTCTTATTTCAGAGGCAAAAAGGCAGCCCAGCTAGCTACTTTCTAAAGCTGCAGCTTCATGTCCGAACACCATACACTATTGGGAACACAGGGACTCCATATTCAGCTCTGATAAAGCTGATGAAGACATTTCTACCCTTGTCACTGCTACTACATATGATTAACTGGGACAGAGGACTGTCAACAAACAGATCAGGTTTGGCACACTAAGTTCATGCACGTGAAAGGAATTTAAAAACAAAACAATGTCACTTTACAATCAAGTCCCTGCATATAGATACATTGGTTTCATCATCTCTTTACCCACCTTCCACTGGGCTCCTCCCCACTACCTCTCCCCTGCTAGTCATGTTGCTTTTAGATACAAAAAGCTTTTCCAGCTCCAAAGTACATTTCATGAAGTGATTGAGAGAATAAGCAAAGGAAGTATTAACAACCTCATTTCCATAGTAATGGGCTCACTGCCATTCAGGCTGCTGGAAATTTATGAAGCCATCAGCAGTGAGAGGCAATGATGGGGGGCAGGAACATGAAAAGAGGGAAGGTCAAGGGTAAAGCAGAAAGGGAGGAGAAGATGGAGCAGAAAGTGGCACATTGGGGCTGGAATTAATGGAATCACCCTTCTTATAACAATACATCCAGAAATGATGTGTACTTTGCTTTCAGGAGCAAGTTTGACCCCTCATTCCCCTTAACAGCATCTTGCCTGTGGGAGTTCATCCTCTCTGCCAGACCCATTACACTGGCCAGGTTTATTATGCTTTGCCTGTCTCCTACAATTAAGTAATTACACTTCTGCTATTGAATGATGGCAAAGCTCTGTGGCGACAGTGTATGTCTGGGATGCCACTCCTGCTCCCTTGACAACCCAAGTGAATGCTGTGGTAGCAAGCAGCACTGTCAGGCCTTTTTCTGGTTCATCTTGGCTGGGATAAAAGTCTGCCAGAACAGACAAAACAAAACAACCAACCAATCACCACAATAACAACTAGATGAGAATTCTTGGTGCTGATGGTAGCAAAAGGGAGCTGTAAACAAATTTAAGTCGATGAGAGAGCTGTCATGCACTGGAAGAGAATAGGAGTCCATTTCTCCCCTTGGAGATGTAGAACTGGTCTGGCTTTTAAAAAGAGATTTCCAGCAGCTATAGGACCTCAGGCTTTAAATTTTAGTTTAAAAATCAAATAACAACAAAAAACACAGCCCAAGACCCTGAACTGACCTCACGCAATGTTACTACAAGGCAACATTTTCCAGATAACTTTGCAGCCACTTCACTTACTTTCAGGTTTCTCAGCATCCTGAGGACATGGCGAAGAGATTTTCTGATTCTCTTCAGAGGTTGAAGATACCCAGAGGGTCACAGCTCCTTTTCCACTGCAGACTTTAGTGGGATCTGTTTCTACAGGAAATGTACATGCACAGAAAAGACACATTGAACGAGATGATACAAAGCTATTAGGAACCATCAGAGCTCTGTGGAGTAACTTTAGCATGGCTGTCTCTGAGTGAATCGATCTAGTAATGTTTATGTTGATGAAGATTAGCTCTGGATTTAAAGCATTGAGAATTCAAAGCAGTTTTGTATTCAAGTAACTGATGAATGTAGAAACAAGTTCCGTGCCAATGTAATAGAGCTAAGAAAGCAGGAAAAAAGGATGATTGGTTAAACCAAATTTCATGGGTCCATTTGCTTCATTTGGCCTGCTCTGCGTGTAAATATTGTATCAGCAGGACAGCATTACACCTGTGTCTCTTCTGTTGGATATCCCAGTGGTATACAGCAGCATGATTTGTGTGCTTAAAAATGCCTTTTGTGCAGGCAAAAAAAAGGTCTTATGTTTACTGGAGCACGAAACCTTGTAACTGTGAATATGATCTGCCTCCTTGCCAGGTTCCCCCATTCCATGATGGTGTTGTATCTTTTCAATGTAGGAACCCAAATGCCATAAAGTATAAAGAAATTTAACAGATGACTCTGCGAGCCAAACACCAGGTCACGTCAGCTTCCTTGCTAAGGCTCATTCAGGACAACTTCTGTCCAGGTTTACCCTTGTGCACTTCAGTCTGTGGATTTGGGTTCTTTCCTCCTGTTCCCTTATTCAGCAATTACAAAACAGAACTTCAAGGCCATCTTCCTGCCCTTATTTAAAATCTTTCCGGAGAGTTGTTTCCTCTAAGATACACGTAGAAACAATATGCCTAAAGAGACTCTTACTTATCCAACCTACTTCCACAGGAAAACATATCACCTCCCTTTCTTACGCACTACCTATTACTGCCCTGCAGCTGCCATCAGCCTTTTCACTTTGACCTACCTCAGGAGAAGTGCTAGTCCTTCCACGACAATGCACAGGGAGCCTGAAGGGGATCTGAGGATGTGCCATGTTGCACAAGTGACAACATGATTATTTTTTATATTTACAGGTAAGGATCAAGTTCCCTCTGTACCAGAGGGATGGAGCTCCTCTTTGAGACCTGTTATCATAATGACAGTTACGCCTCCAGGCAGAAAGCAAGGGGTAGAAGCTGCTGCTCACTGCCCAGATAACAGCTTGTGTTTGTGCAGATCAGCATCCACTGCCTAATTCCAGTAAGACACCATTCATTACATCCACACCCAGACAGTGCCTACAGACCACGACAATGCCTCAGCCAAGGTTGCAAAACACTGCCACAACATAACGAAGCATCAAGAGTGGCAGATGGATAAGGGCAGTAAGCAGGAAGACTCACTGCATGTCAAGCATTTGGTTCATACTGGAAACCCTCAATGCTGAATCTCCATGGTTCACACTTTTACTTGGGCTTACAAAACTTTAAGACATTCCCAAAAAAGATTGTTTCAGGTAGCACATCCACACGTATCAAATGCTGCTTAAACTTAAACATACTAACTTCACAATCACATCACACAGCAGATCATGCCTTAGAGTCACCCATGCGGCTCCTGAAATAGAAGCTGATTTCTCTGACTGAGAAGCATTTGGTATGTCTGTGTGATGGTCCTTCCCCTCCTAGAGGTTGCTTCAATGCCGCAAATTAAGTAAAGACAGAATTGATGGAAAAAAACATCTGACTCCCTATGTATTCCACCTCTTCTCCAATACTAAGGGTGGATCTGCTACCTGAAGCTACTCTTTGTGAGAAAGCCCTAAAGCACTTGATGCAGAGTAGGGTTAGATTATCTTGTCCAGGGCTATTACTGGCTGCCACTTACATCCACACTACACAACACGCAGCCTCAGGACTCTACAGATTCATGTGCAAACCAACAAAGTTTACATTTTGAGACTCCAGTTTCAAGAGTACTGTAACTATGAAGCATAGACATCTTGTTGGGAGTTATCAGGACCGAGTGAACGGTTGCCATTCTTCTACACTCACAAAAACATCCAGCAGAAATGCTTCTATTATACAAGAGGAGGAAGGTCCTGGAACTGTTCATCGCTCTCCATGGACTGTTGGAGTCCAACATCCAGATTAAAAGTAGTTTTTCGAGACAAATCTTATGCTAAGTCTTAGGCTAAGGTTCAAGAGACATTAAAGTCCTTCACAGAGGCCGGATCTTAATAACATTTTTGAAGCTTAGGAAAAGCATATCAGCCTCTTCGTGAATGAAGGCTCTAGAGATTGCAATACAGCTAGTTCTTTTTTACTCCACAGCCTCTTCTTGCTCCCAGGCAAAGTGGGCAAGTGGAGAAAACTTCAGCACTTTCTGCTAACGTTCTCCTTACTAAACACTTCTGTTCATTCTTTTCCCTCCTCTTCCTTCCAGTTAACATTTTGATTCTTGGTCATTAAGCAGATGAGCAAGTGAAAAAGTCTTTCCTAATCATTTTGGCAAAAATAAACAGTGCACCTGGAATAGAGTGAGAGCATGCAGCCTGGAAGTATAAGGCCCAGAATTAACAGAGATGGCTCTAAATGCTGCAATACAGCAAAGCAGACACCTTGCATTGCACACTGACATAACTCACTTCCGAATTAGGGATACATGAAATAATAAGAGGAAAAAAACTGTAAGTGCTCTGTGCCTGACTGCTCGTGTGCTCCATTTTAGACGCACAGGTTTGGGTGGCAGAACCCTTAATGATACAGGAAAGTCTTGGGACTGACACCTCTGCAGAGATGTACGCCAAGAAACAGAGAACTTTCCTTACCAAAGCAGTTTATTTTCATACAACTTATTCCAAACATAAGCCAAATCAAAACTCACTGAAAAAATGTTTTGAACTCAATAAAATCAGAACACTTAGAAAAGGGTTGAAAATAAAACTGACAATGACAAATGCCCTCATAAATTTAGTCAAAAGAGAGAAAACAAAGATCCAAATTTCTCATTAGAGGAATCCAGCAGATTGGTACCAAACACAATGTCATAAGTTCCTTACTTAGTGCCCGTGTGTGACAGATTAGAAGAGACGAGCAGTATCAGCTAGCCTGGTACGACTGCCCAAATCCAGCAAAGAACAAAAATAATCTTTTAAGTCTAGCAGGAAAACACGTTAGTGGGAGAGGGTAACAGAGAGCCTGACATCCTTATTTATCTACATAAAGTTTCTCTAGTGTCAGCATATGCACTGAATAACAAAACCACCCCATGGATGCTGAACTATGCTTGAACCTGTAAAATAGCACCTCTGATGTCTATTTACTTTCATAAAGACTAAAGATACGCAGGAAGCATTCTCTGGTTCATCAGGAGTTTGGTTCAAAATGAGGCTGTAATAACAGCAACGTTCATAACCAAGCACTAGAAGAGCTTGCAATGATTCCAGATTCAAGCAGACACAATTATGTCTGCAGAGAAACAGCATAATTGAGAACAGTGCACTGTGCCATCAGGACCTAACTTTATTACTTACTGATGAAATCTACGGCTCTGGAAACAGTGAGAATGATGAAGCTGAAAGCCAGCCAAAGCACGTGGGTGAAGCAGAGAGAAAGAAAGAGAGAAAGAGGGAGAATGATGGCAACTAATGCACAGCAGGGGGAGTAAGAAAAAGATACCTGTAGGCAGCACTAGGTGAGGAGAACTTTTCACTTTCTTCACAGGGATTATTGTAACGGCAGAAATAGAGCGTGTGTATAAAGGGACGTCAACAGCTGCAAACACAAAAGTGTAAATGGCACATCCAAAAGGGAAGAACAGAGTTTGGAATCATGCCACTAAATTTTCTAATGTACTCAGAGACACAATAGCAGGAAATTTCAAACACAAAAGCAGTCCAGAGAGCAGTGATGCAACCACTAAAAATATCCCTGTGCTTGTCCTAATCCAGGATACGTCTGCTTTAGAGCACGCACAGAACTGCTTACTGAGTCAACTAACTGCTGACCACCACTATGCTGCAGGGGTAACAAACCTGGAAACATTAGTTTTTACAAGCCATAATTTTTTTTTAGTGTGACCATTCAGATGCGATACACTACATGCAAAAATAAAAATGTTAAGTCAATTTTACAGTGGCTCAGTTAAAGTGAAAAAACAGGCAGAGGTTCAGAGAGAAACACCAAGAACTACCCATACTACAGGAATTCTGCATTTTAGGGCACATAAGTTCAGCAATAAAACAGTACAGAAATATTAAACACTCCTGAAAAGCAGTTCCATGCTGAAGTGTAGCATCAAACATCTGGTCCAGAAAAATACACCTATCAAAGCAGTAAATTAAAGATTTCTCCTGCACACCATTACTTAGCATAGTACTTACAGTATACATATAAAATATAATGTTTCATATAATTATATATATATATATACATATATATACATATACATACATATACATATAAACGTAATAAAATTACATATTAAAATAATATAGGGAAAAATCATAGGTAGCACAGTGCAAAATTCTACCAGTGGTTACAAAACTCTCCAAAACTGTTGCTACTTCCTTTCCATTTCTTTATTGCTGCTAATGGGGAACTCTATTACAGATGAAAATAAAAAAGGTGAAACTACATATAGGTGATACTCAATAGGATCTGCCAAGATTAACACCATGCAGTCAAAGCTCCACTAGAGTAATGACACAGTAATAACACAACATAGTGAGTTGTGCTGTTGATTTCTGCAGAGCCAAGATTTTCTCCTTTAGAATCTATTAGATTTCTGCATGGAAATATTAGCCAGAAAGTGGCAGGTGTCCTCTACACTCCACCTCCTTCAGGCCTGAAAAATCAGGAGTAAGAGGAACCACATCCCTAACACTTTTCACACCACCTCTGAGCACTGGGTGAGAGTGAGAGAGGTACTGACCTCAGAGCACCGTGCACATCACCTGGTGGCAGATCCTTCTGGCCCCTGGCAGAACTGGGAAGCAAAGACTTCCATCTGGCAAAGGGCTCTCAAGCAAGAGGCTAGAGGAAGAGCTCAACAAATTTTTTCAAACCACAGATAGCTGTTGATTTTTTGGATATGATTGAATGGATTGAAAGCCATTTCCTTAGAGCAAACCAAATCAAACTCTGTTCTCCACGCATCTCCCTGAGCATCCTGAATTCAACAGATCTCTCAACTCCAAAGAGTCTTCGGTTTAGGAAACAACTCTAAGGCTGTTCTGCTTTGCAACCGACTGAATTCAGCCACCCACAATGCAGTCAAAATACTAACCACTGTAAAAAGGCATTGAAAGAAAAGAAAGGAAATGAACCCTGCAGACAACCAACCCATACAAGCACATACTTTCACCCTGCCAAAATACACACCATCACTATATAATACTGAATGCTATTTAATGCTTCAAATCTGTTGATGTTAACATGAAGGCTGGTTTGTTCAGATAAATTGGGGCTTAAAACCCTGGTTGCTAATGACACATTTCTTTATTACATAATCAGTTCCAGCTCTTTAATTCTGGCTCAGAACTTCACCTCTCACTGAAGTTAACAGGGTTCACACACAGGCATCCAAAAGTCCATGCTGCTTAAACACATCAAGATACTGATACACAGGTGCTCACAAGTACTAGAAGTAGTGTACTGCTTTCTTCAAAACAGCACAAAAAATATGCAAAAATGCAAATCCAGCCTGCCACCTTTTGTTGCTTAAAAGACAAAGAGCGCTTGTTCAGCTAAAAAATGCTGCTGCTGGCATGCCGCAGCACAAGGCCTTTCTTGTATCAGTCGCCAGGCAAACTAAATTTGGAAACACTGCTGTGGTGCCCAGGGAAACCAACCACATTACTCAGCTGACACACAGGGGGAGCTGCAGAGGTGGCTCTGAAGCTCTCAACCCACCTTTTTCTTGTCCATTGCTGCTCAGCCCATTGACAACAGTTTTTGCAACATCAACTTCTTCACGTTCTGCAAGAAAACCAAGAAGCAGATTACTTTACAAGTATTTGCAACTGAATTTCACATCTGAATATGAGGGTGTGCTATGGGTCTGAGCTACTTGATTCTGGAGATCGGAAGTATTCCTACCATCTCTAGAAACGTTGCTTGGAGACATAAATCTCCCTTGGATGACACCTAGGTCTCTCTTTGTCCTTTGTGGATTGCAGCCACTTTAAAAGCAGGGACTGTCTCTATACGTATAGATGGCACTCAGCTCAATGCTGTTTTCATTTTTGGAGGGACATGAATACCCTAGTTTGGGAAAAATAAATGCTCTTTGCTACCATGTTAGCCAGATGTGAGTACAAACTCAAAGATAAGAGAGCTGGCCCACACTCCCTATTTTTTCAGCTATCTGCTGTGTTGGCATGAATCAAATTGAGTTTTGTGAGTTTAAAGAAACAAGACAGCACTGGAAAGGATCTCCAATGGTCATCTGAAGCCATGTTCCTGACCCACAACGGGGACATACGTATCTATCTTTGTAATTACTGACATATGTTTGCCTAACTGGTTTTTACAGTATCACCCTAGAGTAGTTTATTACAGTGCTTTAAAACATCGAAGTTTTTGCAACTTTTAAGTCAAATTCCCAGCTCATGCTTCTGGTTATTCTTCTGGTATTTCTCTGTACGATCTCCAAATGGTTCTGTTTTTTCTCAAAATGCGGTGCTAAAAACTGGACACAATACTCCAGCTGAGACATGATAAAGTGCTAAAATCAAGTGGGAATGTTATTCCATGGGTTCTACATATGGTACTTTAGCATGGTATCTACTTTAATTTTTTCAGTCTTGCCTTATTACCCAGACAAACCCAACACTTGTCCTTTCCCCAACTATCTCCATTTCTTTTACCCTCACTTTTCTTTGAAGAGCTAATTTTTCCTATCCAGATGTCAAACTTTGCACTCACCTCCGTTACAACAGATCTAAGTCTTTCAGAACTCATTCCAGACTACAACAAGCTAAAGTGACCAACTTTGGCTCAAGATGTCAGAGCTTTATAGACCAATTTGAAAGAACAGAAGTCTAGCCAGGACACTACTACAAAGTCATTCCACTCTTTCTCCAAAAGTTAGCATCCCTGAGCCTTTCCTCAGAGGACTGGAGCAACTGTGAAGAGGAGATAAGGGAGTTGGGGTCATTCAGTCTGGAGAAGAGATGGCTCCAGGGAGATCTTATAACACTTAAGGGGAGCCAGGAGGAAATCTATGGAAGGACACCTTATCAGGAAGTATAGCGATAGGACAGGGAATAGTGATTTTAAACTGGAAGGGGGTAGGTTTAGACTAGGTATTATTAAAGAAATTCTTCCCTATGAGGGTGGTGAGGCACTGGACCAGGTTGCCCAGAGAAACTGTGATGTTCAGTCTCTGGAGGTGTTCAAGGCCAGGTTGGATAGGGCTTTGAGCAACCTAGTGTAGTGAGAGGTATCCCTGCCAATGGCAGGGGTATTCGAGGGATTTTTAGGTCCCTTCCAACCCAAACCATTCTGCAATGCCAGGGCTTTGCCTGAGAACCAGGATGTAAAAGAGTCAGAAAAAAAAAAAAAAGTAATTGGATCAAAAACTATTAGGAATAAGTCCAGCAATAGAAAGGTAGGTTAATGAGGACAAGCAGAAAATAACACAGACTTACCAGAGCTCATTGTGGCAGAAGGAATTGCCTTTTTCACTTCTGGATTTTGTTTATCTCTGTTTAAAGTGAAAGGTAGACTGGTTATTTTGTTTAAAATCTGCTTAGACAGCAGCGTATCTAATGCTGAACAATCATCAAAAAAACCAAGGTAAGAACTGCAAGAATTTTCTCAAGAAACTGAGTTTCAAAATCAAGATATATTTATGTCAGCAGTTACCATTTTTGTTGGTAATTATCAGAAATTAAATTTTCACATAATATACATACTTCCAACCTAAGGATCATACCAAATAAAGCATGAGAGTTTCTATACAGCACACTACAAATCTGGATAAGCTTCTAATATATGAAAAGCCCATCATCTTTGATTAAAAAAAAAGAAAAAATCTTAGTGAGACCATCCATTTTTAAGCTAAAACTCTCAAGCTTAGATCACTGCCACATTTCAAGGTTATCTGCTACTCCTACTAACACCAGCCTCCCTGGTGGAAGATGTTAGAATGAAGAATAAGTATTTGTAGAAATGTTTATTAACTTCTGCACCAACCATTTCCAGTCCTGTTCCTGGTATCATCAGGAACAGGCTGCAACAGGTGAAACTTCAAATTAGAAGCTTTAATGCTCCTGGGATCAAAGGCAATGAAGTTACCAATCTGCGATAAAAAATCTCCGATTGTGAACAGAGATGAAAAAAATAAATTTTCAGTCATGAGAAACTATGTAGGACAACTGCAGTGCCTATTCCTGGTCAAGACTTGGTACTACAAACAGTTTTCAATGTCACTGCAGATGTTGGTCTGAAAAGAAAAAGAGCAGCATTTCTACAAAACAGTCTATGTTTGCCAGGACTTCTTAACTCTCCTGAGGTCTAGGTTGATAAAAACTCTTTAATTTCACGTCTCATTCTCCCTCCCACTTCCCCCCCAAAAATTAGCACTAAATAGAGCATGAGTGATTCCAGCTAATTAAATGCTTTTCAGGGCACAAATAGGAGTAAGTATCACAAATTGTGCAATTGTGCATAAACAAACACCCTAATCTGAAGGAATACAACCCCTTCCCTTACTTCCAGGCTGCTTGGAGAAACAAGGTGGCAGAGGAGACATTTTTTGTTTTCTTGTTTTCCTGTTAGAAGAAGCAGAGGCAGTAGTGGGATCATCTAAGAGGTGGAAATTGTCTTCAGGGAGTTCAGTTTGCCTCCTTGCCTGAAGCATCCCCATTCTCAAGCAGCATTCATTCCATACCAATCAGAATATAATGAGCACATTTGATAGACAGTCAAAAGGAAAGTAAAGAAAATTAAGCTGGCAAATAAAATAATGGATTCACCTGTAAAACTAGCTGATATCTGAGCTTTCAGGCATGTCACACCAGCAACAGCTGCCAACACTTAGTTATTTTATTCATTAAAATGCCCAAAAAAGGTACTTCATTATGGGCCGGAGAAGGCTCGGCAGGGCACAGCCTAACTCCAAACTGATCCCAGAAAAGGAGCAGCAGGCACAAAATAAAGCAACTCAACAAAAGCCAAACACAACCAAAAGGCCTGCCAACACAGCACCCGCTTTTTGTTCCTACCATTTCGTATTAGAAGCAAGAGCCCTGAAATAGTAATGGTTGACAGCCTGAGAATTTGGCCAAATGTATTTATTAATAATGATCTTTCTGATCTCTGTAAGCTTCAACTACAGAAAGTAATTACCTTAGTTGAGGTAAAGAATAAATAAATGAGCTAAAATTACAGATTATCAAGGCAAAGGAAGAAGCAATATCACATTCGTCTAGCTATGGAAAACTATTATCAGTTAAACTTACTGGAAAAATACAAGTTCCTTCATAGAGCAGGGAGAAAACCACTGCAGTTAAGTCTCAATTCAGCTTTAGAAATAAAAACATTGTGAAACTGAGGGAGGCTGCTAGTACCCAGAAGTACTAGCACAACACTGGCCCTCTCCTTGGGATATGTACAGGTCAATAGGACGTTTCCTCTACACTGAGTATGCCCAAAAGGTTGCATGTCTTCCTCTGCTATTTAAGATTTTTAAAAGGCCCAACAAACTCCAGCATGCTACCCTTCTGGCAGGATACACTAAGCTCACACACCTGGCAAAGGCCAGGTTCTCAGCAATATGGTGGTAGAGCACATTTCTCAGTAGCAGTATCTGAGCAAGTACTTCTCTGACCCCGTGCCTTACTCATTTTGAAGCGTCTCTTCTCCACTTAGAACGTGACATCACAACTGCCAGGAAACTGATTTCAATGGTTTCTTTTGTATTTGAGAGTCATGACACTGCTTACAGAATAAAGCACTTGCTTCACCGTGCTAAGAAAGGCATTCAGCAAAGAACTCACACACAAAAAAAGCTCAATTATTTGGCCTTAAAAGAACAAATTACTTTTCCACAAGAAGCGATTTGAGATCAGAAACTCAGTTGTAATTAAAGGAATAAGTTTCCTAAATTAAATGAAGGTGGTGTACAAACTCATTAGAACTAGATCTAGAAAAACAACTACACCCATATACTCACACTTAGTTGCAATTACAGAATCCAATTAAAACAACAACCATTCAGCGTTCATTAACCGTGAAACTAACCAGTATTATTCAAGCACTCATGAACATACACTTAATATAGGTTCCCATAAAAAGAATGGGTTTGGAGTGCTGAGGGTTAATGTATGCAATCTAGAGCACTTCAACTACTGTAACTCTGGAGGTTCCATTTTAAAGTTGATTTAGGTCATTTGAGGGTCTGTGTGCAGACTCACTGCAGCCTGGTACAAAAACAATCTGCTGCTTAGATTGAGAAAATTACAGAGCATGTTTGAAGTTGAGAATGTGCCTCGGTGCCTTTTGCACCCTGTTTCCCATAGGCTTCACCTAAACCATTCACTGAAGTCCTGTTACGCTTGTATTTTGTGTAGTCTAAGGCTGTTCTCAGGGCCAGATTCTGTTTAGTCCAACAGCACACCTGGCCTGGTGCCCCCTGCATTGCCCTCTGTAACATTTGGGAAGATATGTGCTATAAGTCAGCACACTGTGTTTGTGAGAGCATCCTCAGGCAGAGCAGCCCTGCCAGATTGGTTGGACAGGCTGCACATGGGCTGCAGAGGCAGGTGGATCTGGGAACATCTGCTGCTCTCAGTTCCTCCTTCCTGTAGAAATGATCACACAGACCCCACAGACATGTGCAGAACGCACAGTCATACTTCAGGACTGAATCTTTTGAAGGAAATCAAAGGTTGGATCCCTTGTGCCAGTCTTAGAAACTGAAAAACAGTACCACCAAATCAGGCAAAACAAAAACCGATCTCCCACACAAAACCACCACAGTGTCTCCTAGGTCCCTGCTGAAAGGAGCAGATCACTGTCTCCTTCCAAGGTCTGAATTTATGCCTTTCCTGAAATATGACAGACATAGCAACAAAGCTGCAGACATTCAAAACACAATGAAAGGTGATGAATTCCTAAGGGCATAAGCCAGCAGTTGTAATGCTGAAGATGCCAACGCCTGTATGTAACGTCCAGCAGCTCCTTGCCAGCTCTGTACCTCTAGACGGGTGTTCAGCACTCCTTCCTCCCTCTCACCCCCAGCACATCTCTCCCAGGGCCGCAGCTCCTTCCCTACTTGGTGTGGAAACGGAGCACAGTGGATTTAGAGCCCTATTTAGGAGGAATGCAGATAAGTAGTGACTACTACTGCGCAGCATGTCTCTGGATTATCTCACATGCTCTAAACATTCAAGTGCTCCCCCTGCAACGGTCAGGGTAACAAACAGCTCATTAATTGTCCCGAGTAAGGACGCACGCTCTGCAGTCACCGGTATCTCTGCCGGGAGTCGTGGGTGGTGGTTATTTTTGGTGGTCTAATGTACGTGTGGGGAAAAGTCATTTCCTCTGGTTTCTTCTCTTGCTGTTACCGATAGCCCCGATGACTTACTTAGAATTTAAGAGCTGTTGCTAATGATAAGCATTCAAAACTCATCAGGCAGGCCTTAAATTCATTACTCAGATTCCCCGCTTTAGCTCCTCAGTTCTGAGCTTTCACATTTGCAAAAGTGTTTCTTCACACACAAGAACGTTGAGTGTTTTGTAGCATGCAAATGAAAAATCAAAGTCTTGTTTATATAATAGTCTAGCTATTAAGGCTTTTAGAAGAAAATTGGAGATTTTTAGATCTAAGAGATGATGAGCATTCACAAATGCTATTTTTCACTTGATCAGCCCTTGAACATTACTCTGGCACCCACTTGTGTAGCCCTTGGCTCAGCCCCTCTCTCAATGCCACCAGTGTTCCTGCCCCAGATGCTCCACTCAGCCAGCAGGGCCACCACCATGTGATCCCAGTGATCCCAGAGCTGGACAGGGGGCAAAGGGCTGCACTGCTGCCAGCGTCTGCTACTAAGAGGTTCCTCTGCTTAAAGCAAGCCACTGGAGAACACAGCTGTACTTCTCATGCTGTACCACATAAAAGGGAGCAAGAGAAAGTAACTTGGGAATATAAGAGGCACAGCTCTGGGTTAATCCAGTCAATCAGCTCTCTTCTCCAAGTATCATTACTCTCTTGTCCTGAAATACTGACGGAAATATGTTGCCTGTCAGTTTTATTTTAAGGGTTAAAGAACGTCCTGTTATTCCATCAGAAGACATGATGCTCCTAGGAATAAATGTCAGGAAAGGACTGTGAAAAATCATAGAATGGCCTGGATTGAAAAGGACCATAATGATCATCTAGTTTCAGACCTCCTGCCATGGGCAGGGTTGCCAACCACCAGACCAGGCTGCCCAGAGCCACATCCAGCCTGGAGTCCTACCAGCTCCAAGCAGCCTCCTCCCCGCACACACTTCAGCAAAGGTTCAGACAGCACTGAGCAATGAGGGCTCAGCTAAATTCGACAAATGACAGCGCTGCACACAAGCTGGAATAGCATGTCCTTTTAAATAATTGAGCTTACAGCTGTTGGAACAAACAAACATAGCACACTGCATATACAGTACTGTTGTCTTTTTTATTTTTTAAATATGGTGCATGTTTGCTTCCTTTCTAATGAGCTTATCTGGGGTATGTGTGCCAGTCTGGGTATAATTTAACAGTAACATGCCAGCCCATCAAACAAGAAATGTAAACCAGGAGATGTGACTTTAAGAGCTCAGAGATGCCTTCAGAATGAAGTTATCCTTCAGTCACCAACTTCAGAGCAAACAACTCTTACCAGCAACCTGAGTTAACTCAGTTCAAGGTCACCACTTTCGAACACTGCCAAGAAGGATCTGTGGGGTCATCAAGCTTACTCCCATGCTATTGCAGGCAGCTGTGTCATACAATCCTGGGCAGGAACTCTTCAAGTCCCAGCTTGAAACCCGTAAGGTTTCTTGCCTCTACAGCTCCTCCTTGAAGCTAACTCCTTCCTTCTTATGAGTAGAACATTGTTTCTGACTTGCAACTTGCATTGTTTCTGACCTAAATTTAACTGGTGAACAGCTAGCACCAAACTGTTTTGTACCAACATCGTTTTTCTGTTTACATAGGCACCATTCATTTTCAGAAAGCAATTACAACTCTGAATGTGGAAAGGACCTGTTTGCAAACCTGTAAACAAACGTTTCCAAAGCCATTGGTCTACGTGCTGTCATCCATCTCTGAAATCCAGCAAGCAAACAGCATATCTTTAAGGCTGGACATACAAAGCTTTAACTCTGGTCAGCATCACAGAACCAGAGAGCAAAGCCTGAAGGTGAGATGCCCAAGAGCTGAAAAGCAAGGTTCAAAAGGCAAAGCAGCTTCTCTGGCCTGTTCTAACACTGGCCTGTCTTTGAGAAACAATTCCATGGTCAGTGGAACTTCAGAAAATGATTTGATGTCCACAGGGATCTCCCATGCAAAGAAATAGACTGGAATACTGTCATCAACCACTAAGCTCTCGTGATGATGACTCAGACATGTAGGGTTGTGGTGCTGGAGGTGTCTCCTGCTCAAGCCATCAGCACCCTGCTCTGCCGCAGGCTCAGGGCTGGGAAAGCAACAGCTTGGCACAGGGCAGGAAGGAAAGTGACTACACATGTTGTGGCTCCCTGCTTCCCATGGGATGAGTTAACTACTGTTATCAGTAACTTTCCAGTCAAAAAATAGATGATAGATTTTAAATGCACTGTAACTGGGCTTTGACTTCCTCCTGAGTCCGTTGTTACTGCCTTCTGTTTTTGTATTTGATGGCTGAGATCATGGTGACATTGGCTGTGCCCCATGTATCATGTGTCTGCTAGAGAAACAATTGCCTTTGTGCGACACCTATACACCCAAGCAGCTCACGTTGTAAAGGTTCAGAAACTTCTAGAGTATTTTGAATAAAATCCTATATTCAGTCGCAGCACCTGAGAGCATTAGAGGGGGGAGGTGACAATTTCTTCTCAGCTTTATCTGCAATACGTATGCTAACACCTCACAGACAGAAGCACTCTACAGACAAGTGGCAGTGCAGCCCATGCAAGGCAATTCCCAGAGCACAGCTCTCAGACTGTAGCTCTAAAGGAAAGCAGTAAACAATTTAGCAGCCCACCACCACCTGGGACAATTCAGGATGCTTAACTGAGACTTACATAAGAATTCAAGCAGGACTCACACAACTACTGAAATTGCCATTTACGTACAGTGAATAAGGGGCAATGAATTCAACACTGTCAAATTTACCTTTTTGCAGATTTACCTTTTTGGGGCCAAACAGTAGCAATCGCACCTAGCCTAGAGCATGCTGGTTTTATACTTCAACTGGAACAAGCAGAAGATTCATTTAGTTCAAGCTGTTTTGGGACTATCTGTACCATCCGCGCAGCTGGGGTGCTCTGTGTGTTGCACTCAGCTGCATACACCTCTGACACTTGTGTCTGCAGAAGAATTGCTGTAAATTAACAGACCCAAATTCCAGAAGCCCTAATTACATATAACAATGGATCCGTTCAGCTGACAGGACAGAGGGACACGCACAAACACTACACTGCATTTAATACAGTGAATGGCATTCTGTAAATACAATCAATTAGATCATCTAAACAACATCCAGCAGCTTCTCTTGCATGATTTTGTACAGCACAGACTATAACGGCTGCCTTCACTGCTGTCATACGCTCTCAAATAGCAAAGCAGTAAATAAGTGGAAGTTTTATTAAGTAGAAATACCAATTAGCAATTGACTAGTGTCACAAAGTTCAGATTCCAAATAACCTAATTTTTGTGAAATATTTGTAGAGGAAAGATTCTTGTGCACCTCTAACACCATAAATAAATACCTTAATACTACAGATCACCTTCTACCATCTCAGACACATCCTGAGACTCCTAGCTTTGCAAGGCAGAGGAGTTGCTCTGGTATTGAATCATCACTCTGGCAATTGTATCAGACAGCTGTTAATCATGACCTCTGTTAGCGCCGTTTCAACCTCTTCACAAACACTCAGTAAGCAACATTTGGCATAGAGATGGAAGATTCAAGCCTCTGCTCTATGTATTGTCTGAAATTAACTAAGCCAGAACAGGGTAAACAAGGCGTGTATGTCAGGCTTTGAGTGTTTTATGATGCCTTCAGAATAATCTAAGCCATTTTGAAAGTTGTTCTCATTATAAACACAACTGCAATGATCTCCAGGAGATCACAGAACAAGGTAAATCTAGCCCGTGTATGAAGGAAGTAAGCCATACCCCTTCTTCCAACACACCTCTGACAAGGCTGAGGATGTACAGGGAAGTTGGACAGGGTTGTTCTCCTTAGCCTTTGGCACTACTCTAAAGAAACCTCCCTGGAACCAATTCATCTGCCTGAATATAGGCACAAAAAGGCCCCTGCAAAACCCAGAAGGCTGGCTCCCGTAATACGTCCAAGGCCAGACAGCAAAGCCACACCTGCCAGGAATTCAGGCTAAAGTCCTGGCCGCTCACCTTGCTGCCTCTAAAGCTACTTACATGCTGGAATGAAGAACACAGCAATTGCTCCTCTGCTTGGTACTGAAAACATTCTGAGAAAACTGAACTTCTGGGTTAATAATGGTTTGACATTTGAAACATCTCCAGAAATTGCAGAATGCCAAATTTCAGAAATCAAATCTCATCTTCGCTTCCCTCTGACTCCTCAAGAATCAAGTGGCATATTGCTGAGAACTCCACATCCACTCTCCTCACTTTCATTTTAGCAATAGATTTGGACTCAGCTCTCAGGAATAAGTCTCAACCACTCCTTCACATAAAGTTAGTCAGAAGAATGATGCAGTAATTTGGGTACAGATGCTAGGACCTGCTCAGTTCCCTTATCCAGGACACAAGCTCACAAAATGACTATTCTAGATATCTCCTCTCTTTTCAAGCAGCAACTGGAAATACCCACCCATGTGAATCAAACAATTTCAAAGTCAGTGAGCGTAGCCCAGCAGACCTACCCACTCATTGCACATTAGCAGGTGCCAGTGCCATGTGAACTGATCTCCCAGGGCTTTATAACAGCTCCAGGAAGGCTAGCTTTGACTAACTAGGAAAAAAACACAGCAGTGTTCTTACCTTGATTCAGACTTTTCAGTTAATGGTGCCATTTTCTTAGCCCCTTAATTTCATCCCATATGAACATAAGAGTTAAGGAAGCCTTTCACTGTGTTGCCTAGTCACTTGGCTGCTGAAGTGTACCAAAAAAATTGTGGAAACCTTTCTCTCTCTCCCTGGCACCCTTAAATACTTTGCTCCTCCTCCTCCTGTGCTTTTATTAGCCAGCGGGTTCTTAGTCACACCATGCTGTCACTAGGCTTGCTCATCATCAGCCACCCCCACCCAGCCTGCTTGTCACTCGCCTGCCACTGTCATCAGGCCCGATGCTGGCTCTTCCTGCAGCTCTGGAGCTGGGGAAGAGAGGGAAAGTTGGGAGATGACTCTGTGGTAGCAGGGAGATGAGACGCACTACAGAAGGGAAGCAACAAGCAAGCCTTGTAGAAATACTTGATTAAAGCATACAGGAAGTACTTGAAAAAGAGCTTTTTCCTCTTTCTTTTTCATAACCGGAGAGTATCTGCCTATCAAGGGAGGAATGTTTTCATTAGCAGTAGACATGGTAGATCCTATTTCAATGGGTAGGAGCTGAAGGGTCACAGCTAAAGTTTCTGCACTTGGCAGCTGAGATTCCTCACATAAATCCTCATGTGTCACACAGGGAAACAAACCACTTTAATGATTACTAGATGTTATATGATGCGCACGCCATGGGTTTCATAGCTCGCGTGAAGGGATGTTTTAAGTCACAAGACATACTACAGTGTCCCACACCTTAGCACTTCCACCACTCCACAGGCTTGCACTGGGGTGGAAGTGGTGCATTCAGGATGGCAAGGGGTGTTGTTTGCCCGCAGCCTGATTCTGGATTGTGATGCCTCAAATATGCACATATGGGCACTGATCTGCTGTCAAACCAGGGGACTGAAAAAATGTACTGATAATTATTGCAAGGCAAGCATCTCCTAGCAAGTGAGGCCCAGAAAGCAACACAGGTGTCCTGAGCTGCTGATTGCAGAGGGCACAGAGCGAAGGTTACTAAGTGGGTCAACACTTATGCTAACGTCCTACTCGCCATAAAACATTAGCAAAGGACAGAACAAACAACTCCAAATGCTACACATGTAAATACACACCAATGCACTGTGAAATTCCGATTTACAGCATGCCCCCATTTTATTTCCTGCCAAATAGACATTCAGCACCCCGATATTTATCTCTCATCAAGTGTTTAACTCTTGGCCAATAAAGGCACAATTCTGACTTGGCACACTGACTAAAGGGGCCAGAAGTGGCTGGAAAATTCTGCTTCAAAAAGACCAATCCCCATTCCTAAACATGTACTTTGCAGTATCTGATTACACTAAACAAAGGGTTCCCATGCCCACAATTAAAGACTATTCCGCAGAGGGCTCAGATTTGGAGTTTTGGATTCTTCTACCCCAGTAAGTATCAGAGGTACTCACAACATTCAGGTTAGGATTCAGGTTCTAGCCCCTGAAAAGTCAGGTGTACAAAACTCCTAATAAAACAGCAAACCAGGAAAGATAAGGAAAAATAAAGAAACCAAAAAAAAATCCCACACAACACTGTCCAATGTAAACTGTACAATCATCACCTTCAATTACTTGAAACACACTCGTTTAGACAACAGTACAAAACAGGAGAACTCTCTCACCACCCAAAGAAAACCTCCTTTATCTCCTTCTCAAGTGTGCTCTGGAGCCTGTTTTTTGGGCAGAAACCATACTACAAAAATAGCAGCTAATGAATGAGAGAATAGCACCTATGCAGAGACAAAGTAGGGAAGGATCCAAAATAATTTGCACAACAAAGGAAGCATTTGGGATAACTGTGACAGATCCAGCTCTAGGACATTCCAGACCACTGCCCTAGCCCTTGGAAAACCTACCCTCATCATATCTGTTTTGCTGTCAAATCCATACACAGACTCTCTCACAGGAGGGAGCAGGCTACTTTCACTATAAGCTACTCCACAAATCATGCTGCACAATCAACAGGGGTGTTTGTTTGTTTTAATAAATATCACACTGCCACACAAGTTCTTTTATGCCTCTCCAATATGCCACAGGACAGTGAAATGCAGCCTAAAAAAATAAGGTTCTTCTGGAAGATCTGGGAGATTCTAAGTAAAAGCTATGAAGTTTCTGCAGAATGAGGAAGGTGGCAAGCGTACTTGCATCATGCTTGTGTTTTTACCTCAGTTTCCTCTGAGTACTGGGGTTTGACTCACAAAACAAAACTCAGCCAAAATAACATGCTGCTGCTAGAGTTACACCCAACACCATGATTGAGAAAACTCACTCACCCAGGATCCTGGTCCTGCTGGGCTGGAGCGTCTGCTTTGTTACAAAACAGCCACCCCAGTTCTGGTTGGGATACTTCTACAGCACACTTCTGCTCAGAGATGAGCCCTAGCTTGCCACAAACCTCCAACTCCCTGATTCTCTGGGATGTTTGAGACTTCAGCACAAACCCCACAGCACAGTTCTCCACAGCTGAGAGCTACAGGAACCAGTGTCACTGCAGGGTGCAGCACTGCAGCTAGCCCCTGCTGCTTGCCAGGCAGTGCAGTGCAACTGCACAAGGACTCAAGAAGTGCTCACACTGATCCCTGTGGTGTGAAAGGGCTCAAACTGTCACCAGAGACTGAGGAAGACTCAATTTAAAGATGCATACAAGCCTTTTAACAACTCTGGATAAGCACATAATCTCATAGTAGGAGCAAATCCATAGGACTAATTAAGGGCTAGCAAGAGACCCTTGTAACAAGCAGACAGCCTGTTAAGTGGGGAGAGAGAAAGAGAGAAGTGTAGGCTACAAGACAAACAGCTAGAAATTGTTCTTAAACTGCTGAGAAAAGCAAATGCATGATTTGGCTTCCTTATTGAATTGAGGAACTTTCCCAGTGTCCCTTCTGGAAATAAGAGATACTCTGTAGGCTGTTGATCTATCATTTAAAACAACCAAAATTACTACCTGGTAGGGTTATAATTGATCAGTATCTGAGGTCAACATCTTCAGAGACTTCAGCCAGAGACAGAGGTTTCCATTGAACTAACAAGTGAGCAGGAACTGGGAAGCAGTGCCTCATGCTGACAGAGGCTGGGAGCGATCAGCTGTTCAGCAGCCTCCTGAGCAGCAGTTCTCCCGAGCTGCTAACTCATCTAAACTCTCAGACTTGAGCTGTTAGCCCATTTACACTCTCACACATAACAAAAAGTATAGCCTTGCCCTACCTTGAACAGTTGCTGTCTATGGTCCAGGAAATTCTGTAAAATTAAGGGCCTGCTAAATAATACTGCAGGAGGAAAAACTTAGGACTGTCATGCTTATCCAAGTCCTAACGAAACTACTGGTAGTTACACCATGCAGTCAAGGAAACATACATCCTCACCTGCACACCAGCAACTCTACCCCTTTGCACCCAGCATTGCCACTTATACTCAGGTAAAACAGAAGTAAAGCCTGCACAGTGTGATTCCTGGATTAGGTTCATCAATCTCCTGGTGCACACTGTTTAGCAACTGCACGATCTGCTCTACTAATACAGAAAACAACAGATGACAATTCTTAAAACAAGCTTAGCTTACCAATATCTGATCCTTAGTGATCCAATCAGTCTGTAATTCAGTGAAAGGCACTCCTGGCAGTGAAAGTAACTGAATACAACCTAATCAATATTAAAAGCTTTGTAATGGCATTAGCTGTTTACCAGCGTTTTACCAACTATTATCAACAGTTACCAACTTTTGTGCTGTAGAGGCTTGAATTAACCTTAAGGTACAATCAGGAGAAAATCATGCAAATAAGCTGGTTTTTGGTAAAATTCACTTTTTTAAACGCTCAAAATACTAAATATTTGTCAGTCTCTGGGCAAGCAGTTGAGCTTATTAGCTATTCCAATAACAGTGGCTTAAGAAGAGATAAGAGATAAGAGAGCAGTAAAGAAGGGAATTAGGAGAAGCAGCCACAAAGAAAATTCGGACTGTGCTGTCTATTCATCTCAGTATTTTCCTGCAATGCACCTCTCTGCACCCTTGCTAAAGACAAGCCAATATAGAATCACAGAATCCTTAGAGTTAGAAGGGACCTTTAATGGCCATCTAGCCCAAATCTCCTGCAGTGAAGAGGGACACCTGCAGCTTGATCAGGTTACTCACAGTGTGGTCCAGCCTGGTCTTCAATGACTACAGGTACGAAGCTTCCACCACATCTCTGGGCAACCTGTTCCAGTGTATCACCACTCTCACTGTAAAAGACTTTTTCCTTACATCCAACCTAAATCTACCCCCTTTAAGCCTGAAACCATTTCCCCTTATTCTATCACCACAGATCCTCCTAAAGAGTCTGTTCCCTCTTTCCTGTATCTCCCTTTTAAATACTAAAAGGATCTAATATAAAATCAGACTGCTCTCTGGTCCTCTGTCCTCCAGGAACAAGCTATAAGCCAAGAGGTAACGTGTTTTCCAGCAGAGAAGTTTGTGCATTCACAGAAATAAAGTCCCAGCAGTCCTGCTTGCAGCACTTACTGTGTATGCAATTAATAAATATCCAGACTCGAAACATCAGGCAGAGGAGAAATGTGGATTTGACTAACTCAGCCAGCTGTCTGGGATTATCAACCAGATACATTTGTAACTATGAAAGCTAATGAAAAGGTAATCAGATCTCACAGCAAGTCATTGCATTTGGGAGTGAAGAAAGGTTTAACAATCCCATCTCACCCATTCCTCTCCCACCAGCTCTGGCTTCCACAATGATTTGAAGGCATCACTGAAGTTACATATGTCCTCTATGGGCAACACCCGAATATATGTTCAATGCAAGGAAATTTACTTAAACATCTCCAAGGAGACGAGAAGAAAAGCCAATCTTTCCTCACATCCCCTCCACCACACCAATATCTCTTGTCAGAGAGAGAAACAGTAACTGGATGACTAAGGAATGATAATGACTGCTGGTAGGTGCACTGCCCGGCTCTGATTCCTCTTGGCTTCTGAATAAATTAAAAAAACAAAAACAAAAAAACAAAAAAACAACAACCATTGGTTATTTAGAGAGGCAGGACTGGCCTGTTAGTGTCAGTACAGGACTCTGTCAAGACACTCTAGAGTTGTCATCATTCTCCAGGAAGTTTAGACCCTTCACTGTAATAACTTGGAACGAAGTAAGAAAAGATCTTGCCCATCAGGCCATGAGCTGCTCCCACAATCCTGTATGTCAGAAGTCTCTTAGGTGAAAAACAACAACCCAACAGCCTCTAGTGAGCACCTACCTCTGGAGACCTGGGGGAACTGAAGTTTTCGTGTCTAACACTAACTCCCCTGTAGCAAATAAGCAAGAGCTATGAATCTACGAACAGATTGGGAAGAAATTAAGGAAAAAATTTGAAACACACTGTCCCTTCCAGCATCTCTGCCTCATCAACTCTCCATCTGTTTCCAAAAGTTCAACAGAAAAAAAATAAAACTGTTTTCCTGCTTTCTACAAACTCATTCTCACTGTTCTGGTTTATGGTGCAGTACTACACTGTTTCAACCTATTTTATAGTCCACAATGGGCAGGTGGTGTGACCAGCTGGAGCCAAAACAATGTTTTGTGCAACACCTTCCTCTAGGAGTCACCCTGCTCTGTCTCCAGGCAAAGGAGTGAAAGGACTAGATGCACCTTACAGCAGCCCATCTGGGTAACCTTCACCTTTCACTTGAAGCAGTGAATTAGAGAACTGGGAGGACAGCAACTACTGACCCACAAGCCCTGGGAAACACAGCCGCTAGCGAGCACAGGAATCTTTAGCAATCTCTACAGCACTTCTCTGCATGCAGTATGGGTTATTTCTCTCCTTTTAGAGAGAAACGAATGGATCAGCTAGACAGCCTTGGACTCAGTAGCATTTTCCATACCTAGGTCCTCCACTAAGAAAGCAAAAGATATAGTCAGGATTTCCTCACTGTTCCCTTAGACTTACTTTGCTTCCTGATGGCCTGGCTAGATAAATATTTTCATACAGCTGTGCTGAGGTAGAGATCTCTCACCCAGTAGCATCCAACACCCTCATAAACTATTCACATCATTTATATATGTACTTTTTCCTCTTTCTGCCTTTGGTCCAACTCGTCAGGGCTGCAATTGTGTCTCAGCCAGATGTCTAAGCTAAAGGTCTCAACTGAACAGTTGATGTGCATAGTACATAGCAGTTAAAAAATAACATGGTGTCCTAATTAGATCCTAAAAAACAAACACAACATAGCATGGTGTACAAGTACTTCTCTTCATTCCCGTAAGCTTCTGGCAAAAGGAAGACTCAGACTACAAAAAAGCAAGTATTTTCTCTCACATAAAAGGATAAGAAAAAAAGCTATTAAAAGCTCCATGTAACCAGGAACTGAGGTTAGATTAAACCATCCTCCTCCAAATCTCTATGTGGATTAACCAAGTATAAGTACTGAATGCTGTGGTGCTCATTGAAGCACAGGTGTGCTATGCCTTAAATATCACTTAATGGCCATAGGACTGAGCATAGAGGGAAGCTCCGTGGCTCCCCGGGATATCTGTGACAATCCAGGCTTCTTAGAGATGCTTTTTTCCAGACAAATGCCTGACAACATAGTGCATATTTCCACCTGGAGGAAAACTCAGTACGGAGTTCCCTTCTCTTAAAGCAAAAACATAAAGAGGAGACAGCCCTTTGGCAGCCAAAGGACAGGATCAAATTCAGATTTGGTGTAAAATGGCTCAGCTCTACAAGAATAACATATATTCTTGTTGCAAGTAATTGTGTCAGTTCAACAGCAGGGTGCTGCAATTTTGCTTTGAGGCAGTAGGAGGAAAATTACAGAAAACTCAGTTTGATACATTCTAAAAGGTTCTCTAGCTTTCTTTTCAATAGCACAGGCTTTCATCCCTCAGAGAGCACTAGGTCTTAAAAGAAATAGCACAGTCAGGCTGACAACAGCCTCTGCATGTTCAGTAGAGGCTTATGCAAACTCCTTTCCTCCCCTGTAACTGGAGGGGCTCTGTATCACTGAAGGAAAGAGACAGTACAGCGTTATGTGGGAAGGAATTGAGATGTCATACAGAGCTGAAATTTGAGATGCCTGCAGCACCCATGTAGACAAAAAGAGAAGGACAGAGACAGAAGAGACTGCCCTCCGATGCTCTTAGTCTTTTTAGAAAAGAAAAAAAAGAAAAAGAAAACAGCCTCAAATAATTGTATTTGCCACTTCTTGGATACAAGAGATTCTGCCTTCTGAAACTGCTGCTTTGACCTTTGCCTTTCTGACCACAAACAGGATCCATATCAGAATAACTGAGGGGAAATAACTAAGTGGAATGAGACCAATGGTCTTATGCTTGACATGTGAGCCTCAGCCTTAACTGCATCTGGAACTTCTACTTCAATACAGAGCTTTCAAAGACTGAGTTGCTTTAGCCTTGAGCAAATAAAAAATTCAAAACCGTATCTCAGCACTGTCAAGTCTCAACCAATCCTGCACATTATCTTAGAGAAAACAGTAATCAAACTATCTCTTCTAAGAAAAGCAAGATCATCTTCACCGGTATTTGTAGCTGTCCTGTCGGTAATAACCCCAAATCTAGCCCAGTAGCCCCTGGGGGACCTCATCTTATGTCACCAACACAATAATTTGTCCTGATCCCTGATCCCAGCCCAACAGCTTATGTCTGCTCCAAATCAACACAAAGCCGTGTTATGAATCTTGATATTCTCTTAAGCCTAGCCCAGTGTCTTACAGATGAAGCAATTAATCCAGCCCAATATTGCCATAACCCAAAGCTATCCTCTAATTCAATGCATGGTAGCCATGACCAAGTCTAAAGCTTGCACACATGCACTGCTACTAAATTTAGATTAATAACCCATTCAAGGCCAATTACTAAACTCTGGACCTTACCCTAAGCCCTAAGTCTCAATGCAGTTCCAAAATTTAACTTGTACCATGTGTTCCTGACATAGACTAAGGCACAAAGTACTTACTGGTATCAACATCAAAACCAACAGCAAAGGACATCACAAATGCAGACAGGAAATGAGAAAGATATCCAAAGATTAAAAAAAAAAAATATTTTTGCCCCAGCAAGGATCAAATGCATCCATGAGTTACCACAAAGTAGCACTTGGAGCTCGATGCTTTTCCAAGCACTAGATATTTTGACTGTGACATGATCCTTACCCTCCTGCAGGTTGCTCACCGCAGTCAGCTGAACTCTTCAGGCGCAGCTGAAAAGTGCAAGATCCTCTGCCAGTGACTTCCACTCCAGCTTTTCTTCACATACAACTGTTCTGTCACAGCACATACCTACAAAAGGCAAATGGGGAGAAAACACTTTTAGTGCCACTGGTCCTGCTGTCCAATACATCTACAGAGAGATCTGTCCCAAAGCCATCAGCTGTTCACAAAAGTACTGTTACATATAGAAGAACTAATTCCCTTTGCTTACCATGCAGGAAACAGAGTTAGTACAAACATCAGGCTGTGCAGATCCACATCAAAGCATCCCCTATGTAAGAGCCAATCCTTAGGGTTGTCTCCAGTGAAGGCTGAAGCACATCCGTTTTCATGCCTTTCTGCTAGAGATCCCCCCAAGCAGCAAGGACAGCTGAATAGCACAAATACTCACGCCTCCACCCAACCTACAGCCTGTTTGCTAATGTAAATCGCTGCTGATTTCAGCTTAATTTAAAATACTGGTTTGCAAAATGCAGAGAAATAAGTGAACGCACATCTTATTCAGCTATCGCTAATGCATGAATAGACTTGTCTGACACAAAGCCTGGTCTGGGAGCTAAGAGTAGTAACCATCACATGATGGGAACTCCCCACTGCCAGGAGTTCCCCTAAGATATATATCAGTTTCTCTTTGGACAAATTCTTTGGTTAGAATACGCAGCTAGACAGCCACAGAGGCTGAATTTGCAAAGTGTTGCAAATTCTGTGCAAACTCTGAGTGTTGATGGTTACTAAGTGTGACTATTTAACTCCAGTCCAGCATTAAATCTAAATAGTTATATTTGACATTGATTCAATAGACGGCTTTACTGTTTTACTCAATAACACAGCATCCTGGCTTTAGCAAGCCATCTTTTCATGTCAAAGAATAAGGTAAGTATTGATACCACTCAAATTTAATCATGTCGTTTATCAGGCTTAACTAGATGTCATTTGATGGGCTGAATTAGTCAGATAGCTTTCCTAGGCTTCTTCTGCACTGAGTGGAAGAGTGGATTCTCTGGAGGGCAATCTGCCCACCTGGCATTTGCCTGTATGTAATAACATCAGAAAGACCCTGAGGAGATCAGCGGTTCAAGAGGTAGTACACACCTACACTGGATGACTAACAAACCCCAACTGTGCTTTATTTGGGCTCTGAGAGGAATGAGGTTACCTCTTCTGACAAGCAATGTCAGTCCAGAACCTCCAAGGGCGCAGTACAACACCAGTGGGGCAGCCAATGTGTCTCAGAGGTTGGATGTGCTGAGGAAGTACAGGTTGTAAACACGGCATGGCGGAAAGGTGATGATCAGGGGTAAAACTCTCAGACAACATCAGAGACCTTGCCTGTGAGCCATCTCAGAACATGCCCACAGACCACCTGTAATAGCAGGTTCCTTTCTGTTTTTTAAAGCCTCAAGTTTTCTTTCAGGACTCATTGATGTCATGAACAATGAGCTTAAATGAACCAGTACGGATTTTTAATAGAAGTGAAATAGTCCTTGGAAGACACAAGATGAAAAAAATCAGTTTTCTGTCTAGTATAGTCTAGTAGTTTCCTCATCTCCAACAGGTAGAAATGAATAGATGGAAGCACACAAATAGCCTTGTATGTTAGACAGTACACTTGAAAGGATCATTTGCCAGTTATGGGAAGACAAATCTTATAGCAGGTTGTCTGCAGCATGTGTCAAGATGATGTTAAGATTCCAGTTGCAGGCCAAGCCCTGGTTTTGCAGCTGGACAAGAAGCTGACATGTTGGCATTATCCATGGTTTGTTTGCTCTCCCAACCTTCAAGCAAAAGACTGAAGCTGGCCACAGCCACAGCTACCAAAAGCACCTCAAAGAAGAGAACATGTTGCTCATCGCAAGGACTAACAGCTAGGCTGAAAGGGGAAGGATAGAACAAATGGATGCAAGGAGCCCTGGTGGTGACCTTGCTCTGGAGAAGGTTCTCATCTGGCCCCTGGCCAGGGAGCACAGAAGGATGTGGGAAAACATGCAGACCATGGCTGGCTGTATTCCTATCCAGAAGAGACAGCTAATCATTCAGCCTTTCCTCTTACAAATACATCCCTGAAGAACCAGAGGAAGTTACTTTTGGTAAAAAGCAATGCAGGAGTAACAAAAGGATTCAGCTTTAACAAACTTTACACCCACTACTGTTAGTGACAGAACTTCCCTTCCTGCCAGTGGCAGCAAAACTAAGGAATCTGATAGTGCCAGAGATGAAGAATATTGCTGAAAAGGTTTTCAACATTTAAATTCTTATTTTATTAGCCTTCAGCTGTGTTCTTGTTTTATCTGCTGTTACAGCTTGATTTCCATTGTAACAGAAAAGTCCACTTGAAGGAGTTAGTAGGATGACAATTGGACTAAATGATTCTAGCAGTCTTTTTCAACCTTTATGCTTCTATGATTATAAGATGCTCTTCAGGAAGACGTTCCACCAAGTAGTGCAGAAAGAACCTGGGCATATCCTGCACAACTGGGCAGCTTGCCAGGCCTGTGCTCAGCTGGCCACAATTAGCAGCATATGGGAGCAGATAACCTGTGCTCCTGCTCCAGCACTTATTTCTTAACAGCATCTGTTCAGAGTGAGTGTTGAAATCGAGCAAACTGAGGAAAAACTATAAATAAAAAATAAAAATAAATAAAATTCCAACACCAATGGTAAGGTGTAAACATTCCTTGAGCTTCCCAAAATTCAGATTCTCTGTCCAGTAAGGCATTGTTGCACATGACAAGCTGTGGTTTGCATTGCTTTGATGCATCAAGCCTCAACCTCAGTCTGTTCAGGCACCCAGATCTGATTAAGGAGCATTTTAGAGTGCCAGGGGAAGGGAATATTAGGAACAAGGTGCGAATTACAAAAATCACAAGGTCCACATTTTTCCTGGTGTTTATTAAGACTGAGTGTTTCCTGGTGTTTCTCTTTATTCTGAATGCTGATACAATGCCTGACAACATCACAGTAGCACACTACAACAAGGTACCCAGCTCCTTTTCCCTTTCTCATATCAACAACCAGTAACCTGGCACTTCTTTAAAAGACTGGACACAGGCCATGTTCACTCAAACCACATCCCAGTGGAGAAAGCAACACTGCCAAAAGCAAAAAGGAGAGGCAGAAAACAGGAAAAAACTTTTTCTCACAGACAGTGGCCAAGCATGATCGAGCAAGACAAGTCTATGTGTACACCTGAGAGCACAGGCAACGCCTAATGCAGGCATAGACACCTGCTCAGTACACTGCAGTTTGTGCATTGATTTTTGACACTTCACAGTGCAATTCCACCCAATGATCCAGCAGACAGCACAGCTCCTGTGCCCCCATTGGCAGCAGTGGAAAACTGTGTAAGTGAGCTCCCACCTGAAGGTGGTGGGACAGCAGCAGAGCCACACAGCCTCCAGCTCTAGAATTGGAGGTGCCACGCAAAAGAAACACAGGAGTTTCACATTGTTTTCGAGATAAAAAGAGAAAGGAGCTGACCTGCTTGACCTGACCTGACTTCATCATGTTGTGTGTACAGGACCCTGTGCTTTGTGCACTGAGCTGCAAAATTAAAGCAACTGCAATGACAATGAAATCATAATCAAATACATCAGTGTGGGGCCAGCTTTGGTGTGGAAAAGCAAAAGATTGGGAACAAAAAACAAAAACTCTAAACAATACTCAGATCTGAAGGTCAGTTCTGCAGCCATTTAGAAAAGAGCCACTTTAAATTGTTAAGATTAGCAGGATAACAATATTATTGTTCACATAAGAGTCCACATAAGAACGGGGAGTCCATTTTTCAAGGAATCTAAACGGAAAAGATGAATGAAGGAGGAACGCATAGAGATGAGGAGTGACTTGACCCTGGATCACATAACACCAGGATCAGGGCCAGGAAGAAACCATGGTTCCACTCCTGGCACAATGCTCTTTTCACTAGTCCGTACTTCTTCTAAGTCTGGAAGCAGACATATTAATCTAGAGGGACTGAGGGTGTTGCCATTGCAAACTGTCAGTCACCATCCCATCAGCTGGAGGCTATCAGAGTATTTCAGCACACTGTGCAAATGGGAAAGCTGTGAGCAAATCCAGCAAGAAGCATGAGCAGGTAGGGAACATGAGAGCAATGTCTTGAACAACAGCAACTGCTTCTTATCCTTGGTCTGAGATATGGCAATATTCCTGAATCCTGGAAGTCATAAGACTAGTTGTTCAGATAAGAAAAGCTATCAATTAATCTTATAAAAATGTCTTATCTGAACCATTCCATCCTGACCATTCTATTTCAGTATCACACACAACACCACCATCCTCAGCCAGAGCAGCAAAGACGAGATTCTGAAAACCCTTTAGCTCATTACAATTAATAACAATATTGTGAATCAGTCTGTTACTGATAATAGTAACATTGCAGATGGCTTAACTTTTTGATCGTTTACTAGATTTTAACAAACTATTCATATGTGATGTATATGGACTGCTTATGGACAGATGGCCAGTGTTCAGTTTGTGTCTATGGAGTGAACAACTCATAAAAACTGCTTTGGGACAGTGAGAAGAGGGATCAGTGATACTACTAAGAGCCTGCATGCAGGTCCAAACCCTGTAAAAGTATACCACTGAATTCAACAAGAGAGGAACAAACGCATTCCCAACTTGATCTCATTCTAAAAAGCTGTCTTAGCTCTTCTCCATTATAAGACTGAATTCCTCTAACGGATGACTCTTTTATCTCAGTGAGTTTACTTAAAGCACTGGCTTTGCTCACCCACTGCTCAACAAACATGACCTATATGGTATGTGATCTCCAAACAGAAATTCCTTACACGGGCTACTCAGGATTCAACTGTATTGAAAAAACATAGCACATAACACATGAGCTCAAGTCTTCTGAGAAGAAGCTCCTCTTGGCTGCTGCTGTAATTCCTCTTCCAGGTTTGTTGAGTCCAATGTCTGACAGCTTGCTTTTGCCTGCCTAAAGAAGCCAGCAACATCTACCTTCAGCTCTTCCCCAACAGTGTGGTCAGCACAGTTTCTAGTCAGCAGTGTCAGCCCAGCACAAAAGGACCCTCCCTGTTCAGGTGTGACAGTCTTTTTGGTTGGGTAAACCAGTAGGTGAGCCTCACAGATAGAAATTGCTCAGAGGCAGCATCCCATAATGCAGCCTTCCCAACAAGAGCATAGGCACACAGGTCGCAGATGGTCAGTGGCAGCTTCTAGTCCAATGCAGAGTTTAAGAATACGTCTGCACACAAAGGGAGAAGAGAAGGGGATATCAATGGAGCAGACTTAACACTGCTTTTCAAGGAAGTTTTCATTGAGAAAATAATTAAGAAAATAAACTCCTGTGCCTGCATCCAAGACACTATCAGTACTGATTCAAGTTTAGTCCTCAGCGATGCTCAACTGCCTATTTCCATAATCCAGTGGTTCTCCTTTGAAAGGGAAGAAGTGTCAGCATCATGAAGAGGGGAAACAAAGAACAACACTGCAGTGATGCCAGAGCTTAAGGCACATTCTCATTTTGTCTCCATTTTCCATTAACTAACGTTGTCAGGTCCACAGAGGCGACATATGACTTACTGCAGGGTAATACCATTTAGATACAGACATTACTCTTTCCTGACCCCAACCTACGTGAGATTAGAATCACCCCCTCCCACCCTCACCTCTTTCAGCACTTCTATATTTAACTGCAGATTAACTCATTTCCTCTTTGCACGTGAGATTAGTGTCCCAAGCGCAGTCAGCTCAAGCAGAGCCTCAGTGCATCCCTGTGTAAATCACCACTCATTACACATACTAAAGCATGTCAAGGAGGAGAATGAGTCACTCTCTTCATACTCAAACTAAACACTTGCTTCTCAAGAAGTAAAACTGGCAGGCAGCCCAGGCCCCAAAATAGTAGGAGATACCTCCAGTACTAATCTTCCCCCATCTGTTATATAAATATCTCAAAAACACAAGAAGTGCCACTATTTACCAAAGTGTTTGAATGAAATGTAGGTCGGTGACCAAGGCAAAGGGTTGAACACACTGTGACTTGGCCTCTGGACATGGCATTGATTGCATTTCTCTAGGAGGAAATAATTGCCCCTCATACCAGGGAGGGGAGGGAAAAAAAAAAGAAAAAAAAAAAATCTCACTAAGGTCATGCTCACCACTCTTGGTTCAAAAAAGCTGTGAGCCATAAAATTGCTGGGAGAGAGTAGCAGGGAACGGGGAAGAGAACTGCTTGCACACAACCCTCCTTTCCATCTTGACAGGACTGTGCAAGACAGACTGTGTTTATGTATCTAGCTGACTGCCCCACAAAACATTTGCAGGCCTAGGGCATAAGAACTTTCGTTGCTGCTTGAGACAGACACTGAGAGGCTGTACATTAAGCTGGGACTTTAACTCCAGCCACATGAGTTAACTTCACAGTGAATATAATTCTTCATAGCTAACAACGATGGCAGTGAATTTCACCTCAACAAGCACAGAAAGGATGAAGCATACAAAACTCAGAACGGGAATAAGGTTTTTGGCCTTTGCTTTTATATCAAAAGTCCTTTAAAGTACAAGCACTTATTTTCCTCATTCCCATAATGGTAAAACCTCTCTTGTTCTAACACTTCAAGAGAAGAGGCCCCCTTAATTTTAAGTGGCTGTAATAATAGGCCTCAGTATTTCTGCCAAGAATAACAGAAAATCAATGCGAACCGAGAGCAGGGAGACACGCAGGAGAGCTACTGGCATTTGCTTCAGCACAACAGCTGGAATAAGTTGTCAATTCTTCTTACTGTATCTTCCAACTACACTGCCTGGCTAAGGGAGCTATTAAAGGAAAGAAAACGGCCACGACAAGCTTATGACACAGCTCAGAAGCAATAGCAGTCTCTTCGTGATTCAAAAAACTACGGAATGACAAACAGATGGAAATAAGAAATAGAGCTGTGGAATGACACAGGAGGGCTCTGTTGTGGATTGCTGGAGCAATGGGGCATGGCAGGCAGATGTACAGTTGCCAGTGCAGAATCTGTCAGATCTAATTCAGTGACTGCATTGCCTACAAATGAAATCATAACATGCTAGACAGACAACTGTTATAATTTGGTGCTCTTGTGCATATACTAAGAAATGGATGAACATATCTTTTACTGTCTGTATTTCAGTGTGAAGTGGCTGAATTATCCCAAGAAGGCAAGGATCTGCTCTGCAGAGATCAATACCCACTATGGCAGTGGTGAATCTCTTTCAGCTCCAGCATTCCCAGAGGATTATAAATAAATTGCAATGGTTTGCAGACATCCTTCTTTTCTTTAAAGGTAGATTGAAGGTCCTGAAATAGTTGTTTGTTTTTTTTTTCCTGGCAGTATGAGGTCGCTGCATGAAATACACAGCAAACGGAGAACACATCTCAAAATCAATAGCATGCTTCCAGTGATTTGAGAGTCTGAAATGATGGAGATGGGAAAAGAAACAGTGCACTCCATGAGGTGACTCAGAAAAGCTAGCACAAATACACTATGCACGAGCTGTGTACGTATAGGAAATGCTCCTCTGCTCCCTCTGTACATGAGTTACATGTTGCGATGAAATTGCAAGCATATCTTACGGCAATAAGACTCACTCCTTGCTTCCATTCCACCTGGGCATGTGCTCACACACTCTTATTTACCTTTGTTTGTACACGTTTTTTTTTTGGGTTTTTTTTGCACCAAGACTTAATAAATAGGGTTATTTTTCAATTTGTTCTCCTAATTGAGAAATTAGACCCTGAGAAACATGATCTACTCCTGGCAAAACGAAGGGTAAATGCTAAGAGACTACATCAGGACTACAAGAAACAAGAAAGTGCTTCCTGCTCTAAGGAAAAGGTTCACATTTCATATTTCTTTAAGCCCCATGTTGTTTAGATGTTTTTATACAGAACAGGGGAAAATTGATTGTAATCATTATGAGAAAAATTCTCAGGAGATTCCTTGTCAACTCTGCACCTTCTGCTTGTACACTGCAAGTGACAAAGTGGATGGCAAGGTTACACCAGGTGTGAGTGACAGTAAGGCATCCTCAGAATGGGTGATAACAACTCACTAAGAAACACTTCCTGCTGAGAATGCCTCTCAAGAAGCCTAAAAGGAGACTGCAGAGCAGCTCTCATAGGATCACTTTTTGGCCAGAGCATGCTGAGCTGCAGATCCAACATACTGCAGGGGATAATGAAGAAGTCTCAGTGACACTGTGATTGCTGCTGCACTATGGAGCTCCCTGCTGCCCCACAAACAAGCTTTAAGATAATTTCTGTTTGACACAAGCACAAACTGTGAGAAATGGAAGATCAGGTTCACTACAGCAAAGTCTGGAGCAGCTACAAGGAACATGTTGAAGAGCTGGGATCATATCCCTACCTGGGCTGGGATTCACAGTGCTTCAGGAGAGAGCAGCAGGAGGACCAGGCAGACTTTTGGAGCAGCCAGCCAAAAAATCTGACTCGCTAACAAATGTATAACAAAATAATACTGAGGGACCTCAAAAAATTAGACAGCTGAGTCAAATTAACGCTCAAGAGGCAAACATACATTGAAGTTACAGGAAAAGACTAGAGGAATATTTAGCTGGAAAAAGATGGAAGCAAAGAAGAAGAGATGATTGATTGCAGACCACAAGTGAAGCAATGAATTAATAACTGTGAAGCAAGATTGGGATGTGCCGATTTATTCTGTTTCATGCTATAAAAAGGCAGTAAAAAGTAACAGATATTCTTTTACAATAATAATAAAAAACACAGCATATCACTCTGAGAAATTTATGACCACAGGCAAGGAGGGAGTACTATAACTGTACTGGCTTTCAAAAAAGATTAGACAACTGCATTAACATAATATCTACAGCTGGGAAAGCCACATGTAAAGTCACACAGATCATCAGCCCAATGGCATTGTTCTCAATTTCATTTGCAGTTTTTCACTTGCATCTCCAGGCAGGGTCTGCATTTTCCAAGTCTTAACTGGATTCAAAAGGACTGTAAAATTCCTGTTCGGCCCTTAAAGGGTTTAGTGTGAGATGGACGCTCAGGCCCTGTGGGAGCACTGATTTAAGTTCTCAAAGATTCTGGACTTGCCACTGCCAAGGAGAAAGCTTACAGTTCTCTCTGGTACAGCAACTGCTATTTCTACTCCTGCAATCTGGAAAGCTAACAAGCAGTGTAGCAAATTGCATAAAATCAACAATCTTTTCTCTCCTAGAGCCTACCCTAGCTATGACTCAATCTGCTGCTACAAATGAAGATGAGGACCAAGAAATTCCATCTTTGGTCTCTATGCTCAGACCACCATAAAGCGCAAAGCCTTTGATGGAGATTCATGTCTCAAAACGACTTTAAAAGCCAGCTTGTCTTCAGCAAAGCCCTGGTGCTAAAATACGAGCCCAGATTAACTTCCCCTGTTTTAATAACAGAAGTAGTTCCAAAGAGTCACTCCAAAAACAGTGAAGTCTTCTCACATAGTTCTGACATTCAGTCTTTAGCCAAAGAATCTCCTTGGGAATCTCTTAAGCTTGAACATTTCCAGAAATACCCAAAAGTAGTTATGGAGCTGCTCTAAAACTTTCCTAATCTCCTGGTCAAGGAAGGGCACAGTATGAAGTGTCATCTCCCAGTATAATACACCCTTGAGCACTGCACATCTAGAATGACACTGTCAGATCCGTGATGCTTTCATAAAGCCTCACCTGCTGGAAACAGAAGACAGACAAGAATCTCAGCTTTCAACTAAAATAAACAGAAAAAACAACTTTCCAGAACAAAAAAAGTGAGTTACTGACATGGTGAAGGTAAAGATTTGAATATCCAGAATGTATTAGAAACCAAGTGGCAAATAAAAGTCATTCTAACATGTATTCACACGTGACAAACAAAACACATTAAGTGAAATCCCTTAACCTGAGGCAGGGCTAAGCCACATGATGATTCAAGAACACCTGAAGGGGCAGCACCAGAGACAGCAGATAACTTCACACCATCCTGCAGGCATTATCTCTTGAGAAACACAGTTCCTATTTTAACATAAAGACCTCTGATATCAAAGGACAAGGCAGGGGAGTGTCAAAACAAGAAGCTGAAATGCTGCCAATGAGAATAATTGTCAGAATACTTGGTGACATTTGTCAGAAGCCACTGGTTCCCTTTGATCGCTGCTCCAGTGTGCTGCCATGGCTGGGCTAGGCTAGGAACCTCCGCTGAGCTCCATCATTCCCCATGAGCAGAAAGCGCCTCAGACTGCTTTTGCATCCTGCCAGGTGTCAGGCACTGCTTTAAGAAAGGCAAATTTGAATGAAATCAGAAGTTTTCTTCAGTCTCTTGGCATGGAAGCCTAACATGCCCAGTAACTGCACAAGCTCAAGAAAAGAGAGAGTTAACATTCACAGAGGAGGTTGTTTTCTCATCTGTCTTCCATGAGTGTTTAACAGGTAGTTCTGTCCTTTTCTTCTGATGCCAGGAAAACGTGCCTTGCTTTGGTGTGACCTGAGAAACATGAGAAGAGTGTAACGAGCTCCACGAAAAAGCAGTATGAGAGTCTGAGCAGTAGCTTCCCCTGGGTCCAACTCCTTTCACAGTTTACACTGCAGTAGGCACAACACAGAATTTAATCCCATCTCTTGGGGATGGGTGCTTTTCCCTGTGAAGTCAGAGGACTTCACTAACAAAGTTGCAAGTCAGATGTTAATTCAATACAGAAGGTCCAATCATGACAACTCTTGTGCTTTGACTGTACTTCTTATGACAGCTGGGTTTTTCTGTAAAATCTGAGCTGCTGTATCTTGTGCAGTAACCAGGAATTTTAGATTTCAGCTTAATAAATTTCTAGGAACATCACTCAGCACAACACAGGGCAAGATGTGAGCATGCCCTGAGATAGCTGCCACACAGCTATGTTTGCCCTGTGCTCCAGAGTGAAAAACAGAATGCTCTAGGTTCCAAGGTGAGATCAATTAAGTGTCCATGTAGGTATTTCTAATGTAAATATACATGAGGCCTAGTCAATGCTTACTTCTCACATTCCTAAAGATCTGCTTCCCTTTAGGGATACTATTTCTCACCTTTGAAGGTTTAGGCTGCCAGCATCACCCCCTAGAGCTGACAACCAACTACATTTTGCTTAAACATTGTAGTTCCCCTGCAGAGAAGCACAGTAATGCTACCATCACCCGGCAGAGTAGATGCAGCCATTGCAGCCATTCATGAGCTGCTTTTTTTTTTCCCCCTTTTCTTTGCCTTTTTGGTTTCTAATTTGCAAAACAACATGAATATGCAACAGCCTCTGTTTTCTTCGTGATACAGAAAATAAACTGGGAAAGAAAACAAAATGTTGTAGAAAGATCCTGATATACTTTTTAAAAATTCGTAGCAGATTAATCATGACAATACTGTTAATCCACTGAAGGTGTTCCTATTAATTGGGATTCTACAAAAATGCAAGGGCAGATACTTTTCACAGCTAAATATCCCACAGAAAGGGAGATGCAGTGATAATCCAGCTAAGAACAGAGCACACCTGTTCAGGTTGTGCCACACATGTCATAGAATTTCTCTATATATAGGTAGAATGCTATAATTACAACAGTAATTCTTCCTCATCCAGTACACGACTACCTGACATTTCAGGGGTGTCAATTGGAACAGTGAAAAAATAGTAAAACAATATGATCTTTACACATCTGTATACCTTCTCCTAGCAGTCACTCATCAGAATAGATGGTATCCATGAACCTAAATAAATGTACGTTCCTTGTATTACCCATGAGATTATATTAAAGTACTCACGTGAATAAACCAAGATCTGACCACTCTCATCTTGTTTATAGCTTTGCATAAGATACAAGCCATCAAGTGAAGTTGTTTTACAAACTCACTAAGCATGCTAAACTTTCAGAACAAATCCCATAAACTATATTCTCTGGGTCTTCAGACCTTCCCTAATATGGTCTCTAAATATCTGAGACATGAGGACACCTCGCAAATTACTCAGATGAACTATAAACTTTTCAGACTTATCATTAAAAAAAAAGTCAGAGACAAAAAGATATGCCAGATTACAAATTGGAGCCAAGAGACAACACAACTAAACCATGTGCTTGACAAGAGTGTTAGAAATGCCTAGTATAGCTCAGACAAAACAGTCAAATATGGTTGCAGAATTTTAAAAAAAGGAGGAAGGATATCATTGTAGAGCTAAGAGACAACTATCCAGTACTCTTGTGATTTGTAAAATTGAGATGTTTTTCCACTTTAAAAACTAGAAAATCACTAAAGATCTGAGAAGTAAATGTGAGTCTAACTTTTCTGGCATCAAACATTAAGATCAAACTCAGCTTATTCAGTTCCGTGTAAAATTTTACTACTCTTATTGATGTCTTTACGAATGTTTATACATTTAATCCAAGTCAATATTTTGAGTCTCAGACAGTGCTGCCATTTATGAGAGCACATCTTGGTTGGATGAATTCACTCTTAATTCTATTACAGAGTTTGTCCAGACCATTTTCCCCTTCTTCACAACTAAGGAAGTTTATACCTAGCAATTACTTTGACTTCATGGACATTCACCAGCTAGACCACATCAGCTCTGTGCAGAAACACTAGCAGAAATACTAAAAGAGAAAGGACAAACTCTTCTCACTCCTTTCATCCATCCCTCTTCAATCCTACCTACACTGCTTTTTGCAAAGGGAATTAATTAAGCAGACACTCTCCATATAAGCAGCTCACCCCAGCCCAGAGGTTGATAAGCAGAACCTAGCCATGCATTCAAGAGCAGAGAATGCTTTGGCCCAAGCAGACAATTTTCTCTGAATAGTAGGGGCTGACAGACCTTTTGAATATGACTTATTAAAAACAGCCTATGATCCAGAAGACTTGTAACTCAACTGCTTTATATCTGGCTTATAACGTGATGAGAAATATCTTTTGCCTTCCATCCATTCAGATAGTAGAGAGCTTGGCTTTACTATAGTACAGCTGGGCTAGTTACAATTACACCGGGCCAAAACATTTTCAACAAGTTGTTCAAATGTTATTAATTTTGTCCTAAAAGGAGCAAGGTACTCATTTGCTTGGGGCTTACTAACTAAACAGATGTTCAAACACTAAAGGCACGCTGTGTCCGTTAGCTGAACTACCAGGGTCTTGGGAACTTGCACTGCATTGTACTTCTGTTCTCAGCAGGTGTTCTCCAGCACTGCTCCACTGCATTTCCC
Organism: Lagopus muta; assembly: GCF_023343835.1. Lineage (NCBI taxonomy): Eukaryota > Metazoa > Chordata > Aves > Galliformes > Phasianidae > Lagopus > Lagopus muta. The sequence goes on along the minus strand of NC_064437.1, from coordinate 46,562,822 downwards.
TGTATTCAGAGCAAACAGAGCTGCTCCAGCATAACAAGATTGGAATGAGTTAGGATATTCCCATTCCAAAGATCAGTATCATCAGACAAACAGCATTAGAGAGGAAGTTCTTTGTTACTCAGGTGCTAGAATCTTCAGGGCCTGTAAGCATCAAAAGAGACTGTGCTTAACTGCTACACATTCATTTTTAACATGGGCCGATGGTTAACATATTATATCTGAAACACTTTCAGACTTTAGAAGAACTATTTCATTCTAAACTCTCCAAAGCTCACGGTACAGAAACTCCAAGCTATGTCATGCACCAAGAGAAGCTGAATACACTTTCACAATAGTTGCTAATTTTTTTCTCCCTCTTTCCCACATTTTACCAAGTCAGACATGTCTTATTCTTTGTTGTTGTGTCTTGTTCCCACCTCCCCTCCCCACCACCCCTTTCCAAATCAGGGCTCAATAAAACAGGTCAAAGGAGGCTCTTTAACAGTTTGAAACAACATGTACTACTTTGACCACCAAGGCACATTCATCTCATGGAAGTAATTGTATGAACAGCCTCTGCCTATTTAAGGCATCTCTTACCCTAGTCACCTCTTACTGGAAGAATTAACAAGCCAGGTCCACCATTTCTCACAGTCCCCTTGAGGCAGTGCTTGCCACGCTTCTTTAACGTAACCGTAGCATCAGCAAGCTTTCTATGTTCAAAATTCAAACCTACATACTCTAAGGCAAAGCATCCTTTGATTTCCAGATAAGTACAGCTGCAGATCCCTAAGGCTTCATCGTAACAAAACATTCAGGCACATGTATATAAATTATTTCAGGCCTCATGTCAAAGGCAATAACGAATAAGCTCTTTCTTTTAACAGGAATGAGACTCGGACTCTTGAAAAGCAAGGGAGTTAATGAAGGGAAAATATATTGCCAGCAACGCTGATATGACCAACTACATCAATCTTGTGTCAGTGCAGTTACGTCCATGCACTGGGATCCTGCTGTTTCTTTTTAGAGTGAGAACTGGAGCACCTAGAAGACGCAACTCTTCCCATAACTTATATTCACAGTGTACACATCTCTGTCACTGTAACAGTTATAGGTTATTCGTGCGGACCTGGCTTTTTGTACAAGCTAATCCCCTCTTGCTTTGCTATCAGAAAGTTGTCATGTAGGAACAAGGAAAGAGGAATGCTACATGCGCTCAGTGAAGAGGTCGGTGACTAAACATGTTTTAATGCAGTTTAGACTACATATCTGAGAGTGAATTATCTCAGTGTTACAGGATGAGATCTTCCAGAGAAGACAGACTGATTTGCTGAGGTCACTGGAATGAGCATTTCCTGGAAGGAAACTCTGAAATTCACTCCAGTAATTTCTGTGAACCAAATTTGGAAGTATACTGGCTTGTTTTATTTGCCTTGTCATTTGTATAAGGCATGAGAATGTATTCAGCAAGCCTAGGCCCAGATAAGTAAAAGGACAAATTCTAACTTACAGCTTTCAGAAGATAAAAGTCCATATATAGATAATGATACAACAGATTTAATAGTGGTAACTAAATAGTGTCTGCAGTTAATTAACTTGCAATGTTTGAGATGTTTCCTGTAATAGCTTTAAGGAAACGAGCCCAGAACAGTTGACATTTTATCCTTACTCATAACTAAATTGTATCACAAATTAGAACTCTCCCTACCAGGGGAAAAGCAGCAACAAGCCCTAGCTGCGTCAGAAGGTTCCAATGGCCTCTGCCTTTGAACAAAACACTAAAGGGACTATTCTGTGACTGGAGTCTGAACTCTCATCTTCACATGAACTTCGTCTTTCCACTACATGACCTACACAGCTGTTCTAGGGGTTCAGTTCAGAGGCAGTGCTCTCATGGTCACAGGCTGGCCTCCAGCAGGCAAGAGACAAGGCTTCTCCTTGGGATGCTGCAGCTTTTCCAATCTCTACTTGCCATCCAGTCTCTGCAATTCGCTAGCCCCAGGGTTGCTCCCGAGCCCAGATTGAGTGGGATGTATTTCACATCTTAGCTGAAGTAAATCACACAAACACTTTGCATATTTGGCAAGCAATAGCCTTCCCCAGTCTTTTCTACAACTAGATGCCAAGTCATGCTGTTTTACTGACTCAACTGCTTACAAATCAGAACGGCACTTTCTTTTGCTCCAAGACCACAGTTACAGGGGCTAGAGATTGTGGCTTTTATTCTGAAAACACAACAAAGTCAAGACATTTTTGGGTATCAGTGCCCCTAAAGCACATTGTCACACATCCTCCCCTGGAGCGTAAGTCATCCCTTGCTTCTGCTCCCATATGGAGGAAACAAAGGATGACTTCTGCAGGCCAGAGGTAGCCATGTCTTGCAGAAAGTTGCCTTCCATCAACACTCTTCAGGCAAAAGTCAGAACAAGACTGTTGTTTACTGAATGTGGCATGTAACAGCATATCTTATAGCACACATAGTAATTGCCCAGAGTTGCAGAGAGGCAATATTTGATTACTAATTGTTAGTGACAGGTGACAATGCTGTTAGCAATTAGTCCAAACTGCTATACAAATTGCTAGCAGCCACTTATTACCAGATATAGACCTATTAGGGGAATCACTGTGAGAACAGACTGAGTGCGCTGTTACCTCCAGGGCTGGCTGCCAGCTCCAAATGTCAGGGCTGTACTACTGCAAGCCTCACAGTCCTGTCCACCATACAAGCTACCTGACATCTTAATAGGTTTGCCAAAATAAGAGGGGTTAGCAATTCAAGTCCCTGTGTCTCTTGCATCAAGAAGTCATTTGTATTTTAAACATTGCTAACGGCACTTACTGACTACGCAGCAAGGCGATCAACACTCAGGAAAGCAGCCTTGCTTCTGTCAGTGCCAGCGTGATAAGTAAGGTGAAGAGGAAACAGAACGAAAATATTTAAGCCTTATTTAGTCTCAGCAAAACCTTGGGTAGTTCAACCTGATCAACTGCCAACCCACTGCATCTGGATTTGGTTTCTGATGAAAGCATCTACAGAAACAAAGTGATATAATCCAGTCCTAAATTATGAGCAAAGCTTAGAAATAGTCTGCCATGACAAATGGAAACTATGCTCTTACAAACAGCAAGAACTTGCTATGTGATGCAGTAAGAGAACTGCTATCGGCACAAAAGTCCTGGCATGCTCTTTATAATGAGAAGTGTGAGGGGAATGGCAATGCTGCATTTCCATTAGAAAAAAAAAGTAATGCATTTCTATAGCATGTCATCTGAACTTCAGAGCTATTCTAAGCTGACAAGTCCCTGTTGCTGTGACAATGCAAGCATTGCTCCCACTCTGCTGATGCAAAAGCTGAAGCACAGACAGGATATAATTTTTCTGAAGTCCCCATGGAAGTCACAGGCTGCCAGATGAACTGAGTCCACAGTGCAATCAGTTGCCAACAGACTCCCAAAATGACAAAGGGAATCCTTAATAACAGAGCAAGCCCTTTCCTGGCTTTGTTGCACTAAATAACCAATGTGATTTGGGGTTTCATGTCTACAATCCAAATGCTGTTAATTAATAAGATTGGCGAAGTGTTGACACCCTTCAACAGATGCATTCCCCACAAGAGTCTAGATAAGAGCGTACACATCTAACGAAGAAGCTGGATGCCTCAGAACAGAGCCGCTCTATGTGAGAGCCAGCCCACTAGAACATGATCTTGAAACTAGTCTAGAAGTGAGCAAAAGTCTCCCCGAGCTGAGCTGCCCAGTGCCTTACAATCAGGCTCATCACAAACACAAAGGCACCTTCTGTTCAAACCTGGGCTACCAAGAAATGGCTCAAGTCACATCTTAGGGAACAGCTCAGTAGATGGCTAAATGGAATCTCACATAATTTCTACCTGTGGTACATGAGGCCCTTGACTAAAGGAATTCAGTATGTTTGGCAATCAAACTTTTTTTTTTTTTTTTTTTTTTTTAATCAATCCAAAAGGAGAAGACATGCACAGACAGTATCTTACTACACCTCTTTCCTACCACCCTTGACAGGATGAAAACAAACAGAATGCCAGCCCCCAGGCCAAAACAAAACCTGGATCTTTTCTACACAATGTTTGCTAAGGAATCCCTTAAAGAAAACAAACAAATAGAAAGCCACCCTACAAAACTAGGATTTATCCCTGCAGTCATTTATCTCCCTGCACGCTGATCACCATCAACAAACTGAGTTGTGTATTGCCATAACATTTAAGCAAGTAAACAACTGCAGATGTGGATGGCTTCTGAGGCTGCAAACAACTTATGCAAGTGCCAACCTCTGCTAAACAGATTCAGCTTCACACCTAACTTCCTCCAGATACTTCTGTTCTTTGTTAGAGCAGAGCTACACATTGTGCTTTCATCTTCACACTCACTCAGCTTTAATCTTCACACAGATCTGTAGTTCTCCTTCTCAATCCACAAAGTATTTACTGAACACAAAGACCAGTAGGTAAATCTGAAGAGTTTTCCCCCTTGCTCGGTGTTAAGATACACAGGGGAAAAAAAACAACAACACACCAGAAAAACAGTTAAGGCAACTTTTGTTTTAGCACTATCTTTCAGCAAAGGCATTATTTGTGCAGCACCTTATGCAATGAGCACATTATCACCTACTCCAATGGCTGCTGTAACACATTTATTAAGTAGTTATACTAACATCACTAGGATTCTCTATAAAATGTTGGGATACTTTATTTATGAGATAGTTAAGAGTCGCATGGAATAAGGTAATGCAGTGACAGAATAATAGGGACCTCAGACAAGGTTGTGTCAGTTTTTGCAATTATGTGACAGGTTCAGAGCAAAACTGTCCATTCCCAGTAAATAACCTCACACATGCAAAAAGTTCTCATCCCATTTGTCTCTAAGCAAACATCAAACACACCATGTGTCTGAAACATTTGTAGCGTAAGACACTGAGCTTTTCAATTTTACAGAAATTTTTGATCCTACAGACTGCTGCAGGTGTAATTATCTGTTTGTGACCCTCTATTTTCTGTCTGTTTCCTATCCTGTGCTTGTTAGCAGTGGAATCTTCCCCCATTCCCAAAAGACACTACCAAAGTGTGACTTGCAAACCAGTATGTGCATGCAGAAACTTTGTCAAACATAATCCTCACTCAAGATAACAATTAGAGTTGCCATTGATTCTAAGCATGGACATCTCCACAAAACAAACAGTAAGGACAAGATCAATTTCAGCTGGGGAGAGTTAACTAAACATCAGGCATTTAGACCATTACCTCTACAGTGCATGGTGAGCGACATGGGCCTCCCGAGGACACATCATTCTGTCCTAGAATGGGCACATAAGCTGGAATGAATTGCCACATGGCAGTGCTTTTCCTTCTCTACTATGGGAAGAGCATGGAGCCTTGTTTTTTAAAAGATTTAAAGGCTGGATGTTGTGTTGAGGGACATGGTTTAGTGGGAGCTACTGGGAATAGGTGAACAGTTGGACTGGATGATCTTGAAGGTCTTTTCCAACCTTGGTGATTCTATGATTCTATGATTCACCTCACCTTTGTAAGTACAGCAATAAGCCCTCTGTTACAGGCTCAGGTGGTAACAGTTGAGGTGACAGCATCCCCTCCTGTGGGTCTTCCCTCACCCCCTGCTACACACAGATGTTTAATCCTTTACAAAACAATTAGGAAAAGAAAGAATCGGTGTTGAAAACACAAGCAGATTTCCTACTAAGAACACTAATATGAAGTTAGGTAGTGTCAGCTTGTAACAAATTTCAAGTTGTGGGTTTTAAGGTTGTGGTTTGTGTTTTGGCAGAGATGTCATTTGGATCCAAACACACTTCATGCAAATACCACAGCTGAAGGTGTCAATTTCAGACTGAAAATGGGATTGTACTTAAAACATACATCAGTCTATGGCAGAACACTTAAGATCCCAGGATATCAACATCACTAATCAGAAGTCAGATGGCATAGCTCACGGTGAAAGCACTAAGACTTGAACACAACAGCAGTGTTATAACACTGTCACCCTTTCACCTTCCTAAAGTCTCACACAGGTTGTGGTGCCAAGTACTCAAGCAGACCTGGAAGCCTCAACACTTCTCTCTGCTCTGACACAGATGAGGTCAGGACTCTTAAGAGCAGGATTTGGGTCTAAGAGAAATCTGCACCTATTTTAAAGATGACTGTTCATCACTGTTGGCCTATGAATACACTCCCTTGAAGATCAGGACAACTGTATCAATTATAAAATACTGTAGCTGATGAAACCATATATTTAGAGAGGAGATGCTTAACATATGCTGCAGTGGACATCAAGAGTCTTCTCAGCTCTCTGCACAGTTAGTGGAAAAGTATTGACCTACACATTTTCAGCTTGCTTTACAGCTCCTGTACTAAGGAAACACAGTAACCTTTTCTAGTTGTAAGGTAGTTCACATTCCAGACACAGTCAACAGTGTTAGCTGTATTTAATAATCTGTTCTGGTGGATCCTGCTTATTCTGATGCTGACAGAGATGACACATACAAGAAAGGAAATATAGATTAAGTTCATAAAAGATTTATGTATATTATTGATTGCGTAAATCCAGAGCCAGCATTAAAGAATGGAAATGGAATGAGACATTTTCTGAAGTAACAGACCATAATCAATTTTGCACTATCCTGATTTATTTAAAGAGAAGACAGAAGTCCTACACCTCAAGACAGCCCCCCTCTCCACTTCCACAGAAAAAAAGTCCATGGTGCTTTCTGTATTTAGGATCTGATTTTGCATCACCTTACACAGCCAGCTATGAGCAGCCCCGCAGACTGCAAGGCAGCTGCTCATGGAAGTGAGGATTGTCCTTGCATTCATGGGGTCTGCAAGGCATCCGTTAGCGTGCATTTGTACAGCAATCTGCGTTCATATTAAATCAACACTTAATATAGTGATTCCTTAATTTATCTCACAACTGCTTCAAATCATGTAACAAGGATGCCCTAAAATACGGTTTTATTAATTTCTGCTAGTGCTTTAATATAAATTGAGCAATGTTATCCAGAACTACAGGGCACAGTATTAATTTGAGCTTCAGAATGTCAATGAGAGAAAAGGCAGTTCATTTCAGTAACAAAACGCTTTTATTATCTATCTACAAAATACACGTGACATTTAGAAGACAGTGATCTTCATATCCTTGTGAACTTTAGCAAAGATCCGTTACAAAATGCCATGAGCAACTGATACATTGCTGTAGCGTTACGACAAAGAAATTGGCTTCCATTAGCAGTCTTGTGACATGCAACAGCCAGCACAGAACAGAAACACTGCACATCACAAACTCAGGTCACACTTGGACCTCTTTGATTCATAATCAACACTTTGGTTTTTATTAAGAAAATCAGATTACATGAATTTGGGGGTGTTTCTCAGTGAAATGTAGAAATGCCATATGCACTTTTCACCGATTAGCAGACAAGTCAGCTCAAGTTGGTGTTGCTGGTTGACACTCGCATGGCACCAGACTTCTTCAAATGCCCAAGCCAGATGGGCATTTGCACAAGGTCCCTTTATACCTCTCTGCCAGAGGGAAAAGCCTAGTTTAAGGATCCTGATCTTGCCATGTCACAAAATAAAGCTGCAATGGAAGAAATAGGCCTCCACTAGACTGAATGGGAACAGATTTTACTGCACTGTACACTTCTGAGAAACGTATCCAAAACACCTAGATGATGTGACCAATATAACCAACAGGCTTGCAACAGAGAAAATACAACAAGTCTGTCTGACAAAAGTGAGCACCAGGCCAAAACAGCTCCTCTGAATATGTCCCTCGCTTTGAAGAGGGCTTAGCAAGCCCCACAAAATCTTTCATTATTTTAGTGGATATTTTAGAAATGAAAATGGGTACAAAACATTTGACCTGATAGTTCTGCTGACCATCCATTATCAACCTGCTCAGAAGCATGAAAGTGTGCACTGTTAGAAGGAGATGACATTAAAATTATTTCATTAACATGCGAGTAAAAGATGGAGACGAAGACAGAAATACAATGTCAGAAAAGGCTTCTTGCTCAGGAGGATTGAAGCTAGATACCCTTTTTGTATGCGAACAGATGGCATTTGCTGTACTTATTTCCATTAGCTTCCATAATGACTGGGGCTGGGAGGTGCTCTGTATGTGAACATACATATATGACCTTGAGAGGACCAAAATGCTGTTTTAAGAAAGCCACTCAAGTTTGTTTAAAACTATCAGTTCAGTAAGTTGTTCCCTCCATTCTCCCCCTCCACCCCCAACCAGTGCTTACACTTTATCCATGTATGGAAGAGATTTCAGAGGTCTGAGTCATTAAAACCTACAGAGAATAAAAAAACTTGGCAAATATGAAAGCAAGGCATTTTAAAAGGCTCTGAGGAGACAGCCTGCTCCCCCTTGCTACTGAAGATGTGATAGATGAGTTGCCATTTATGTGTAGGAGCTGACAATCTGAGGATTTGGGCAAGCCTATGAACTTAATTACATACAGTGCGTCCCAAAACAGCTTAAATAGATATACATGCCAAAAGCTGAGAGGGAACCTTTTGATCCTACTAAGAAAAAAAAACAAAACAAAAAAAAAAGAAACCAACATTTAAAGTAGCAGCCTTGTGTGTTATCTGCAGACAAACTTCCTGCCAAATATTATTGTCTCTGCCAAGAACTATGGTATTTTTGGATAGTTTCTTATTTACAACCCCTCCTTGTGCATGAAACAGTGATGTTTTGCCATTTTTAGGTGTGGCTGATTATATAAAAAGCTCAATTTCAAGCAAGAATCTCTTCTCAGAGGACTTGTCTTACTGGAGAGAGCATTACAACAAACTTCAGCTTCCCTATAAAAAACACTAACAACAAAATCCAGAAAATACAACCCACTCACTTAACCAAACCAGGTATTCCAAGGGAAAAAAACAACAACAAACATGCTGAGGAAAGGTCCAAGAGATGTTTGTTGTTGTGGTACCTTAGACAACCATATGACATTCTCTGTAAGCATATGGGATTTATGAGGGATGATACCCTGCTCTTGGTAATACTACAGTAAGCAAACAGAATCAGTGGTATTAGCTTTTTTCCTCCCCATCCTGATTTTTGGATGTGTATCCATGCGTCTTCCAGATCTGGCTTTATGAAAAGCAGACTTTCTGATGACATTCAGCTTCCAAGCCCTTAGTACCCACTCAGAGAGTTGCTAAGAAATCACAGTTCAGCATGACGTTTCCTCCCTCAAGACAATTCAGCAGGGCTCAGATTCTCAGAGGTCACTGAGGATCTGGGACTCAGGAAATCTGAGCTCTGTTCCCAGCCTTCTGCTATCACTGCACAACAGTGCAGCGCCTCATTTTCTCAAATTAAAAAAGGGCTAAAACCACCAGCCTCCTTTTCAAGAACTTTAAAAAAAAAAAAAATTAAAAGTATCAATACTACTGTGCACTTATCACTCAATCCTCACATCCCCCCCACAAACCTCACAGGATTTTAACGTTTACTGGCCACAAGCTCCTGCAATATTCCAGGTAACATTTATACCAATTCAAACACAGCAGCATTTCTCAAGAACAGAGACTTCTCTTTCTCCCACGTCTACCCAGAGTAACTTATCTCAAATACATTTACACAGGATTTCAGTTCTATAGCTGTAAATCCAACCTAAGCTCCTCACTATGGCATCAGATCCACACCAGTACTTGCAGCCACGCAGATCCCTGTGAGATGGGCTGTATTTTCCCAATTACCAAAAACATTTAAGATGAATATCACAGACAGGGTCATTTGATTTCCATTGGCATCGTTAATGATTACTTCACTACTAAGAAACACACCTCCTCCTTCCCCATCATTTCTTCATTCATAACCTGAATAAGTTAAGAATGAGAATACTTGAGTACAAAAAAATCCAAAAAAACTTTGGGGATAACAATCCTTCTATGCATACTATCTGCAAGAAGAATGCATCATTAAAGACAAGTAATACTCTATTCCTCATAAAATAGATTCATTTCATATAATCTTTAGAGTCTCCAAGCTCATACAGAAAAATTATACCTAAAATATGTATTTTCAAATCTTTCCCCCTTTCTCATTAATAGGGACTAAAACTTGTTCTGTTTCTTTTCTTCATCCTTTTCCTTTTTTCTCAACATCATACTCAATGGAATTCAAAGCAATTATGAAGTCGCAGAGAAAACATCAGGACACCGAGTGAGAATGAAAACCCTGAATAGGTACCTGAGACTGAGCTGCAAAACAGGTTAGCACAGATTTGAGTGCCAAAAGCTTTTCATGAATGCGGTGAGATGATGAGAGGTAAACAAGAAGAAATAGGCTTCAGAGTCCATTCTCTGCAAAACTTATGTAAGTCTTTTAAGAGTCTGGAGCGATCAGAACACAATTTCTGTAACTCAGAAACTAATCATGTCAAAAGCTGTACGGGGTTTCTCATACAACAGGACACCCTTTAGTTATGCAGTCTTGGCCCTGGGGAATCCTACCACTCACAGAAGGAGCCAGCAAATTTCAGTAGAATCTAAAAATAACGTAGAATGCTACATTAAAAGATATTAATGTGCTAAACATTACTGCAGCTTGCCTAGCAGGGACGAGTCAATGCATAAATCTGTGCTTGCCTCCACTTGGATATTACCAGAACTTAAAACCAAAAATAGGAGCCCAAGATCTTACTTTATGGATTAACTGGAATAAATTGAAGTCAAACAGACATGCTCTGTGTGACAGATGTGACCCTTTCCCAATAAAGCTTTCAGCAGATCTTCAGTTCAACAAATGCTTTCTATACAAATAAATTCAGATGCAGTTACCTCAAAAATCTGTTTTCATATTTCAGCATTTTTATTGCAGTGGTATCTAATGGTTCAATCAAATCCCATCCCTAAAGCTCTAGGTGCGTGTGGGACTGCACTCCTTATCAGACTAGTTTAGAGCTGATAGAATCCACACAAACAAATAAAGCATTATTACATGCACAGTGGAGGAAACATAATGCAAATAGATCAAATAACGTGGCAGAGATCACACTGTGTGCAGCGGAGTTACACATTCAGCCAGTGAGCCCTAGCTCACTGCCAAAACCTATTTCCAAGCTGAGCTCCCCAGGCTGCTGGGCCCACTTGTGCCCAGGTGCAGTCATTCCCTTTCTTCTTGGCCAAGAACTAATAACTGTACAGGACAGTGAGCTACTGCGCTGGTTGCAATAGAGATTGCATTTTCTGTAAATGGGAGACCATTCAGTCACCTGAAAGGAGCCTTAAAAGAGGAGCCCTCCTGCAGAGCAGACTGAAGCTCTATACAGGGTGGCTTAATACCTGTTAATAACCATGCTCTGGGTTTCAGTTATTCTTCTAGACATCTGCCTTGATGTCTAGAAAGCTCTGGAAAAGCAAACTTTGGATTTTAATCTCAAGCAAACCACCTGGGAAAATCCAACAGGAGCACGAAGCACTGTGTTAGTCTTTGTTCAGCATCCTGAGCTCCGGCCCTGGCAGCCACCCCAGGCAGGGATAGAAGGAGCAGGAGAGCCCTCAGAACGATGCTGGTAAACAGGACTCCACCTCAGAACAGCAGCAAGCAGCAGTGCTCCCAGTGTCACATAACACAGCTCCAGCCTTTAAAATGACCACAAGTTACTAAGCAAGAAGCTGAAACACACCTAATGGAAACATGAGAATGGTTACATCTTCAGCTATCACCCACATCTACCTAAATCAAAAAGTGCTCACAGACTTCAGCTGAATCCAAATAAAAATCAAACTATCTGCAATTTTCATCTCTCAGACCAAAGCCTATGGAAGATCTCTGGTACCCAAGAGCAACTGCTGAGCAGCTGTGCACAGCACAAGCTGCCTGGGGCCATAGGAGCGCCCAGTCTGCAGGCATACCCTGTTTTGGGGAAGCAGGGGCTGCATCTCCCATGCAAAAATCAAGTGAGGTGACGAGGACAGACACAGGTCATTACATGAACAGAATAGAACTAGAAAATGGAACTGAAGATCCAGCACAGATACTAGCCACTGTGCTTGCCTTAAAGTCCAAATGACCACACCCAACTTCAAAGTATATTCCAACCTGAGCAGTTCTATGATTCTGTACTCGCACAGACTTCTAAAACAAAAGGAATTCTCTCATATTTGTCAGCAGAACCAAGAAAGAAGTCTAGCATTAGGTCTCATTTAAAATGTTTTAACTACGCTACAAATTATTGAGTCAATTCATCAAGTTTGAGGCTGGCTCTAAACGGTTCCAGCTGCCGCGCAGAAACCTAGAACCAAACACAAACCAAATTTCTAAGGCTTCATGTCAGCTTCAATTTTCTGTTACATTAAGAGAATAATTTTAGCCCTAAGTTAACAGTTATTAAGAAGTGCTGAAGTTGAGCCCATTTAGCTCTCAGTTTTAGTTAACAATGCTTCAAGATGAACTTGCAGTCAGACACATCGTATCTCTTTTGTTTCGGGATGTTCATTTGGGGAAATTTAACAGGCAAGAGATGCCTATCTGAGAATGGAATCAATCAGGAATGCAGTTACAACAGAAAGAATTTCAGCAGACCATAAAAGAGAGAGAGAAAAAAGAAAACCCCACTATAAGAATAGTCCGTCAAAACGCAACTGTAGCGAGTTTGGGCAGCTTCCCAGTGCTCCAGAGGGAATTCTGCTATTTGCTGAGTTTAGTGAATGTAATCGAGTACCGAAGGAAAACCAGCAAAAAAAAAGTACTGCTGCTTTCACCATTTTCTCAGTCCTGCTCAGTGTGAGAAAGCATACGGAAAACAGAGAAATTATTGTATTGCTGCGAAAGCAGATGTTCACAGCACAGATAAGAGTGACTGATTACACATAGAATAAAACTACACAATCAGGCTTTTTTTTTTTTTTTTTTTTTTTTTTTTTTTAAATAAAAGTCACTCAGCTGGCAGAGAGGAATAAAGAAAAAGAAGACTCAGAAAGTACTTTGGGAACATCTGCAGAGATAAGTCCTGCTCAGTTCCACAGTAAAAAGGAGCTAGTATTTTCCCTCGCAGATCATATGCAACATCATCTGAGCTACTTTCCTCCAAGAATCTGAGTGAACAACATTAGGCAGGAAATTCTAACTCATTCAGAAGAGATGCAAACAGTTAACAGGAAACATAACATGAAATAATTCAAGCAATCTCCTTCCAAAGGCAACAGATAGTCCACAAGTTATTTATAGAGGAAAATGCAGAAGAGACTGGAAAGCACTTAAAACTTCTGAGGTTTTAAATACTCACTTCTTGCAGCCAAAATCACATCAGATGAACATCCAGGAAAATTTTTAAAAGCTCACGTTAAGGAGCTTAACCAGCTGAGAACATGATGTAGCCCTTCCTCTGGGCCGTCCAGCCATACGCATTTACTCATTCAACAGAAGCACAGAGCGTGATATTGTAGTGCAGCCTTTTACGTAGGGATGCCAGGAGAGGGGGGAGGAGAGGAAAGCCCTTCCCAAAGGCTTTAGTTCAGCCCACTCATTAAAATACAGAGTGGAAACAGCTGCCATGGAAAGGAAGAGGATGTCCTGGCAGTTTCTTGGGTGTAAAATGATTTAGTTCTGGAATCTTAACAAGAAAGATTTTTTTCTGAATTTTATTCTTACTCTGCATTTCTCTTAAAAATAAATAAAACAGTAATTAAAAAACAAAACAGATAACTCTGTCTCTAACTCAGCTCAGAAATTCATATAACATACTGGATAGTTATCTGTCCATTTTCAAAATTAGTACGTCTTATTAGGGGAAATAAATCCCCAAAAGATCCTATTTCTCCTCCTTGCAAGGACAACTACGAGTTCATGTGCGCTTTCTAAGGCTTAAATCTTCATGTAATGTAATACCAAATTCATTCAGAATGCCTGCTCACCAAGAAGTTCCAAGAAGATAATAAATACTAGTTCACTAGTAGCAACATTTATGAGTGACAGCATCTCTCATCTATATTAGCACCTCAAAGTTAAGACTAGATAGGGAAGAAAGATAGGTGGCAACAACAGTGAAAGCCCCAGGAACATTTCTTCAAGGAGACACTGAAAAAAATGAGGATTCTTCAGTCTGAGAAGGTGTTGACAGAGGGGAAGTGAGAGCTTTATTAAATCTTGAAAGGCATCAAAACCACAAATCTGGGAATGGTGGCTCGTTCCTTCTGGTAACACAAGCACTGAATGAAATCTTCTCAGGCTACTTCAAGCTTCAGAACAAACAAAAACCAGTACCTTTTTACAGAATATATAATTGGATTGCAAACCTCATTGCCACAGGATCCTGCGGTGTTCTGCTGTGTAAACTAGCTCAAAAATTAAATGCTAAAGCTCATACCTTGGGAAGTTGTTAACCACAAGTTACTAGAAGGTACAGATACTTTGGTGAACTAGCACTTTGCATTTGGCCTCCACATTAACCCCTTCCCTAAGGCTGTGACACTGGCTCCCGCCAGAGATAGCAGACTGGATTAGGAAGAGCATCTTTGTGCCACACCTATTGCTTTGTATTATCAGTGTTGGTACGTCTGTTCCACAAACAGAGAATTAACTATGTACATTAAGAGACAAGCATCAAAGCTATTTTGAATTTCTGACTACAGCCCAAAATAAGACATCGGGACATAACCATTACTGGCCTGAAGTAAATTTGCACTTCCTCAAAGGCAGCACCCAAAGCGTCCCCCGAGACTCCAGTCCAACTACTTCATGACTTCACGACTTCTCACCACCAGTCTTTCCACAACAGATTTCAGCAGCTATTTCTCCTATTTTCTGCTTTATGCATTCTGATCATGAAACCTGATATTTAATATCAAAGCTATTTTAAGTGCATGTATTTCTTTTTTTACATACCGTCAGCTGGCATTTTTCAATTTTCAACTGGGTAACAGCCACAGCAGCAAGTAGCAAATAGTTGTACAATGAGAGACATACCTTAAAAACAGCCTTGCAGTGCTCAAGCGCTCACTGCATAGCAAAAGGCGTAACTGCCCACTAGCTCTGCTGCTTCAACAGCTGGTCTTAATTAATATTCAGAAACAAGACACTTCTATGCAAAATTAACCAACTGACTTCAGAGACTGGGTCTAAGAAAAGCAGTCACAAACTCTGCTTCCCTACTCCGCTTAATTTTAAGCTGGGACTTAACAGCTGTTTGTCTGTCTTTGCATGTTTAATGTTTCCTGTAGGTCTGCAAAAGCATGCAAAGTATTTTAGTTCAAGGCCTCTATACGGTTGTAATAGGAAATGGCTGTCTCCCTTAAAGAGCTGGGTTAGTATAGAAACAGGGATTGTCTGTCTGACAGTGAAGTCTTTAGTGTACATCTCAAAGGGAAGGAAAAGACACATAAATATTTACTGCCTTCTGTACACACCACAGAATTCAAACGCTGCCTATTTTTGGTTACTTCTTCTCTAAACAATCCAGGCTAAGTTCTGGTACTGTTGTTCTCATTGTTGTTTTTTTCATATCAATAGAAAGTTCTGCTCCCACCTTTGCCAGACAGTTCCTCTAAGCTGCAAAACAGCATCACAAAGAGAAAGCTGCTATCTGAATCCTAGGCTGGCCAAGACTACTTGCTTGTGCAAGAAGTGTGATCGTGTCACAGACCCCTTAGTCTATCTGAGAGCATGCATGCTTCCTGTGTGAGGCTTCACACCCATGTTGAAACAGCCTTCCAATGTTTCAGCATGAAGCATGGTGAAGACATATACATAAGCAAGGTTCTGCTTCCTAGTTCTGTCCTCTTTCACTTCACCTATGCTGAAGAGCACACATTCCCTCCACAGAAAGTGCATGGGATGAAGCAGCAGAAACAGATGTTCCCTTTCCTCCAGCATAACCCCTAATGAACAGCCTTCAGATCTGATCTTTGACCCATTTACAGCTTCAAATTGTGGTCCTTAGCCTCCTTCACCACTGTGCTCCAACAGGTCCATCCTTTCTTTTTCACATCACAATATATGTACTGCTAGAGGACCAGCAGCACTGAAAATCACTTTCATTTCCTAGATGCACCCTTACCGTACCTGCCCTTCTTTAAGGCTCTACTAAAACTGCAATCTTCACCTCCACCCCTTTGTTTCTCTCTTTTATTTAAGAGCCATGTGGTAAATAGAGAGGAACTTAAAGGATTTGCACTTCCTTCATGTGGCTGTAACTACACCTTGAGTCATGAAATGCTGAGGAAGTTATTGATGGAGTAACTCATGTAAATACATAGCAGTGAAAACTTGCTTATCCAAAAAACAGCCAAGGTGCAACCAGATACTCTGATCAGTAGACAGGAGCTCAGCTCACTGATGGGAATATGTTTCAGGATGCTCAATGAAACCAATGAAAATTTCCTACAAAACACAAATTTGCAACAATTCAAGAACTGGATAGGAGGTCCTGCAGGTCTGAGAGAAGATGAGGGTTCAGTGAATAATAATTTTCCTTCAAATGATACCTTAGCACAAAGCCTTCTAATGTGGGCTTGTACAAATCAGAAGTGTCACTACAGTGCATGAGGATCCAGCCTTGATATGCTTAGTTAAAAAGAGTTACACCTGCAGTACGATCTGAAGCAGTTTAACAGAATTGATTGCAGGAACTGCACCCCAATAAGATTTTCTGTGCATTTCATCTGAGTTTTCTTGTCTCTTTTTTTTTTTTCCTTTTATGTAATAAATCTGGTTTGAGATGCCACTGAGTTTCTACCAGTTCAGTCCACTTCTTGCCTCATTTCCACTGAACAGCACTACAAAATGAAAAGAAAATGAGAGCAAAGGTACTTAGGCAAGGGAAGCGGAATGGACAGAATGATTTTCACGAAAAAGATGGATCAGTGCAATCTTTAAAAAAAAAACAACAAAACAAGCATTCTTAACAGAGACAAGTTATACACACACAGCATTTTTCTTGACCATGGGAGATGCACATGGAAGTCCAATGGGATATTTTAGCATGCACTCTGAGCACAGAAGGCTGAAGTACCTCTGGATGCATTCAAAAAAATGCACCCACTTCATGGAACCAGAGATTGATTTAGAAATCTGGTGGGCTGAGGCAATTCAACCAAGCATCAGGGATGCGGAGCAAAACCTCAAACAGTCTGAATCTGTTCTTTGGATCACAAAGTCTCTCCCTTCCAGCTAACTTCCCCACCCACTCTGAAAGCATTCTGCTTTGGGAGTGGCTCTTCTCATACAGGAAACAAAATTCTCTTTTACTGCGGTTCACGGAAAATTTTCTCATTTTTCTTTCTGCAGCCCACCTAGACTGGAAAAAAAAAACATTAGCCTCATCCAAAACCCAGGGTTAACAATTCTGCCTATCTGTGGATAGTTCTTTTCAACTAGCAAGGAAGCAATCCCACAACTGCCTTTCATATGGCTCATTATGGGAATGGCGGTGCAGCACAACCACAAAGAGTCATACTGGATTAATTTGAGAAGTTATTGTAGAGCACTTTGAGGTACTTCCATCTGAAAAAAGGCTTATGAAAACAGGGATTAGATCAATTCTAGGGCAACTGTGGTCTTTAAGTGTACGAGGGCTTCCCATAAATTTGAATGGTAATAAGAGACAACTGGATACATAGATTTTATTCCAACTTGTTACAGATCATGAGATATAAAGATTGAGTCGTGGAGTATCAATAATACAATCCTCAGGTACAATAACTGAATTTATTACCAATCCAAAGTCTGCTATCAGTAACACGAATCCTATTATTGCCTTCAGCAGGATTTGGATCAGTCTCCCAAGAGCAATTTGGGAAAAAAATAAATAAAAAATAGAGAAATAAAAGCATTTTAATTTTAGCAATGTATAGAAAAAATATATATATATTTCCTTTTCAGAAAAAAAAAAAAAAAAAGGACTTGGATGAAGCTACAGTTGATCAGATCATCACTTTATTTAATCCAAAAAGTCTTTATCAGTACCAGAAGCCCCATAGTCACATACAAGAAACTAATTAGCAATTCTGGGAAAGCTGCAGCTGGGCATCTCTACTGAGAAGAAACAAAGCAGCTTCACTGCATCAGCAAGGCATCAATTTGCATTTACTGGATAAGTTTTCAGCTGGACCAGTTCCCAATTTGCCTCACCAGTGCTAGCCACGAGTTGGATCAGTTTATACCAGTTAAGAAAATACAGCTCTATAGAAGAACTTAAACATAAAATCTTTCACAGTTTGGTGATACAAAGCAGAAGCCAAGAGAACAAGTCAGGTAAGACAAATATTTGGGAACAAATATCATTGTCTGTATGTCTGGAGCAATGTTCCTGGCATTTCTGAGAACTCAGAACCAAACACGTGAATCTACTTTAAAGCAGAGCTCACACAAGGAACCTGTGGCATAGCAAGAAGCAAAGTCTGGAAGCCCGACTCTCATGTTGTCCCTCTTCAGATGGCTTGATGTTCTTCAGACAGCTCAGCTTCCTCCTGACTACAGAGTGATATGGTTCTCTTAACAAATAATACATCATTTCTCATACATCATTCTCTAAGTTAACCACCTACTTCACTTTCAGCACATAAGCAAAGTACCCTTTTCCTTTCCCTGAGCACCCACAGTAACTCCAAATTTTTCACTTTCAATCTCAGTTAGAGAGGTACCTCCACCCCAAATTGCATTTTGGGTCTTCACTCTGCTTTCCAGGCTTGGCAGAAGCCTTACAACTAGCTCTGCTTCCTCTCCTCTCTTTCACTGCAGCTCTGGCCCTGCAAGCAGCACAGCTGCTTCTCTTGCCGACGCTTACTCCTAAAATGCCTCCTTGGAGCAGATGTTTCCCATGTGTTTCAGTCTTTACTTTCTCCCCACCCCCTACATGTTCCCATGCAAGAAGCAATTTATCTCCTTTAGCTCACAGATCCAAACCTGAAATAGTGTAAGCTTTATCAATCTTAGCCATTGTGGTTCTGGAACAGGCAGGAAAAAAGAAACAGACTCTGTCTTTTTCCCTGTGATAATACGTAGGGAGGAGGAAAAAAGGTATAACCTTGGCACAGCCTTTGGTTCCCATTTCATTTTCAGATCACCAGCTTTAAGTTCTGGAATTTATGGTTTTCTTTACAGAGGTGAAATTTTATTTCTTCCCAATATTTTGGTAAACAGGATTACTTATTATCTGCATTTTTTGCCCCTTTCACTTCTACCTCATTCCACTGTTCAGCAGCTGCTGCTAATATCTCAGATGCCCCATTCGCTTTCTCTGTGACATTTCCCTTCCTCCAGCTGTCTGTCCTTGGCACCAGGGCCTGCAGTGGCCCAAGACCTTTATACAAATTACCTTTGCTCTGCTGCTTGTTTCCACAGTTAGTTCAACAACTCAAGCCAGTTTCACCAGTTTATTTGATTCAGCTACCTGAATCAAAACTAAAAACAACATCCTCCAGCTGGACTGATACAGTAATCTTAGTTTTAGGTTATTACAACTTCTTCTACTCTTACTTTTGCTGGAAGAGGGATAGATGCAGCCTCTCCCATGCAACATCATGTTCTTCTGAGCAGGAAAACTTCTCACTTTAGGCCAAATCCTGAAAGTGTCATCAGTCTACAAAAGGAGCATATAACTGCTCCCTGTAGGCTTGTCAGTGAGCCCTGCCACAAGTAGGTGAGATTACAATTTCTAGCAGCTGCCAATAGATTAGGAGATCCCATGCACTCAGAAACCTGAAACTAAGAACTAAAGTGAACTAAAGTCAAGCAGGTTTTGCTCAGATGGTCAAAGCCCTATACGGAACAGATCACAAAGTGCTTGTTGACTTCACTCCTAAGAGGCCCTCACTCCAGCCTCAGTCCCAGGCAGGCAGTACCTAGTGATACTATCTGTGTGTTCCCCAGCCATGGCCTTTGTCACCTGCATACAAATGGCCTGGAGCCAGCAGAGCAGGGCGGACAGGAAGGACAGACAGTATGACCAGCTCACCTGCTAGGCTGGTAATGTGTTGGAGTGCAAGAACTGGTGATAGGATGGCCCTTTCCTGACTGTTTGCTCCCATACTGCCTCTTTGCAAGCAGCTTTCCAGCATGTGACCTCACATTCTGCAACTGCTCTGATTAAAACTGCTGCACTCAGTCAAATGTTTAGTAACTCCTCTGATAGCTCTATATTAAAAATGACTGTGGGGGTGAGGGAAAGCAGAAAGAAGAGTAATAGTCTGAGATAGTTAAGTGCAGTGCTCAGGCAAAGAAAAAGTTTGCTTTCCAAATCCCACATGTAGATGATTTGCTGCTGGGACACAACGGATGCGTGGGCACTGAAAAGCCCCAGGCAAGGACTACAGTCTCATTTTCAGGCTTACCCAGAGTCTCTCTCCATGAGTTCAGCTGAGTCACTTCATACTCTGCTCTTCTGAAAACTGGCAAAAATCTCCATTAATGCTACACATTGCAAGTTTGTGTATTAGTAGCGCACTCTCCTCACAGTAGCAACTGGCTTTTCCCTGTACTTGTATCATGCCCAGATCTGAAATGAAGCCACAAAGCGACACAAACGTAACTGGCAGAAACCTTTATAATTTCATAGTAGTGCCATGAAGTTGCTCGTGTGAACCACTAGGACCTGGCACTGACCATGCCTCTCTTGTATGTATTCTTCCTCCTAGCAGTGTCACAGTGGAGTCAGCTTGGTTTTCCAGAACAGAGAGGACCTTGTGCCCTATATAATTCTGCATAGAGCCAGTCCCAGATAATAATCTCTTCCCATACTGTTCACTAAATTCATCATGAAGTGTTTTCTGTAGCTCCCTTATAGGGGAGACTCCAGACAACAGATATAAACATCAGTGCAATCCTTTGTTTTTCAGTTCCTTGATATTTCTCTAATGGAGGGAGAGGGGGAAGGGAGAAGGCTGAAAGAGAAAAATAGAATGAATCTAGAGAGAATAAAGCTAGTACTGGAAGTTCCCTGTCAATAGAAGGATCTTCCCAGGTGGAACTGTTGTTTAGAAGTGCGGAAAAAGTGGCAGAGGTCAGAAGATCAATAGGTATTGAAGGAATGCAGTTTTATCTTGACCAGGGCAGATCAAAGAAATTATATTAATTGCTTTTCAAGACAGATACTCCCATAGCCTTTAATCCATTCTGGTAGCATGCAGAGAAATTTGGTAGAAAACCATCCACAGTGTGTAATCCTCAAAATCCACAAGATACTTCAAACACTGAAGGAATCTCTGCTTGAATATTCAAGAAGTGGCAAAAAGAGAGCATTCTCCAATCCATGTCATATTAAATTTATCTCATAACTAACAACTTCTCAACTTCTCTTCTGCTCCTTACTACTTCCTAAACTAGCTATATTGCTTTGATTCCTATTTTCATTTCAGTTTGCACCTTTTGATTTGTTAGTTCCTAGACCTGCTAATCCTTCTCCAGTCACCATCTTCTCAGAAATCACTTTTCCTTCAAACAGTTCTCATCCTTCCTCCTACAAACAGCTGTGCTGTATGTCATGTAGGCATGATTTAGACTGGAAGCTCTGCAGTGTATAGAACAGGTCTTATTTATGTTTGTGAATCTTGGTCTAACTTTATACTGCTGTATAAATGTTTAATAGCTAATAATGCATTTGCTGGAACAAGCTCTGCACTACTACTCAGTGTGACTTTTTGGACACAATCCTTGCTGACTGTCAGAAGCTTCTGGAATTAAAATAAAAAAAAAAGCAAACAGCAGCTACCTGGTGACACTGCAGTCTCAGAGTTATATGATAAGATAGTTGATATATAGTTGAAGATGCAATAGTTGAAGATGCTAACAAATAAGCACCGTAGCACTGGAAATGGCCATATCTACTCTTTCTACTTTTGAATTAGCATAGAGTTTAGGAGCTCAGCTCTACCACTGAGTCTTACCTCCTTTACGTCATCTATCTCTAGACCCCCATATTAACAGAATTGTAGACAAGCATTTCAAATCTTTTTTTTCACTTCAGTGTTGGCTGAAGATACAAGAATGGTCCCGTCCATTCCTTACTCCATTCCTGGCACTATTTTTCTCTGATTTTGAGTACCATAACCTGTGTTAGAATTAATTCTTAAAAAGAAATTCCAGTAGCAGATTTTTTGTGCAGTTTTTACTTCAGTGATCAAACAGGAGCCAGACAATTCATAACTGATGCCACACAGCAATGAATTCTCAAGCAAATAGGGAATGTACAATGTCTCAGCCTTGGGGCCAATGAATAAAATATGGTGATGCTAATGGAGAAAATGCAATGGGACAAAAGGAGCCTCAGGTCTTTATGTCACCTAGCCTCAGGTTAACACTTATGAAGACAAACAACTACATAAGTTTCCAAAACCGGTAGAAATAGAAATCTTTTGTTTCATCCATGTTATCTCCTTATCAGGTTGTTCCTGATGGTGCAGTTGGATGATGAGAAGTCTCATCCTTTAATCTCAACAATTTGTGCACTGTTGATGTAGGAATATATTAAGAATCAATTCTGTTACATATCTGAAGGGGCTGTAGAACATGGAGGGAAGTGGGGCTCCTGCCCAGCCATTTACATCCAACACTACATACTAGGGTCAGAATCCCTTTTCTATGAATTTTGATAAAGTCTCACTAATAACACTGTTGATACTTTATCCTTGAAAGAGATTTGACTAAGTGATGATTTAAGATTTTGAGATTTGTCAGTATGCATTAGAAAAGAAATGAGAAGTCAGTCAAAAATTAAGCAAAAACCATCTATTAGGAAAGACTCCTATTACAGTCAATTCTCACTGACTTACTAAAGCTTTTTAAGCGGCATGAAAAAAACTCCACCACTTCAGTCATTTAAAAGTAGGTTGGACCAAGCATTGGAAGAAACATATTGCAGGGAACTCAGACATACCAGCATGGCAGTAAAATCTTTTTCTCTCACTTCCAGGATTGTGCATGATAAGATTTCAGTACTAGTCAAAGTGTACTTATCTGTAATCATCACAATTTTCAGAACTTGGATTTTAGTGCCAATATCTCTTCAAGAAGAAAGGTGTCCACCATATATACACAGAAGCATTATAGTTGCAAAGAGAGGTGCAGAGAGGGGCAACACTACTTAGTGAAGATGAGCTAGGGACAAAGACTTTTGAACAGATCAGAATTGAAACACTTGGGAAAGTATTCCCCAGTATGATTGGAAGATGAATTTTTAACAGAAAGTCCCATTCAGTTGGAAGCATTCAACAGGTGTAAGTAGGCTGCAGCTCCCTAAGTATACTAACTGGTATCAGAAACACACCTCCACACAGAAAGATTGACATATCTCAATAAATCTACAATTTTCATTAACTTCTCAGCTCATCAAATATCACAGCTCCCACAGTCAAACTAAAACAGGGAGGATCTTCAAGCAGACCAAGTTGAAACCCACTCTCCTATACTGCATAGCAAAGAAAAAAACAACACTTTTAAGAAAACTCTCAGTGAAGTCCTCCTTATTTGACTAGCATTATTTTCAAATTAAAATAACTCTTTTTTCACCAATGGTACAGTGCCTTCATGCTTAAAAAAATTTGGAGAAGATAGGGATCGGATCTGTCAGCTATTTTATTTTGCCTCTAAAGAACATGGTTTCAAGTACCCAAGCAATAGCCACAATGAATAATTAACAACTAAGCTCATTTAGAGCTCAGGGTCTTAAAAAACAGCAAACCTGTTACTGAGAATATGGCCCTCCACCTCACTGTTTTTGGCAAGAAAGCCATACCTAATTCACAAAAACATCTTTCTGAAGGAACTAAAACAACTTCTTTCATGACCGTTTCGTTTTGTCTCTAGTTCCTTTAAAAATGTAACAGACTCTAACTCAGATATAACTAGAATAATTTGCATTAGTTCTAGTACTAAACAGATTTATGATACCTTGTGTATTCACAGGAAAGTCCATCTTCAAAAGATTCCAAGGATGAACTGCTGAGCCTCAGAACAAAAAAGCCCTTTAAAATCAGGGTCAAGCAAGGCATTTAGATTCAAAAATAATAAATAAATCCATTTGGAAACAAAAGCCTATTGTATATTGCTTCTCCAGGAAAACCCATGGGTGGCTGAGAATTACTTGGGAAAACTTTGTGTAAATTAGTTCTGAATCATTCTCAACTCTCTCTCTTACACTGAAAAGAGGGGTCTGTAGAAGGAGAAAACCATTTGTGAGTTCACACAGGGTCAGGGAATATCTGGCATTCCAAATACAGAACTAGAAAATGTTCACAGTTGTTGGGATGCTGAAAAAAAAGAACGAACGTCTTCCCTACTCACGACTCACTGAGGAACTGGGACACCCTCAGCTCCAGCTACAAATGACTGGGGCTGGGGAGCTAGAAAATACAGAAGGAAGCATAAAATGCGGCAGTAAAAGCTCATGCAGTTCGATGATTCAAAGGAACCAATTCCTGCTCTTTACTCCAAAGAGAAAAAATACAAAATGGAGAAATAACAATTAAAAAAAAAAAAAATCAGTACCACTGTTCCCCATCATACTTTGCTTTCTCTGCCACCAGGCAGACATTGCCACGCAGACAAAGCCAACGAGAAGAAATCTCATAAAGAGTCTGTTAGAAAACACAGTATTTCACCCAGGGATTTTGCAGCATCCTATAAAGTTATATAGAAACTAATCACCAAAATCCATAGTTACTTGCATTAGTTCAAGAAACTGTGAAAATATAAAGTTATATTATTTCACAGTAACATTTATAGAAAAAAAGCTATCCTTTATTCTTAATGCTGAAAGCATATGCTAACAATTATCACCACAAAAGCTATTTCAATTCTTCCAAGTTATACAGCAAACTAGACAGCAGGGACAGCCTTGAAACTCTGCACATCAGGTTCTTATTTACTTTGCTATCCTATCTCCAGGTTAAAATCATACACATCTGCTGAAGGCACTTTCTCCACCTGAGGGAATTCTCCTGGTAAAACTGATTCAGGTACCAAGCTGCTGAAGAGGAGTGGCACAACCTTGATTCAATCCTTAGAAAATAAGACCTCCTTCCTGAGATCTAAGAAGATTCTCAGACTCAGCAAGTGAAGGATGCAACACTTCCACTGCGTCACACACTTGCTCAGCAGTGATAACTGAGTCAGAGCATGAGCGATTCATATTAATCAACAGACATTGGCCATGATTTTGCAGCCAGTGTTCACCTGCTATTAAGTAACTTTGTTCTTGACCTGGAGCCTCTGAAACCAAGTATTTTGCCATTACCATGAAGCCCAGTGTTGAATAGCACACACATAAGATGGCACAAAAGCAGCATGGTCATTGCTGTATGCATTAACATGATTTTTCAAGCTTAGTTTTAATTTAGCGCAACTTTGTGGAGAAGACTTGTCTGGTCTAAAATATTGCATTAAATATCAAGCAAATATTTTTCTTCCACCAATAGCTTCACAAGTCACATTTTTGAAAGTTTCCATACTGCATTTGAGATGGATATTAAGGAGTGTAACAGTGCACATACCTTTGTCAGAGCTCACAGAAAGAGAAGCCACAGGTCCACAGCTATGCTCTGGCCTCCTCCTGGAGAAGAGAAAGGCAGCAAGTGTTATAGAATATAATAATCTAACGTATCTGTTAGAAAAATGAACTCTGAAATGGTCTCTAAGAAAAAAAATAGAGAGATAGAAAGAGAATAAATCACCAGTCTGGGTTCTGTGAGAAATTCTTACAATTATTTCTAGCCTATCTACTCCAGTAGTTATTTTTTAAAAGCCAAAAATCACCATTTGACTATGAATCAGCTTTTAGGAGTAAAGAGCCTCCATATCTATATAAAAGCCAAAGCATCATCATCTGTGTTTATTATTCTGTAAAAAAAAAAACAAAAAACCAGTGCCAAACTTCCTGCAACACCCACTTTAGTTGCTGAAATACAGAGAACTGAATGTACTGCTGTTAGCATTTGGAGACAGGAATATGTTTTGATCTAATATATCAGAGACAGGCTTGCAAGGTAACAAGAAGGTACTGGATTCCATAGCATGTTAAAATAGTGCCAAATATGCAGCCAAACACAGGATAACTTCTATTCACTATCTTCAAATTCTTCCAGCAGTTCTAACCATCCTGAAAACGCCATGAAAGTTGGTAAATAGTTGAATTTTCCCAGCTCATGACATAAATCACAGCCTGATTAATATTCTAACACTACTCCTACTTACGTTGCATTTAACACAGTTACCTGTGAGACAGGAGTAGGACAAAATTTCTCAGAACAGAGAAGTCTGCTTTGTAGCTATAGCCATTTCTATTAAGTCAGGTGTCTTCCTACTGGCAGAGGACACAGTTTGTGGATAAGTATGTATCAGGACACAGTGGGTGTGCCACAGAGCCAGCTCTCTCCTGAGAGAGAGAATTATAGAGCTGCTTTTCCATCCTGCAGTGTCCCAGGAAAGCACACTCTCTTGCCTTTGCCCATCTCTTCCTGCAGGTCTCCCTAAGAATCTACTGGGAGAAAAGTTCCCCAGAAAGGCAGATGTGCAAAACCTATCCAGATTTCAGTGCCATCTCAAACCCGTACAAGATTTGTTTTCCAGACTTCTGCTCAAGCTTAAGTATAAGGATTTTCCGATTAGTGGGAACTCACCTGCCCATTACTCCACCCACATAAAGCATTTCTCTACACATTTTCAAGAGCAGGTGATAGCAAAAGGGAGGTTCATTCTCTGCTGCCATCACCAAGGACAAGAGATCAGAAATGTGAGCAGCCATCAGACTTCAACTGCTGCTCTCCAAGTTCAGTGTGGATGATAAGTGCAGGGCCTATGCTCTCAGCTGTCACCTACCACAGAACCTCAGGGTGAGGAGGATTTTGTGTTTGGATCACGATAAGGGAATATTTATCACTTCTGTAAACTCCCACTGAAAAGCTGTCAGTTTGTAATAAAGAAGCAGGCACTTCTTGAAACTGAGAAGTTCCTCCCTGCCTCCTTCTTTGCTTTGCAAATGGTAGCCCAGTAGGATTGAGAAAAGACACCATCTCTTCCCCTGCAGCACATGCACAGTCACTCCAAAAGTAATACCTCCTATTTGTTTCCATGAAAACTACAACAGATACAACAGACAAATGGTGTGCCACCAATCTCCTGTCCTGCTGCTCCTTTCTCAGTTCCAGGATTTGTGCACTTGTTTGTATGTTCTTGCCAGTCAGTGAGGAGTTTTCCCCCTCCCACAGTGCTTTTTCAGGGAACAAGTAATATCCCCATCAACTTTCCTGTCTCTTCTTCCCTGCTAGGAATCAATTCACCTCACCACTTACATTAACTCAGAAGCAAGGACTAATGATCTACACACACCTCACCCCTTTTCCCATCTCCTCAGTTTCTGAAGCTTATCCTTCTCATGATTTGAGACATCAAGCCAACCACATTGGATAGTGCAATCCATAACCATGCCATAACGCTGTCAGGTATACCTATCAAACATAATTTAATACCATAATACCATTATACTCTAAAGCCTCTTCCACTGACAGACACATTTTTGCCTGTATGCCTAGCTTGACTGTTTGTCTTTCAGTAGCATTCAGCTTTTAATTTCTCACTTACTATCCACGGGGAGGAAAGTAATGCTAATCTACCCTATTTGGGTGCTGTGGCAAGCTAAGATCCCTAAAGAAAAACTCTCGATAAATGAAAAAAAAAGCACACCTGTATCCCTCCTTTCTATCTTGAACTTACTCTGGATCAAACCCCCATCCAACACCTATCTTTCACTTACGGGACCAACCAAGCCCATTTGTGTCATAGTTTGTATTACTCATGCTCTAATGGTATGGAAAACACAGAAATACAACACTTTTTTCTATATTAATTTATCAGAGAAAATACTGAGTGCAGGCTGCTTGTAACGTGTCAGACCTGGATTGTTCACCTGCACAACAGCATGTTGTCTCAAATGCGCACTATCCCCAGACACGTTTCACAAATAAAAGTCTGGGAATAGAAACAATCTAACATGAAAAAGTCAGACCTATTTTCAGTAAAAACTCCTGGTTGCTTTTGGCTAAAATGCAGAGCTTGAAAACAGAGAAAGTGAAGTGAGATATGGATACCCTGACTCCAAGAACATTACTTAAGGAAAATGATGAAATTTCCATGTGCCTCAAGACAGCAAAATGCCCAAGTATGCTGAAGCACACATTATTCTGAAGAGCAGTAACAGTTATGGTTGCCATTAGATAAGTAACTCTGACATGAACCCCTCTTATCTAACATTAATTTGGAGTTGTTTCCATTGGTTTGCCATGGAGGAGAAAATCTTTGAGAGCTCAATTAAATTAAATCACTAACACATGCTTCCTACGGATATCCTTGAGAATCAGGCACATATTGCAACTACATTCCTAGCAGCTAGAAGGGCAATAACAGCAAAATTAAATTCCGCCTTTAAACTGCTGATTTACAGCTTGAAGAAATCATACCCAGGATGTTGCCCGTTCCCCGCAAAATTGTCTGGTGAGGGCAAATATGAACACATTTCCCTCCTGGCAAGCACAGCAGTGTAATTTGCTTATGTGAGAGCCATGCAGCTTTCAGAGAGCTTGAGGAAGATGGAATAAAATAACTGAATTATTGTCTTTTAAATAAATAAAGTACAGAACATAGTGTCTGTCTGGGGCACTATTTTGGAACACAAGTAAATTTTCTAAATTACTAGTAAGTGTGGAAGTATTTGGATCTTCAGGTATGAGTAGCAAATGTACACATTTTGGGTATCAAAAATAAAGATGTTGTAAAACTGGAAGTTGCTGGAGGTACAATGAATAATCTGGGAAACTTTTCCTGCACCTTACATGTAAACACTTATCTTACTTATTCATAACTACTCTACTTTACCGCCTCCTCTCAAACCAACCTTTGCAGTGCTTAACTACTTTTGACCACAAACTTCGAGCCTTTTACTCAAATTATGATCAACCTCCATCTTGCCACCTCCGCTAAGCATATGAAATATGAACAAGTCAGGATGCAGGGATACTAGGCTGTTCAAAACTTTGGTCTTCATGATAAATGCATGCTGATCCGTTACAAGACGAATCATTAGATTGTTGCATAAATATTGAAGTGATCACTCCTGAGCATCTCAGGCAAACTGTTAAGAGCCATGGGGACTCAGGTTCTTCCTATAGGAGCTCCTGCCTTGTGAAACAGGTACAGTAGCCTCTAGGAAGCTTGGTACTATCCCAGACTGCTTTGAGCACCGTGAAAGCATTTTCAACTTAAGGTTTTAGACAGATTCTGAAATGACTGGATTTATTATCCCTTTCACGAAAAGGCTAAGGTGAGATCTCTGGAATAAGTACTACAACTTTCTGGAGCTGAACTCTGTTGCTCAAGTATGCTGACAAACATGCCGTGCATTGAAAACAAACAAACAAACAGTGCCCATATTGTATAGAAGCCCATGCTAGCAAGCAAAGAGCACGTACATCCATCCTTCCACTCTCAAGAGTCTAACATCAGTCAATTCTTGTAAAAATCAGGCAAGTTACTGTGCCATTTATAGTAATAGGAAGGCTGCCATTTTTCCTTTCTTGTAAAGGAAAAACATGCCCATCTCTGTGCTGTACATGATGCATTACAGACCCAGCATTAATAAAACTGCAGTGTGGGGGAGCAGGGAGAAAAGAGAGGGAATAGAAAACAGTGTCACAGCCTCTGCCATTTTGGAGTGCTTGTCCCTTTTAATCACAATGGAAAGCAGTCCCCAGGCAAGATAATGAAGGTTCAACTCACAGCACAGAATGAAATCAAGTCATTTTCTCCAGCTTAGTCACTGACTTTCCAAGCATCTCAAACAAAAAGCCAGGAAGAGCGCTGAGGATTGCAGCAGCAGCAACAGTACTGCTGCCGAATGATCTTACAACAAAACATGTCTTTGGAAAAAATGACTGTAGTAATGCAATGAGGAACAGAAGAGGAAGCTGATGACGAAGGGACACTTTCCCTCCACCTCTAGTACTGTAATCCTAGCAACCAGAGCTCTTCAAAAGCATGTGTAGGAGGATACTGGGAAGAAAGGGTAGCACTGTTTATAGTACATAGAAATAGAGCCTGCAGAAGTAGCCAAATGAGGAGAATAACCTTTATGCAAGAACAGAAGTGTGGAAGGAAATGGGTAGGTAAGGACAATTGTAGGATTTGTACTGTATAAAAGAGAATCCCTTCTAAGTAGGATGCAACGGAAAAGATGTTTCACCCATGAAGTTGGAAGAAATAACTCATCTGGAATAGGAACCTTTTAATGTTTGTTATCTGAGCGTCTGTTACAAGATGGGTTGTAGTACTTATAATACTTACTTATAATTAGCACTTTACCAGCTAAAAAGTCAAAGCATTTTGTACATGAATCCATTTAGTCTTAAGTCACCTTTATGAGATGCCTATCAGCCAACACTGAAAGTCTGGTGTGAAACACAAATACTTTAAAGGGTTTTCAAAGTTTGAATGCTCAACGCTTTCTGAAAATAAACTTCCTGGAAGAAGTTTCTATGTCACTCAACCTGATATCCTGGCCATTTCCTCTTCACTACAGCAAACAAAATGAAGATGCAGAGGCACCAAACAGCTTGTTTAATAAAGGCTTACTTGCAAACCTAAAAGAAAGCTGTTGGTTTTTCATCAGTTGTCAAGCACTACAGATCTCACTAGGAAAATTACATCCTATCCGCAAAATGCAACAGAAGCTTGAAAATCTATTAAGGGGTATCTAATAAACCCCACAAGATTTCACACAAATTCCTACAAAAATCCATTGTGTTCAGCTAGAGTACACACAGGCTCCTCTATGGACAGATTAAGAAAAGCTGTCTGCTTGCTGACCTGCTTAGGAATTAAATTAATGATCCAGTCCACAAGCATGAAAACACCTTCCTAATTAAATTGCCTCAAATCAGAGTGAGAAATGCATGCACAACTCATACTTACTTATTTCTTAAACAAATGAACACTTTTTTCTGCAGTTATTTCTGTGTGGACTCCTTCTCCATGGCACCAGAAGAGCTGATCCAGGCTGCCACTTACCACTGATATTTATCAGTGGGGTTTTTTTGTGCAAAGATGGCCACGAATAAAAGCAAGCCTGTTGGCAATAGGGTTAAGTCATGTACAGAGGGGATCAAGATCTAACAAAACAAACTTAGAGTCCACATACAGAAAAAAAAGTTCAAAACCACTTATTTACACTGACAGTATATTAATTATTGGCCTGCAAGTAATTCCATTAAGACTCTTTACACAATCTAAATATTCACATCATTATTTGGTGCTATCAAGATAACACCTAATTATTTGGAAACGCAAACTGCAGCAAAGCAAAAATAAACAAAAATAAACTAAGCTAA
Source organism: Lagopus muta (assembly GCF_023343835.1). Lineage (NCBI taxonomy): Eukaryota > Metazoa > Chordata > Aves > Galliformes > Phasianidae > Lagopus > Lagopus muta. The sequence goes on along the minus strand of NC_064437.1, from coordinate 46,531,467 downwards.
AGAGAAAAAAGACTTGACAGAGCTCAGAGAAGCATACAGAAAATCCAAGCACATTTCACCACTGCATTTTTTCATGTTGTTTCCAACTGATTTTTTTTTTTTTTTTAACACTGAATTGGCTTTTAATAGATGCAAAGGAGATAAATGTCTCATTACCAAAAATAAATCTGTCTGTTAAGGATGGCAGAAAGAGGCAAAGGCACTGCACTGCCTATTATGGTATTAAGCAACAGATTTCACTCCCTCTGCTACATGCCCATTAATTAAAAATTTGACAAGCTTTTCCAAAGAATTTCTGAGCTTCTTTGGTCTTCTGTAATTCGTCCATAATTCTTTGTATATATAAACATGTCAGGCCTGAACAGAAGTAGGACATGCACATAGTTCACCACAGAATTCTTTTCCTATTGAAACACAAATACTGGTAAAGAAACAATAACAGACAAAAGGGGAATAACGCAAGAAATTAACACAATGAAACAAATGTGCCTGCAATTCCCCGTCCAGTCACCAGATGAAGCTGCTTAAAGGACCAGTACCAATACGCTTGTCTTCCTTTTTGACCACAGAGACCTCCTCTGTCAGCACCAGAACTGCATGCAGCAGCTCCCAGTGAGTTGAATCACTTTGCATCACAGCCTTGCATGAATGCGAGACACTGCTGTAATAAGAAATGGTCACTTGCTCCACGCTAACGGTGTGCTGCACACAGCCACAATGCAGTGAGGCTTTTCTTCCCTTTGCAATGCATTGGCTCTGTATCATTCCCTCCCTGTGGTCAAGCAGAGTAGGCACTGCCTTCTTGCTACTGGTGTAACATGGGCAGATGTCTGTCAAACACACGTGCACACAAAGACATACTCACTGATTTTTGTCTTTTCTTCTTGCTCTCCTTTGATGAGAAAAAAAAAACCCACAAAAAAATTATAGAGCAAATCTGCACATCTGTGCCATCAGAATAGCTCCTGTTCAGTCTGTTATACTTACATCCAACAGCCTGGAAAGAAAAATTGGTTGGCTATTGCTGCTATTCGGTGCAAAAGCAGATGCAAACACAAGAACTGAAGTACAGCAGAGCTTCCACCCCATCACACAGCAATGTTATCCTGTGCTTTACTCAGCTGTTCTTCTGTCCTTTAATGCAAATCCAAATGAAACAATTCCTTTCTGGCATGCAGGAGGGCGAGATAGCCTAATAGGTCTACACCACCTCTAAGCAATCTCTGCCTTGCATGGCTTGTTTTATTGACTTATCTCACTGGCGGTTCGTGGGCAGAAGCACGTGCCTCATACAAATGTCAGGACCTCTCTCGCTTCATGATGCTACTGTGCAAGTAATCAGAATTAAAACAAAGCCCATCATTTTATTTCTGAGGGATTAACTCCACATTGCCACACATCGTTTTCCCAGATACAGACAAAAGGTTTGACAACACCATTCCAGGAGTATTTTATTAACCGCTGTAGCCCTTCCACTTTCAGGGCCATGGAAACTACTGCTCCTGATACATCAGTTAACGTAGAGCAGGATTACAGCCCCTGCCCTAGGGAGCACCCACAGTTTTGTCAAGTTAAAATCATTTTGCTTACTTACACTGAAGAGTTAGGAGAGATTATGAGAAGCACACAATGGGTAACATATGGTATTCTCCCGGCTTCTCATGTGAAGGATTGATTTTTCAGCAAAATATGAATTACTGAGGGAAATAATTACTAGTTTTACAGAACTGCATTTCCTGAATTAGATTAAAAACAAATAAAAAGCCTTGCTGAAAGCACAATGGATTCTGTCTAGCCCATGCACTCCCACAGCAGACTTTGCCATTAATAGTTAGAAACTCTGCAAACAAAATATTCCAGTGCAAGTCCAAAATGATTATCTAATATAAAATCTTGCTGTTGCCAGTATTAAAAAAAAAAAAAAATAGGGAAGAAAATAAAAGAAAAAGCAAGCAGATTTAGGCTAGACAAGCAAGAGACTTGTTAAGAGGCTGGTATTTCTGAGATCTGTCAGAAGTCCTCAGCTAATAAGAAAGGCAATGCCTATATGTGTTCAGATTACACCTTAAGGACTCACTACAGCATTGATACCAAATCTCAGTGTTAATAACACTACCTTTCTGACTAAAAGTGCAAACAATGGAACTTGTACCTCTAACCACAAGGGGAAAAAAAGTCAACCCTTTACTTAGAAAAAAACTGTACGTCTCAGAGTTAAGTGTCTGCATGAGATTCCTTTCTTATGTCTACCACCCAGGAAGCAGAAGCAGCCTGATTTTTAATGTTTAACCATGTTAAAATAATGACCAAGCAAGCTGTAGTTTTGGAAGTTGAGCAGCAAAATTTAACTACAGGAAAGGAAAGTCTGCTTTCAGCGCTTGGAAGTGTTCCTGACTTTTTGCAGTGAGAACATTTAGTAGTTCATGTTAATATTTAACTCTGTTTTTTTCCAGTACTCCACCAGTTTTCCTCCAGGGATGCAGAGGAAGGCAGTGGCATAGCTGAACTGTTACTCTACTTTAAAAGCAAAAAGGGAAATGGCGACTAATCACAGAAAACAGAAAACAGCTGCAGAAAATACATGAAAGAAGAAAAAAGTTTCTCAAAAGAAACTTTCTGTAGATTGCATCAGAAGTACGTCTTACTGAATAAACAATTCACACAGACAATAAATGATGAAAAGGATGTAAATAAAAATTGTCATCTGACCTCTTCATTGAGATTTGGACACTGATGGTACTGCCTGACCCGGTCACTTAGTCGTTCTGAACCAGGTTAATTTGAGAAATCCTTCAATTGGTTGCCAGTGAGTGTCTGTTCTTATCCATAGCCACCTCTTTAAGGCTGCTCCACTTTCAGGGTAAAGCAAAATAAGCTTATTTGATGATGTCCTGGCTCCCCTCTTACAAGTCATTCTTACTGTCTAGTTTCTGTAATCTTGTTATGAGACACTCCTTCCTTCTGCCTACCCCATTTTTTACTTCTTTCTTCCTGAATGCTTTCCAAGTCCATTTCCTTGATTTTTGAGTTAGTAAGAAACAGGGCTTTCAAATTAAATGCTGAAAGGAATCCATCCACACTCATGGTAAGCTATAAGGAAAAAACAACTAGGTGTTCAGAGATGGGAATATCTGGTTCCCTCTGGTGAACACTCACTCTGCATCCTCCCTTGTGCCCCACTGCAGCGGCACAGGCAAACAGGACAGTCACAGCCCCATTCTTCAAGCCCACTGGTCAAAAGGACACAGTGCTGACAGTTCTAATGGAAATCACTGGTGCCTAGGAGTGGCCATCACTTCCAAAAGGCAAGAGACACGTTGCTTTGGTACTTAAGACTCTAGATTTTAAAAAGATTTTAATGTTAGAAAACATGATGAGTGAATAAACGATGGCGTGTATTTTCCAGATGCAAATTTTGTTGTAATGAAACAGAGAAGGAAAGCCAATACCCCTGCAGACAGTAAAAAGCTCACTGTGTCAGAGCCTTCTATCCTTCCACCATCCCATTCGACACTTCTTAAGTGGGAAGTCTTTCTGCAGCCTTTCACACTTGACGTCTTAATTAAAGCATGGTTAAATTAATACCTCAGACATGATATATCCTTTATCCATCTATATCAGTAATTAAACTAATTCTCAAGGGAAGGAGACCGTTTGTTATGTGTGATGTAACTTTAGCTGGGGTATTCCAAAGAAAGAGAAGGAGCTGATGTTATAAATGCAGTCATTTATATTTTAAAGAGCACTATTGTAAATGAAAGAACACCACCTGTGACAGCTTGAGGCAGCCCCCAGTCAAATGAAATCTTTTGTGTCACCTGTGGACAGGACATTGCATGTGGCCTCCCTACCTCCAGCTGCAACAGTGAATAACTAAGTGGCACAGGAGACAGACTTTATGCATTCTCTAACTCTGCAATGATAGAATGAAAATCCACTTTCAAAACCAATTGAACTGTATTTCAAAGTCATTTCATATTACTTCTATGTGAAAAGTAGGACAGATCAAAGCAAGTCTAAGGTCTTTTTTTACAGGCAATACATTCTGTTTGTTTTACATTTGTGGAAATCCTGGAAGTAGAACACCTTGACTCGTGACTGAGACAATCACAATACAAACAAATGAATCATCCTGTAGAAAGACTACATCTAATCAAAGTTAACTAGGAACTAGTTTAATATGTGAAAAAGAGCTATCATTGGGATCAAAACTGCTACAAAATATTTAATGTTCCTATTACACCAGTTCCAAATACAGGCTCTGTCATCGAAGTACCAGCAGCAATACAAGAGAATAATTTCACCTTAAGGTAAAAGGCAGCTTCCTTGGTACAATGGCAGCCAACCATGTGAGCAGCACAATTAGCTGCCCCAGTGGGATCACACTGAATGTAAAACAACACCCAGAGCAGAAGAATCTAATCTCTTTGTGATGATGTATAAATGACGAAGTAATGTAAAATAAGTCCTAAAAAGTAACAACCAAAGAGGTAGAGAAGATATATGAAGTGCTACAATAGCACTGAAGGCAAAACCCATTCATTTAAGAACAAGGCTGATTTGCTGACATCTCTGATGCCAGCTTGAGGATTTGAATCCATGCTGGAACCTGACACACAGAATGCATTGCTGCAGCAGGCAAATCTGGGCCTTGCTTGAAGGCCATATGTATGAGCCCTGTGCAATCATCAAGGTGTATCTGTTGAGAAACAAGGTCCAGGAAAGGTCTGCTCTCCTGCACAGTGAGAGGGGAACCTTTTCTGAGAAGCTGTCTGGGCTGCAGATGAGCCATCCTGAGCATCAGAGGTTTCTCCCAGATGTCTTCTTCAACTACGGTTTAAATGCACAGCTTTCAGGTTATAAGCAGCTAGCATTTTTCAGTGAGAAAGAGACCAGAAACCATTCCCAACTCTCACACCTATGGTGGGATTAGTAAACCACAACACAGAAGACAGCACTGCCTAAAGCAGTTTTTCTGGATGAAGGAAAGAGAAACCACAGAAAGTCCTTTTGGCACAGGCAATAAAGGTTACTGTGTTGTTTTGTTCCACTTCTATGTTTTGGCATTGAGGCCATCCCTCTTGAGTTTTAATATAAAAATCAGGCATCAAAATGTTTCTTATAAAATTGTGAATATGACGATCAAAACAATTAAAAAATAAATTCCAATGGCAAAGATTTTTAAGATTATTTTTCTACTTTGAAGTATTCAACTTTAAGTCTTTAAAAACAAAACGCTACCCCCTATGTTCTTTAAAAGCCTTTTTGTTCCTCTACTGCTGCTAACTCAAAAAGCAGCAGCACTCTCACACAGCTTCCACCAACCTCCTTCCTTATACTAAGGGAGCTGTTGTTAAGCTCTGTATAAGTCTACAGTAAAGCATATTTGTCTCTCTGGGATTTACTGAATAACAGCCACCTCTCCAATCCTCAAGGGAAACTTATCCATGTCTGTCACTGGTATTAAACATCAGACTACTGCAGTCTAATCAAAGACTGAGAAATAGGCTCAGCAAACTCAGCCTTACATATCTGAGAATGCCTCTATCTCTGCTCATCCAGATTTTAGCACACAAAACAAGTCATTGTGGTTGCTGTGACTCTGCACCAAGTTACCAAAATATTAAGTCCATACAACATGAAAAAGAATATTTAACTTCTGATCTATTTCAGTTTTTCCTTAGCTCAGAAGAAAAGCCAAGTGAGAATCCCAGAGAAGCTTTCTTGGCTTCTCTACAATTAATCTTTAAAATATTGCTATAGAAATAAGAAGCTAAATGATCATTGTCTTAAATATACACTGATCATCTTATAGCATAGCCAGTTTATTCCAGTTCTGCTATGTAAAGCATCACAGACTGAGCACATGACAGATAAAATAATCAGAGGCATTCAGTTGTGAATAAACAGGGCCAGAGCAGAACATGAATATAAGAATGGAGGATTTAAAATCTCTTATAAGCAGATTGCTATTATCGCATGGAAGGCAAAACTGAGTGGGCAAGTTCCCATTGTAACCAGGGCACCATCTGGAAAATGAAGAGAACATTTTTAGAAGTAATTAAGATAACTTATTGTGATATTAACAGCATTAATTGGAGTATATATAGGCTCAAAAGATCAGATCCTCATCTGGTACAGTGAAAGTATCTTCTCAAGCCAATGGCATTACAACACTTTATAACACCGTAACACCTACACTAACACAAAATTTTACTTCTCTTCCTTCTGCTTTCATTTGGCAAACACTGAAATTTCAAGTCATTAGATACCTGAGTTTCTCTCAATCATAGATCCTGTAGGATCCAATGCCTCCACTCTAAACAGTATTACTCGAGATTTACACCAGCGCCATTAAGCATGAGATGCCATATCTTTGCTACATGAGGTACTGTAACTACTTCCTTTGTAGTGTTTCAGATATCAATCCTCAGTACAAACACACCACCAGTACTGTACAGACCACACAACCCAGACCTCAAACTTACAGATTTGACTTATCAGCACACGATGAAAATGTACCAATGTCAAGAACTGACATAATTCTTTGTCTGTCTTCAGGCAGAGTCCATTACTTGCCACTTCTAAGAAAATAGTATGAATTATACCCCAGGAAAATGCATATTCACAGCACTGGGACATTCAGCTCAAAAAGTTTATATACATGAGCATGTACTGGTGATAAATAATCACATTCAAAGGAAATTTTGGAAGGAAAGACTGCAATAATGCACAGAAACAAGCAAAATTTTTTTTCACTATGGAAGAACATCTGAAAGTTTCAAATGTGAAATGCCACAGTGAAACGTGCTCCTAAACCTTCCAGCATATAGTGGCAATCACAAACCATGAGACAGTTTAATAAATAAAGATGAATTTCAGTGGTTTGAATTAGGCAGTATAGATAAAGGTTGTAGATAATTAGACAGAAGATGACTTGCTTTCCATTTACGTACAGATGGAAAACTGCTTTGACTTCACTGGAAGTAACATGGTGTGAAGAGCAACATTTGTTTATCTAGCGTGCCCAGAGGATTTAGCTTCCAGCAGGTGCTTCTGACTTCTACTAGAAGTATCCTCAAAGATGTTGGGAATGAAAGGAGAATAATGCACCAAGAAACATCACTGTCGCCATCCAGAGATATGGGAATGCATTAGATCTGAAGCCACAAGAACATTTCTGCTCTGTGAAAGAAGGCAATAGAGCAAGGGACAGTAAGTCACTGACTTGAGAAACTCTCCCGGAAATTCTCTTGGAACCAAAAGAGCCCAAGCTGTTCCAAGGCTGCACTAAGACAGCTGCAACTCAAAAAAATCGGGCCTATTATCACAGGACAAGACCATGCTCCTGCATACTGTCAGGGACATACCATTACACTTTCAGGCTATAGCTTGTGTTAGCCTTCCCATACCCAAATCCCACTGTGGTGAGAACAGCACAGTACAAAGAGACATCACGTTCAGGTCCCTGGAGAGGGCTGTGGGAGCCACGCCAGAGACAAGCTACAGAATGGAGATAGCTTTTGCTCGTCTCTGGGTATCAGATATACTCGTACTTCTAGTGGGCTTGGGTCTGTTTGAGGATTTTTTGAAAGAGAGAGCATTTGTTCAACAATAATGCTGAACTAAGGCTGTGGGCACTGAATTCAGCACAGTCTACTGTGGAAAGGACAAATGGCATCCCATGCAAAGGGGCTGGGGACTCAGGAGGGCTACAACTCAAGTGCAGGGGGATAACATTCCTGGAGACATATTTCTGCAGATCAAATGAGAGGGAGTTGCAGGTACATGTACTCTTCAGTCATCATTGCAACCAACAGTGAGATTCCAGTTAATCATTACCTAGGGATAGCAATATCATCCACCATTCCTATCAGAGACAACAGCTTAGGGTCCCCCATGCAATTTACAGTCTCGTTGTCACTTAGAGGCTGCCAGAAAATGAAAATTATGGTTGCAAAATAGCAGTGTTTTTCATTAAAATCCCAAGGTGTTAATTACATAAGTAGTTTCATATGCTACACTTCACAACCTCTCCCCAGGAAACTTGTTAGACTCTTTTAATAATGCACAAGCATCATCTTATTCCCATGAAATGGAAGAAATCCTGTTCAGTACAGCCACAGATGTCATTGCGAGGTGTTCCTGCACAAAGATATCAGGGATCAGCTTCTACACATACCCAGTGGCAGAAACTGGCCTTTATTACAGTTGCACGTCTGACGATATCAGAAAGGATAAAATATTTCATGGGGACAAGGGCAACAGTGCTCCATTCAAGGGCTTGTCATCGCTTCTGATTAGGAGCTCCCGAACGCACAGCCTGTTGTCACTCTGGAGATGCAAGGAAAATAGCACCAGCCACTACAATGCAAGTGAGAAATAAAACAAAAAAATTGAAGGAGAAGAAAAAGGTTATCCAAATTTTAAAAAGCAAGGCTGCTGTGCAGTCACACTCCCACAGTCAGGAAGAAAACACTTCTAGCCTCCATTACGTGCTGAGTATACAGACCCTAATGGATGAAGAACATTTTCTCATTTTTTGCAGCTCTGTTTTTCACACAGTTTACATTTCATTAAGGTATATAAAAGAACTGAAGGACAGAGAAAAAAAGAGTTGAAGGACAGAGAAACAGAAGCAACATTTTCTCCTCCTCAGCCTAGTAATTCCTGCCTTGTTTCAACCTTCTGTAGCTACTGAATATTACTACATGTTCCCTCAGGAAGTTAGGACAGCCCTCATTAGTCTATGATAATGAAAGATACCTTTTAACTGCATATCCTTTTCACCACATACTGAAGGCCGTCGGAAATTTTCACAAACTGAATTATACAGGGATGTGACCCAGACCAGCTGTGCCTACATTCCTGTTAGCCCTGGTGGCCCATGGCCACCACCTGGGACTATCAACTAATAACCCAGCCATGCTGACAAGGAGAGGCCACCGGCAGCAATTAAAACATCAGTAGCTATCACCACTGTGAGCATTAGTGCAACTGAGGGAAGAGAAACACTACTGGAGATAAGGTGAGCAACTTCTGTGTTACAGCTAAATAAGAAATAGAACAATAAAGAAAATGTAGTCTAAGTCTACCACCTTTTAGTTTAAAAGCTAAGAAAGTAAAGGTCTTCCCTAACTGCACCCACACGTCTCTTTCAAGCATTTTGTGCTTGAACTGAAGAACATAACTAGATCCTATTTTTATAGCTGAAGTACGCAGAAACATATCTAATTTAGTTACAGCTCAAATCCATCACCCAGAACTTCATCATCACACCCACACGGACACCTGCAGCTGACATTCAACAGGAAGGAGGAAGGAAGGTTTCACCCTCCACCATGATCGATTCCATCACAATCAAAGGGACCGCCAAACACTAAGATTGCTGGCAGGAGGACAGTGGAAAGGCTTCAGTGCTAGAGATCATATTGGTTTTATTTCATAAGGACAACTTAGCGGTGAAGGCTGAAGAGCTGGCTTCAGATTTCTTTGAAGAAATATTTCTAAACAATTTGGACAAATCATTTAATCTTAGTGCCTTCTACACTGCAATTCAAAATTTAAGAGTAGCATTAATGTTCTGCCTTCGGGAATCCAATATCTGATTCTGCAAGGCAATGGCAGCTTAAGTCTAAATCAACAGAACAACCTAAATTGTTGTCCTACTTGTTAGCACAATGCACGCTCTACAACAGTGCACAGAAAGGCAATTTGTAATTGTGAGTAAAGTTTCCATCTTTAATAATTTTTTCTTCTTCCTTAAAATGAACCAAGCCTCTAACCACTGCATGAAAAAGGGTGCAGAGTACTTACCAAGGGCAAGGTGGGGATCCCAGGCACCAGGGGGTCAGAGGGGGTTCAGCGAGCGTTGCCCCAAGGCAGTGACTCTGGGACAAGGCACTCCAGCAAACGGACAACCAGCAAACCAGACCGGCACCCAGAAAGGAAATGTGTTTGGCAGGTAGGATACTGTCAACATTTGGTCAAAATTGAGCTCTCTCTGCAACACATTTCAATTTCAAGGAATTGGTGACTTGCTAAATATATTGCATTGGAATTTTTCCAAAACATTGCAGTCACTGGAGCAAAACTGTAATGTTCTTTAGTGTGTATCAACATTATCTACGTTTCAGATAGTATTGATCAGTTTAACAAGAAGAGTTCTGATGATTTCTTGGTTTCATGCACTGGCTAGGAATGCTCATTCTAGTGAATGATATTTGGGTATAACTTGGGTAATTTGAGTTTTTGTTTTTCTTAAGCTGATGGTGTATGTCTTGCTTGGCAGGAGTCCATCTCAGCTAGAATTTCCTATGTTTTGCTTTGGGACCATCTGAATAAAAGAGGTACTTACTGTTCAATACCTCAAATAAAAAGGCTTCAACTCCTTCATTGGATTTAAACCACAACTGACTCAGCTATGCCATTAAAAAAAAACAAAAACAACTACACAATGAAAAGCTTATTTGATATTAGAAGGACAAGATATTCCCCATGGAAACATATTTAGTATTTTGCTAGATAGATATAACCAAATTCTAGTGACAATGAAGAAGCTACTGTAACAGTACTACAAAACACAACTTTATGCAACATATATATGCTTGTCTTAACTCCTTAGGACATTACAGTTCTGCCACTCTGACAAAATATTTTTCCTTTTTATTTAAACTGTAGTAGGGGCTTGGTGATTTGCCACTAAACGCAAAGTCAATGTGATTTGTTGAGTTAATTTAACTTATAAAGAAACGTCCTCCCCTGAGTAAGCTCCTAACAATATTTTGTCAAGCGTGTACTGCTGTACTAAGAACTTGGAGTGTTGCACTTGCTCAGAAAAAGTTCTCAAAGCCACAATGCTTGAACTCATTTTGCTTCACTATGTACATTTTATGGTATGCACAAGACAGATAGATCTGTTGCATGGCTAAAATTAAAACTCTTTACATAATGAAACATTTTTAAAAATCTTGCAAAATTGATTCTAACAGCACAGCCACAATTCAACCCATAGTTTCAGCTGTACTGTGACTGTGCACACACAGTAATGTGTATGTTCAAAATACACTGCAAATTGAGCCAGTGTAGAAGAAGTCAAAGGACTTCACAAATGAAGGTTTTTTGTTTTTTTTTCAAACCTACAATATATTCAGCTTCCATTGCTGAGTTAATTTTGTTGAGCTCATACAACATTTTACTTTAAGAGTGGCATTGTTGATAGTTAACAGGTAGTTAGTCTTAGATTCAGGATGTAGATGTCAAATTAAGTGAGAATAAAACAAATGGAAGATATTTGAGCCAAAACTGGATAAAGGGAAGTTGAGTAGAAGTTATTGCTACAATTTAAGAGTGTGAGAAATCACTCCACAATGTCATAAAGAAGAATTACACCATATTGTTTTAGGCCAAGGGAAAATTGCTGTCCACTTCTTCTCAAGCTTACACTTCATTATTTTATTCTTTAGCTAGACTGAAGGTAAGGGTATTTTTCTTTGGTTACAGACAAAATGCATTTGCCCTAAAATGACTGGTTGAACTATAAAATTCTGGGGGCTAGAATGAGATTTATCTTGAGATTTATTTTGTTCAGGGCCTAAGAAAGGGAAGCAGTGATCCTGACTGTACCCTACCACCAATGCTGCAATACAGAAGATAAAAAATTGCCCCCTGTCCAATTGATACCGAATCACATTTGGCTACATACTAAAATTTCTTTGCCTATGTACCAAAGGTCGATAACTCCCTGAATGTCGTATGAAGCTATACACTGAACATTCCTGATCAAAACCTGAATGCATATTGATGTTCTGCTTAGTTCACAAGACCCAGTTCTGGACATCCCACAAAGAAGAAATTCTGGCAATATTAACTTTGGCTAAGAGCTGAATTAATGATGGGAACCTAAAATGCATTTAGGCAGTGCACTTTACAAAGAAACAGGATGACAGGACAGTTTGCTTTATTAAACTTGCCTGCCTCTTTAGATCCATGGAATCAGAATCAGGAACTTGGAGGAATGGTTCTACTGGGAGATCCAGGTTTGCCCTTATGATATTTGTCCACACTATGTAAAATTCACATAACTTAGAGACCTAGTGAAATGGCTAATAAACAAAGAGGACATCAGTGATGAAATCAAGTCTTTAACTTCATTTAGTACAGTAGTTAAAAGACAGCTTCAGTTTTTCTTCCTAGCTATGAGGTATTGCATCTATCAAATACAGCCACTTAGAAACAGGAGGTACAGTACCTTTTCATCCTTATCACCCTTTGTTGACATCCAGACTGCTCTAAAAGACAGCTTATAACTTTGCTCATTCTAGTCAAGGAGCAGATGACCTGAGAAAAACACATAAGCTAGTGCCAAAATTAGGCCCTTTTCCTTTGACTTGGTTTCTAGTGAGAAAAGATCCAAGACAACAAATAAAGTTAAACACCATTTCCTAAGTCTGGATCTTGTTCTGGGCACAACACAAAGAATAATATCCACAGATCTTTACAACAATGGGGCTAGGTTTTGGTTTATTTGTTTGGTGGTTTTGTTTTGTTTTAAAAAGCTGTTTTTTTCCACGATACAGAGATTTCCCACAGCACATACTGAGGTATCTGATCAAAGTTTTAGACTCTTATTTTACAGTCCCTGTCTCTTGTTTGTGAGCTCATCTCTCTGGGAATTAGGCTATAAAAAAAAAAAACACTGAAAAGAACAAGATGTTACAAAGGAACTTGCATGAAAAGCAATTTTGCTATTTTGTGTTTTAAATTTTTGCTATTGAAGTGTTTTAAATCTAAACGGCTTTTCATTCTGACTCCCAAACAAATCATTTTCATTCATGTTTAATTAAAAAAACGAACAAACAAACAAAAAACAATATAACTGTTCAAGGAGAATTATTATAGATGAATTACTACTGCCAATGAATCATTCAAGCTTTCAATAGGAAAGCACAAAGCCTGTCAAATAAATAAACATAATATTTAAGGGAGGCCAGGCATGCTATCAAATGGACAGATCACTTCACCTAACAGAGAAACACAGGAGTTACTCTGTTCTCAAGCTACAATGTCCTTTATCAAAACACTGTTTGTCTGAGCACTCAATGCCCTGTTTGTAGAGATTTTGGACTAGCTCACAATCCACATCCACAGGCAACCTGTTTAATCAGACTGGTTGAACCACAACACAACCTGATGCTGCATACAGAAGAGATGCACGTTCATTTTTCTGACAGTTTGAGGTTTTTTACCCTTCATTCACCTGTACTTGCTCCACATCTTGCACAAACTTCACTTCTAAGTCTCTAATGTTTGGTTCTTTTTCTGTTTCCATGTGTCTCTACGCAGTAATGAAAGCTGAAATTAGTTTTTCATTGCTTGTATTATAATATGAGAAACAATTATCAATTTTAAACACCTTACAAACACATAATATGTACAGCTTTTAAGACTGCCATTTTAAGAATCAAACGTTACAACCCTTTTCACTATTTTGATCTTTCTTCTTTTAGCATGCTCAGTAATCAAGCAGCACTTTGCCCAATAATGGCCACAAGAAAATCACAGTAAAAAGTGGAGCTTTCACACCAAGCCATTTTAAAGGTAACTCAAACTGGAATAAACTAACAAACTTTCCAAAAATGGACTTAAAATAAATATTCAGAACCCAATTTCCAGCATAAGGAGGGGTCTAAGGCTTTTCTTGAACAATATATTGTCCTATGTAACAAGAGTTACATAGCATTGCATACATTGCATTAATGGCAATTAAATATTCACTAACAAACTGTAGTTGGAATTCAAGCCAGCACAAACAAAAACTATCGTAGCAAAACAAACAAAAAAAAAAGGGGCAGACACCTTCAAGAACCTACAATGGAAAGCTTTAGAGGCATATTAATGGATTTCCACTCAACAGCTTATTACAGAATAAGTATTTTCAAATGACAGCAGCATGCCATTTTAACTATGAATAAAATAGTATTTTCTCAACTCTATTTACAGACTTTTGCAAAGCACTGTTCAAAAACAGGTGTTTTGTTCTATCCATATGCTATATTCTCAGAAGAACGTTATTGACATTTTCAACTCCAGATATCCAGATAGGCCCAAGGTATTTGGGAACACAGCTGTTATTTGCAATTTCATATCTTTCAGCATTTGTGAAATTATCAGTCAAAGAAAGAAGAAAATTTGTTTTGACTTTTCAAAGTAAGTTTCTGAAACACAACAGTTGGAAATAGGAGTGTGAGACTGACATTTGAGGCATGGTGTATTTCTTTCAATATCACTGTCCTTATACTTACAACTTTTTGTTGGTATCCTGCTACTTATACTTTTTATCAAACAGAAAAATGCCCTCAGAACATCAGCCATATAAGCACCAAAGCTGGAACGCTGCACTTGAAAGCATGAACCTCTGCTGCTTCAGGTTAAAAAGATTTTGTCCAACAGTTCAGAGGAAGCAGCCAATACGCAAAGCTCCATATGTGGTCTTGCTCTGGGCTCTGTAGAGCCATCATTTACTACTGAGTGTTATTTTAAAATGATACTGTTGTACCTGAGTAAAGATTACACTGGCTTCTCTACCCTTATCCCTTTTAATGACAGCGATTCAGTATTCAGTGAATTCAAGGTGTATTTGACAATGAAATTATTTCCAAGGGTTGCAAAGGAAAATGAAGTATCTGACATTTAATAATACGTAAGGAAAAATACCTCTCCGCAGTGTTTATGACTGATAGCTTTACATTCATCTCCAGAGAATTCACAACAGAGAATGAATAAACACAGCCATGCAGTGATGCTAGAAAACATAAGAAAATACAGGCCACTCCAAAATTCTCTTGGAATTCCCTGCTCACCTTGAACAAGCTTGTTAAATGGGTATATGTATATCTCAGAGATCAGTGTTTCTCAAACTCATTCAGCAGCTTTGAGACAAAGAGTATTGTTCAGACTACCCTCTACATGTGCCTAACTTTGGCGTTGTGACTACTGTGCAATTTAAGACAGCAGTGGGCACTTCAGATTACCTAAACCTCCATACCATCAATGGAAGACAATAACAGCGTGCTTATGTTGCGCACCTGTAAATAGCAGTTAAACATCCAAACACCCAAAGTGATATTCCAAGTAGGTGCTAAGATTCTCAACCCACATAACACACGAGTTTCAGTGCTGACATAAGTGGGTACAACATCAAACTGAATTATAGGTGAGCTGGATCAACTTACAGCTTAGCTTAGTCTCATGTTTGAGGACAAACTTCTCTGTTGTTCAAGAACCTTCCCAACTGCCTCTCAGTAATGCCACTCTGAGACACATGAATTTGATAATGAGCATATTAAGTGCAAATATCTACAAGTCCAACCAGTTACACAACTGAATTTTTTAAGACCTGTTCAGTATTTGCAGGGCTAATCCCACAACCTCTTACTTCTTCTTTTTTTTTTTTTTTTTTACAATTTTTTTTTTCTTTTTTCAACCCGGAGAAAGATCAGGATAAGTACTAGTCTTAATGGATACATTGAAAATATTTTCAAGAAATTTCTTTGGAAATAAACAGAAACTCCCAACAGCCTACTGACCATGTACCTGAAAGACAAACTTACATTTGCAAGAACTTGAAGTTGAATAAAAGCACTCCAAGGAAAGGCAATATTCCAAGGAGATAATGAAGTCCATGGATTTCTCCAATAGTTGCTAAGAACTGTTCAAGGACCTTATACATATCTATAGGAAGAAGCATGACATGACTTCAAATCACAGACAAGCTGATACTGAATGGGCACAGGCTACATGCACATCCTTTCAGCCCCACGTCCACTTTTGCCCAGCCCTACAGTGTGAGTTCACTCAAGCTAGCTATTCACAGCACCCTGGAAGACAGAGATCAATAATAAAATCCTGAGCCTTTCATACCTTCTTTAGTTATCTAAATAAACACTAGTAATTTCAAAATCCATCAAAAACTACTGTGCTCTGACTTGTTTAATGACCTTTAGGGAACACCATATTGCCTTTAGGCTAGTTCCTACATCCAGCAGGCAGCTATCCAAAGGTATTTAGGCACCTACAGATACATGAAGCCTCCTAATCAGATCTGCATTGTGAATTAGGAGTCTAATTTACTTAGGCAATTCTGAAATCCCATTTAGCATCTAATGACTCTTAAGCAAATAAATACTACCGAAAATCTGACTCCAGGTCACTTAAAGTATAAAGATTGTAACAACAGATGACAGTAGTTGATAGTCTAAATGCAATGGCTACACAGCTTGTCAGACGTGCAACTTGGCCTTTAATTCCAGAGGTAAATCTCCTGGAGAAGGAATGAAGGACTTACTAGAATATATATGAAGAAAACTACGCCACTATAATAGAATGGTATAATTATATATAATATTGTGCATGTACACAATTTTACTAACATTTCCTCCAAGGCAGAAGATCGCATCGTACTATCAGTGAACATTCTGAAAAAGCACCAAGTGGTGCCTCAAACATAAAAGGACTCAGAATGATTTCTTCAGCATGGTGCAATATCAAATTAAAACTACAGTCAACCAAACATTCTTCTCTTACCACTGTTCAGGGATTCAGCCTATTGGAAGCTGTCCTGTGAGCAAACACACTGCTGCTACTGCTTGAGCAGCACATACCTACACTATATCCTCACACTGTGCTTCCACAGAAGTGCCACAGTAGAGTCCCAACAGCTTAAAACAAGACTTTTGATTCCACTGTTGATCCAGCAGACATTCTTCAACCATCTATCACAGCATGCTAGCAAGAGAAATGAATGAGTTTATGTATGCTGGAACCAGTACAAGTAATGGTTTAAAACCAGTCTGGTTCTGTTAAAGTCAAAGTCGATGAACACCAGCAGTGTCTATGAGCTTTTTTTTTCTTTTTTAAACAAAGCCTCTTCTAGGCACATCACAGTTTCATTCCCAGTAGCTAAACTGAAAACACAGTGATTTTGAGATGTGTTCTTAAATGAAGTGTTTAAAAATACACAGTTCCAGAATGCAATTGAAAATTCCTGTCTCTTCCCTGAAACATAGCAGAGCAGAATTGCAGAACAATGTAGTTCCCTCATCAGGCCAGCCAATCCACATAAACACAAATGAAATTATGGCTCACTGAAAAACATTTCCTAGCTACCCACTAAAATAGCTCCGAGAGGCCAGGTCCATACATGGAATAAAATGCCTTTCACTGCAGTCCTAAGCCAAACTCTCATCTGGAATGACATTTTAGGTAACATAAACAGTTTAAGGCAAATGTCGAGTAGAGCAGACTAGTTTTATACAGTCTGAGCAACAAAACCGAGATACGCACTGTACTGAATTAAATTCTTTATATTATTTCTACTTAAAAAGGAAATGCATTGATTGCAACAGTTGTATAAATCTATCTTTCATGACAAACACTTCCTCATTTTGCTTTAGATTTCACCAAACAGCAGCAGCATGGATCAAAGCAAAGGCCCTGCTCATTTGAAAAAGCATAAAAGCTTTGCCCTTCCTACTCTGCGAGCTGCTTCACTGGTGACTTCTGTCCTCCCACCACTGCTGCAATGAACTTTGAACAATACTTAGAAGGAGCTCTCAAGGTACTTGACTCAGACGCAGACAGATTCTTTTCAAAACACCTGCAAGGAGGTGGGATTTGCATTTAGACACAAAAATCCTCTAATACATTTGTATGTATTCAAGGCATGAGTAACTAAACCTTGTAACTTCCTGCGGCACAGAACAATCCCCATTTTATATGGGAGCAGAGGGGGGAAACAAAAGAAAACAATTGATCAGCAAGACAGCACCTAATAATGGACTGTTATTATGCTGAGATACTGTATGAGTATGAGATACTGTTTGTATCTCTCAGCCCTATTTCACAGTTTTTACTGAACGCCTGAAAATCAGACTTCCCTGGCGAGCTGGGCAGGACAGTACAGGCGCAATTGGGATGCTTCGACATGTATATTCAGCACAGCCTGCAACACCTGCCTGCCACACCGCCTTCTGTTCACGAATTGGCTGGCACAGGATTGAAGGAGTTTGCCTAAGGTGACAGAAGAACGTAAGGATCCAGAGCCCCTCACTCTAAGTACCAGCTTCATGCTTTCCCTATTGCTACCTATGAAATACACGGCAGAGAAAACAGCGCAACACATGCTGAGGTGCAATAGGACATTCTTATGTTTAGCCTGGACAACAGCAAAACACAACAAGCAATTGTTGCTAACTATTACCTTAGATAAAAGTGCAGAATTGCAGCAAACACACACGAGTACATTCATGCCAGCAAAGAGAGAGAGAGTTTTCTCTAAGTCAGAGGTCAAGAAAACACAAAAATAATACTTTAGAGGACAAACTTCTTGCAGATTGTCTGGAGACAGCAATTGCAATCACTGATCCTGAATAGCTGGGTTTGACAAACATTTTTTATCTTTATTGGAGAACTTCAATGGATGATTTTTGATTTTTACGCTTTGCAACAGACATTCAAAGCAGGACTTGCTGCATGGATTGGAATTACAGCCCACTAGAGTAACGAGTTACAACCATGAGTTCTCAATTAAGATTTATGTGGCACAAATGATTCTAGGCTTCAAATTGTAGAATTTGATGCTTCAAAAAATTTCCTCTGATGCACTGCAGAGGGAAAAATAGTCCTCCAGAAGGAACCTCAGTACTGGCATTAAAGAACCTCTTCACTTTTCCTTTTTCAAGGAAGTTAAGGGGGGGGAGGAGGAGGGGGGAAGGGAAAAAATACCCTATTTAATCATCTGAAGTACCTACTAAATCATTTTAAATGCCTGAAGAACATGAATAACAAATAAATTAATTTAGATCTGACCATCTGAGCCTGAACCATCCAATCTTGATCAGCTTTAAAATACCACATATAAACAATTTTCAAGGATGCTCAGATGAGGGATGCTAATTCAGGTCCCACTGGTGAAAGAAGAGGAAAGATAAAAAGGAATTTTGAGAGTACCCACATTACACAGATGCAGTTTTGAGGGATCAACTCTAGTGAGAGCCAGATACAGAAAGAATTTGTGTAGATTTCTGTCATCACTGAACAATTTCTTACTGCCAGTGAGCCCTTGTTACTCAACAAGATGCTGCTCAGGATGGGAAATATAAAGACCAATGCCAAGGGTTCCAAATAGAAATATGACAATATGTAAATAATACTCTGAATTTAAATTCTGGTAGATTGATCAATAAGAAAGAGAAGTAAGAGTGTAGTATATCAGGCTGAGCAAATCAGGAGTAAAGGTATTCTGGATTACACTGACATCTTTGCCTTGTCGAAGGAGTCAGTAGCTATATTGGATTATGTCACCTGAGACTTTAAAATATAATCATACATTTCTAATGAAAAATTGCACATGTGCTCCATATTACCTTAATTACAGACTACAATTACAGCAGCACCACAACTGGGATGAAATCACTATAACTGAACCTCTCCGTATTCCGTTTCACACAGACATTCCACAAGAGCCTCATGCAGCCTCAGCTGACACAGGTCTTCTGCAAATTCAAAGTGCACAACACGAATTCTGTCTGGACGTAAGGAGAGGGCTTCACTGGTCTTGAAATGGCTCAAAAATGAAAGAACATTTAATTTCTATATAGAACACAAAGGTTCCTTGAAGCAGGAGCTAAAAATAACTGGAAGCATTTTCCCTTAGAAAAAATGCACAGCCCTGTACCCTCTGGGAAAACACTCATCAGTGATCACTACAGACTCATGATGATGATGTCCTTAAAGCCACAAGGACTGACTGATACACTGGGACACCCATATCTCACAGAACATGTACTTCAACAGCAGCATTACAAGGATGAAAATCTGTTCCTAACTATTCCAGATACCTCCAATTCAAACTCAGAGGAAGAGGAAATTCAGACTCACATTTTGCTTGTCCAGCGTTAATAACAGTCCATATTGATACTACTACATGAGAAGCTCTAGTGATAGCAGATTGCCCAAATCCAGGTTAAAACTTTGTTCTTAATCCAGACTGGTCCCTAAACCTGAGTCTAACATGAACCAGTTACATAAGGAAATCACCTCCTCACCCATTTCTTAAAAGAATTCAGCAAGAACCTGAGGAGTCCGGGTTGTAAAGGTTCAAAGAAACTCAGATTCTCCTCCTGCATTTTGCATTCTCCTCAATGTCCCCTTCCTGTGGTTGCTCTCTCTCTTCACAATGAAGCACTAAGACACATTCTCCATGGTATTTATAAAGTAATAGCTTGCACAAAGAGCACCCCAGTACAGTAACACTTCTTAACCTATGCTTAGTTACGGAAACAATGAGCACTTTACCTGTGGCTTCACTGGCAACACAACACATCACATTTGCAGTTCCTCAGTGAGGAGGGCAAATGTACCCTCTTGCTCCAAAAGCACCAATCCCAAAGTTCAGAGATGGAGACCATTCTCCAATAGTTACTCCCAAGGCAGCAGAGGATGTAATAGAAACTTAATTTATATATCTGGGAGCCTAAGGAGAAAAAAAAAAAAAAGTTTTCCTACCTCCCCTAAGCTTCTCAAGGAGCCAAATCAATTAAATTGGTTATCTACTTTGAGGCAAATTAAAAACATTACCCAGAAGAGGCACATTCACAGCATTAACAAGATACATAAGGAGGGAAGCAGGAGTCTAGAGCTTGTTTTTTGTCTGGAACCAAAGGACAGGGTACAACTTTATGACTTGTTTCCTAGGCAGGGAATACAGCCCTGTGCCCTGCCACCAGCCAGGCTCTGCAGCTGCCCAGCCCTTTCCTCCCACCTTAGCACAGCTCTCCAACAGAGCACTGGCCCTTTATCCAAGTCAGCTTTAACACAGCAAGCCTCTGCCGTGCCACTAGGACCTGATAAAATGAAAAACAAAAACCTCACACACCAAGAAATTGAACTGTTCCCTGATGCCAGAGTAATTACAATCAACAGCAGGGAAAAAAAAAAAAAAAAAAAAAAAAAAAAAAAGAAGAAAAAAAAAAGAAGAAGAAGGAAAAAAAAGGCTGTTCTCCAAACTCCTTCATTTTCAATGGCCCAGAAATTGCAAAGCCATCCATGTGACTCTTGAAGGACAAAAAAAAATTGCAACTCAGATTTTTTTCCACTTAGAGCAAGCAGTGGCAGCCTAGCTTCAAACAAAAAGACTTGTTCAACATATTTAGTTAATATTTACTGACATAAATAATATCTTGCTTAATGGTTTAATTTACTTAACGTTGACTTCCACAGCAAAATACATAAAAGCTGACCTTTCAAGTTCTGTGTCCTCTTTCTCTAAAGAAAAATTCCTAAAGGTCCGCAAAGTATTCAAAATAGTGAGAGAGGTGTTTGAGATTTCTTTTGCTGCCTGTCCTCTTCATTTAAAAATGTCACTTGTCTCCTTTTTGAGCTCTGCAGTTTCCTTAGAGGTCTTAGATTTAGACTCTTTAAACCATTAATGTGAGCAAGCTCTTACCGTTTGGAAAATAGCTTTTCTCCCCAGTATT
The DNA here is from genome assembly GCF_023343835.1 of Lagopus muta. NCBI lineage: Eukaryota > Metazoa > Chordata > Aves > Galliformes > Phasianidae > Lagopus > Lagopus muta. The sequence continues at coordinate 46,509,931 of NC_064437.1, read as the reverse complement.
TTTCCACATGTTTGAATGCTTGGGTTTCTTGTTTGCTTGTTTTAAACTTTTAAGCGAGCTGAATAAAAACACCTCTTCCCTGGAGAGTTAGTCATTTTTTGTTCTCTCAGTAGCCTCGAGATAATTCTACCTGATAATCAGTTATGATCATACATTCTGGCAGAAGTAAATAAATAACAGAGGAAACAAAACATGCTTTTTCTCATTTAGAAGAAAAACAGAGGCAGCAAAAAAATAGGGACCTTTCAGCCTTTTTTTTTTTTCACATAGAGAGAAAAAAAGGAAAAAACACAAAAATATGACAAATGTACTTTTTATCCTCTAGAGACTGCTTAACAATAGGTTGCAAAAGTCTTCTAAAGGACATTAAAATTTCATTCATTTAGTTCATCCACTTTGCATATAGGGGGAGGGTACATAAATAAAACCCCTCTGCTCGAGGACAACCATCTAGCAGGCAGTTAGCTTTGCAAGTGTATCATAAACAAAATTTTTAGATTCAAAATTACATTATCTTATAAAATATTAAAGTGGCAGGAAAAGGAAATTATCATAAGATTTGCATAATGGACTAAATTACTTTAGATTAAAATCACTGAAGTACTAGACAGTTTTTTTAATAATTTATTTATTTGTCTAGATTAAGGAAATAAAACAGTTGCTGCATGAGATACCAGCAGACAGCAGTTTTGTGCACCCTCAGTTTCTTGTTCCTCAGGCGGAGTCTATTTGTTTCCTATTTTTCTTTGCGCTCCTTTGCTTGAGTGGTGCCAGCTTTCCTAATTTGGACATCCAAAAGTTAACCAAAGACTTGTTATGCAGATTCCTTCCATAGTAAATTGAGTTGTAATAACTCATCCTTCAGAGAAGCCTACAGTGCCACTGTTCAGTCTACAGAGTGAACTCTTGTAAGACAGACTGTCATGTGCTCTGGTTGGAATACTGGTAATTTTCTAGTAGGAACACTACCCATCTTACTCCAGTTCACAGTGAGCTTTGAATACAGCCCTTCTCTCAGCATAAACCCAAACTTGCAGGATATGCCACATGGGCAGCTGCCACAACAAAAAACAGTTAATTCTGCCACTGCCCTGCTTGAACTGACTGAAGAAAACAAAAAAAGAGGGACAAATACTCTTTAAGCCCAGACTAGGGGCTGGTCACCCTGTAGTAGAATAATACTAACAAAAATTATGTAAAATTGTATTAGTACATTGGAAGGGTTCAAGCATGTAATTCACACACAAGGATGTGAGTGCTGTGTGCAAAAGGAGTGAAATCAGTATCCCCATGGCTACAATGCTGAAATTCAGGAAATACCAGCTCTGCTTTAGCAACCACCGTGGACTTTGCGATGATTGGGACTGTTAATTTAACTTATTTATGTGGCAAGTAAGGCAAGTGTTCTGGGGTAGGAATTATTTTGGGGAAAGTGACAATCTGCTATTTTAGTTTTTTTGACATGCAGTTATCCAATGTACTGAATGGATGTCCCTCTATTTCACCATGTCTGCCTCACAGCCCCTGTGCTGTTACATGTTCCAGGAGCATGGATGACTGTCCTCTAACCTTGGCCATACCAAGACACTCTTTTGCATGAGTTCTCTAAAGCCATTTTTCTCATATTCAGATCTGGATTCGTGTTAGGCTCCTGAGTACCTGAGGCATCAGCACTGTACTGAGCTGAAGTTAGAACACAGCACTTCAAGTCAGTAGGTATTCCACCACCTAGCAAGAATCCAGAACGGCTTAAAGGAACAGAAGTTCTCAGTGGGAAAAGATAGATTTTTACAGGAAGATATGGTTCACAACCACTCAGTGGCTATGAAAGTGCTTATCGCAACATTTCATGGAGGGGAAAGCAAAGCAGAAATGAAAGATAGCACACATGACTTCTGAAAAATCTCATGACTTCTGGACTCACACAAAATACTGACCAAACTAAACAAAACATAAAATGTCTCAATATTTAGATCACAAGCTTATGGTAGTAAAGACCATTAAAACAACTACAGCAGTGAGTGCTTTCAGAGGTAGTGTCTCACATGTCCATTGCATTTTCTGTTCATGATTACTCAGAAAACACTCCCACAATCCACAAGCAGAAATTCCTGTACTCCAGGGAATCCAAACGCTTCTGGGGTAGGTTACAGCAGATGCTTGGAATTGTGCCTCCTCTACATTATAGCCAAGCAAGGGGATATCATCTGAGTTAATGCCTCTATACAATTGCAGAGTGCCAGGTATAGGCAGATCTCTTTCTCACATTTACTCTTACAGGTCCACCAACTGCCTGCCCTGGGTGTGTTACCATGATCAACATGCACATAGCAGGACTGCCTCAAACTGAACCACCGACATTGCTTCCCATATCATTTATGTTTTCATACATATTCAAATATTAGATGTGGACAAAACATCCCCCTCTTGACCAGAAAAAAACCTACAGCCTCGAGCACCAGCACGCAAAAAACCCCGATGTTCTTACTGTACAGCAGAACACAATGTTGAATTTCAGGCAAAATTTCTGAAGCTGCATCATAGATGGGAAAGTGGAAGCATAGAAGAATGTTGTGTAATTTACCCGTCACCCTGCTCTATATCAGTAACAGAGCTGGAAATAGAAACCTCCCCTATTAACGATACCACATCAAGAGGCATGACAGGTGCTTCACGGAGCCCTGTTCCAAAGCACATGTAACTAGAATGTGGGCGTAGTGTCTTGGGGAGGCAAGAATGGGTGCTGAGACATGCTCAGTGAGGCTTGTCGGTGAATGCTTTCCCCTGCATCTATCCTGTAAGCAGTCAACAGCTTACAGGAGGTGAATTCTATCATTCTGTCTGCACCTATGTGATGACAAGAGGAGATAACATAACAGTGACTTGCTTCTGATAGAGCCTTAATAATGAAAGGCAATAACCCCAAGGTTCTTCAGTCAAGTAAAACGGTCTTCGTTCCAGTGGGAGCCTTCCCAAATACAAAATGAATTCCATTCTGAGATCTGACCTTAGTTTACAAAGCCATTAGAAACAGAATTAATTCTGAATTAATGCAAGGACGGACCGTGGTTTGTCAAGATGCCAAGTCAAGCAGACTTTCCAGAGCATTAAGCTTTGCTTGAGCAGCTAACTGTCAACCAGTAACTGGCTCAGCAACAATGAGTCTCCTACTGTAAGGAGGTCTGTAGCAGCCAGCAGCTCACGAAGGCACGATTTCTGTCATTCACTTCTAGCAGGATCTGGTATGTCCTTGTACTCACACCTTGGAATTCACAAAAGACTTCTGTTGCCAGGTGACCCAGTTCTTGTTTTAGCTGACATGCCAGAGAAGTTGGCATGACATTCCTGAAGGTCATGAGTTTATATAAAATTATCATTATTATTTTCCAATTCAACTGCTAGATTTCACTTGTAAAAATTTCCCTGAATTAACTTGTGTGTGTATAAATCAGATAGAATACAACTGATGAAACATGAGCCACTGTCCACTAACAATTATTTTGCTTTAGCTTGAGTAACTGGGAACATATTAAAGCATATTTAAAGCCTATAATCTCCTGAAGTTCCTACAGACTTTTCTGCCTTCTAACAAAGATGGAATTGCTACAGTACTGGCAAACACTGGCAGAGGACTAAAAGCTATGATACACAGGAAATTATTTGTCATTAAATTTTAGTCTTACTGTAAAATAAAAGGAACTATACTATCTAGAAACATCCATCATTTCTCTTCTCTGATAGCTTATAATCTTTTCTAAGAGAAGAAGGGCATGTTGGGAATTAGTATTTCTTACGGCTGAACCACAAGCCAGGCTTTGTAAGTCAGATGATTATTAACTTTTTAAAAACGAATGAACAAAACAAAAATACTCCATATTTCACCTAAGAAGGAAGCAGGATAAAACTAGCCAAAAATAGCCAGAATGTCTGCATCTGGGACACTTGGCAGCAGTGGAGGTGAGCTGTCTGCTATTGTGCAGGACATTCTGCTGCACATCGTGCTGACTGTGGGATGGCAGTAAGGGGCTTCCACTGCCAGAGCCTACAGCACTGCTTCAAAAGTAACAAACAACTGAAGTGCCACTGCAGCATTTCCAAATTCTCTCACACTCCCTATCAATTCCAGGCCAACTTCTTTCAATTTAAAAACCAAAAGGGGAATTCATTTAACATCCTGTTCTGACAACTCAGCCCAAAGCCTTCCTGGATGAAGCCAATGAGATTGTTTCCATCAGCTCCAGTAAGTTTGGATCAAGATCTTGGGTCGCTTGCGCTGGCAACAAGAACCTGAGGCTGGAACGCAGCTAAAAGAGCCTGATGAAGTATGAGTCACAACATACCACAGCTCACAGTGTCTGAGCTCTATTGAGTGCACTATCAGCAGCAGAACATTTGTTTGGGCCAACACAATGAACGCATGCCTGACACCATGGTTTTCAGTGAGCACAAATATGCAAATTTGAGTGCTCTCATCGCTTGTTTGTTCCAGTAAGAGACAAAGCAAGACAGCAAGAAAGAACAAAAGTGAAGGCTGTGAGATGGCAGAGGGTTGTTGACCTCTCTTTACCGGTGCCTCACAAAATAGCCAGCGGTTATCCCTCCCAATCTTACAAAAAGACACATCAGAGAAAGTAATGTAATAACCCTGTCTCCATGGGAGGAGATGGCAGGAGATGGAGGAGTCCAGCGGCGATGCTGAGGTGCTGCTACTTCTGCCAGCAGTCTGATTGCAAAACAAGACATCAGGATTCCTTTTAAGCAAAATTCCACCCAAGCAAAGGCAGACATACAAAATATGAAAATCGAGGAAAAAGACTTACCAGCAGGAGTGCCCTGAGTTAAAGCCAGCTGCAGCAAGAAGGAACACCCCTGCCTCATTCATTTCCTGCACTGAACAGAAAGATTTTATGCAGAGCCTGACTGCTAAGTCTATTCCACTTTCCATCTTTCAGAGCTGAATAACAGGATTCTCTTCTGTCCCTCCATGGCTAAGAATCTCCAGCAAATGTATTTGCTTGATATACCATTTCTCATAGATTTCTTACTGCTTGTTTTTTTGCACCAAGATACATGTACCACATTTTTCACCCAGTCAGAAATAAAACATGAACAGCATCACAGAAGTATAGTAATCTCTCATTCAGTATCAGAAAAGACTCATTGCCAGTCATTCTTCTCCATTGGTATCCATTTGGTGTACAAAGACATTTGTTGACCTGGGAACTCTAATACAAAACAGCCTTTCAGAGTTTTCTTTCTTTCATTTTTCCATGTAAAGAATTTTTAATAAAAAAGCACAGTCTTGTGATTAAAATACTGACGCTATTTTAAAAGCAGTTTTCCAGAGACTGCCTAGCAAGCTGAAGCTATAAATGATATATATTTGAAGAACATTTCTAATAAAAACTTCATTGTTAATAAAGGGCAAGTATACTCAGGCTTGAAGATTTGTTGTCACATGTATCAGTCTTAAAAACACTCAGCCTGCATCTTATGGTGAAGTTGTTAATTCCTTCTTGCAAGCAGTTTCAGCCATTTTTTCTGTGTATCTCAATATATCTCTATGTATTCCTCTATATATCTCATGATTGAATGATTAGTGTGTTATTTATGAAAGCCTTCATTTCACAGGGGGAACCCTCACAAAACTAGACAGTCAGCTAAGAAAGAAAGGACAGAAAGCCTGTGGTTTTCCTACTGCTAGCTTTGTTGCACCTCTTCATGGCAAGAAGGAATCGCTGAACACATACATCGCCCATCTGGGCCAGATCGCAGACCAAAGCCTAGCTGCAAAGCCATGCACAGGGAAAGGCAGCAGCCCTTACTGTCCGTGCCCCCACCTTGGAGTCCATGTTAGCAGCACAGTGCCCCATTGCCTCTCTGGCCCCTCTCTCTGCCCTCTTGCCCCAGTCTTCTCATGCACGCAGACCAAAAGTGTGCTAGGTCAATGCCATCTCTGACGTGTTTGCACAAGGCCTGCTGTGATCAGGACTTTGGTCCTGGTTGGTGCCAGTGCTGCCTGAATCCAAGCAATGAAGAAGAACCTGCTGCAAAAGAGGTCGAGAGCACCTTACAAGTACAATAATATATTGTTCAAATTACAACGTTGCCGTGATATGTGTAATTAAGCACCACTTTTAGGAAAACCATGGCACAATTTGTGCAAGCCTTCAAATCATCCAGATATTACAGCACTGAGCAAAGGCTGTATTTTGTTCATGTGCACCTTGTGAGCAGATCCAAATATTTTGGGCTTGATGAAATGTGATTTCCAGGTTCAAGATCTACGAATCTACAAGTTTTCACACATTTGTATAGTTGGCTGTAGAGACTCCTATTTCACAGATATGTGAAGAGTGAGGTGTATGGGCAGCTGGGAGATAGCCAATAAATTCTTCATGACTGTGTGTCTCCCCTCACCTGGCAGCACCAAGCTAGCCTTGCTTGGTGTGTCTCATCTCATAGGGAGTAAGCCTTCTGCCACAAATTTGCTGGACATACAAATGTACAAGAGAAATCTCTTTAAAAAAAAACCACAAAACCACACACACACAAAACCACTGCCCCCAAAATAGTTTCCTTGGTTACTTACCCAACAAAAAGACTCAGAATGGTACTGCAGGGAAAGTGAACAGGAGGAAACTGAAGCAAGGTTCCAGAGAGGAAGCAAATATTTACAGTCTTTGTTCTTTTTGAATCTTTTATAGGAGCCCTACAGGTTCTTAGCACTTATAGTGAGCAGTTTTTCCTCTGCTGTTGTAAAGTCTTAGCAGAGGAAAAGTATCAATAGATAAGATAAAAAGATAAAAAATAAAAAGATGTAAAATATTTAGAGGGTGCTTTTAATAATTAATCAACCCAAGAGCTTTTCAGTCTATCTATACTGACAGTACAGCCAAACCTTTGAAGAGAAGAAACAAAACTAAGTATCCGGACGCCTATTAAAATGTGCCATCAGAGTGCTGTTCCTGGCTCCCTGAGTGTCACACTGCATCAAAGAAGCCACAACACCTGACCACTTTTTTCTGAGATCGTAACTCTGGGGCATACACAGCTTTTAATGGCAGGCTTGGCATGTGACATATTCCTTCCTTACTTCTTTGTGATGCTGACTTGTGGCAAACACATTTCTGAGAGGATTTCTCCTGTGAGAAGTACCTACATGGTCACAAGTACCTACAGAGCTCCTAGCTCTGGTCAGGCTGCCCCTCATGATGACCGTACCAGCCTCAATGAGGAGTTAAGCAACACATTGCCACCCACATTTCAGTGTCCACCAAGCGTCTGTGGAGCTCTCTGCTGCATGACTGCCTGCTCCCTCAGTCCAGTCCATGCTCTGTGACTGACTCATCCGCAAAGCACAAGAATGGCTTTCCACAAGGAAAGCAGGCAGTTTATATGCAAATAAATGCCACTCATTTTTTTTTTTTTTTTTAAAAGCAACTGTTCCCAGGAATAATACTTAATCTATAAAATTCTACACAATTATGAAGGAGAGCTACAAATCAAATCACAGCAAGATATCTTACTTGAAGAACTGCTTGCAAGTAATTTTTGTCATTACTCAGAGCATGTTGCAAAAAGGAACAGGAAGAGTAGAAAACAGTTGCCTGTCGAGCAGAACAGACCTGGCACAATCTACTTCTACCCCTTGTTTAAATGACGCCAGGGATATAAGGATAATAACTACAAATTCTCCTAGACTGGGACAGTTTATTGAGTATGTTATCATCTATGACAACTACCGTGCAAACTCTCAGATGAGTTAACCTCAATATTTTCAGGATAGTGACAGCTACAATCCGATATCACATCAGCTAAGATGCTGATCAGCATCTTCGATAGCTGATCAGCTTCTCTTCTATAGCTGTTTTTCAGCTTTTCTAAGGTATGAGCTCGAGCTGAGCAAGGACTAAGGCTACCTCTCACACCACTACTGCTGTTGACATGGCTGGGCAAAACTCCAAGCAGACCATCCCTAAATCTGGCCTCTTCCTCTCTTAGGTCTCACATGACGATCTGGCCCTGCGTGACCTGGAAGAGCCATGGCTATGATTGCAAAGGGCATGTGACTGCAAGGGCCTTGGCCTCCTTGTTTGGGCACTGCTGGAGACTTCTCTAACAGCGATGTTGCTGGCTCTGAAAAGTGCAGAAATGGCAAAACTCCTAATGACAACTGCCGCTTCTGACCTTTACATGCTAGGATCAATATAGACATAGGAACAAAGCAAAGCAGATTGGCGTTCTGTTGAGTCTTCCTTTCTACAGCCATCTTCATCCCAACTGTGTTCATTTGGTTTTAGGAAAAGGTAACTACTGCTGTTGAGGTGAACAAGTACTGCAGTGTTTATTCAAGACCACAACAGCCTCAGGGTCTTAGGGCATATTTCATTGATACTATGTAAATAATCAATTATTTGAAAGACTGGAATAGCTGTAAACCAGACCTGTAGGCAAACCACGCTTTCATGCATGCTGCTAAGTTTCCTGTTTTTTTTTTTTGTTTGGTTTTGTGTTGTTGTTTTTTTTTTTTATGAAAGCAATGAAAATCCCCAGCCATTACAGCACTGAGTAACTTTCTCTTGGTTCTCAGGATAAGAGGAAGTGGAATTCCTTCAACAGTCATCCTAACAAAGAGTAATTTTATCCAGAGTTTGCTCTCTAAGATAAGGCTACTCACTTCAAAGTTTGTATTGTTTATCAAGAGGGCGAACATCAATAAACTATTACAATGGATATAAAAGACAGTTTCTTGTAGATCTAAAAAATTCCTTGCAGAAATTGCATCACGGCTCCAGATCTTATTTCCCTCAGCTGTAAAATGGTAGCAAGGTTGCCTGCTATACTGGTGTCTCCAGATAAACAGATTTAGCACTACAACATAATGCTAGGGAGACTGTGCACAGGATATGGGACTAAAATTCTTTAAAAATCAATCCAGATTGTTTCCTCATACTGTGGATGGGTATGAAGTCCAAACCTTCAGTTTTACATTGCACACATTGAATAGGTGTAAAAAAATAAAGGAAGAGGGAATGAGAAGACAACACTTACTGACATACAGGCATTTGTACATCTAACATCAGACATGAAGTGTCTCACTGGAGAAGAACACCACAAAATCAGTTCCTCTATCTAATAACCCTTAACAAGTATTATTTGTTTTTACAAATATGTTCCATGGCATCTGTGACACAGGGATCCAAAATTATTTAATTATGTTTCACGTCATCTTAATAAGACCATAAGAAGGCATACATAAAGATACCATTCCTTCTAGCTTTTAAACAACATTTATTGCTGGGACAGCACATAGCAACACTTAGCACCCATACACATCAACGAGAGCTAGGCCAATCCGCACTGGGTTGGCAAAGCTCTCGCTGTGTGACCATCACTGATACCCAGGCTACAGCCTGGCATGGACCAACTCTTACACAAAAACAATGGTGGAGTTCTGAGGAATGCAAGCATGCATAGCATCAGTGGGATAGCTTCTTCAAAAGACATCTCTAGTGGCACTTCTGCCTTTGCTGCCACACTTGGGTGAGCACTGTCAGCTGAGTGTGAACACGTGGCATCATCACGTCCTGAACCCTCTCCCAATACCAGCTCAGTCCAACACCTGCGTGGAGATGGATCACAGCTCATTCTGCACAGGAACAGAGGGTGAGATCACACTGAAGCTGAAGGTCAGGTTGGTAAGTCCCTATTAGACATACAGATTAAGTGCCACTCACTCAAGGAAAAGGAAAGCTCTGAGTACTTAACTTTGTTGAAAACCAGCCTTTTGTTAGGGTCCCACTTCAGAAATCTTGAGCATCGAGTAAAAGCCCAAGCATATCCCTTTACACAATAAGGGCAACGAATAAAACAACGCACCAGTGCCAGAGAACTTCAAAGGCCTGAATTAAAAACAATTTGCAAAGCACACCGGCCATTATCCTTGCTGCCAGAGCACTTCCTAACGCTGGATAAATCCAAAGCAGAAACTCACCAAAAAAAAGCTTCTCTGTCAAAAACTTCTTGTCTGCTTTTGAAGGCAGAAGCATTTTCCACAGCCCCATGGGCAGCTTCTACTATGCCATGAGTTACACTGAGCAATGAAAGTGCTGATCCTGCCATAGCACTTGCGCTAGAAACAACACGTACTGTACAGCCTAATTCCATAATGCTCATTCTCAGATATAGCCCCACAGAAGTTAATGGGATTATGGAGGGGCTTGAAGACTTCAGGATCTGACCAACAGAACCTCTGGGTCACTGCAAAGGACTCAGCAAAAAAAGAAAGCGCAATGACCATTCATCTTAGGAGATACACACTGCAGACTTTGCTCAAACAAAACCAGTAAAAACATCAACAGCATGGCTCTGGTCTCCATCAGGTCTGTTCTGTGGCCAAACAAAGAGGCATTCAGTGAAGCGAAGGACGAGGAAAATGAAAAAGCAGCAGTGAAACACACAGGCACAGATCATTAGCCAGTGTAGCTCTCTGCTGCAGGATACCATTCAGACAGCATTTTGTATTAATATCATAAAGTAATTGGCACACTGGATATAGCAACACAACAGAATAAACACATGCTGTGACCAACATCTGCTGCCATCAGTGCGCAGAGTGCCTGCACACGCATAGGCACCACAGCACACACACACACACAAAGCATATTCTTACAATCAGGACATGTAACTCACGTGAAGGTTTGATGTTCCTGTCTTTTCCCCTGGGTTCAGTCTCCACAAAAGCCATCAGCTCCATAATTCCACATTTGCAAAGTGCTTGCAGAGTGCTTTTCCCCCCACCCCAAGTATTTCCCCTACCCTACAAATAGGGAACACAAGAAGAGACCTGCTCATCACATGACCTTCCTCAGGAGGGCATTTCCATGTGCATGCTCTGAAGTGCCTGTGCATTGAACAGAAAGGGCCCATGCAACACACAGTGCATGTCCTCCTGACTCCAGGTCAGTCTTTGGGGAGCGCATGCTGCATTGGGCACCATTTCTTTCTTCTTGAACACAGGTTAGGCACGAGCTCATGTGTATGAGTTTATCTTTGTCAGAAATCCAGTGCATTACAAAGAAGGCAGTCACTGTGTTTTGACTGCCTAAATATCAAAATCTCCATTTTTTATGGAACTATCCAAATGATATTGGCTTTATTGAACAGATTTACCTTTAAAAGTACTATCCTTATTTTAAGATAATAAATGCAGTTACTGAACCAGAGAAGCATAAAAGAAACAGGAGTCAATAAGGGCACCAATATGACACACACCTATTTTCTGTCTGTGCATACACATAGCACACCCAGCCCTACAGCTGAGGAGGCAGCAGCTCCATGGGTAACCTTGAGCAGGCTGAGCCTCCCCTTGTCCTTCCTGAGCCTCCCTGGATGAGAAGGATCTGGGACAGACACTGCTTCACTGTTTCTTTTTTATGGCACAGAAGTATCAGCTACACCAGAAAACAATCTTTCAGTGGCACAATTCGTAAAAATGAAATACTAATGTACCAGACACTGCCTTGGAAGAGCAGCACGGTCAGCAGCACTAGGCAGGATAAAGAAGCAGGAACCTCAAGTAGGCAAACATTGCTCTTAGGGAGGAAGAGTGAGGAGCGCCCTGCTGTGCACAAACCCTTCGGACAGCCCCTGCCCAGAGCTGACCCCTCACCAGGCTGTGCTCAGTGCCTAGAGGCACAGCTGGGGCAGACATGAGCGCAGGGCACTCACTGGTTAAAAATCAAACGTGGGTAACAGCAGGAGCTCAGGCAGTTTGCTGAAATGAGATCTGCACAGCAGGGCATGTGTGGCTTTTCTTCATTACTCTAATAGCCTAATAAATAAATAAAGTCCATGGCAATCATGCCGGTGATTTTTATTTTTTTTTCTCCTCTCTTTTCCAAGACACCTTAGGAGAGAGATGGCTATACTGGAGCTGCAGAATCCAGTACTGGAAAAAAAAAAAAAAAAACAACCGAGAGCTAAACGAAGCCCTTTCTGTGACAGGACTAGAACTACTGCAAATTCTTAGCACCTGAGCCACCCACCATTCACAAACACCGGCAATACCTGAAGCTAGCATGTAGACCTCTACAGAGTAGCACACCAAATACAACCTGAACGCAAACGGCAGCCGCCAAGAGCAGCCGGCAGCCTCCCCTCCAGCTGGGGACGCAGCGCTCCCGGCCACGCACCGCGGCCCCGGCTTCACCCCAAACGCAGTGAGTGCGGTACCCGGGGCCGCTCTCGGTGCGCCGCACGCAGGGCAGCTCTCGTGCGCTGCTGACTCGGTAATTGCATTATCTGCAGCCGCTGATGAATGAACAACCGTAATGCATACATCCTGGCCCAGCTCTCCCGGGACAAGGCGACGCGGAGTCTGAGCTCCGGTCCCGCTCTGTGCCGCGTCCGAAGGGCACGGAACGTGCCCGTGTGCATTCCCTTTCATTTTAAAAGCAACGTTACGTTCTTTCTCTATTCCCACGGAAGGAAAAATAACATTTCTATTTACAAGCAAGAGAAAGTCCTTCTCAAACCTACTTCTCTACATCTGCGATGTATTTTACCTGCAAACAGTGAGGCTTAAACAGAAGCTTGCAAAAACTACGGCGTACCGCGGATCACATCTACACCGAAAGACAGAGCGAGAGGCCACTACCCCGCAGCAGAACGACCCTTTACAGAACCTCCGTCTTTACGGCTATTGAATAAAATGGAGCCAGAGAGATTTCCGCGGCGCAGCCGCCGCAGCAAATGCGCGGAGCTCATCCGCTTACCGCCAGAGCCGGCCCCACGCACCGCACCGTACCGCAGCTCCTCCGGCCCCGCGCCGCTCTCCCGGCTCCGCCGCCGCTGCTCCCCGGCAGGCGGGGGCCGATGGGCGCCGCCCCCGCCCGCCCCCCGCCCGCCCCCCGCCCGCGGCGCGGCAGCCTCCGCCCGGCCCAGCAGCCTCGGGCCCGGCGCTGCGGGAAATACGAAACGAACGGGGATCCCAGCAGCGAACCGCGCTGCGGGGAGGGTGGCCCCAGCCTCTCGGCGACCTGTTGAGCGCGTGCCCGCAGAAGACGGAGTGGCTCTGGGGGCTGCGGGTGGCAAGCTGTGGGCATTTCGGGGGCTGGGACGGGACTGCATCCTTCCTTGGATTTACCGCGTGTTATACAGCGAGAGGAGAGAGGCGAAGGAAGCTGGGAGAAAGAACTGGGAGATTGCTGAATGCTTCACCCGGAAAAAAATAAATGGAATCAAATAGAGGAGAATGAAAATCCTTACTAACTCCCTGCTGCACTTGCCCTGCGTTATGTGAGATTAATACTACAGTTTAGTTTCGTTAATGCTTAGAGGCACTGCATCGGCTTAGGCACTCCAAAAAGTGAGAGCAAGCCAGCCCGGCACATGCACAAAACACACCAGTGGATCTAACATCGCAGGGTCTGAGTGAACTCCTTTGTGTGAGGAGGAAACGCAGTGGACAGGGAGGGAACTTCATCCTTCACAGGCTACCGTGCCATCTTGCCATCCCTTCCTCAGCAATTGCAATTCTTTCTTTTTCTCCTTCCAAATTCTTTTTCATCTCCAATATGCTAATAGCTATAGAAATCTCACTTATCTGTCTTAACTTGAACCCATGGATCAAAAATATCTGCAAGTAATTCAAAGCAATTGCTCGAAGAAATGAAGTAGACATCAATCAGTTGATGTGACAAAAGATCAAACGTATTTTAGCTACAATTGCCAGAAGATGCAAAGGAAGTCCGGTACCAAACTTCACTCCATTTGGAAGGCCAGCTGGAAAAAGCCCTTAATTTCAGGGCGATGAATGTGCACAAAGGCAGGCGTTCTGCCCTCCAGATGGGGACGGAAGTTGCAGCAATGCACTGAGCAGCCCTTGGCTTCTCACAGTCCCCAGGGAAAGGAACGTGACCATAATCGCAGAGCAATCAGCCAGCCCAGAAATCTCAGAACTGAAACCTGGCCTGAGTAGAAGACAAACAGTGGGGCAAGAACTCCTGCCACACCTGTCTGCTTCTCTGACCCAATGCAAGCAGGGCAATACAAACTGTGGCACCCTGCCAAACCCACTTAGGCACCAGCCCTCACCTTACCCAGGCTGAATGACATCAAGGAGAAAAACTGTTGAGATTTTACCCACTGATTCCTCCCTCTCCCTTGCAAAGGACTCCCTGTGCTGCAAGAACAGCAGTCGGGGAAGATAATTCAAAGGCCGGGGGTTGACCTAATACCTGAAGCACTCAGTTTCAATTTAGAGACTCACTGAAGTGGAGAATGTGTGTAAGGGTGCACATGTGTCCATATGCACACAGAAGAGGCAGAACTCAGGGTGAGCATAAGGCAGGCAGCAGCCAAGTGGATGGTACTGTTCATCCCTCCTGACTGCCCAGGGCTCATGAGGTCTGTTTGCCTGTACAGAATTGGTGCCTTTAGGGACTAGCTCAAGGGCTTCAGGTGGATTGGAAGCGTGTTAGTTGGTCCCTAGAGCCAGGAATGTCAGTGCTGAATTAGAATATCTTCTTTGTTACAGGCTTGTGTGCGGGGAATCATAGAATTGTTGAGTCATTAAGATTGGAAACCACTAAGATCATCTAGTCCAACATCAACCCACCACCGCTGTGTCCACTAATCCCGTCCCTCTGTGCTCCACCTGCCCTATGCCTGAACACCCCCAGGGACAGTTACTCCACCACCTCCCTGGGCAGCCTCTGCCAGTGCATTGCCACTCTTCCTGAGAACAAATTTTACCTAATATCCAACCTGAATCTCCTCTGGTGCTACTTAAGGAAGGCAGATAGGTACTAAGCACAACAGGTCTGTGCATCACATATACACTGGAGACACAGCATGAAGCTGTGGTACACTACTGCCTCATTAGCACACCCCAGGGCAAGAAGTCCTGGGCCTTGTTGTGTCTGCACTGTTCATGGACACCTCTGCTATCCTTAGGAAGCTGCTTTCTGGACCTTCTGCATCAGTACACGGACTTGATGGGATCCCAAGGAATGCACAAATGACTCCTTCCTGCTTGCAGCAAAGACAGACACTGCTGTGGTTTAAGCTGAGCACCAACATCTGAGGAATGGCACCAGATGTTCCACCTCCAGCAGCAAGCAACTGGAAGTCAGAGCACAGAGAAAGTAGGACTGCAAGTGAAAGCATACTTAAATATACAGCCCAATACTCAAAGCCTGTTGAGCTTCTGTGAATATCCACCTCAATTAGAGCAGACATCCATCAAAAGATGCCCCAAAAACAAGCCTGTACCATCTAGTTCATACAGATAAAAACCAACCACAGGCTATCTGTGAGAAGCCAGAATTTCCTGAAGAACAGGAGAGGGCTTTGCACAGTACCACTGTAAAGGTGACTTCACAGATGCCCATCTCTTAAGAGCTTTGGAAGCTACAAACACTCATCTCCTGAAATGTCCTATCCTGGAGATGCCTTCCCGCTTGTGCGCCTGCTGTTTTAAAGAAGGCACAGGGCTGGCTGCTGTGTTTCCACTTCCCAGATGGCACAGGGAGAGAAGAGCATGAGAGACAGCAGGTATGTTGCAGGGCCAGTTGTGTCATTGGGAAGTGAATCCAGCTCCTCCCATGAGAAGCCAGAGAGAGCAAAGGTGCTATCACCAAGCACCTAATGGCCTTCCCAGTGATACTAATGGGCAGGTATTTAAGGCTTTGTTCTATGTGCTAACACAAAGCCTGCACCACATTTGCAACCCTGAGACATTACCCAGGAGCTCTGGAATTTTAATGCTAATCTAAATAACCTCACAGAAACAAGATAAATGTAATGGCTAAATAGCTGGTATGAGAAAACAGAGATAAATGGATTACAGCACAATGCAGACAAAAAGCAATCAAAAGAAGATCAGAATCTTTCTTACTGGGAAGACTTTGGCTACTATACACAATTGCTTTATTTTCCCCATTACACTCAAATTTTGAACCATGAACTGAAAAAAAAATTGATAAATGTGACCATTCAAGAGTCAGCTAGTGTTTGAGTCCACATACAGGTTGCAGGAGCTGTGATACAAAAGATGTAAAATTGCAAGTTCACAGTGACATATATTCAGATGTAATAAATATGTAGGCACAGATAATCCTAAGTTATTGAAGTCTGTGAGACTTCTGAGATCATTTTCATGAAAATGGAGGTTTATCACATTGACCAGAAAATACCCCAAAATGTGCCTCTGGGGTATGCTGGAAGAGGCACATGTCAGCTCTTTTCAGCCAACTGCTGCAAGATGGTGGAATGGGGATGTCCTAAGCAGGGTGGCATGGGAATTGGACAGGATCACTCTTCGTGTCACAGCCTCAATGTGAGGCACCTGTGCCAGGCCTCCCAGTCAGCATTACACTGCTCAAACCAGACACACAAAGTTGCACTGATTCCATGAAGGCATCCAGACAGAACAGCTGCAACATTTTCCAAAGGCAAAATCATAGAGTGCAGTGAAATGGAAATTGTATTGTATTTTACATTGCTAACAGAGGATTTACAAGCACACAAGCTATGTTTGTTCAGTCAGAGTTGAAAAGGAAACCAGAATCATATGAACCATCCCTCTAATCCATGGGCCCAGTGAACAGGATGACCCCAGCTATTGTCTCAGTACGTGTGGCTTGGGGTCCTTAATCCTTCAAATTACTGGCATGGTGCACTCGTTCTGTGACAGCTCTTTCCAACCTTCTTCCTAACTCTACTGTTTTGTTTTCTGCTTGAGTAAACAGCTGTGGTAAAAGTGACATGCTTGCCTTCTACTGTCAGGGTGAATGGGCCTGGATCTACTAACTTTGCACAGGCTAACAGGGTAGCTGCTCTCTTGAAGGGCTCCCTTCTGAGGTGATCTTGAATAGTTTTGTGATACAGTCTTCAACCTTGGAGGCCTCCAGCATTATCTGTGGTACATGCTGAAGCATCCCAGCTGATACAGGAAAGCTAAAAACAGCCTCATCTTCTGTAAAACCTAATAATCAAGATTTGCACTTGTTCTTTGAGCAACCCTTATCTATCCTTGAAAGACTGAGAGTTGCTTTCAAACCATTTAGAGTCTCTAGAGAGTTTCAATACCTTCATTCTTCATAATATAAATGGAATCACAGTAAAGAAACCATAGTTCTTGTTGATGTTGATAGGAAAACGTGAAGTAAGCAGCATTCTGTCTGTGCTTGCTCCAGAGACTTACTGGAGAGAGAAGACGAAGACAACCTTGGTATCTGTTCAGTTCTAACTGCCAGGAGGAATGAGGACTCTTAGTGTTGGTTTAGCACATCTTTTGCTGGGAACCAGGTAAGGGAAGAAGTGGGCTTTGACACTCAAGACAGCCTCTACTGAACAGAGAGATAGTCTGACTTTTCCTTAACTGGCACACCATGACAGGCTATTCCTTCTCTCTGCCTGGTGGATGGGGTAACACGGAGGAGGAAGTACTGACCTAATCTTTCAGAGACCTGGCACTGCTTCCAGCTTCGCCACCACTTCTGCATGCAGCCTTTTATAAGACACCTCTATGGCACTGCCTATATTTCTAGACCCTTCAATTCAAGCAGGGTCTGCCACGCATACTAATTTCCACCAAGACATTCCATTCCTTATGCAGAAATTCAAGGAAGTTTGTATTCAGCTGATAATATTGCAGACCACACGTACAAGAAACACGTCCTTCCTCAAAAGGAGTGTCTTGCTGTGCAGTTGTGACAGGGTGTGTGGGCGCATATTTCTGCCTGGCATAATTAATCATTAAACAACTTCAACAAATGATTCTTCTTTGGCAGGCTGTGCAGGGTCATTCAAATACATAAACACACACACAAACACATGCGTACACATAACACAAAGCCACCTTTGTTAGTTTAACACAGTTCATTACTTTAACAGGTAATGTTTTACTCCTTGATAAGAAGTAGATAATGCTTAGAATAAGGTTTTCCATACAAACAGCAATTACTTATGATCCCGAAAAGCTTTCTATAAATGCATTATAATGATTTCTCCCTGTTGTGAAGAATAGTTCTGACAACAGACTAATGTTTCAAGGAGCACAGAGACTCTAAGCATATTTCCAATTTTGGTTTAAGCAAACCTCAACGTATTTTTTCTTTCACTGATATGTTTATGTCTCTAATCAGAATCTATAGGTACAACCAGAATGATAAGATCTAATCTAGGGAACAACAATCACTAGTAGGGGGAATTTTTTTTCCTCTCTCTGAACACAGCAAAATACCAAGGCCCATCCTCAAATCACCAACCTGTAGACCCTCACACAGAAGCACTGGCTGCCAGGTTCACTCCTCAGCAATTGCACTTGAAAACCCAAATCTGGGACAGAAGCAAAGCAGTTATTCTCTGCTAGGAGACAGTTTGTTTTCTGACTGTACTTTTGTAACCAATGATGGAATCTTCCTCCATTCACAGCAAGCCTAAAGCATTTGCAAAGTGAAGGAACATTACGCAGCCTAGAAAACCAGCGCTTATTTCTGACTGAAAAGTAAAGGGGAAAATTTGGGGCAGCAGTGATTTAAGTTCTCACAACTGGTTGACCAAAACTCTGAGATTTGAACATTTGTGTTCATGTCTATCTCAGTCAAAAGCTTTAAAACTGACAAGTGCAAAATAAGTTCTGTTTATGGGATGCCTAATGTTCTGAGTTATTTAGATAATAAAATGTCATTGTGTTAGCATTTGTTTGAAATAAACTTATACAAATGACAGAAAATTGCTGAAGAACAAACCCTCCAGGATCCTCTCCAGGATCTCTGTTATACATTATGAACAAACTTCTCCATGTGGGAGCGTCAGTGCTTTGCATCGTATTCACAAAGGATCAAAAAGACACATTTTTATGACATGCACCTTGTAAGTACATAGAAATATTTCTGCTAATTAATTTGGGATACCCTTAGTGACTAAGACGGGAGTCACTGCTCCTCCGCAGCTTTCAAGTGGTTTCAGATGGAAAGCAAAGCTCGTTGTTTCTGAGAGAAAAACAAATGCCAGCATGCAGTTTAAAATCAAGCCAGGGACACAGGACAGAAACCTGCTTCTCTGGTCCCAGTCTGAGGCCCTGGTACAAACCTTCACTAGATGCTGCCTGCATAATCCTTCCTGTTAACACAAACATAGACACTTTTTGTATTCCAGAATAGAAATCTGTTCTTTTCATATCTCTGAATTACCCTCAGAACTCCCTTCATCATTTCCAGCCATTGGCACAATCTGTTTTATTTCACAGTCCCAGCACTTCCATTAGTTGCTAGCCTAGTGCTTTCCTTTGGGATTGCAGCATTTCAAGAAACGTATTTGTACAAAAGCCTTTGTCTGAGGGCTGTTATCAAGACCAACCTTATCTATGACAAATAAATCAGCAAGTGTTTAAAACAGGTAATAACACAGTAGAAGGAGGAAAATAGAGCTATCACCTAAGGATTACAGGTATGAAAATGCACTGGCTTAAACATTGTTCCTATGGGGATATTTCAGTGGCGTGTATTGAATATTGTCTTTGTGCTCAGACTGTTGTAAGACAATTCCTAACAAAGCAGCTTCCTTATTTAGCCAGCCCTTTGCTTGGTGACCCCAATGGGAGGCACAAAGACAAACAGACCAAGTGCCACTTAGCGCACACTGCAGGAGGACAGCTCTGGGGACTGCTGTGAAGCCCAGGGTGCTGGGCTAGACTGCAACAGTGACTCACGTGCCAAGGCAGTCTGACTGCCATTACAGCCCAGAATCTTGAGAACAGATTCTTGTCTATTATGTAAATGCCACAAGCATTGAACACAATTGGTGTACAGCTGGACTTAACAAATACATTCAGTTATAGCACCAGTACAACTCCTGCCATTCTGATTGTGGTAACCATTTTAAGAACATTGCCATGTGTCATTTTATAGCACTGTGTTCAGGGAGCACACTCATTTTCTCTTCAACTAGAACTTGGCTGTAATCGATATAAAGACATGTTCACTAGCAATTCTGATAGATGCAGTCTGACACAGTCATATCACAGACTGGCTTAGGTTGGAGGGAACCTTAAAGATCATCCACTTCCAGGCCCCTACCATAGGCAGGGCTGCTGCCCACCAAATCAGCTGCTCAGTGCCCCATCCAAGCAGGCCTTGAATGCCTCCAGAGATGAGGCACCCACAGCTTCTCTGGGCAGTCTGTGCCAGTGATTCACCTTCCTCTGACAAAAACATTTCTTCCTAACATCTAACCTAAATATCTCCTTCTCTAATTTAAAGCCATTCCCCCTTGTCCTATCACTATCAGACCGTGTAAAAAGTCAGTTCCCCTTCTGCTTGTAAGCTCCCTTCAAGTACTGGAAAGCCAAAAAGAGGTCTCCCAAGAGCCTTTTCTTCTTGAAGCTAAACAAGCCCACGCAATTTAAGATACAGAGAAATATAGGTCTGCAAGTTTTATTTATAGAAATGAAAACCTATGTATGTTTATGCATGCGTATATTGTTGTGCTCATGCCACACAATGCATTGTGTAAAAATCATTATCTTCTGTGAAGATCACCTTCTGGTGGCTTGAAGCTACACAGATTAAAGAAATTGCTTTGTCTTTCACTGCACACTTAATTTGCCTGAATGTTAGCTATTACGGTAAACAGATTGTAATAAATGTGGCCTTGGAAAATTTAATCCATTTCTGTTATTTCCCTACAGCTTAAGTCTATAAAATGTGCCCAGTGGCAAGGGAAAATTAGCTACGTATAATAGAGAATGTCTATTACCAGCTTATCCATGGTTCAAAACAATGAAGATACACATCCCTTCATGATCTGGGTACATCTACAATCATTCCTCATCCCACGCCTTCACTGACAAGGTGAAAACAGTCTTTGTCAAGAGGAGAAAGATGCAACAGACACTACTGCAGCAGAATCGGAAAGAGACCATGTATGTGGTTTGCAGAAAATATCAGATGTTAACATAATTTGAATGCACTTTTCATATAACCAGAAATTGCTTGAGGAGATTGCTTGAGCCTGTTGTCAGTGACACAAGCCCTGCTGCATCAGGCTGTATGGGGCTAAATTTCCAATGTTTGCAGAAGAAAATAGGTTGAAAAAAAGACTGCCCTGGCAAGAAGAATAGTGATCTGATGGCTACTCTGGAGACCAGCTCTCAACCTCAAGGTGTACCTCCTGCCACTGCTGCCAGTGTTTTTGATGGTGCAATTTTGGTGAACGTGTTGAAACCCGATGTTAGCAACACACTTAATGACTATGCTACAAAATGTGTTCTGTCATACCTTTGAGTTGTAGCAGCAGGATTGTAGGCTGAGCTGGTTTTACTGCCAAAAGTCTCAAGGCTCAGACTAGAAGCAGAAAAGGAGAGGGAGTCAAGAGGTTTTCCAAACCTCTAGCACAAAGCTAGCAATATTTTTTTCAGCAGTGATAAAAAGAACAACCCCACACAACTCTCCATTCTAGCGGGAAAAAAAAAGATCAGTAAGCTGACTGTAGAAAGCAAAGGTGTAATTACTGCAGGTGATCAAGCTGCAGGGCGCAAACACATTTTAAGGCCTACCTTTCCTTCTGTTAGCAGGGAGAAGCAGACAACAGGAGCACCATGAAAGTCCAGCTGCACCAGAGTTCTCATGCATGGACAAACAGTCTGTGCAGAAGGGCATATGCACAGGCCAGGTTCCTGAGACATAGGAAGGTCTAGGGACACTCAGTAAAGACATGGCTTTTTCCCTAAGCATGTCAAGGGCTGTACCATTGTGCCATGGCAAACTGACTGCAGCACAGCTGCTCTCATTTGAAAGAGGGAAAAACAGGTACAAGGCAGGCACTAGAGGAGTGATCTGTGCTTTCATAGGTTGATCTTCAGGTAAATCAACAGACAATAGAATTCAGTCTTTGGCAGAGACCTCAAGATACTGCTGTACTGATGCCACTAGCAGTACCAGTAAGGCCACAATGCAGGGCAGTGCTCTGAGGCTGGGCAAAGCTGCTCTGACCCAACATAGCATGAGAGCAACAAACAGGACTCTGGTGGGTTTCTGCACATCATGCCTGCACCCAAGTTTCCTTTGTCTCAGAAAACTAATGGATTGAAACCACACTGAAAAAAGCCCCTTCATAAGTATGAGTGTGACAACACCAACTCACACTGCCCAGGGGAGCATACAAAGCAGACACAGAAGACTGAGAAAGACTTCATTGCTTCCTTATTCATTTGCTGCTGCATGCTTCTGTAAATTGCAAATTCCTTTTCCTGTCTCTTCTAAATGTTTATAAAGTTGTGTATATTACTGAAACCCAACAATATCTTCTTACACATACACCAATTTGGGTTACTACTATTAGGAAAGGAAAAGTCAACTTATCAACATCATAATTATTAACAGAAATTGCATAGATGACATGCCACACAGTATGTTAATTCCAATTTTTTTTTATTCAATTCACTACTTTAGTTTTCAGGAACCTTAGACAAGGCTATATGCATATAAAAAATAAGTGGGATGCAGCAACAGGCTGTAGTCAGTAGAGGGAAAACACCAGGACTCTGATTTTAGGCAAACCTCTGCTGGCAACATGAAAATGTCTAGCACAAGCTTCTTATATTCTTACTAGATGACATCCTAAAATGGTCACAAACTTCAGCCTTCATCATGAAACTCACAACTCTCTGTAAGTTTGTGTTTGCGTTTGTTGTTGTGATTAGACAGAGTAGCAAGAGGAAGGCAGATCAAAACCCAGTGTTTGAGTCTTGCTAAACTCTTGACCTCAGTGACATTAATCAACTGTAAGTCACAAGTTCTACTCCCTAAATGCTTGCTGTGTTAAAAAATTACTTATTTTATTGCTATGTCAGCACACACTTATTTTCTTTGTTCCCTCTTTCTTGCAGCAGGCTTATTATGAACCCAGAAGAGCCATACAATTAAGCAACTCAGATGCTGAAACCAAATGAACATCTCAAAGCAGCTGAATGTTATTTGTACACACGCTGGAATGTGCAGATACATTTGCATCACCTACATGAAGCACGCTTTATTCAAAGAACAAGAGACCAAAACCCTGCCTTGTGAAACTCCGGTTAAACTGATGCGGTTAACCTCAAGCAGGCTACACACTAAAATACATTCCAAAGAGCATAGTATCAACAGAGATCTGGCAAGATCTAGTGTAAAATAAATCACCACGTAACCAGTTCCTGTGCAAAACCAAGAGGCAGTGTTCCCCCTATCCTAGACTGTACAAAGCTGCTCCATATTAAGGGAACGGCCTCTCCAGAGCGTGCCTGTGTGTGGTCTGCTCGCCCTGTGCAGTGCGACCAGCAGCTCATGTGCATCAACCACGTTTGCTCAACTGCCATATGTGGCCCCAGGTCTGTGCTGCCGAATTACACAGGCGTGGTCAAGATTAATGGCACTGAGAAGTAAAGGAACTGCTCAAGTCACAGGGGGGCTTTGGGAAGGGTACCAAAAGACAAGAACAGTTCCTCTCATGTTAGATCATGCATTCACTCTAATGGTACAGGACAAGGAAGAGAATGCCTACTTATTCCTAGAAGTGTGAGAAAACAGGTTTGATGAGTACATTATGACTAGGATTTATAACACAATAAAAATGAAGAATATTTTATCAGGAAAAGATCATAATAAAAGCATCACTAGAATATTAGAAAGCTTGAGACAGTAACTGATAAGTAAATAGCAGGAGAGTAAGAAAAAGAGCATCCCTTACGTTAATCTGCAGAGCTCTATGAACTTACATTTCAGATTGCATCTTTCCCCTAAAAATACCTGTAAATTGTTTACAAGGTACGCGTACCAGGACACAGATGCGCACAGAAACATTCTATGTGGGACTGGGGATCAGCAACACTCAAGATTTGTTGGCCATAGTCTTCTTCCTTCTGCCATGTCTCTATACCATTTATCGGCAAATATTATATTTTCATGTGTGTAACAGGGAAAAGCTGAGTTTACACAGCTGCTGAGTTTGCTTGTGGTGCCCGGCCCAGCCCTACAGCACAGCCATCCCACCCACAGACATGGGAACTGGAAGGCAGTGCTCAGCCCTGTGCCTTTTACTCAAGGGATCAGTACATGCTGACCAGTGTCTGAGATCTCTCAAAACAGAAGAAAATACTCTTGAAATCTCTCTCTTTTCTCCTGTTTGACCAGACCAACTATGACATACTGGTCATTTGCTGCTGATTACAAGATGTTCTCTGGAGTGGGGCACCATTTGGTTGTTCATCCTGTCCACTGCACAGACAAGGGTCATGAAAGGAGTCCTGAAACCTTTCTGAAGCAGAAGGCCTTCTTACATAGCAAATCTGCACATAAGAGGAAGCAGCAAGCAAGCAAGCTTTCATACGACTTGGCTTTTCAACTTTTTTTTTCCGCTTGAAAACCTGTATATATCGCAGCAACACGGATGAGTAATAGACAGCGTAAGCAAACTTCTCCACATATCACCACCCCCAGCACTTCTCTGCCTGGGCTGCAGCTGTGACAAGAATTATGAGACCATCCAGGTCCAGTTTCTGTGTACATCATCAGCCTCATGCAGTTCTTCTAATGCTCAGCCAAGAGAGGTTTGGAGACGCCTGGTCATGTGCACAGTCATTTTGAGTAGGGAAGAGGATATGATATTGTTTTTAAAAATGGCCAAAGGCAACAGCAGAAGTTAAGTCTACTTCCTATTTTTTTTTTTTCTCCTGACATTTATAATCAGCTGTATGTTTTTAGCTTCTTGGCTGCTTCAACATATTCAAGCAGTTGTGGTAGTCAATGGCATTTTGTATTTATCCATTTTTGAGGCAAGGGGCAAAGGCTGTTCCTTTTCCATTTAGACATTATTGACTGTCTCTCAGCTGAGATGGATTGCAGCCACTCCAGTGAAATATACTTTAGTGAAAAACCACTCTGAAATTGCAGCTAATGGAGAACAGTGCTGTGTGGGGTTGGTATTTTCATTACTGTGAGTACTACCTTCTCCTCTGTGTGACAGCACTGCTTTAACGCCGACTGAAATGGATCATGAGGGCAGTGCCAGGATATAAGTGTCAGACAGGAGATCCCTAGGAAAGAGCATCCCCCTCTAACCCGGGACCCAGCAGCCTCTTCAGCAGCTGGCAGAGCAGATAGGTACACCTCTGGAGAGGTGATTTTAAACAACCTCAGATATTGTTCATGAAGAAATTATCTCAAAGTATAAATTAGCATTACTTGATATCTCTCATCCAAGTACTACCTGGATTGCAATTTTTAGTAAACCTGAAACGTGATGCCACGGCAATTATGTCTTACTGCAAAGTACAATGCATATAAAAGCAGGATATAGTGTATATTTGTGTATATATACAGATCTGCAGCACATAAAATCTCTGCTCACTGCTAGGGTGATAAAACACTCGTACTGTGCTCTCAGGTTCTGTGACATGAGCAGAGCTCGTTCAGTGAATTATGACATTGCATTAATTCATTTCAGGCCCAGCTATTAGCAAGCACAGCTACAGCTCCATTTCCATGTTCTGAGGTTTGCACATACAATAAATCACCATGGCAGCAGAGGGATTTATGGGGGCAGTTCCACACACACCATTTCATACATCTATCAAAGGCTTGTTCTGCTCCTTGCCTCAGCCACCACCCACAAAAATCTCTCTGAAGCTGCAGGTTCTGACATGCTCAGTGGGTCATGTTATGCAACTAGAGAGCGCCAGCGGTACCAAGGATTCGCAGGACATTTTGGAGAAATGCTTAACACACTCTTGCTGCTGCCTCCTTGTTCTTCCTTTACATTCCCAAGCACGATCAGCACACTCACATACTGAAATCAGAGTTAGGCAACCTATTTGTGTTGACCATTCCTACATCTTAAGGCCTTCCCCATGTGCCTGTTACCCTGGCATGGTGGTTTTAAGCAAGCAGGCACATAATCAGCAGATACAGAAGAAATTCCTCTCATCCCTAAGCAGTGCTTAGGAACAAAACAGACAGGACAGGGTTTTCAGAGAAACTCAGGAGCTGGCCTCCTAAGTCTCATTAAAATTGTCCAAGTGACTTCATCTTTTTTAAAAATACTAGCTGTAATTATTCAAAGAATGCACCAGTTAATATATTTGGATGTCATGACACTGGTTTATAAAAATAGGAGCCTCAACCAGGCTCCTAGACCCATACTGAGGCACTGAGGTAAGCATCCTGGTTTGCTGAAGTGCTGAATACCAGCCACTCCCACTGACTCATAGCATGTGCTCAGCACCTTGCTAGAAAAGCAGGCTCAAATTAGAGCAGTGAGATGAAACTATTAATCAGCAGAGCCTCAAACCAAACACAGTTCATCAGGGAAAGCAACGAACAGAGAAACATTAAGA
Organism: Lagopus muta; assembly: GCF_023343835.1. Taxonomy (NCBI): domain Eukaryota; kingdom Metazoa; phylum Chordata; class Aves; order Galliformes; family Phasianidae; genus Lagopus; species Lagopus muta. The sequence continues at coordinate 46,483,548 of NC_064437.1, read as the reverse complement.
CAACAGGGAAGAGTAGAAAGATTGCTTTGCAAAGACAGCTTTGGTTTGCTTCAGGAGACTTTCCTTCAGAAGTTTGACATCATTAGCATATGTAACAAAAAACAGTTTCACAAAAAAGCAGCCCTTTGCTTGAGTCTGCTAGGACAACAGTAACACCAGTTTCACATAATGCACAAGGCATCCCCAGAGACTAAATCATGCACTAAATCATGTTGACAAGAAAATCAAGACAGAAACCATGCAGGAGAGCTTTGGGAAATAAATCAAAAAGACTAGGTTGATTCTGCAATGCAGATCAGTGGTTATATAAACCAGTTTCCTCCAAAGTCATTTCAAATTGCTGCTATGGTATGTAAAAATGTAGAAAGGAAGGACAGAGGCAACGTGTCATATATGGCTATGAAAAATAAATAATCCTTGCTTAACAGCTTGGCAATTCTGTCCTGACTATGTCACCCCACTGCTATTGCTTCAGCAATGGGTGCCTGTTGAATATAGCATGTTTCTCAAAAATGTTTGAACTACCACATGCATTCCTAGCTTGCCTTTATATAGTTTATAAAAGGGTGAATGCTTGGCCTCTTTACAGAGACACATGGTAGCCATAAAGGTTTTCCAACTAGCTTCATGAGAATTCTCCAAGTCAGACGAGGCACAGGACAGGTCTACAAGAAACATCTGTTACCCAAGCCCCATTCTCTGCCACTGTGCTGGGGCTTGAGCCACATGTCCCAAAAACCTCTGCTCAGCCCTGGGAGCCAACTGCACCCTGAGAGCAATGAAAAACAAGAAAATACATCAAAGCCACGAGGCTACCCTCAGTCAGGTGGAGGTTTGTCAAGCTTTGATGGTAACAAGAGGCCTCCATGATCCTTCCAGTCTTTAGCATGATCAGCGATTCTGGCCTACGTAGCTTGGTAGATTTGTTCTCCTCTATAATTATATTTGATACAATCTTATTTTGACAAGTATCTACTCCAAACATACTATTATTTCTCAATATATTTTTCACAAAGCCCTACTTCATCTATTTTGCACCTCATATTCATTGCTTTAGGCAGTTCCCACCCCATTGTCCTTGCACTCCATGTTCCCAAGACAAGACATTCAGGGAGTAAGGGAAAAATGCATGAAAAAGGTGGCATGAATAACAACAAAGATGGGTGTGCTTCCATAAATCAGTAGTCACTATGGTCACAGATGGCCTCCAGCTTCAAGACTATCAGGTGACAGTGATTTGTGGGCAGTGCAGCAGAGAAGAGCCTTGGGGAGGCTTGAAGGACAGCTGGGGGTGGCTGAAGTGCAGCAGCATTACAATAGAAGGTGCCTGAGTGGAAAAAAAGCAATCAAACAAGGAGATACTTATTGATGGTACAAAGCAGAGGCATGGAAAATTGGGGGCAATTGCTTAAAAAAAAAAAATAAAATAAGGGTGAGGCCTTAGCTATTGAAAAAGAAACTGCTTCTCTGGCTTTGCTTATGCACCAAAGCTGATATTCTTCTAGTGAAATAAGATTTTTGGCTTGTTTTTGGATATCTAGCTTAACTAATGTCAACAAAATTTTTCTTTTCTTTCATAGAGAGATGAATATCCACATTCTGAAAACCATAACTTTCACCAGGACAGCAGAGAGAGCTGAGTATATTAGTATATTAAGAAACAAGGTACACAAGAAATTAATCTGGTTCAATATGATTTAATAATTGGTATCCTTGCTTAAACATAGCATCTTTCACTATTACCATGCTTCGGTTTGGGTAGTTCTTACTGAATCCCAGCTGACAGTTGTGCTACTAGCAAAATCCTTTGGAGCAAGTTTTGTAGACAAAGATAGCATCTCTTCCTAAATCAAGTAATACAATTGACAAAAAACAGACACATTTCTGGTGATGTCTGCTTCCTAAGTCTTTGAAAGAAACACTCCATCATTCCCAGTGCATTTACTCTCTCTGACCCTTTGACACAAACCTGTGACTATGCCATTCAGCTTGCTAGCAATACAACTACAGAGAATAATGACAGCCTGGATGAGACACAGGCATGTACAGACTTCTTAGGATATGTTCAGTCTGCTTATGTGACTGCTTACCTCTGTAACAAAGATGTTCTTTGAAGAAGTTTGTTCCAAAGGACCTACCATCTAAGAAGCCAATATCTAATGTTTCCAATAAGCACTGTTCTGGGGTGAATCTCCAAGCCTGAGCCCCAGCACACTCTAGGCCTGCCAGAGACATTTCAGTTGCCTCTGGGAGTGAACAAGAGAAGGGAGCCCCATTCAACTATCACTGAAGAGCTAGCAAACTGTTACCTAGCTTTTCTCTGCATCCACGAACAAAAAAGTGGTAAAATCCTGTTTGCTGATTACCTTGCATTTCTAGAAAGATGGAGAGTAATTTCACACCTTTCTTACTACCAGGTACTGAGGATAAGCATTAAAGCATAAGATGCTATGGCTTTAGGAGGCACACACTGGCTCACCTCTGCATTACGCTCACCTACAGCACCTGCTCTGTTTTTCCAAGACCAAAATTCTGCTTCTGGGCACGTATCAGAAAGTGACAGCCCAAGTGGAGTGCTGCTGTTCAAAGAGAAACTTCAAACGAGCTTACTGTACTTGAAATACAGACACTGCACACCGTTACCTTGAAAAATAAAAAAGAAAGGAGAGAAGGAGCACCTCGTTGTTACTGCCGTGGTAGGACAGTCTCTTCCAGCAGCAAGTATCTGCTATTGTTACTTAATGACCAACTCTGACTTTAGCGCTTGTAATGAGGAGGTAAGTGGGAGGCAGCAGGAGGCTTTCCCAAACCAAAAGTTTGTGTGTGCAAACAAGCTGGAACAAGGCCAGAACTGGTAATGCAATCTATGCACACATGAATAAATCTAAATGCTAGCTGCTATTTTCCCTCCCTCAGCTATTTTGAGTTTGTGTCACAGGGGAGTTTGTACATGGCTCATACTTTTTCCAGTTGTAGACTACAAAGTGCTGCAAAATCCAGGAATCATTTAAGGACAAATTTCTCCAGAATCAAAAAGCAAATAAAGTTGCAAGTCACAAGGCCTACAAAATCCCAATCCAAATCCAACACCCAAGTGCTGCTTTCTTGCTCTACATCTGAGAGAAGAGAGGAAACCAAAGGCATCCAAAGCAACATTAAGTCTTAGTAAGCCAGTCAGTCCGGTCAACCTGTGAAAAGGTGATCTAAGGGAATACTGAGGTTCTTTTGGGACCCCATCTAGTAATCAGAACAACCAATGTCTCTTTGGAGCCACAAGTGCAAGTTGTTGGAGCACAAGTGATGTGCATACATTATATTTTCCCTTCCTGTTCCACAGAGGGAAGATCTTGTACATCATTGGTGCCTAAAAGTACAAGTTTCTTTATTTTCCCTGCCCTGTTTTTCAGCACGCATGATGTTCATGAACCTATGTAATACAACCTCAGAAATCCCAAGAGAAAAGTTCTAGCAGCAGCAGCAGCAAGTGCTCACCTCCTTACAGGAGAAATGGACATAGAATTGTCAAGTAACTGATAGGGTCTTAATTGCTTTTATATAAATGCCATATTCTGCCTGTTTTCTTTCCCCTTTCTTTTTTTTTCCTAGTTTCTTTCTGTACTACAAGGTATGTTTGCTCTCCTTCACTGTTTGACTTCCTTAAATTTCTTTTTCACATAGCTTCTCTTCACAACCAAACTCCCTTTATTCTGACAGAAAGTATTTTCTATCCACCTGCAAACTCTCCTAAATGAAACAGCCTTGCTCTTTGCCCTATGTGATTATCATTCCCATAAAAATGAGTAATATTTTGTACATACTCTTCCTATTTTATCCAGGCACCTGTGAAGCACGCAGCACAGAGGGGTGGTTTTGCCTTTTCTATAGCAACAAACAGCCTTTCTGCTTTAGAAGCAGCAGGTAATAGGTTTCACACAGTGCAGGGTCAAACACATGAAGTGTGAGTGATCTATCACACATAGACTTCTTTTTACACTCTGTTATCAGATGTACCTCTTTCAGAAGATGTCTGTGTAGATCCCTATTATCCAAATATAAACACAGAGGTACTTAGTTCTGAACCCCAAGACTCAAAGTTCCTACAACATTCCAACTTTCAAATGACTTCATGTAATCCCAGGTAACCTAAGAGTCTATTAATTATTCCTGTTGACAAAGGAGGAAGCCCTTGAAGAGACAGGTGAAACCTGCTCAAGGCCAGCTAGCACGCAGCAGAGCTACAACCATTATTTTCTCACCTCATCAGGAGTCTCAAACCATGCAGGCATTTGTGAGCCTGAGCAAAAGCTCAGCACATGCAGGCAGAGGGCAAACTATAACCAAACATAATTAGCTTTATTTTGCAAAAAGCATTGCACTTAGTGGGCTCTTTTTCTACTGCTGTGTATCAGGATAATTCAATGGCCGCAGTTCCCAAAAACAGTGCTGGTGCAAGTTGTAACACTCACAGCCTTCTACAAAGTACCAAAATCAGAAATGTTTATTTAAAACTGACACTCCAAATGCACAAATCACATATCTCAGCGATATAACCATCAAATAAATTAAGCGTGGTGAGAGAGAAAAATGCTTTTTTTTTTTTATTTGCATGGCATTAGGAATGCAGTAGCACAGAGCTAAGAACACAGCCGCACTGGGGAAGGAGAAGAAATAAAAGAAAAAGAACAACAGCAACTGCAAAGAGTAAAAACTGAGTGTCCGTGATTGCAGGTGCCTAACGTGAATATTCTTGAGCCTACATGACTTTCCTCACAAGTACTGAGTGCCCACAATATATAGAATTTTTGAAAATGGCTCTTAAGTGTACATGGATATCAATTTCAATACATCAGGGGTGACAATTTGTCCAAAAGTTACTTCCCCCCATCCCATTCAACTCTAGCATCAGTGGTGTCAGCAATTTCTCTTTTTTGCTTAGTTTCCCCAACAAAAAGGAATGACTTTCCTGTATCTTAACATTTTGGCCTCCCTGGTTGTGTAACAAGAGATATTTAAAACAAGCCAAGGATGGGCCCTGTGTAGGTACCATGGAATGGGAAAATGAAGTCAATCTACCACTGCCTTTTTGGTGGCAAAGGAAAAGGGCCTTCTCTGACTCTACTTCCCCCTTTGCATAATGCTGGAAAGATTTACCCCTCCACTGTAATATTGGGGGCGATGCTTTTTCTTCCTTCCCCTCACTTCTCCACAGATAGAAGCAGATCTTACACAGATTCTTCTTTTTAAGATTGCTGCTAGAAAGCGCTTCAGAAAATAATTTCTGTTTCTTAGCACTTCTGCTGAAGGCAGCACCAAGAGCCCAGGCTGGTGGTTCCAGGGAGCAGAGTCTCCTTACCACAGCTTTCAGGTCACATCACACAAAGCTGGAGCACAAGGAGAACACTGAAGCTTCTCCAGAGACATTATCTGATGGGAAAGCACAGTGTATGCCTCTCAATGCCATCTCTCAATTTTATGGCCAGAACTGAGGAAGAGCTATTGAGCTCCATTACAAACTTGTTTCCACTTTGTGCTCTAAATTAAACTTAAGTTAAATATAAAAGTCCCCCAGCAACCCATCACCACGCACCCCACCTCCCACATGCACACCCTGTTTTCTTTAAGATAATTTAATTCCTACATAAAGACTGCAAGTCTTTCAAATATAATGGGAATAGGAAGGGTAAATATCTTATAGTCTTGTTTCAGAGGAAGAGGGTTGTTAAGTACATGCTTTTATATTCCACCTAAAGATTGGACCATACAGATTAAAGTTCATGCTCTGTCATATCTCAAACATGGCTTTTCAAAATAAGCACAAGCCTTTTAAAGCAACAGCAATAAAGAGCAGATCAAGTATCAATCTGTTTGCTCCCTGCTAATCCATACTTAGTACAGCACCTAGTACAGAAACCTTGCTCTCCAGCTGCTGGTTGCACATTGCAAATTTGCATTTGTTACCACTTTCTGCAAGTTTCACAAACTGAATGAGTGCAACAGTATTTGAATGAGCACTGGCACAGGAAAGGAACTTCATCACTGAAGTGGTGCTCCAGCCTCAGCTTTTGAGGGGGGTGTGAAGATCATAGTGGTCAGTACTGATCTGGCAAATGCAGGGCTTCTCCTCAGCAAGAGCTTCTTACAGCTATGCAAGGGACTTTCTAGGTGCTAGTGCTCCAGCCAATGCAGCTGCCACAGAGACTTTTTTTTTCTTCACAGCCTACAGTCTTCCAGACAAAAGATACTAAAAGCCTCAGGGACTGTAAGCCAGCTCTAGCCAATTGACAGCTGTACTATTTATCAACCCTCTGAGAATCTGTCCCCAGATGAGCTATGACTGTCATTACAGCTGAAGTTGCATAGATGGCATGAACTTTGCTGCTACATGCTGCTACATCTTCTATAATTTTGCCAATGAGCATATCCAATCTCAGTTTAAATTCATTGGAGGTTTTCAATGCAGTAAATCACTGCAGCACGAGACCGCTAGCTCTGACAAAGAGGCATCAGCCTAGTTTCTTCTATGGGAGTTCCAGAGATCAAATCTCTTCCTCCTGCAGCACATCCCAAGAGGCCTCAGTGAATGGCTTTCCCCAGAAGAGATGACCCTGGATCTGCTCAACAGTGATAAGAGTTCACTGAGGGACAGCCTTTTCCTTGCTTTCCTAAGCAACACTGATATCAAAATCAGGCTTGATACCATAAGAACACCTGGAATCCTAGATAGGCTGTTTTAAAAGAGGAGCATGGCTTTGTTTCATTAGCACTGATACAGCCCCAAAAAATTCTTCAACAACCTGCCTTCTTTCAAATGGTTTGTGCTGGCAGCTTGTTCCTATGCACCTCTGCAGCTCTATAAGCCAAATGTTGCCTCATTCTGTGCCTGCCGCTCTCTGGTTTGGGCAACGGGGCAGGAATTGTTTTGAAGCAATCCCTCCTGCTCCCTTCCCCCTTCCAGTAATGAAGGGTCTCAGAGATAAGCTAGGAGGAGATGTGATGCACTGCAATCCTCCCACCACCATGTATTATAGCTCCCTGTAAGTTACACACTGGCAGTTTGGCTTTGGGCAAGTCCCTTTGACCCATGCTCATTTCTCTTGCAGTTCACAGAACAAAAGGTGGGATGACACTTACTGGCCTGAAGATCCTGGAGTTGGACCAGACATGGCACAGCATCTCTCCAATGAAGTCACCAGAAATACTGCCCACCACAGTTCCCACTAATGCCTGGTGCAGCTGTCAGCTCCATGCGCTGTGGGCTTTACATAACCACACATATTGCCACAGCATTAAGCCTGTTTGGAAACCTCTGATCTAGCATGTGTTGATTTGCATTATAAAGCATTTGATATCAGAAGTCTACAGGAATTAAATCCTAGAAAATGTGGACATCATACTGCTGTTTGCTACCACAGTAATTACGTGGCTTGCACTGTGGTTTTACAGCTACTTTCCAAACAAACAATCAGGAAACACGAAGGAATTTTCTACGCTTAAATACTGTTCATGGAACAAGATCACCTCCAGCAGTAGTGGGAACTACTGCAGTTCTAGCTGGAATAAATGCCACAGTATTTTTTTTTTTTTTTTTTTTAAGAGGAACAGAAATGGGTTGATAAAAATTCTAATCCACATGATCTGCATTCAAGGACTCCGTAAAAGACTCACTGTTCAAAACATGACAAAATTACAATACTTAGTCATGCCATTTCCATTGTTCTCACCACTCTTCTGGAATCTGCAGATGTTCAAACATTTTGCAATACAGACAAACCCTCCCATCACTGTCGTTTACTCATCTTACTATCAAGCCATTGCTAAGCATTTCTGATCCCAAAGATCTGTATCCACGGAGCAAGAATGTAGAGGCACTGCTGGGGGCTCCTCATGTCCCAGAAGCCAGAAGGACCACTTGAACAAACAGCAACTGTTTCTGCCAGTAATCTCTCCAATTCTTTGTGAAAACAACTCAGTCAATGTTGTTCATTTTTATTAAAGAAGAGATCACTGGGACTGATGGAAGAAGAGTCTAAGGTGAAATTCTTAAGTGATACATTTGGTTAGCTACCAATGACACTGCTAGGAATAAGATGGCCATAGAAGATGTGAGGAGGCAAAGGCAGTACATAAGTTATGAAAAGGGACTGTTTAGTTAGATAAGAAGCTTGAAAAAGGATACAGTTTCATATCATACTCCCAATCAGAAAGACAAATCTTTTTTTTTTTATGACAGCAGAGCATTACTGTGAAGAGACAGTACTAATCATAAGGCCCTGAAACCTTTATAGATTAACTGTGCTAATTATAGTCAATTGCAAGCCACATACTTAAGTCCCAATGGGATGCACAGGGACTATATGCTGAAATCTACAGAAGAGGAACATCCATAAAGGTATTCTAACACCACTTCTCAGAAAACAGCTGTTCTATACCTTCTTTGGAAGATCCAATTCTGAAGCTATTAGGGCTGCTTGACATCTGATGCTCAGTTCTCAGCAGATTTAAAAGTCCACTCAGCCTGGGAGTTCTCCCCTGAAAGGGAATCCTCCTGAATCCTTCTTTCTTCTCCAGCTCTTCCAGCAGGAAGCACAGCTGGGAAAGCTAGCAAAGACGTAACAGCTCCTCTGTTCCCAGCTTTGGAAATAATGGGTCAGCAACACTCTATAGAATTCTCTGAGAAAGGTGCTCCAATACATTTTTTCCGGGACAACTTCAGCACAGTTTGCCACAAAGCTGGGAACCACTGTGTTCCCTGCAATCCCATCTTCTCAGCCCTAGTCCCATCTGCATTCAGCATTTAATTACATTTGAGAACAGTCTCACGGGATACGGGTCTTTAAGGGTGCTGGTGTTTCCAATTAATTCAGAATCCCACTAGATAACATCTGCTCACAGACACACAGTGGCTGGCACAGAGCACAATGCTTGACTACCATTTCATACACACATGCCAAGAATGCCTGCAGATGGAAAGCAGAACTTTGTTAAAACTCACGAAGTTTTTCCCCATAATTTAAAGATCTATTTTGAACACTGTAGCCAAACATTTGTAGATATACCCATACAAAGAGAAGCCCTCTTAGTTTACACTGGATGACAATCACTCCAAATAAAAAGGGCTGCCCTATTTTTATTGATTGCTCAAAGTGACTAACTGGGAATTTTGGTAATATTTTCAGAGATGCTTTTATAGTAATAGGGAAGCCATTTTAGACTCTGCACTGTGTCCTCCTTATCTTCTGCCCATCACTCCACTGTAAATATTCAACACCCTCCCTTAGCTAGGGCATGCTGTGAGGCTTTGCTCAACTTGTTTACTCATCTCTCTTAGCTTAGATCCAATTTTTGGGAAAGTCCTAGGAGAAAAGCACTCAAACCCTGCTGAAAGTCAGGAGAAGTAGGCATCTGGGCTGTTGCAGCCTTCCTCACCAGCATTCATTCAAGGAACTATAGGAGCAAGGCATTAGGTATAGCAGAGTTTCTGGTCCAGCCTAGAGTTGAGCTCCTCAAGCAAACAACTGGGATTCAAGCAAAACAATAGTTCTCAGACTACTAAATTAGATTATTCTGAACTACATGACTGCAAATTAGGGTTGCTGGTACCCAATCTAGCTTAGATAGGTCTCTTTAGAAGTAATTTTCTCTCTACCTTCCTCTTGGTCATTGCCAGCACTGCAAAAAAAGAAAAAAGGCAAGTGCAGGATTCTGACAAGAGCACAAACAAAACATGGGTCAAGAGACATAAGAACAAGAAAATTCAAGCATTTTATTTTCTTTTGAGAAAGTGCTTTCAGCTACAGCATCAATCCCTTCTTCAACTTATTCAGCTCTTCCTTGGCTACAGTAGTCACGGACCAGCAAATATAAGGCAATGCAATGGGGAAAAAAAGAGGACAAATCCACTTGTATGGGAACTCCACTAGCCCATGGTATTATTTGAGGTGTGAATTAGCCTAAGTAGTTTATCCCCAAGTCATTTCCATTTTCAAACTCCTATGCCAGCTAATTCTTTCCAGAGGCAGAAAGCCAATTGCCAAATCTTATCTTAGTAGTTAGTTAAGCACAATGCTACACCTTGAAAACCCATTTTGGGTGAAGAATTGGGCTTAGAAAATGATAAACAGGATAGGAGAGTTCAATGCTATGTAACCACTCCTCAAGCTCCTTACAAAAATAAACCACTACACCCCTAAAGCAAAACCTTGACCATGCAAGATACCAGAGCTCTTAGCTTGAGCACTCTTTATACACAGCAGGAGGAGATGTTATCAGGAGCAGGTCAGCCAACAGAAACAGCTGCTAACACAAAACACGTTTGTGTCTGATCCATTGTTTCTGAACACCCAGGGAGAACCAGAGGGTGTCCCTCACTGGAACAGAACGACCCCATGTAACAGCAAGAAGCTTTGCAAATATCATTAACTACTATTGAAATCAGCAAGACAGTGAAAAAACAATGTGAAAGCATACGTATGCTTTATCACAGCTCTGCCACTGCTCCTCCCTACAGGCAAGCACTGTCCCAAACAATAAGAGGGAAGGAAGCTGCTGTCCAGTGCACTGCAAACTGATGCAAAATGCACAGCAGGAGCCTGCATCAGACTGAGGTGCCAGACACAGCAAGATCTGGTGAACAAGGGTACATGGGGACAGGTATCATGCCTCACACAGACAATCCACATTTGGAGTAACACTGTTTCCATACACACCCTGATAGGCTATGGCCCACACAGGTGGGTTTCTGTAGTGTGGAAAGCCACCTATGCCAATGGAAGATGACTAAGTGTTTAATCAGAATAAGATACAAAGATGTCAAACTTGGTGATGATCTTTGGCACACCAAGAGCCATGCAAGAGCCTGCAGAAAAGTCACCCAGAGGACAAGCAGGAGTTATGTTGCTGTAGGTCATGTGGCCAGAATAAGTAGAGGTATAAAATAGGGAAAGTAGATCGTAGAGGAGAATGTAAGAAGATATGAGATGGAGCGGTCCCACCCAAGGATGTGCTGCCAATATTTTAAAATAACAGCTCCCAGAAGCACCACCTTGTCACGTGAGGGAGCCCACGCAGCAGGAGCGGCCGTGCTGCAGAGAAGCGCTGGGTGGGTTGAGGAATGTTTGCTCTTCCCTTGTTTTTCCCCATTTAAACAGCGTTTTCATAAACACTACCAAGGAGGGAAGTGACTCCTCTTGGCAGACAGGTTCCTCCTAGTTAAATTGGCTGGAAGCATGTATTCTCTGCTCCTGAAAGCCAGAGTGAGAATGCTTGATTGCTGTGTGCAGTGCTCAGCAGGCACAACCCAAAGAAGCGCTGGAGCTCTATGCAGGAAGTGTGTGATCCTTCCCCTGCAGTTCTCCTTCCCCTCCCCAGTTACCTGCTCTTCCAGGGTAAAGAGATGCATTTTAAAAGCAACATAGTTTTACATTACAAAATTCTGTGCATGAACCTCAGATAACTGAGCAATAACCAGAAAATGCAGTGTGGCCTCTTCGACCTTTGCTGGTTCCTGACATTTCAGGGACTACCCTGCTAAGGCACCATTGCCCCCAAACTCACAGATTGACACAGACTTACAGGGTGCAATAAGAAGGCCTGAGACTTGCCCCACAGCCCCTCTTGTTGGGCTTTCAGTTGTTTCTTGAACACTGTAAGTCTTCAGAAACAGAAGAGATCCCAATTATCGGTCCCACACCAGGTTCTGGGAAAAAAAAAATAAATCAGGACTCATCAGCTCATTTTATGCTTGGTAAGAAGGGGACAGATTAATCTATCTGGTATCCTTCTGCCTTTCATAATTCATAGCCAGGTGTTGAGTTGTCCTCTAGGGAAGGATCCTTCAGGGCTGAGATACTGAGGTATTACAAAGCAGTTTATGTTGAGGCTTCTTGTGATTTATGCGCTGTATGATCAGCCAGAATCAGTCTCTAGGGTTAAGCTTGCAGGTACTAGTTTGCCATAGACAGAAATAGTAAGTGATCTAAGCAAGTATTTTGCTGTTTAATATATAACCTAATTAAGAGATTATAATGTATTTAGGAAGCAACGTAAGGTCCATGCCCTGTAAGACATTTCTTCTAATAAGGGAAAATCACTTTTGTATAGGTTTAGAACGATTAATGAAAGGAAACCAGCATTAGAAAAATAAATAAGAACCAAAACATGCAGGAATTTTGGCAAAGAAATAAAGAGACCCACTAGCAAATGAAAACAGCACTGTGATCTGGGCTGAAAATAGTTCCTCAAGGAAATGTATCATCTTTGGTATATTAGTAAATCCATGTGCACAGCATTTGGGAAATGTCACACAGTGCTGAAGATGCTGAAAGAACTGATAAGAGAAAGTCAGTGTTACCATCAGGTATTCAAAAGGGTCAGGTTTTTCACCCTCGAGTGAAACAAAGGTAATCTTGTTTCAAAGAAAGCATGATGAGAAGAGATTCGTGCTGACTGCAGTGTAGGACTGCTCTTTGCGGCACAGAAAATAGTGACAGCAGGCAAAGCCTGGCAGCTTAAACATAATCTGCACTAATAGGCTGAACTTGTCTAAAGGGCCCGAGGGAGGGTCACAGCCAGAACCCACAGTCTGAAAGGGCTAAAAGTCAGCTTTGGCATCCTTATCAGAATCCAACCATATCCCATCAGAGCCAGGAAGAGGAAACCTATCTGTAACAAACTGCTTTCTATCCAGAACACACACAACCTGAGCTGCTTTGCCTAGCCAGCTTCCCCAGCAGACAACAGCATTCCTTGTTTCATGATGCTGAACACCCTGCTCTGCATTTTGGAAGCAAATCATTATTGGTAACTGGAGGCCAAGACTTCTAGCATGCAAATAAATCACACCAAAGCACCAGGCAGTCTCGAAAAGCTGTATTGAGTTTCTACTCTTCCAACTGCAGAGCATCTGTTTCTATAGGCGGCAGGCTAGATGGCAAAGGACAAAGCACAAAGCAGAATAACACTAATATGCAGTTTCCCACGGCTTGCATCAAGTTCAGCAATGAGCTATGCCACTGCTGCCTTGAGCCAACCCTGATGCATCACTCAGCTCTCCAGAGCCACCTTCCCCTTAACCCTGCTAACAACAGCACCTGCCAGGGGTCATGCTCTGCAACTGCAACTCAAAACCACACACCTTCAGTTCAGGAGGAGGAAGACACCAACCCTGATAGCTGAGGACTTCAGAGGGAGAGTTTGTTTTGATATAAAAGCGTGAGATAAAGCTCATTTCATTCACTTCTTGCAGTTGTTCATTTACCCACAGTATTTATAGTTCATACATCATTTCCAGTTTAAATGTGCTGACTTCTGCTTGCCACTGCCATTTTTGAACAGCAGTTACTAGGATCCTCAACAGATAGCTGAAGAGCAACTTTTTTTCCCCCCTCCTCTCATCAAGAAGGAAATCTGGCTGCATGAACCAGACAGAAGGCAGGTTCTGGCCTATTTCAGAGGCTCCACCTCAAGAATTCCCCTGCAGGATGAGGCCTGGCTGCTGACAGGATTGAGTCGGTGTCTGATAACAGCACTGGATTGGAAAACACTACTGACTGTGTATCCACATGCATAAAGCAGTATTGCAGTTGTAAGGCCTTTTTTTGTTTAAGTACAGCAACCTTGTCTAGTTATCACCCACCTTTCAAACTTTCTCCTTAAGCTTTTCAGTCTCAACTGCTTCTTCATCACACCAGGAGGAGGTTTTTCCATTAGCTTGCACCGTATTCTCTTTTTTTAAAATTGTTTGTCACTACAGCCAGCTTAGAAGCTTTATCTTAAGTGTACTTTAACACAATTTCACATCAGCTGCCAGGTCTTAGTAACACAAAGAGGGCAAAACGTTTAATACAATTTTGTTCCTGAGACACAGCTCTATACTATGTGACAGTTATCGCAGCTTGCCAGCATAAAGCAACCTGATGATCTCAGGTGCTTCCTCAGATTTTGAGTCATTTGTTCAATGTTTCAAGTTAGTGGGCAAAGTAATTGCTACATGAAGGATTTCAGAAGAGAAAAAAAATTTCAGCTATTACACGGCATAATTGAATATTCATCACATCAAAGGCAGTGATCAAACACCTTTTGCAAGGAGGGTAACATGAAATGACCAACATTTTACTTTACACAGATAGTGATGCAGTGAATGTCACTGCTGAGCCCATTTAAGCAGCATACTGTAGATAACAAGGCCAACCTCACTGTTACCTCACATCAGAAATTAGGAGTTGATAAGCATATTGATGTAGTCATTTTTAAAACATACATTTTAAGTGTTCCCTGAGTCTAGCAAGCCTTAAGGAAGCAATCCCTATAGAGAAGATTCAAATAGTTATTTTGTGCAGTGTTACTAGGCAACATTTGGATCATCTTAAGCAGCTGCCCACACTTCCACAGGATCAAACAAAGGACAACACCACACAGCTATGGGCAGAGCTGGACCCCCACAGTGCAGACAACAGAGAAGGCAGCAACATAACTGTAGGAGTGTTGCATAACTCCCACTTTGTGCAGATTAGGTGGTACTATAGGAAGCCTATGGTCTTTTAAGTCTCCAATATGCTTTTCGTCTCACAAAGTTTTGTCCTACTTGTACAAGAAAGTGACTGATTTCTCATTGGTTATCTCTCATGAAATCATTTTCATGTCTCCAACTGAGGACAATATAGCTATCTTTTTAGGTTTCCTTTCCAGATCTGCAAAAAGATGTGAGCTAGTCAGACTCTGGTAATCTCAATGAAGCAGTAAAGATTTTTTCCTAGAGCTTTTGCATCATTCTTGGGCACAGACATTTTATGACCAGGTAAAGTAAGAGGTCCATCTTCCTTCAGATTTAGCTTTGGAAAAAAATGTAAGCTCAGTTCTTAAAGTTGGGAAGCAATGGAAGACGATAAAGTACCAGCAGGTTTGTCATGTTACTGTTACAAGTGCTCTATGCAAGGAGTATGAACAGCACAAATATTTCATAGCAAATAGGTGTAGGAGGACCCAATTAGCAAACCCACATCCCTTTATTTTGCAAAACACAACTGATTGACACATCTACAACTACCTTACTAAAGTCTCTACATGACACTGTACTTACTCTGTACTTGATTCTGTTTAATTCAATGGAACTATTCCTGAAAAGTTGTCAACTGCATTGGGAAGTATATAGAATATAAATGGATTTGCAAAAGTTGTGGTTCAGATTTTTGAGTGTGCTCAAAGTCATGGTTCTAATTAGTTTTGCAAAATACGCTTGAAATCTCACATTAAAAATTGCTTGTGACAACAGAATTCCTCAATGATTTTTCTTTTTCCTAGAATTTCTGCTTTAAAAATATACCAGACTTTGAATTTAGAAGTGAGCTTTTCCACTATTTGAACTTCTGGAAGCATGAGTTAATTGACAATTTTAAAGGCAGCCAATTCAGTCACCAACCACTTCATGTCCATCCTCCCAATCTATACAGTATCCACCTGTGGCTTACTGCACGATTTGAATCACACATGAGTACACAAAATAATGTGCAAGTACTGATGCAAACAATTTACAGAGATTTCAGTCTTCTCTTCCCAGAAATATTCCTGTAAGTAGAAAACTGCATGGTTAAATACTAATAAATGGCAAGTAAGATTCAAGGATTGTTTGCTTTGCAGGTTGGTTTGTGTTTTTTGTGCCATCTTTTATTCTTGCAGAAAAGAAACTGGGGCACGTTCTTATTTCTACCATGCACAAATCCAATACAGCTGAGCTGTTACCAGCTTATGGCCTGAAACTGTGGCAGCTCTTTTGACCCAGGTACTGGGATGACTAACACCAACCAGGGATCCAACCCATTACACTCTGTCAAAAGGGGAAGATTGAAAAGTGATTCCCACATTACCAGGTTGTGTACTTTTCTTTCTATTCTTTGTCCACAGTTTTCTATTGGTCTAGTTCATAATTTAGTAATTGGAGTGACATTTTACATTTGTTTCTACTGTTATGCAAGTCCCCAACACCTCCCCCCAAATTTCTTTAGATTCAAGTTTAGAAACAGTACTCTGCCTACTAGACTCTACAGAATTATACCACCTTCTGTGGCATAGTAACTGATGAGGTTGTCATCTGAACAGATCAGGGGAAAAAAATAAGCAAGAGAAAACCAACTCAGACAAATAAAAGGCTCCAAATCTTTGCTGCCTGTTAACACAGAGCTGTCTCAACAGAAGGCTTGCTGGATCCAATAGCACTGGATGCATAATACCCACTGTAACTGCTGTGATTATCAGTTTCATGAAAACAGTAGGATGCAATATACTGAATGAATATCTGTATTTGTCACAATCATTTAATACAATAAAAAGTCAAAATTCCTACCCTGCAAACTGCAGGTTGTCTGCAGGGCACCATGAAGAATCAAAGACTCAATTGCATCAATTGTTACTATAGTAGAATCTACTTTTTTCCTGAGTCCATGTCCAAGGTGGAGCAACGGCCTCATAAAAGACTACTACTCTTACCATATCCATTAATTACAGTTTTAATGATTTGTTATTACTGTTTTTTTTTTTTTTTTTTTTTTAAAAAAAACAAGGTTATTAAAGGCTGTTGCTATAGCTTTATTCAGTCTGCTTGCGCAGCTCCCAGACAGGTGACTCTTTATAATGTAGTATTTTGCATTTACCATAAAAAACAATCCTAAACTCACAGATGCCTGTTCAGGAAGTGCCTAAAAGAGGACATAATCTTCAGCTGAGATTTCTGAACTATGATTGCTGAGCTAATCTGAGCCACAAACACATCCACAACCCTAGCTAAGGTACCACATATTAAAGTTCCACCTCCTGAATGAGAGTCCTTAGCATTTGACCCCCTCACGCAAGCTATTTTTCAAATCTGACCTAGTCTGCCAACTCTTTTAATCCACCAGCCTTAGAGAAACAAAGGAAATACAACTCACAGAGTCAAGACAGGGAGTCCCACATGATAACCTGAAGGGCTACAAAACAAAATTCTAAATCAATGAGAACTGGCAGTGACTTCATGCCAAATATTTCACTAGCATAAACAGATGCAGTTTCCAAAGCTATGCCAAGTTGTGGCCACTTACTCTGAGAACATGACCTTTTTCACTCCAGCTATTCCTACTCCCCCCTGCCCACAGTCTCTTCTTTGTTTTGGCACACAGCCCAGGACCACATGAACCAGTTATGCTGTTATAATACTCCAGTCTTAGTTTCCTGTAACTGGTAAAAAAAAAAAAAGTCAAAAGACACATCATGGAGGCCTCATAAAGAGTTAAAATCTAAAAAGCACTCCTAGAAAAAGAACAGGTTGAAAATAGCAGCAAGGGGCTAGATCTTACAAGACATAAAATGCTGAAAACTGAGGATTCAAGCTCAGTTTGACTGTAGAAACAGTACAGGAGGCAGTACAGTTTCAAACATGCTTCAGGACTGATCAACAGTAATGAGTTCAAAACTGCACTACATTTTGGTCAAGCAAAGTGCTCAGCACGCAGGGATGTTTGTTAGACATCAGACTAAAGCTTGAAAAGGGATTCAGTTAACTGTTGCTACACAGGGACTTTGTTAATTCAAAGATGCCTCATCCAAATACCCACATACTCAAGGACTTTAAGTCTAAACAAGCCAATAGGTCAGAAATGTAGGCTTTTCTCTTAATCTAATAGGGGGGAGTTAAATGTTATCTAGATTAGTCACCATTTAAGGATTTTGCTGTCTCTTTTCAGGCCGCGTCTTCAATTTCTCTAGGAAAACACTTAAAATAGCAACTTTGAACAAACTTTGAATAAAGCATCCTTATAGCTAAGACTGTTTCTTGACTTGCAAGTCCATTTATGGTCTGAATCAAGACTCCTATCTTACATCCCTCCTCTTCCAGTTGAACAAGGATTTGACAGTCTCTCTTGCAGAATGTCACTTGATTTTAGTTTTATAACCTAGCAGTTCACAAAGATCTTAATGTCAAGCTGCATTAGTACAAGACTTATTGGATTAACAGCTCTGACAATAGACCCAGCCACAGAGAGCACCCCACAGAGCAGTAGCAGAGCAGATTTCCACTCCCCTAGCCAGGACCCAGCTGGCAGGTATAAGTATGCTTCAACAACACATCTCTCTACATACTATAACTCTCTAGAAAGCTGCAGATATGTGATTTATGCACACAGAGTCAAACAAACAGAGATAACAGTAAGACACCAAGATATAAAAGCAGTCCTCAAAATGAGAGGCCCACATGTTGGCATCCACCACTGAATCAGCTATTTTTCCACTTCACAGAAGGTCACTCTGCTAAGTTGCAGAGCTGGTAAATTCAGTTATACATAGCTTTTAAAGAGTAAATAATACATGTATAACTAGATATATGTGCATTCTTGAAGCTGGCTTGTGACTGCCAAGGCCATTTGGATGTAAATGCTAATTTCATAATGGTAGTCTGTTGTTCTCTACATCATACCTGCAATATCAGGCCTTTAGAACAGAGGAACCCTGAGCAGCTTGAACACTGGCAGAATTAACCATAAATAACCCATTTCCAATGGAAATGGAAGTTAGTTAATCAAAGAAAACTCACATCACAAATTTGTTACAAACAGCTACCATACACATATGAAGGCTTAGGGCTAACAAGACATCATGGGCTGTGTTTTGTCGGTTTCAGATCTAAATTCAGAATAAGTTTCTATGGCAACAGGATTG
Source organism: Lagopus muta (assembly GCF_023343835.1). Taxonomy (NCBI): domain Eukaryota; kingdom Metazoa; phylum Chordata; class Aves; order Galliformes; family Phasianidae; genus Lagopus; species Lagopus muta. The sequence goes on along the minus strand of NC_064437.1, from coordinate 46,464,864 downwards.
CTAACCCATGTGAGTTCTATTCCAATTCATGCTGAAGATCACATTTGGCAAACCTAATAGGCTATTGGTTTACGTGTAGTTGTTTCTCCATTGGAGGATATAAGTACCTTTCACATGGGTTGCAGGGATTACATGGCTTTTACCTTTCCACATGCTGCTTCTTTTAATTATAAAGATCTAAAGCCAAATATTTTTAAAAAAATTAGTGGGGCATTAAAATTCAATTAAAAAAAGTAAAGGAGGTCAGTAGTTGCACTATTGAGTGGCTACAGAGTCCCTTCTATTACTCTTCCTACTCATATCTTCTCAAACCGGCACGCAGAGGAATGAAGTATCTTCACTTTCCAGCTGCTGGAGCTCTGGTGTAGAGGAAAATGTTCACAGTGCTCCCAAAACCTGGCTCCGTAGAGGGCAGCACTGGTCACCAGCACCTCTTCTAAATCAGAATTATTTCTTCACAGTTAAAAAAAAAAAAGTTAGCGCTCCTCTTTTAAAAGGGATATTTTACAGCAAGCACACTCCCCTTAAGGAATGATGGCTGTTTTTCAAGAGTTTTTACTGGCTTCAAATTGTGAATTATTTTAAACTATTAAAACTTGGCAGTTGTATTCCAAATGCAATCAATTTTATAAGGCTGCTTAAATTAAAAATGAAGTTAAAACTGGAAAAAAAACAAAAAATATTTAGCAGTCCTAAAATGGGAACTTTACATTTTTCCAAAAAAATCACTAGTATAATCAGTGATAAGCTAGTGATATAAACTAGTATATCACTAGCATAATTAAAACTTGCCTACCATTTCAGCAATCCTTTGAAGAAAACTTAAGTGAAGATAGAGAGCCCTTATCTGACACACAAGGATGTTTCTGACTGGGGAAAACACTCTAAGTCCCTTCAGTCTCAGAGTTTAGCACTGGATGCTGGAGGAGCAGGGATGATGAAGACACTTCCAAGTATTTAAAGCTTGCAAAGTGAAATATAATTTGAGCTCGTAGTCAGATGTTGTCAGAGAGGCTCTATCATTCAGAAGCTATTTGAGTCAGTAAACAGTCAGTACATTCATCACTGCAAAACTTCTATGAATTCTGACTGTTCTCAAAGCCTCTCAGGAAGGGATTCTATGTTCCAAGTTCTATCACTTCATGCCTAAGCTCATCCTCAGGCTGCTCACCACCAGCCAGTCCCCAAGAGGTAAAGGTTCCAGGACCCAGAGGCCCCCATTGAAACCCTGGCCCAGTCTGAGGAGTTCTTGCAAAACCATTTCTCCACCAAGCCCTGCCCTGGACATGGTATCAGCAGAGCAATTTAAGACAAATCATTGTCCACCTGCTGCTTACGTATTAGAGTCTTTTCAGATGTTTGTACATGATATGCCATTTCCTTATCTGGGTTGTAAGTACAAAACATGGTACCCTGGCCTTTTAATTTCAGCAGAGAATTCTCAGATATTTGTGATTTATTATTCCCCACCCTAATTTCTACTGCTTTTGAGTGTTGTCTTCAGACAACATAAGATGGCACTAAGTTGGTATTATATATTAGTTTTAATACCACAATTATTTTTTCTTCAGGCTGATATCCCCACTGAGAAGAGGTTGTACTCAGTAGCCGTATTTCTCAGTATTTTTCTGCCCAAGTTTGAGTGACTGAACAGCTAACTCATTTATTTAGCACATGAATAAGATTATTTTATATATATATATATTTTAAATACAAGGCTTTGCACACAAGCCAATTTGAAGCTGTAGGGATCCATCATGAAGTCTGTTCAGAACAGTAGCTTCTGAGACAACTTTATTTTCACAGAGTGGAAACTCCACTAATAAATCCAAGGTTCAGTAATTTTCTTCCTTTACTGTCTGCTGTGCCTCTTTTAGTTCAGTGACTCTCCACTTTCAACTACACAGCCTTCCAAAAGCAACACTTTCCTGCTCAGATTATTAGCATGTAGCATCTCTCCCTTAAATACACAAAAAAAAAGTCAAGAACTTAAATCACACTGCAAGCTGGAAGTACCACAGAACTTGGGGGAGGGGAAGATTCTTCATAAAGCTTTTCAGCAGAGCTATACAATTTGCAAATCAGTTTTGTTGTGCCAACCACTAATTTGTGCTTTCATACTGTGATATTATTCTGCAGTTGCCAGCATATTTAGCAAGACAATGCTTTAACCACATGATCAATTGCTTTAGAAAGATAATAGCATCGATCTTTTTAAAGACAGATTATGTAGATTAGTCTTCATATGATTTTGGATGTTTAATACAACACAAATATTTTCAGCTGACATTGCCCTACATCCCATCTTTCACTTCCTTTTCTACATACAGCTACAAACACCTGATTCTTGAATGAAAAAAAATAAAGCCAGCAGTTTAGGGCAAAAAACCTGCAAAAAGATATTTGAGAGCCTAGTAACAGTACAAACAGAAGTCATCTCTCTGCTATGGGAGAACCAAGCAATTTCACCCTTGCAAAAAGTCAGAATTCATGCTCTGTGATGACCTGGCAAGTGTCATTCCTGGGAACAGGAGGTGGTTTTGGATATTGGTAACCAGCTGGAGAAAGCATTCTTGGTAGATCCAGCTACTTTTTCCTTCTGAAAATAGGAAGGAGGGACCAAGAAAATTCCAACAAGTGGTACAAATTCTTCTAACAGAATTCAACACATTTGCAGGAAAGCATTAAACAGAAAAATAAACAAAACAAGAAAAAACAGGATTCTTTTAGCTCATAAGAACAGTTGTGACTCTATGGGAGTTTCCTTAAACTGCAGCACATGGATAACAGTGCATTATGCATTACGTATCACGTTACGTAAAGCATGACACTGAAAAGCAACACAAAGCACAGCAGCTCCCCATACTGCACATTATGTTATGCAAGCATAGATAACAGCATGGTGATGCTATTCAGCATTCAGTGCTTAGCCTTTAGTTCTGTGTTTTTTTTCCCCATTCCTTTCCAGCTTTCACCTTGCAATAGTGCTGGTGAGGAATCTTAAGAATGAAGAAAAATCATAAGAGTGAACAAGAACAAAATACAACTTAGGCTACTTCTCAAATACGTCTTTTGACAAGTTTGCTCAATTTGGGCAAATCAAGATCCCTCTTAACTCATGCCACTATCAATTAACCCACATATAACCACCTCCTTCCCACTGCTTCTACAGAAGGGCAGATTAGATACGTATTGTTGCCAGCCTGGCTACAAGCTCATTTCAGGCAGCATATACACTGGATCAGCCTCCAGGAAGGCCTTCAAACATCCACCAACAACTTAGTATCTTCACTACACATGGTACTGCTCTGAGTTTGCTGTGATGCATCCTGAAGTCTCTTGCAAAAGCCTTTACCCCCAGCACTTCCATAAAGAAAGCTCTCTCCAACATACACATACAGCTTCTTCCAGAAGAGGTTGAAGTCTTATCCTCTGCAATGGTGCTACATTACAGCTCCATAGTGGGGATACAGATCCCACCCCCCACAGCTTTAAAAAAAAAAAAAACAACCCAGCAATTGCCTTTAATACACCACTGGGGCTTCTTTGCAGTCCCAGGAAAACCCAGTCAAGCAGCTTGGCCAGAGCCAGCACTAGCTGATACACTAGCCAAACCACAACATTCACAGAGCATTCTCTCAACTGCCTGCAGGGTTATATCTTCTGGCAGAATGCAAATGAGCTAACGGTCTAGAAAAGAACAAATCAAACAGTGTAAATTTAATAGCATGGGCTATCAGGTTTCCAGGAGGCAGCAAGAAACCTATGGTTTTGTACCCTGCAAACCACTGTGCTACCAGAACCAACCAGTTACTGAACAAGAAAAGCAAAACAGAGATGGAACCATCTGACAAAACCACATCTTTCACTTCCACTCAGCCTGGGCAGTTTCCTGTACTGCCCCCTGCATAATGTGAATGACAGAGTGACACCAACACTGCCTTCACTACTGAGAAATATTTGTTGTAAATGGTGAAGTGATCCTGGGACTTCAAGCTTGTTCATTTTTATTGGTTTGTTAAGTGCTTATTTGGGAAAGATCTTTGGTGTTTAATTCACAGAACTTGTTTGAGGTTACATAGAACACCCACCACTCTTCTGACATTAAGTAGTTGTCAGTTTATACGGCAAGCATGGATTGTGTCAGCCAAGCCAGAACCATTCTCCATTTACATGTGGTAGGAACTTCCAGAGCCAGTTTTTTTGTAAATAGGTGAATATTATTGCCATCATTTAATATTACTTACCAGCTATCAAGAGAAAGGATATATTTACAAATTGGCTATAATCTACATTACATGGTAGTTAATGGGCACCAGATATACAAGATATAAAGCAAGGAAGTATGCATTTGAATCAATACTTATGTCATGCCGAGTCTCGCATGTCCCATAGGTGCAAGACCAAATTGACAAGGACTAACAAGCAGGGCACAGTCAGAAATAGACTGAATGTAGCTAACTGGGGAATTCTCTTATCTGTTGTCTTCTGCCAACAAAGCTTCCCTTGTTTTCTGAAAGTCACCACTCACTGTTCCCTTGAGAGTATGATTTAAAAGAGTAAAACATGTAAACCATCTTCTTCCTGCTTGTAGGCCATCTCTAACAAAGTAATATATATGTAAAAGACAAAAGAAATAGAATTATTTTCTCATCAGTTTAATTCTCTAAAGAATGAGATTATTCTCCTCAATAAAGAATAAGGAGTTGCATCTCAAAACAACTTAAAACTAGATACTTTAAATCTGAACCCTTACTAAGCATGGAGTCAACTCAGAAAGTTCTTGAGTAGGAATTCACTGGCTTCTGCCTACTTCAGAAAATGTTCCCCACTGCAAAAGGAAAATGTTAATCCCCAGAGCCCACAAACTGCATTACACTGTTAAACAGTATGATCTCTCACATGCCTATCACAAACCACCTTCTCTATTATCCAGATGACCTCTGTTTGCTGATCAAATATTTGAGTATTTTAACAAATTTAGGACTCATGACTATATCTGAATTTTACTAGTGCTCACCCTGACGGAAGATTAAATGAAGAATAAAGGGAAGGACTAGATGCTAAGTTCAGGTACTTCCATGTCTTCTATAGCATTCTTATTTAGTAATTTCCCATTCTGTGGCTATTGCTTTGATTTTCTGAAGAACTTTATGCTCAGCAGAACAAGCCTGTGTAGTTCCTGTCAGCACTCCCAATCAGCTTTGCAGTGACTTCTGCTGTTCGTACCAAAGATCTCATATCATATTAGAACTGATTCAGATCTCCTCAGGAGGTATCATGGCAAAAGGGAACTATATAAATACACACACATACAGTTTCTCTCTAGCCAGTTGTTTAACAATTGCCAGAAAGCCCAGGCACACAAGAGTCTAATACTGAATCTCCAATGTAGAGCTTTACTGTTTATATTCTATTAATATCTGATTATTTTGCAAATATGATGCTGAACTGCTTCTTGGAGAACTCCTATGAATGAATTTTGAACCAGCAGACACGAGAACTAACAAGCCAAACTGCTTTCTCAATCATGTTTTAAACTCAAACAGGATCCAAAACTCCAAACTAGACTCCAACTTTAAAAAATAACTTGGTCCAAAAGACACAAATCCAAACTTCGAGAGCTATTCTGTTAAAACTTTTTTCAGCTGGGGATGGTGTTGAACTGCTTTAATTATATCAGTTATCTTTTAGATAAGTGCTAGATATACGCAATGTCAAAACAGAACTGTATATTCCATGTAATCTTTAGTTATTTTTTTGGAAGCTCTCAGTCCATGCCAGTAGAAACCGCACTTCCAGGACAGTAAACTTAAACTGGACAGAAGAGGATGATTACTTTTTTCCCCCTCACTTGCTAATGCAACAGAGTGCACAATGAAGAAATACACATTAGAGAAAACAAGCTTTTCCCCACCCTCCAAAATATGTCTGGCTGCAAAAAAAGAAAAACAAAAACACCCCACAACAACAAACCAAGGTAATAGCATTTAGCTGATGTCACAAAGAGTGCTTTGCTTTACACAGTTCAATTAGGATACACTCCCTGCAAGTGTTGAATCAGACTGTGCTCCACAGCTTGAATATTGAGCCAGTGGCCAAAATCTTTAGATCATTTAATTGGTGACAACATTAATACTGTGCTTAAGGGTCACAAGAGCCCTCTTAGCCTTATGAACCAAAACATCACTATCCTAAAGAGTTTGTAACTGCATGTAAGACAGAAGAAAAAAGTATTTATCATACCTATAGATAGGAAAATAGACATAGATACATAGAAAATACAGACAATATTTAGAACACGATTAAAAGTAGTTTGATGTTAGACCCAGGTATTTAAACCACCACAATTGTTCACTTGATTTTGCCAGACCCTTCCCTTCTCCAGTATAACAGAAACTGAGCATCCTGTCTAGAGAATAAAAAGCAAACTCAGCAGGAACAAGTAGTAGACATCAAAGCCAGCTTCTACAACCATGATTTGGAGGACTGGGAAGGTTACAAGCCTTTTTCTTGCAAGCCTAACATTAAAACTAAAGGAAATCAGGGATTGGTTTACAAGTCAGCAGGTAAGCCAAGTTAATTCTTTGCAGAACTGTAAACACAATGCTTTCCTGAACATAGGCAGTTTCATAGAGCTTTTTTGAGAAGCAGCAGGAATTCAGTAGAGGAATTAGCAAGTAGATATGCTAAGACCAACTTCATATTTCTAGCTCTGTCAAGGATTCTAGCACACTGTCTTGTAGTTTTGTATGTTTCCTTCTTCACAAATCCTCTCTCTTACTGTTAAAAGATTCCCAGCAGCAATGGAAACCTGACCTTGCTGCTCATCCAGAGTCTCAGAGACACAAGCAGTACTGGTTGTTCTTTCATCTTTTCCTTGACTCCTGAATCTCTACTAGAACCAAGACAAAAGCCTTCTCACCTGATATACACAATTTTTTTTTTTTTTATAGACAAATCCCCAGAATGCTTCAGCTTTGATGTCTTAACATTAGCAGCACCATCATTAAATCAGTTATCCATTAGACCAGATATATGAAATCAAATTCCAGGTTTGTTCTGAGGTTCTCAAGGAAACACTTTAGTCCTCCTTCATCTCAAGAGGACGGACAACCTACTACAGAATAAAACTACAGTACATATATCTTCAAATACATGGTAACATACATGCAGAATTGACAGACCACAAAATGCTACCTTTCTACTGTCACATTTCCCACTCTAAATACCCTCAAGTATTGATTTTCATTAGTATCGAATACCATCCCAACTAAACTGAGAACCTCTGAGCTAGCTGCTGGCATCAAATATCTGGTGACATTTTGAAGATTTATCCTAAAAACTAATATATGCATAAACAACAGTCTTGCATACAGAAAGCACAGCTCAGGATGCTCTACAAACATTGCAGACTCTCAGCAACTCTGGCTTGCTATTTTGTTTGCCAGCCCTGCCTTATGGCTATTTCCTGCAAGCATCCCTTCTTGTGGGATCTCAACAGTGCCACCCACCATGGTGTCCCATATAGCTTTGCACAATCATTTAGATGGCACTCCTCTTGACCTCTCCAAAATGTAGATGAGGCAGCCAGAGTTCAGAGTAGAGGCAAAGGTTGGTCTCTTGAGCAAGCTGGAAACATCAAGATCACCTATGGGAAATGTTTTGAATGCCTGGATGATCAAGTTGCATAACAAGTTGGGGAGTGCCCTCCTGGAATTGGTTCCCTCCCACTGAGCCACCCAGAGATGTTTGGATTGAGGGTGGATCTATCAATTTTTGAGATGCTCACAAGGCCAGTCATTAAGCTGCATTTCTTGATTTGAAATGGCAACAGATGACACACAAAGGAACTTGTACACCAAAACTAATATGAAATAACATTTTTTTTTATCCTTTCAGGAGAAGAACTTCATGGCATAGAATATCTTACAATTTCTTCTAGGCCATTGCAAAGAATGGTATGTATTAATACAGGCAAGGGTGCTGGCCTGGAAACCCAAACTGACTGAATGTGGTAGTTCCTATTCACTTGCTATACATTTACAGCTGTAGAGACAAGGAAGACCTACAAAGAAGGTCACTTCCCCAAATAAAATCTTCAGAACAAATACAATATAAAGCCATCAACTTTGATCTATTCAGACTTTGTCATATGAACAGGCAACTGGAGAACTGATATACAGCAATCTTTGTCTCCTCCTGCAACTCAACTGCGACCTCAGGTCCAATCACTTAAGCATATTTGCTTACACCATGAAGACATATCAACTCATCAAGTTATCCACATGGGACAGAAATACCACTGAGTCCATCAGCAAAACTTAAAGCAGAAAGTGTCAGGCAAAATGGAAGATGCAACATGAACAATCCCATTAAAAAAAAAAAGACAAAACCTTCAAGTTCATTCTAATTAAGAAAAAGCTTTTGAATTCAATACTGACTTACCCTCATGTTGTATTCTGATAGCCAGGTGGAGTTACGATAGCTCTCACAATTTTCTAGAGAGAACACTTGTACATTTCTCACTAAATTAGCACTTAAGTAACATGTAGAGCAGCCTGATCAATGCTTTAGAAGACTCAGAAGAGCAAGTACAGGATGAAAAAAAATCTTACATGCAACAGGATACTTCAGAAATAATGTTTTGGATACCTCCAAATGCAACTGATTTAATTAATAGAGAAAGTCTTGGATCAAATCAAGAACATCTGAAATTCCATTATTAGATGGATCAAGATCAGCTGTCAGAGCACTAAGGTCTTCATTAACCTAAAATGCATCCCATTCATAAAGAAATTTCCAAGTTTATATATATTTATGATCTTTTATATCCACTTACAGACATAAATTATATAAAGACTGTCAAGAAAAAGGTCCATTTGTTATCATCATCTTTAATTGAAGAAGAAATTGCTTTCATTTGTATCCTGCTAGATTTTTGTAAGCATACTCTGATTTGCTAGGAGAAGCAAGAGCAAAGCAATCCTTATGCTTCTTACTGTGTCTTCACTCCCCTCATTCCCAACCCACACAACAGTAACTGAGTACAGGAGAGGATCACAGATCTCTAATATAAGAACACATCTCAGTGATGTTACTGCTATGTGTATAGCATCTCTAATTGCCAGTGCATTTACTTGTGCTGAAGTTTGAACTGATTTCAGGATGGAGAAAACTGAGAGACCCAAGAACATCTTCAGGTAAGATCATATTCTTGGCATAGAAAACACTGTTAGAGCTGGAGTTACAGGCATGATTTAAGCAACAACAAGCAAGCCCCAAAGGGCTGACATCTATGGATTTAGCAGAGAAAAGACACAAGATTTTATATTTTATCTTTGGACAACACAACACACCTCATAGTTCTATGAATGTATAATACTTCTGTTTGGTCAGTTGCTAGAACATCACACTGCAGACAGAACCTCTCTCATAGATATGGTCAAAAATTGAAAAAAAATTTTTCCCCCTCATGCCCTGTCTACATACTGTTTCTTAGTCTCACCTGACTAGCACAGTAGTCTGGCCACACACTCACCAGGACTAGAGAAAGCAAGAGCTTTTAGGCTTCCTTTCCAAGGGAACATGGAACCCAAAGAACTCAAGGCAAACTACAAACTCTCTAGGTTCCTAACATCCCTCCTCCAAAAGCAGAAGGACTTGGCTAGAGATTTCAGATCATTGTATCCTGTTCAGCTGTTCTGTGTTGCTCAATACCTCATTGTGTAATGTGCAAACAGGTGATTTCAATCAGTAACTGCAATTTCCAAAGGGGGGTATGTAAAATTTTCTGATTTACAGATTACTGCCAGCAGTGGTTCTATTCTGAGCTTGCATACAAATGAACTAAGATTTCCTATGTGCCAGGAATGCTGCAAGTTCACAGTGCTCAAGAATAAATAGTGCTTGTATACTGGTTTTGTACAGTAAATGCTTTGAATCTTGCAGATGTCAAATTAATGGCAGCCCTCAAAAAAAACCCTAAAAGCCACCAAAGAAGTTATCCTCAGCAATTTAGGTTTTGTTGAATTGAGATGTTTCACAAGGTAAGAAATGGAGAGAAAAAATGGTGCTAAATGACAGCAGTGTCATTTGAAACACAGTGCCCTGAGCTTATAGATCACCAGTTAAAATAACACAAGGAAGAATAAAGTCTGAGGTCAAACCTCAGACTAAGAAAAAAAATTCATCCCCTCACAGAAAATAATATGCCTACTCCTTTAACTACATTTTCTTTTCAGTGCATTTCCTATCCAATAAGCAGCATTTCTTTCTTGTTGCCTAAGCTTACAGAGATGGCTGGTCTCATATTAATGCTTAGTCTTTTTCCAAAGGCAAAGTCTCCTCAGAGGAACCACATCTAGCTTCTGCTAGATGAAAGCTTGATGGCTTATTTATGTCCAAGACTTCTTGCTGTTAAGTGCAGAGCCTTAGCCCAATTTAAAATCAAGTATCATTTTTATTCTTCCTTCCTTGGAAGCTAAACAGTTGTTATATGTAGCCTATGCATTGCTGCATCCTGTGGCACGTTGCTATGGTTTCATTAACTCAAAGCTGAAACCAATACACCAGCTTTTACCACAAACCTCTACAGTTTTTTTTTTTTAATGACATAAAAAGCCTCTTCTTCTACCAGACCCCACAAGTTCTAGAGCAAATCAAACATCCCCCAACAGCATCTGTAGCCAAGCCACACAAACCAAGCAGTTTGCAGTGCAACAATCTTGTTCAGCATGGGCCCAAAGCAACTCCCAGGAAAGAGTGGGAATGAGGTTTTTCTGGCAGTGTACTTTCCTGAGCACACTCTTGAAACCTAACACTGCTACATATTTAGTACAGTCAGATTTCTAGGGAGTACCAGATGCTCTTAAGCTGAGCTTTTCAATGTTTTACCCTGAATCCTACCTTCCCAAGAACTTTTCTTGCTATTGCCGTGTCTACACTAACCTCATTAGAATTACATCAGGATAGTAACTCAACAGAATAACTATAAACCCAACGCAGTGTTTCTGAAACCTGAAGCTCAGATAATAGCAGTAACAGTTACGGAATGAGATTACCTGTTACTTGGATTCAGAGATGCTGGAGATATACAAAGGAGCATGAATCACACTGCACTATTTCTGTGGGCACAGGCTACGCAGGAGCAAATAAAGCAAAGCTCCTTCTGAATTTTGCCTGGAGAAGAGGCTCAGTGTCAAAGCTAGTCTAAATAAATAGAGCCACACATACAAACACTTGCTTCTTCAAATTAAGAGATTTTTAACATCATCACTTGCTCTTCTTTCCTCACCATTCCTCTCCCCCTCAAACTAGAACATTTTATTTCATAAGACAGCCTGGTATCTGTTATACCAGACAGAAGGCCTCTTCCAGGCATGCACCAAAGTTACTGAGATAAGAATCTGCCCCAGCCTCTCTTGCAGCAAAAGCACCACTAGAATATATTTAGCTTTTGCCTTGAGCACTGACACTTGGTATTTCTTAACTTGAACAAAGCTATCTAGACTGACTACCTGTTTCCAAAAGAGCAGCAGTTGCTGTCTATGTTCTGGTAAGATCTGTGATGAGAGTCTGACTTAAAAACACAGGCCTTCAGTTCTGGTTACAGGACAAGCATGTCTGTACCCCAAGAAAGCTTTCTAGATTGTTTGTCCTCACCTCCGCTCACTGTCAGGATATGAAAAAATGAGAAGTACTTAAGCCATAGTTTCACAGAAATTGCCCTAGAGCAGCACAGTCAGGTGCTTTCACAACAGCCAGAACTAACCATCTGCTGGGCACTGCAGTCCAGCTCTGCCTTTGCCTCAGAGTCCCAGACCTCATGTCTACATCAGTAGAAAACGCACCAAGAAGTCTATTCGGTCTCTCACCAGATCCGAGATTAACAACAGCCCTGTATGAGGACAAAGTAGGCCAGAACTGGCAAGGTGGAAGGAAGGAGAACTTTAGCCAATTAATCTCAGTCAGAGGAGCACAGTTTTCACAGTTCTTAAATTTCACTAGCAACTGATTTTTTTTTCTTTTTTTCCCCCCAAGCTGCAATACTAGATGTGCTATGGAAAGTGTGAATGGACCAATGCAACAAAGCTTCTTGATCAAAAGGATTTCCACTATTCACGTTAAATAGAATCCTTTATGAGAGGATGGCATTCAGCTCCACACCTGCTCTGAAGAGGTCTATTGCTGACAACAGCAGTACATACAGCAAGAACTGAATCAACTCTGGAAGGTGTCTGCTGGGACTTCTAGCTGGCAGAGCAATAGGACAGAAGGCATGCAGCTTATCCACCCAACAAATCAGAGCTAGTGAGCTGCCCATCCCATTCTTTCAACAGTGTTATTAGCCATGCTGTCTAGTGCTTTCTAGGCTAAGCATCTGCTGGAGCTTATTTTGGCTCAGTTTCAGGTCTCAGCCTTGTTCTTTGGAAGGTATTTTGCCAAATGAAACAGCAACCTTTTGGCTCCAGAGCTTGTGAGCAGATATTTAAAATATTGTTTTTGTCAAGGACAACTTCTTTTGATGGGCTGCAAAAGAGCCAAATTCAACTGAAGACCTTATTACAATCCCTGGAAACCTCAGTTTGATTTTGATTAAAGGACAGTGGAAAACAAATATTTCACCCTAAATGGAATTGTCTTGAGCCTCTTCAAAAGTCCTACCCCAACCCTAGACAATCATCTCCTGCGGTAACAGCATCTGGACGTACTGCCCAAAACAATTAAGTGCCATGTTCTGTTTGCATAGCATGAGTCTTGTTCTGTGCATTTGTTTTGTCAGCTGAAGGCAAATTACAACAATTAAGGATGCACTCAAATCAGTGGTGTTATAAACTTGTGAACAGAATTATGTTTTCAAAAACTTTTATGCAGGAAATACAGTTGCCGTTCCCATGCTGAACAAAGATGATAAAGACTGAACAACAACACCTTAAGTAAACCCTGTTGAAAACTGGACTGCACTATGAGTCACTACGCAGGCGGTCATATTTGCTCTGAGTTACCTCAGATGCAACAGTTCTCAGTGGAAGGGATATTTTTCAACACTGGCACAAAATATAACAGGCAGCTTCTATGAGCAAGCAGACCGAAAAAGGCACATCAAAATTTGTGTTTTGAAGGAAAAGGCAAAGAGTCTAACAAGGGCTTCTGCAGTGCTCTGGCTAGCATGCAGTCTCACCCAATTTGAAGAGTTCTGTCCTAGGATTCACAGGCACCCAAGGCTAACAGGTGCATCAGGGGAAAGCTATAGCACCTTATAGAGACAAATATGTAAGTTGTTGGTAAGTGAGAACTAACATACCTGCAAAAAAGTACAGAAATGAGAGTGCTCCATGCAGCACCTTTTCACCCACAGACCCAGACTCACTGTGGGTAGCGGTGGGACTGATCACTTGACTACCATCTGCCCAAATCTGCTTTTTGGGACACATCCATCCACCCTCCCCTAAATGTAATAAGCCAGATCTACACTACAACTATTCAGAATGAACACTCTCCTGTCTATTGACATTATCACATGCTATTCCCTTGAAAATAGAAATTTTCAAGGGAGTAGCACACTAATCAGAACCTGGGATTCTCTGCTGTTTATTGGTTCCCAGGTGCTTGTCCTTTTGTGCAGTTACATGCCAGCACTACAAACACTGCCGTCCAGCAGTAGTTATGCTGTCTGACTAAGTTAGCTTGAGCATAGTAAATGACAAAGCTGCCTGAGCACAGAAATTAAGTGGCCCCGGTGAGAATTATGTATTAGTCCAGAGAAGCTGCTGTACTAACATGGCCTCAGGGCCTCTTGCATTTCTACGTATTAGCCACTGTAGTGGTCTTACCATGTGTGTATGCTCACATGTTGTTATTTTCCTCTTGACAGCAATGTTTGATTGCCATCAGCTTTCAACACTCAAACATCCTAACTATAACTCTCAAAAACGTGCAAGGGATTTTGAAATTCAAAGGAGAACTGAGTGAATGCATATTGACTATAATACAGAGAAGAGTATTAATATTTGATACAATGTAATAATTAAAAGCATTTTAAAACTCTAAAAGCTAATACCATCACTTACCTCAGGACTCCAGCAGCATTTAAAAAAAGAAAGCAACAAACAAACTCAAAACCCAAAAACAGAAAAACAGCAAATAAGGCAAGCCTCACAACAAAGCCACGTGTTTGACATCACAGTTCTGGTGGCAATACTGTAGAAACAAAGAGTTTAGGCTTGAGAACATCTAAGGCCAAAGCTGCTCACACTTCAGCAGTTTTCATTCCCAGAGCTTGCTACAAACTGCATTTAGGAATACCCTCCTGAAAGCCAAAAGGCATAAATGCACCCAAACCACTGACTACTCCCAATTAATATCTGGACTGTAAATCCTTTGGAGCTGTATGTCCTTTGGTGGGCTACTGAATGATTAAGGTTCCACAACACAATTCTGTTTGCACAAGTTTCTTGCAAACTCCCTCTAGACTCATAAACACTGTTCTGTTTCTATTTAAAGATGTTTTCTGCATTAGAAGTATAATCCTTTGATAACTCTAGGAATATTTGGAAGAGATTAGAAAAAAAGATTAAAATACTAAAGAAAGCAGTTGGGCATCCCTGAAGTTGATTGTTTAGATGAAAAAAAATGTGGAACAAATAAAAGGCCAAAGTGACCGTGGTAATAACTCCCAATGTTGATTCAAATAAATTAAAAGCAGTCCAGGAAGCTTAAAAATCTAAATGTGTTCTCAATTGATCTTTGTTCTTTACCGTGTTTAATGGTCAGCTGTTTGAGAAACCCTCTGGGGGTTGATTTCAAACTGAGAAATGGCAATCTACTGGAGAGAGAGATGCTTTTCTTTTCAAGAGACTGAATTTAAATGCTGCTGAAAGGCTGCAGACTGCCAGTCTCCAAAACGCTTCACAGAAGAAATGTGGAGAAGTTTTTTTTCCAATCCCTCAATTTATCTGCAGTACTCATACATCACCCAGGACTGAATATTTAAGCATCTAACAAACTAACAATTATTTCCATAATTCTCCTGCAAAGAAAGGTGCTACTAGCATCCATATCTTCTGCTCCTGCAAGACTACATTCCAGTGACCAGTACTTCATTCGGTCCTCTGAGCTTCCAGGAGCTAGAGGTGCAATGACCGAGGCAAAAATCTGACTTAGTTTCACTGGGCATTACTATTATATATCCAGTATCCACTGTGATGTTTCTTAGTCCAATGTTCTAGAATTTCATTTTGCTTCAAAGATGCTGTGCTATCCCCCAAACTTCTCTGTAGCTCCTGTTCTTCCATTTCTAAACACTTATTCAGCTGTTGAAAATATATATTTTTAAAGTAGATAACTTTTTTGTGCTATACAGAAAACATATCTGAAACTGCAGGAAGAGGCATGCTCAGAACGACACAGAGCCCATGAATGAACTGGAACATGGTGATCAGAGTACAGAAGCAAGAACAGAAAGGCAAGCTGTCAGCACAACTCCCCATTCATTCCCAAATACTCAGAATACAGCTGCCCTGCTGCTGGTCAGCACTATCACACCTTCACCTCCCAGTCCTTTGCTTTGTGCTGCATCCCTGTTTTCACAGGTTAGAGCTGCACTCTGATGGTTTGTATTAAGCAGGTCAATTGAATGCTTACACTGGACATCAACGCTCAGCAAACTCTTCTTGCAATCAATAAGGAAAAAAACTCTCCAGAAGACAACTAAGGGCATCTACATTGCACTGCATAGTGGTGCCAGAATTGCCTTCTGCAGGCATTTACTTTAGCACCAACCACAGAGCAAGCATCCAGAGTCCAGGCTCCAGGCACAGATCCAAGACAGAAGATAAAGTACAGAAATATTCCAAGTCCATTTTCCTTGGCCTAACGTTATTAGAAAAGCATTGCCCAATGACTTTTCAGCTACCTAATTTTTAAAGTGTCAAGTGAGATATAAGAAAAACAAATTCAAAGTAGTATTTATCAAGGCTGCAAAACTCATACCTTTGACAGATATCTTGAGGAACTTCTCACAAGAAAGTCAAAACAATGGCTTTTTCCAGGTAGGCATCTCCTACCATTCAAAAATATTTCGTTTCAGAAAAGAAGGGATTTATTTCTCATATCTGCTAAGAAGGGTCAACCAACAGTAAGAAACCAAGTGCAGAAATGCAGAAGATAGTGATTTTTTTCTGTCTTTAAGATAACGTGTACTTAATAACCCTGACCTGTCTGTTGAAAGGCTCTACATAATATTACAAGACATATACAGCTGAAAAGTATGACACCGGCACCTATGTTTTAAAATAAGGCAATTTATTCATATTTGGCATAGGAAATTGCTAACATTGGGAGAGGAATTTTACAGTATTTTCAGAGAGACAGATGCACTGTAGACTTGAGAGGGCGCAGAATGAAAGACAAATTTCTAGACAGAGCTGGCTGAGAGATGACTGGGCCTGGTGAAGGATGTGTCACAAATTCTGGCTCTGGCAGAAGGCAGCCTTGCTGGCAACTATGGAAACAAATGACCGGGATGGTATTTCAGTGATGGATCAGCTCTCATTATTTGTTCCAGTGCAAAAAAAGATATGCAAAGGGTTGTCATCCAGAATAGTACGTGGCAAATTCCAAGTGTTTGAGAGAATTAGGACAGAAAATCCCCAGAACATCTAAAATCCACTCTGGAAATGTTGAACTTCTCAGGTCAAATTACACTAGGCATAAGAAATCACTTGGGAAGTCACATCTGTAAACAAAGTTCAGCTTTCCATAATGGGACTGAAATTCTCACCAGAACAGCCTAAGTACTGTTTGTGTAGTCCCCTATCTGCCACAGTAACTAATGCTGAACAGAGCAGTGGAGGCTTGCGATTCTGCTGGAGCGCTGGGCAGCTTAGAACTGTGCAGATCAGTCAGACCAGTCTCCAGCAGATCACTCAGCCAGCAATGATCAAGACAGACCGATTGGCAAACAATATAGAAGGTGAATTTATATGTCAGTGCTTGGGGTATTTCAAATCTAGAGACAGACTGACTAAGACAGCATTTAGCAAAAGCACCCCTTGCAAGTACTATAGCACAGTCCTAGCTTTTCTGATATAAACTGATAAAATGCAATCATATTTTACTGCTGTATCTCACATCTCAGCAGCATGAACTCACCTCAGCTGAAGAATTATTTATGCTTATTATGAGAAAATACTACAGATAGCTACTTTCTCCCTCCTAAGTAGTCTAAAATTCAGTCTGTAGGTCAGGAAATGCACTCTCCAGATCCCTCTCAAAGCTGTTTCCTTAAAGAGCAAAGACTTTCCTGTCTTCCCTCACCAGATTGTCTGTGGATGTCCTCTACACAAACCTAGCCAATCAAACATCAGTCAGATCTGACACCTGTGGAAAACTGAAATACAAATGTTAAATGACTTCCCAAAGTCAGTGGCAGAGATGGAGTGAAATAACATTATCTAATTGCTATGAAACACTACATTGGAAAAGCAAAGATACTACCCAAAGCACGTCTCTGCTACTTGCTCAGTTATACAAATGACTTGTCCAACATAACCCAAGGTGCCAGCAACAAAAGCACAGTGGGCACTCAGGTCTTCCAAGCCCCAATACGGAAACCATCCCCTAAGTTTTATTACTCGAGTTCCTCTTCAGCTCCCATTACTGCAAGCAAATGAAAATCTTTACTTTCTCCCTCACTGTCCCTATATTCATCACAGTGTAGCTGCTTTATACTAGAAAAAAATGGAATGCAGAGCTGTGAACAGTCAACGCTATCTGACTCTAATGGCATCAAAAATAACATCAGCATTCACAAATAAACACCCTGGAGTCTACAAAATAGCAACATTTTTGCCATTCTCTCTCTAGGCAGCTTCCCTACACTACTTAGATGAAATATGTACTTCCCGATCTAGTCACTTCCCTTCTGCATGCAGGTCCCATCTCAAGACACAGCAAAGCAAATGTTTGTGCCGGCAGACCCAGCTAACAGCTCCAGTCCTAAAGGTCTGCTAGGGTTGGATGTAATTCGGGTCTAGGCTCCGGTGGATGGGAAGTGCTGATGTTGACCCAAGAAACACTGAGAAAAGGACACACTCATCCACGAGAAGCAAAGCTGGAAAATTATTTTGTAAAAACAAAGGGCTGGGACAAATGGCACATTAGCTGTTACACATGTTGCAGCTTTTTAATATTCGAAATCTGCCTGCACAACGTCTTCCACTTTTATCTGCAATCAGTGACATTAAGCCTCATTTTATTCAGATGCCAGTGGGTTTGCAAGGACACAGCACCGCCACATCACAAGTGCTCCCACATCGAGCGCAGCAACAGCCAGGTACGGCCAGCAAAAAATAATAATAATGAAAGAAAAGCCAGGAGTCATAGCTAAGCCGCCCTTGCTTTGCACGGCCGAACGGCACTCCGCACAGCCCACCGCCTGCACTCAGGGCCGCCGCCATCCCGGCTCGCACCGACCGCCGGGAGCCGCAGCCGCGCCCCGCAGCGCCCAGCCCTGCGCGGGGCCGCGCCGCCACCTGGTGGGGACGTGCGGGGCTGCCTCTGCAAGCACGGCGGGGGGCGAGGGAACGGAGAAACGCCGCCCAGGGGGAGTTTGAGTTTCAGTACGAAATGCAGCGCAGTCATTCAAGACAGACTGTACCTGATGAAGAAGTTGGAGAGCTCTTCTCTAAGCCTTTCAAAGAATACATTTGATTGCGTAAAGTTACTGTTAGCTGTATCTCTACTCTGCATGAAAGCACTACATACAATTCTAAAAGATAAAAAAAACGAGGCAGAATCCCCCAAAACCTTTAAAACCTCACATCAGATCCACTGGGCAAGTGATTGTCTTGAAACAAAAAAAGCTCATGGTTTATACTTTCCATTTAACAACTTTTCCCTCACTGAATCATGCAATCATTGAGGTGGGAAAGCCCAATAAGATTATTCAGTCCAACCATCAACCCATGTGACCATTTCAGATCATGCCACTCAGTACCACATTCACCTTTTTCTTCAATACCCCCAGGGGCAATGGCTTCACCAATTCAGCAGTCCATTCCAGTGTATTACCACTCTTTCTGTGAATAGGTTTTTCTAATATCCAACTTGAATCTCCCCCAGTGCAACTTGAGGACATTCCCTCTCTTCCACAATTCAAGAATTTCCACATTAGTCTGAGCCAATTATTATTGTACAGTTGGGGGTTTTCCTACAGTGTTTTTTATCTGTATCTGGCCTTTGTTCAGTAGGTATCTCTGTCATACTAGAATGTGATGGAAAGTACAGCAGTAATAGCAGATGGGAACAATTCCACCTGCAGCAAATGAGAACAAGCCCAAATGCTACAGGCATGGACACAAAAACAAAGGAAGAAAAATTGCTTACCTTTGGAAGGCCTCCATTAGATAGAGATCTCCAGTGATATACCTTCACCTCCTCTGCCAACCCTTAGATAAGGTCTGTAAGGGGTGGATCATGGTTCCATCCCTTCCCATCACTCAGATGCATTGCATGCACCTGAGCTCCCCTGGGCTGGCCCTGCCTTCCACCAGGTGCTCAATCACCGCTTCAGGCCATGACCCAGCATTTCCACTACACTCTATTTTCTCATCTTCAGTGATTTCAAAGTCCTGGCCACTGAAGTCTCTGCATACATTTCTCTATATTAAGTTTTCACTACAAGTTATTCTGTGAAGTTACTTGTTTTCAAGCTTGGATTTCTGTATTTCTACGTAGCAGCTAACAAGCACACAATAGTTGCCACCATGCAGTTTTCTGAACACCTGATGAAAACTTTCATTACAAGTAACTTTAGAGAAAGTAAGCACGTGCAACTAGCACCATACCTTGTCATTTTTCTGTAGTACTGTGATTGCCATACTAGCATCAACCTCAGTAGTTCCTCACATTAGTACAGGCTCTCTGATAATTAAAGTGGCCCAATAAAAAAATAAATACCCAAAGAAAAGGTTTGAATTCCTTTTGCTAATACAAAGTCAAAAAACACACTAGAAATTAGGCTGCCAACAGTAGCCTTTAATCTACTGGCAATCACAAATACACAGGAAGCAGAGGAGTATCTAAAACACTCCCCTAAGGCTGAATAAGAAACTACTAATTTTTTTACTTAAAATCAAGCAAACTAACTAGATTAAAAACAAACAAGAAATAACAGAAGACACTATCCGTAACTATTTCACATTAGAGCCCCTGGAGAAAAGGTAGACCACACAAATCCTTGTAGAAATTAGACAGACCAATATATTGGGAAAGACACTACAACAGAAATGCAATGCTGGAAGGAGCAGCACAATGTAAAGGCACTATAAAGGAAGGGAAGACAATTACTCACCTGTAACAGAGGACTCCAGGTTCATAGAAGAAAGCTTCACCAAGAAGAGACCTCCAGAAAGAGATCCTTCCCACTGGCAATCAGCCCTTAAATGGGGTCTAAGAGAGGTGCAGCCAGGCTCCACCCCTTCTGGTCACACAACTGAATTGCCTTCACCTGTGCTCCCAGGGCTGACCCGCTCCTTTCCCCAGGTGCTCAATCAGTGGTTCAGGCCATGACTCAACAGTTATCATACAGTCCTGAAAAACACAGATAACCAACAGACAACTAAAGTGCTGGCAACATGACCATGAGAAATGGCAAAGGGGGAGTTCCATGAACACAGTGAAAGCTGGAGACACAGACCTGATGTTCCAAGCAGGAAAAGAGACTTCCATCCTTCGATCCCAAGAGATTCAGAAAATCAGTCTTGCTATTCTCTTTTTCCTAATTAAGATTGACTACATGAAACGCACATCAAATTCAGTGACTGACTTTTCCCTTGGTAAAAATAAATGAAAGGCTGTCCTAATTTCTTAGGCTCAACAGAAAATTATTCTTTTAACAATGGGGGAAAAAAAAAAAAAATCAGTTCTAATTCCATGAAAGAAATCAGATAAAATTATATCCTGATATTGGAAATCAATTAAATTCTAAATATTTTATTTTACCTGTAATGCAATGCAAGATTTTTAATGCAATGGAAGTTTTTTTGCCTTTCAACAAGAAATGATGTTTTTTTCCAGTAACACAAGCAAGATGAGGTGATAGCTACTGATAAAATGCAGCTGGCATAACAGCACATGCAAAAATAATGATTCAGTCACATGTAAGAACTGTAAAGAGAAATCATACAAAAGCAGGGCTAGAAGGTCAATTACATTCATTGTCAAAATCAGATACGGGGAAGCCAAGCAAGGGAAAGTGGAAAATCAGAAGGTATCACATTGATCCACATTCAAGTGACATTGCATCCTTTGTTTCTCCTGCAGGCAGGCAGATCTCACTGTGGTGGGGTGATACACAAACATCTTATGGCTGTGCAGAGATGAACACCAAGTTTTCAACTACGGGCACTATCAGTATGTGCCACCGATAACCACTCTCCCCTAACAGTAAACTAATAGTTTGTGAAAGAATATTAATTATGAAGATCACTACTTTTCACTAGTCACAGCAAGGAAAAAGAAGAAAAAGTAGCTTGGACACCTTTGCGCGATGCCCAATGGATTTTTTTACTTCTTAGATGACAAGATTTATACAGTTTTTGCATCAGGAGGTCTCTGCACTGATCTCTGACTCCTGAGGTAGAGGCTACCCATCCTGCCTCATTATGTGCACTCACCAGCATGGTGCTCAGCAGCCTGATATCAGTTTATTAAAAGAAGGGTGTCATAGCTGCCAGTTTCAGAGCACAACTGCAGCTCCATATTAAGCTGCCCAGTTTTAAAGGTGGAAACGCAAGCGGATCGTAAAATGCCTTGCTCAGTGTGCAGCTGACCATGCCATGTCAAGCAGCAAAGCTACTTGATGCAAACAAAAGTAAGATGGAGCGTCTACTTTCTAACAAGCACTCCTCACACATTAGACTTCACAATGACACATCAAAGCTCCAGGAGCAGAAACATCCTAAAGCCTTATACAGTTTAACCCAGACACACCCATAGGAAAGGAAGGAGGGATGGTGAAAGCCTGCAAGCAGGAGAGCCGGTTTTTACTGGTAAGCACACCAGGAAATGCTTTTATGACCAGATAAAGCCAGCCTATGTTCCTATGCACTCTCTAGTGTAGCTTTGACACGTTCCCCAGTTAGATAAGAAAATGGGGCACATGGGGAGAGAGCATTTTTGTTTTATTGTGCTGCTCCCAATAGGTTCAAGAGCTGATTGCCAGAGATTGACCTGGAAGTCCTTCCTGACTGATGACATTAACCCATCAGCTAATGAAGTGGACAGGACTCTAAAGCCCTGCAAACTTTTGTGTTCTATAGCACAGGGCTTAGCTGCTGTAAAAGAGTCGGAAACCAAAAGGCAAACATTTCAAAGACACTTGAAGCTCTCACTGTTTATCGGACATTAAAAACTGCAGTGAAAAAGTTCTGAACGGAAACAGTCACACATTTGTTATTTATGATACAAGGGCGGGGACAAGATAAGGGGAGTGCCAGAGCAGCCTCGACTCCTGACCGCATGCCGAGTACGAGCGCGCAAGGCAGACCCCGCCCAAACGGCGCAGCCCCGAGGCCGCCCTCCGGCCACACCGCCCGCCAGCACGGCTCTCGCTCTGACAGACAGGAGTTAAGAGCGGCGCCAGCCAATGAGAGAGCGGACGGGCACGGAGGCGGAGCGTGCGAGGACCCAATGGAAGAACTGCCCGGCCCCGAGAGGGTGGGAACAAAGTTAAGCTGCAGTCACCGGCGGCGTGCTCTACCCCAATCGGAGCGTGGGCCTACGATCGCTCTGTCCGGATTGGTTAACGGATGGCAGGCGGGCCTTAGCGCCTTCTTTTCCCCAATAGGAAGGCGGCGGAGCGTGATAGGCGTTCCGATTAGCCAATTGTCGTGGTCTCGATCTCGTACCCCTTTCTCTTCGCAAAATGGCGGCTCCGGCTCCGGCTGCAGCCGCGGCTCCTCCCGCGGCCGCCCCGGCTCCCAGCCCGACCTCCGCTCCCTCTACACCGACGGCGGGCGCGCCCCCCTCCGCCGCGCCCCCTCCGCCCGCCGCCCCAGCGGCACCGCCACCCTCCGCGCCGCTGTCCGCCGCGCTCTCGGGTCCCTTCCCCGGCGGCCGCGTGGTGCGGCTGCACCCGGTCGTGCTCGCCTCCATCGTGGACAGCTTCGAGCGGCGCAACGAGGGCGCGGCGCGGGTCATCGGGACGCTGCTGGGTAAGAGCCGCGGAGCCGGGGGCGAGCAGCACGCCGCCCCCACGCCGCCCCGCTAACCGCTGTCGTCCCCGCAGGCACTGTGGACAAGCACTCGGTGGAGGTCACTAACTGCTTCTCTGTCCCGCACAACGAGTCCGAGGATGAGGTACGGCCACGCGGCACGGCGAGGTGGGGGCCGGGGCTCTGGAGTAGGCTGTCCCGGTGGGGCTTCGTCCTGCGTTGCCCTCCGCCCGGGTGTCGGCGCTCCTGCACCCTCTGACTCTGCTCTGTCCCCTTTCCCAGGTGGCTGTTGATATGGAGTTTGCCAAAAACATGTACGAGTTGCACAAAAAGGTGTCTCCCAGCGAGATCATCTTGGGCTGGTAAGTTCTCCATCTACAAAAAAGTTTGGGCAGTCATGTAGGTCCCTCAATATACCTGAGCTACATGGCTGTTGTCACAGGCTGAGAAATGGAATCAGCAGTGAGGTCTTGCAACTCTTGTTACAGTTCTAAAAGTGCTGTCATTCAGGATAGGAAGAGATGCTACTGCAGATTTAAGAGCAATTTTGGTTTTCTAGAAGAGCTATCACAGACAAGAGGGTTAGGGAATGCTTACATGGATCTGTTTGAATGTAGCTTGTTTGAATGTTTGCATCTGTTTGAATGGATTTTACAATCTGTAAAATAACTGACCTAAGGGAGAAGACAAAAGTACCAAAGGCCTGGTGGGAAATCAGTCATGTTAGCCTGAGCACGCAGGTATTCTCTGAGGAAAGATGGAAGACTTGTGCTGGGGTATTATAGGAAGAGAACTCATCTGTGCATGGATAGCTGGCTTTGTGTGTCTTTTGACATCCTCTCCAACCCTTTTCTGTGGAACAAAATCCTGCAAGCACAGAACTCTTTGCTTCCTTGACAACCTCTAATGGCATAGCAAAGTGCAGTTCTCATGACAGTCACTTTCCTATGCATGCAGGAAGTTAATTGCAGAGCAATTGAAGGAGCTAGATGAACAAGCCCTGCTTCCTGCACAGAGGTGTTTCATTTGTTTCTATTTGTTTTCTACATCTACTTTGCTGGTCCAAATTTGCTTGGCATGCTTTGATTTACAAGGAAATAAAGATTTGGTCCAGATCATAGTGACAAGAAAATTGACTGTTGGGTGTCTGATGGCAGCTGTCCTTTGTGACTGTAGTATAACACTGGCCCTATGCATATTTTGGGCATGTGTGTTCTCAGCCTATGATTTTAGGAGAGCCATAAGACTACACATGCCCTAGTCAAAATACTAGTCTTTACTATGTGTCTGCAGCTCAGTGCTTAGACATTAGGGTTTTAGAATACAAACCTGTTAA
Organism: Lagopus muta; assembly: GCF_023343835.1. NCBI lineage: Eukaryota > Metazoa > Chordata > Aves > Galliformes > Phasianidae > Lagopus > Lagopus muta. The sequence continues at coordinate 46,440,309 of NC_064437.1, read as the reverse complement.
ATATCAACAAATGCTGGGCATTTGAACATTAGAAGAATGCTCTTTCAACATTTGCTTTATTCAAGGTATGCAACAGGTCACGACATCACAGAACATTCTGTCCTGATCCACGAGTACTACAGCCGGGAAGCGCACAATCCAATCCACCTCACTGTGGACACAAGTCTCCAGAATTCACGCATGAGCATTAAAGCCTACGTCAGGTACTCTGGGACAGGGACTGTCTGAATTACTAACAGACATCGTATTAGGATAACAAGGAATGTAGCAGACTATAGTTTTGGACAGTATTGTGCAATAGCTGAACCACAACTGTGAGCCAGAGATCAGAGCATTCTTCCTACCAGAATGTCTTGACCATTGCACATAAGTTGAAAGCCTTAACCTTTCATAAGTTGGTTTCTCACTGGGGGTGAGGAATTGGCTTAGTTAACCTCAGCAGTGTTCAGAACATCTTTGCAATGCTTCACGGGAATAGCATAACTAGCATCAATGTTCCATCCAAACTTCCATCATACTGTCTGAATGCTAGTCTTTACTCACTGCATCTTAGTGCTCAGCAATTTACTTATACAAGTTGCACTATTAGCACACTCAGAACTTAATTGAAAGAGCGTCTTCTTGGTCAGTCTTTCTTCCCCTCCTCCACTTCCATTTTTATTAATTGATAATGGCGACAAAATATGGAGAAATGAAACTACTCTGCTTCACCTCACTGTTCTTCCCAGTGGCTGCTGAATAGTTCTCCTCCTTCCAGGATAAAGCCCCAGTCTTTGTAGCAGAAATCATGCTGCTTCCTGACCGTGCATCTTCAGAATGGAAGCTGTTCTGTGACATCTTGTATGCTGAAAGCATAAATGAACTTCAGATAGAATCATTTGATTTACAGAGGACCTCAAGGTCCTCTTGGATGACCTCCTCAGGTCATCAAGTCCAGCTCCCTGGTAATGAATGGTGGCACATACAGCTTGATCATGCTGCTCAGAGCCCTATCCAGCCTGACCTTGGATGTCCCCAGGGGTGGGGCTTCCACCACCTTTCTGGGCACACACACACAGAATCCATAAGAACTATCAGTTCTTATGGCAGTCTGCACCAGTGCCTCACCACCCTTATTTTAAAAAATGTCATCTTTTTGGCCAATCTAAATCCCCCCTCCTTTAGTTTGAAACCATTTCCCCTGGTCCTATCACAACAGATTCTGCTAAAGAATCTGCCCCCTTCCCTCATATAGCTCCCCTTTACATATTGAAAGGCTGCTTTCAGGTCTCCCCAGAGCCTTCCCTTCTTCAGGCTGAACAACCGCAGCTCTCTCAGCCTGTCCTCATAGGAAAAGTGTTTCATCCCTTGGATCATTTTTGTGGCCCTGCTCTGGATGCATTCTAATAGGTCCATGTCTCTCCTGTGCTGAGGACTCCACTCTTGGATGCAGACTCCAGGTGAGGCCTCACCTGAGCAGAGGGGCAGGATCACTTCCCTCTCCCTGCTGGCCACACTTCTTTTGATGCAGCCCAGGATACGGTTGGCTCTCTGGACAGTGAGGCACATTGCTGGCTTGTGTCCAGCTTACCATCCACCAGTTCCTCCAGATCATTTTTGGCAGGACTGTGCTCCATCCTTACATCTCCCAGGTTATAGTGATAGCAGGGGTTGTCACGACCTGGGTGTAAGACTTTACACTTGGATTTATTGAACCTCATGAAGTTTACCTGGGCCCACTGCTTGAGCCTGTCTAGGTCTCTATGAATGGCATTCCATCTCTCAGGCATGTCAGCCACACCAAGAAGACAGTACTCAACTTGTCATGCACTCATGCTGATAAATGTCAGACCAGCTAGGAACACTTTTGGATGAAAATTTGCAGTTAATAATATGCCTGTATTGATTTCCTATCCTCGGTTATATGTGGTCTTAATATTGCTGATTTTAGGGAGAATGAGTAACCTACTCATGTTCACACTCTCGTGCTAATAGAGATCATTGAGATGGAAAGAAATTATTTATTTCCTTTCAGATATGTCCATGCTGAATTTATGTATTGTTTTCCTAGTGCCCCAATGGGAGTCCCTGGTAAAACTATGGGCGTGATGTTCACACCACTGACAGTGAAGTACGTCTATTACGACACAGAGCGGATAGGAGGTGAATGCTTTCTTCCTATTATGGTTCTAACTATTGTGACGCTGTTCAAATGCTGTTTGTTTATTAATCCTGGTAAAATTACCACTCTGTGGGTGTCTCACTGTCTCACTGAAACTAATGCTATCCTAAAAAGGCTTCAATAAGTTAAAGTCTTAAGCTGCTTTCTGTGTCAGTCAGATTTCTCAGTGATCCTTGTTTTGCTTTCAGTGGATCTCATAATGAAGACCTGCTTTAGCCCTAATCGAGTGATTGGCTTGTCCAGTGACTTACAGCAGGTGGGGTCAGCCTCAGCCAGGATTCAGGACACCCTGGGTATGGTGCTACAGTATGCAGAGGATGTATTGGTACGGCAAACTTTTTATGAGACTGAAGTTTGATATAAGATTATACATCTTGTTGTTATGGGGTATTTTTTGCTGAGTTTTACTCATGCTGAAGTGTGTTTCTTATGCATAGTCTGGCAAAGTGGCTGCTGACAACACCGTGGGGCGTTTTCTGATGGATCTTATTAACCAGGTGCCAAAGATTTCACCAGAGGACTTTGAGACCATGTTGAACAGCAATATTAATGTAAGTTAATTGTCTTCTTTCTAAGTGTATTACCAGCAGTTTTGAAAATGTCATACAGACACAATTTTGTTTACGAAAAAAACTACCTTTTCATACCAACACGGTCATAAAAAACACAGCCCATTCCTGTCTCTTATGTTTTAAGAGCTGAAGGTGGGTAAGAGAGCTCACCATAATTAAAAACAATGGAAAATAAGAGAATTACTTTAAAAGCACATATGAATTTTGCAAGTAATCTGAAAGGCAGCACAGATTCTTCTTTTAGAGTGCTGGGAAAATATGAATTACCACGCTTCATGCAGTATAGGTTTTAAGGATAACTAGTGACTTTCCCTGCTTTCTTTGCCTGACATGAAGTTCTGTCTCATGGCAAAACACATAAGAGCACGAGGAAGGTTTCATTGTGCTACCTTATTTCCGTAACAAATTTTTAGAGAGCTAGTTTTCTGAATCTGTTATTTGCCCATAGTCTGCAGGACCACAACTAATTTTTAATTTTGCTTACACCCTTTGACTCTCCTGGTTAATACTGGTGGACTCAAAGTTAAAATTTCACAAGTGCTGTTTCATGTTCCAGGAATACCAACGTTTTTGTCCTGTGAGGGAAGCATTCCTCAGGGTAGGACTTTCAGGACTAGCAATAGTTCCGGTAGCTGATTGTAAAATGCTTTACAGGCGTTAAAAATTCACATCTCCACAACAGGCTGTCATCTTTGGTAATATTTCTGATGACTGTTTTTTTTCTTTTTTTCTCTCAGGACCTTCTGATGGTAACCTACTTGGCAAACCTCACGCAGTCACAGATTGCTCTCAATGAAAAACTTCTGAGTTTATAAAGAAACTTCTGCCACCTTACACTTCAAAGAGCCTCAAGAGTGAGCAGATACACACTTTTCCTCAAGAGTGAGCAGATACACACTTTTCATGGTGATGTTACAAATTCCCTTGGACCTTAACTTAATTACCTAAACAATTTGGTTTACATCTTCATTTCTGCTTCCCTGGAAAATCCCTGACGTGGTTTAGGAAATGAATAGGAACTCCTGCAGTTTGGATGAGCCCAGTATTTTAAAATGGAATAAGTGAATCTTTTGTCTTCTGGGTTTATCTGTTTGTGTAACAAAATACAGCTTTAATGTAAGAAATTATTTGAAATAAAGTTCAATTGTATTGGCAAGAATACCTTCTGTTCAGAAGAAGACTGTTCTCATTTATTGCATAATGAATCCTCCTTTGAAAGAATCAGGAAAGAAAACTAGAGTGGATGCAAATAATCTGAAATTTGGCAGCTTTCTCTGCATTTTTCCCAAAAGTTTTAAAGCACACAGGTCGTGGCATCTTGCATTGCACATAGTACACTTTTCCATGGGGGAACTACAGAATGGCCACTGGCCTATAACTGGTGCTGTGTGTATGGCCTTCTCCGATGAGGTATGAGGCAGTGAATTCCATTTACACTGTGGTATTTGTTGTATGCATATCTGATCCTTTGGGAAAGGAAATAGAATGGAATTCCACCATCGTGAAGAGGGGGTTCAGAGTATTAAACTAGCAGCTAAATGTTCAGAGTATTAAACTAGCAGCTAAATGTGTGGTTGAAAGGGCTTGAAAAGCGCTCCTCCTGAAGTTTTCATGTTTGCAAAAGAAGAAAAATTTCAGTGAATTTTTGAGATTAAAATTTAGATATTATCAAATAGGGATTTTCTGTTTCATAATGACTTTCAGCTGAAGGAAAGCCAGTTCAAATTGCAACTTTTTACAGTCTCAGCTAGTAATATTACCTTTGGACGTCTGTTCAGCTGTACTAAGGTTTTCCCTAATGCTAGCAGTATCACTCCTGCATCATTCATGCTTATGTTCTAATGACCATTTCTGACACTTTCACACACATCTGTTTCAGTAAATGGACTGAAAATGTCATAGAGAAGCCAGCAAAGTCAGCATTCCTCCTAAATACCTTTGTGCAAGATTTGCCAGATAATCCAAGAATGAGAGACAGCTCACATCTCTTTAAATCCTGTCCTCGTGGTTCCAATGCAGGGAATTCCATGAACCGTTCAGCGCTAAATTCTAAGTTCTGATCACAAGGGCAAGGTGCATAAAGACTGAAGGCACAGCAAAGACTTCATTTCTGAAAGTTATCTGTGGGCATTAAACATGTTTATGCTCAGCTCCTTTGTACTTCTCTAATGCTTTGTTTCCCCTTCTATAAACTCAATATTTGAGCTTTAGCTGATTAACTTACATTTTCAGGTCACGTTCTTTTTAAAATAAGCCTTGAAATAGGTGGAGGAAAAGAGTGAGCAGCAAAGCTAGATGAGCCTTTCTTAACCACTGCAATAAGCAGAGGGAAGAAAAGCTTAATATTCTTCTCCTCATTTCTTCATTTTGTAATAAATCCTTGCTAATCTCAGGACATTAATATGTGAGAAGAAAGATCTGATGTAGAAAGATTAAAAGTTAAATAGTCTAGGAAGCTGCTTTGCACAAAATGCAGTGTTTGAGAACATCAATTTGTGATCATGACTACAGAAAATGTATTGTGCAGTTAATCAGTCCTGATAAATACTGAAGACTAACGATGAAGCACTGGATGGAGGTTATGGAGGTTATGTCTTCCTGAGCAGAAAGATGTACTGCAAAGTAGAGGTATCAGAAAAGCCCACAGTCCAAAGGCTGACTTGTATGGTAGACAGTACAGTAACAAACAGAACAAATTGGAGTAGAAAAATAAAGGCTGCCCTCAAAAACTGTGTGTTTGATTCCATCCATGCTGGCACTGGGTGAATGGTACATTGTAAACATTGCTCTGACACAAGAATTTTCAAGTTTCCATGACCACCCTTGTGAAGGACAATGTTGCAAGCAAATTGTAGCATAACGTATCATTTTGCTTGGCTAAAAAGTAAAGCCTAGGCTGTATCATTATTAGGAGGCTGAAGAAAGAAGCATTTGGAGTTTGAAAATGTAGACAGGAAATCCTAAAGGCCTTCTATCGCTCCACTTTATTGGATCTCATATCTAAAAATTTGAAAGTGCTTAGGAAATCTGTTGGGGAAAGCTTGGGAGTTGAGAAACATCACCAAGGATTTCAAGCTCTAATTTGATGTTATTTGTACATCACTGAGGTCTTGGATCTATTAGGGGACTTTTTCCTTTTTTGTTTGTTTGTTTAGGGTTCAATACTCCAAACAGCTTTGACAAAGTTTAACTTTTAAGAGTCTGACTTAATCATTTTTTAAATAGTCCAGATAGTTCTCCAGGTATGCATATACCTGGAATATATACATATTATATACAGCATGCATTGTATTTAATTATGTTAACGCCCTCATAGCTTAGATAGAGCTGATCCTGAGTTGTTACCTGAGCACGAAGTTCTCCCTGAAAACATGTTTTCCTCAATATATATAACATTCAGAGCAGAGTTTACAGTTACAACCGATTCCCTTGTTCTCTTTGGGTATACTGTGTGCTTAGAAAAGTTAGAGAAATACATAAAATCAGCCCACCTTGCTGTGTCAGGCCTTCTCAGAGACAGAGTCCAAGTCAGCTGCAACATAGGGATGGAGTTTCTCCAAAGCGTCTCTCGGCAGTATGATGAAGCAAGGCAACCTTGTGTTCACCTTGTTTCTGGTGAGCATGGATGGTAACCTGTGGCAACCTGCAGTTTAATAAGCACAATGACATTATGCTTTGCTCTGACTGATTCCTAGTGTAATAAAACTGCTTGTTTGCCTCTTTGAGCAAGAGAGTATTAGCTCCACAAGCACATGAGAGTACTCTGTGTTGCTAATCAAAACCAATACTTGCAGCATGAACTTTGTTAAATAGAAATACCTTCCTAAAAATTGAAGGAACATTTCTTCACTGATTACACTTTCAACAACAGGACCTCAGGCTTTGTACCACAATGAAAATTGGAGGTATGTGACTAATTAGCTTCCTTGTGTGCTCTGTTGTGCTGTAAAGCTTGCAAACAATATGAAGGTGATTCTTCAGGAGAAGCTTTTGGATAGGCGGTGTGCAACAGCCAGGTTTCTTATGACTCTGTAAAGTGCTTGGGACTGATGATGCACAACAGAACAATTCTGGTAATGATGGTGACTGTAGGATTAGATTAAGGTCCAAAGAGAGCCCTTGCAGACTGCATTGTGCTAGTGTTAATTCGCTGGCTAAGCTAAAAAGCAATTAAAATTTGACATTCTAAATTCATGTGACTGAACAAAACAGTTAATACTATGTGGTGTTTCTCTGCGTACTGAAAGAAGTTTGTCTTTCTTGTTTGGGTACACTTAACAGCCACTGTGTTGTTGCTATCTTCTCTGGTTCCCTGTATCCACTAACTTTACCTTAGGAGAAGCTTCCTGAAACACAATTCCAATTCTTTCCTATCTTGACAAACCACATCTTAAAATCTTTTTAAATACACCTAAATGTATCTCCTTTGTCCTTACTGAAGTTTGTTTCATGTTCTTCCTGGTATTTATACACTGTTACAGATAGCATCATACAACAGCCTTCATTTTGCTACGCTAAACATAATACGCTGTATCTTCTGCTGTGATCTATGATCACCTAGCTGCACATTTTTAACTTAATTTCAGTCTTTCTACTTGATACAGACTTGTATCAGTGTGTAGATGAATGGATATAAGAATGCACTAATGCTTTTCCATTATAAATTCCTTGTTTGCCTCTTGGTGTCTGTCATTTACTGTGACTGAGCACTGTCCTAATCACCACTGTTGTCATTTGAACTCTAAGTTACTACTGAAATTGTTAATTTCAATGCATGACCTGGTATTGCGACAGCTTTTAATTAGAAAATCTAGATGTTATGATCATCTCCCTGTTTCTCCTGGTTTGGATTGCTCTCAGTGCTGGTGACACTTCAGTTTCATCAGCAGGTATCATTAGCTTGTTCCCAACTTTCGTGCCATTCACAGTTAAGAAGAAATTTGGAACTAATCCAGGCCAACTTAGCTGAATTCTACAAACACCCTTTTCAACAAAGCTTTTATGTTTACTTTCAAGTTCTTTAGCCTTGGCCATGCTAGTTTGCGTCTTCTCTATTTTAACTGTGGTTCTTGTCACATTCTCTGTGAATATCCAAGTGTCATCCTGATCCACTGTGTCCTGAAATTCACCTTTGACATGAGCAACATCTTTTTGTTTGGCTTAGGCCTTGGAAAATGGAAATAAGACTAAATTTTCAGTGTTGCTGAAAATAACAAACAACATTTGCTGTTTGCAATTGGAAACTTAAAATCCTTGCTGCTAGAATTACAATTTCATTTGCTGATTATTTCAGAATGCTGGGATGAAGGTCACTAAGTCTGCACTGTCAGCTGAGTCAATTAAGTTTCTTGGCAGAACACTTAAGTCTGCTGCAAAGAGGAAGTAATGTTTTAGTGTACAATTTTGTGAACATGCCATCTATTAGTAACAAATCTGGAATGGGCGGTTTTAATCTTCAGGATTTAAATGTCAGTGAAGAAAACTTGGACACGCTGCTCTTTCAAGTACTCTAGCAGAACAACCTGCTGCTCTCCTTGTGCACTCTGAGTAAGGATGAAGTGTATTTTTGGTGTGGTTCTACCCAGCAGAACTACAGACTCTGATGGCAGTCCTGAGGTTTGTGTGAAACCCTCACGACTGCACTACAGTGGGTGGAGTCCTAACATGACTCATGGGTTAGTAACTCTCATTTGAGCAGCTAACCAAACACATCTCTTTGTGAAGTGAACTGTGCTTGCTCTGCTCTCTGTTCTCAGGGAAGGTTTACTCAACAGCTAACTTTGACTATCTGCATTTTAATTAGTGCAGTCACAAGGCAGTGTAACAGGGCAAATATTGTTAGTACCTAACAGACTTGGATCACTGCAGTATCCTGCTGGTTTGTTATACTTTGACCCATGGTTAAAAGCTGACCAGGTCTTGCTGCTTACTGAAAACTGTGGGAAAGTTGTGTTTTTTGTTTGTTTTTAGTTTTAAACTCTACTGGCTGAAATACAAAATCAAAAGCAATGTTTCATATCATTTGTGATGCAGTATGCCAAGCAGGACATATAGCACAGACAAGCAGCAATGCGTTTAGTGTCCTACATCACCAATAATAAATTACCCAAGGAAGTTTTAGCTGCACTGACAGCACCCAGTATGATGAGGTAGGTGAGAGGAAGTCCCTCTGGAGCAGAATTCTGTCCAGTATCATGTCTGAGAAGATACAAAGATATTACAAAAAGAGAAGCATGAGTTTGTCTCCTATTTCACTGACCTTGAATTTACTAACAGTGGGAGGTTGTCTTGACTCTCTGGGATTTAACACACTTTCCTAAATGCACTAGTAGCTGTAGTAACAAACCAAGAAGATTCTTTGAATACAGGGAGTGAAGCTAGATGACAACAGTGGTTCCATTCCATTCTTTAGAAAAAGTCATTCCAGATAGTCTTTGATTATGAATATAGATGATTCCTTTCCTAAATAGTTCAATCTCAAACAATCCACTAAAAGGAAGAGGAAGAATTCTGTTTTATACATGTATTTGGTTTCCATGGAAGCAGGAGTTTTAATATGTACCTGTCCTGAAAGAAATAAGCTTAACAGAGGTGAAGTATACTAGATATACACTGAAAATATCTCTTGAAAAATGCTGTGAGGATTAAATTCTTAAAGCTGTTCCTGACAAGTTCTGGGCAAACAAGGCAGATATAAGCCCAATATTGCTGAAGATAGGTCATTTATTAGAATTTTTATGCATTTCAGATGCTTTCCATTTGAAGTGGACTAGCATAGTAAATAATTACCGACCTATTTTCTGCTGCCTGCACTTACTGCTCTTTTACAGACACAGAGACCAGTGGTTTTACTTGGCAATTGGCATTCAAGTGCCACAGCAGGTTACAGCAGAAGACTGCTTGCATATGAGTGGTGTCTGAACCGCTAATGCATGCATTTCATAGCAAAGTATGCAGAAGTTTTGAATAAATGCAATTAACCACTGCATAATATCAGGGATGGATCCTTCAGGAAGTGTATCATGCTGGTTAGAATATCTTACAAACGCTTAGCTCCAGGGTAAAGGAAGAAATAAGTGTATCTGGTGTCTGTTCCAAATAGAATATGAATAAACATAACAGTAGATGTAAAAATAGAAACAAAACACCAAGTGTGCTTCCCAGAGCAGTTAGTTGCCATAATTTATATTTCTTTCTAGGGAGAGGAGCGTGGTAGCCAGGACAGCCCTACCTTCATGCCCTCTGGGGACCTAGATCTTGTTCTCAAGTCAACCAATGCCTTTGATACACTTGGCCACGGCACTGGTCTGGTGGTCCAGACGACACGGCTCATCGCCTGCCAGCTCCCGGACTCCATCTAAAGCTTCATGCGCTTCTGAAAAATAGGTCTGACCTAAATCCACACGTGTTTGGGTTAATTGCACCGATGCCAAAGGGAAACCGCGATGCGGACTTTCTACTTCACGGGCCCGGTGCCCTCCGCGTGGGACGGCGCCCCGCGGCAGGGCTGCGGGACTGGGCGCTGCCGTCCCTGAACGCAGCTCCTCGCCGTTCCGAGGCAGCGCAGGGAACATCGCGGCCCTCAGCGAACCGGGGCGGGCCGGACGGCTGGCAGAAGGGGCGCCGCGTTAGCGGAGCCGCCGCCGGCCCGGTCGACTCTCGGGCGCGGCGGTGCTGCCCGCGGGGAGCGGGGCCGGGCCGGGGCGGACCCGGGGGCGGGGCGGGTCCCTCCCGGCCACACGGCCTCCATTTTGCGGTGTAGCTGCTGCAGAGAGGCCGGAGGCTCCGTGCTTTTCCTTCAGGTGAGGCGCCTGGGGGCGGGCAGGGGGAAGAAAGGCGATCAGCCCGGCGCCGCGCGCGCGTCCCCCGCTCCGGGCCCGGCCGCTCCCCGCGGGAGGCTGCGATGGGGCACGGCGGGACTCGGCGGCCGGCAGGTGCCCCGCCGGGGGAGGGCGCGGTCCGCTGGGGAGCGGGAACCAGGTCCCTCGCCGTCTCAGGGCAAGTACCGAGAGCGGTACCGCCTCCGCGCGGACGGCCGGCCAACAGAGCCGCGGCCCTGCGGCGAGAGCCCGCGGCGCTGCGTGACCGCACCGAGACGGGCGGCGGCTCCGGCCGCAGGCGGGGTCCTCCAGCCGCCGCAGGGCGGGATGCTGCCCGCGCCGAACCCCGCGTTACATCGCCGGAGTCGATCCCGTCCAGAGTCCCCGAAGCAAATAAAAACCGTCCGAACCTGCGATTCCGACGAGAAAGGCCCGCGAAGCCTCGGGATGGCGGCTCCCATTGCATTCCGCTGCGGGACGCCGAGGGAGGGCCGGTATCGGTACCGAGCAGAGCCCGCCCTCCTGTCGGCTGTACGGGCGGCAGCGGCCTCTGCCCCGCTCCGCGGCTCTCGGGCTGAGCTCGGAGCGGGAGCAGGCGGTCCGAAATCAGGTACTGCTGTTGTGAATACGTGTATCTGTAAGACGGGATATGACGAGAGCTGCTTCGGTACGCGCTGCTGTCCGGTCGGTGCGTTCTGAAGGGACTTCGAGTCCTGCTGTCGGAGAAGCCCGTATCGCCATACGGCACTGTGCAGCCGGCTGCGGAGCGCCTGCAGGGACCGGGGCTGAAGTCCTTACCTGACCCCTTCACCACAGTACGTCTGACCAAGAAAACGCTGTCACTTTTCTGAGTTACAAACACAAGAAGTAGGAACTGGGGTCTTGCTAGAGCTGGTGATCACACGAAACGCTGCCAATCCCGGTGCCGGCCCCAAAACGCACCAGCAGTTACCCACGTCCCAGAAATGGAACCCACGCAGTGCCAGTAAGGAAAGAGTTAAGCACTGCAACAGGCCGTGTACGTCACAGGTGTGCACGGGTGGGTGATCTGCTAATCACAAATACCGCCTTCCTTGCAAAGGAGGCTTGGAAACCAGAATCCTAAAAAGCTTTTGTGCCAGAATTTGTTTGACAGCCAATGGGGAACATGGCTGAAAAAACTGACTTCATTCTACATTAAGTATCTCATCAATCAATTTAAACACTGGTATGTTTCAGTACAGATAAAATACTGCTGGGTCCCACTTGTATACTAATTACACTTTGTACAGCTGTTGGAACAGCTGACCTGCAGCCACCGGCTGCTGCTGCCTTACAAAAAGCAGTGTGAGCACAGGAGATGTGATACTGTGCACACCTGCCTGTTTTACAGGCTTCACCTTACTGCCTGCTTAACAGCGTGACTTTGATTGAATTACACGGAGCGTAAAGCTGCAATAGTTTGGAGGTTTTTAATGGCCAGTTTTGCTGACACTCTGTTTTCCCATTGAGTGGAAAGAGTGACACTGAAACCCAAAGGAAGTGTTGGCAGTTGTCTTCTTCCTGAAGGGAGCTGCAGCCCATGGTTAAGTAACAGAAGTGGAAGAAATGTGTGGAAAGCCAGAATGAAAAGTCAATGCACATAGCTGTCAGTAGTAGATACTGCACAGGTACTGCCCGTGTGCTTCTTCTGAGGGAAACATATGGCAATTAGCAGTGTTTATGATTAAAGTGTTTACAGTTATGATTTCCAAGTACACCTCACACAGTTCTTCTCCTTTTCTTACGAAGAAAGCCCCCTGAAGCAGTTCTCCTGCTTTATCACTGTGAGACCACATGGCTGTACTTATCTACAAGATTGCTTTGGCTCTCATTTGAACTAACCTGCTCTAAGTTTTAATGTTTTTCACAGTAAGTCAGAGGCATTTAAGGCAGCATTTGTGGAATTAGTGGTACAACACAGCAAGAAGATGGCTTTCAGATCCATTTGTTTGCCTGTGGAATACCTAGGAATGCGAATAGTTAGTAACTGTATTACAATTCATTTTTGTATTTCCCATTTTCTTTGATTTGTGCAGCTAGGACACTGCCTCATAAACATGCAATGAGTAACTCCCAGTCCCTGTCTTCTTCTGTTTCTAATCCCCCAGTCCTTCTATTAAGAAAAGGATTGAAATAGTTATTAGCAGGAAACAGAAATCTCCTGCACAAATGAAGTAATGCAGGGGGAGTACAGTAAGATGTGGGGTACTGGGGAAGTAGCTGGGAGCTGAACTCCTGCCTGGATGCTTCCTCATTTTGGTGTTTTGTTTGAGCGTGAGGGCAGTAGTATTTTGAAATAACAAACAGAAATAATTCCATTGGCATAAAGTATTTGTAGGGAGGCTAAGATTGCTCTTTCTGCTCACGAATTTTGAAACAGCATCTTCACTTATTTTTAAAGGATTTAAAAAAATGAAACAGATCCCCTCCCTTTCCAGCCAGCAGCTCTTGCACAAGAGACAACACGCCTGGAGCTGCTGTGGAGGTCGGTTCTGTGTGAGGCCCCCACCCAGCAGCTCCTCCACCTCTTTCCCTCTTCAGTTATGCAAGACAGGAATGCCTCACGGAGGCATTTTTTGGCAGAACAGTCACTTAAAGACTGAAAGGCCTGCAGGCTCAGGAAACAAACACTTGCAAAACTTTTCTATGCCCTTTTCTTCAATTTATTGTATGTCACGTGTAAGTTTGTATTGTGCTAATACAAACCTTCATCTATAGTGTTATCTTCTTATGCTTAAATAAGCTCTTTGGATTAAAATTCGGATCTTTGCAAATCCTTTTCACGGTGCACTGACCAGCACTGGGCGCAGTTTAATTCTGCAGGATGCACCATGTCATTACCATCAGGAAAAGAAACACTGAGTCATTTCTTATGTTTTGGAGACAGACAAATGTGGGATCTTAATAGGGACTCAAAGGTCAAAGTAATAGACGTGTGGCTGCTGAACCACCCTGGTCCTCCCACACTTGAGCTGTCCTGCTTACTTGTCATACTTGTTACAGCTAGCATCAATTCTGGCTTGTGTTATTCAAGAAGTTAGAACTTCTTAGTTTAAACCCCATTATTTGATCTTTGAAATCATTTTGGTGCATGCGTCTATTTCATAAGAACAGCCAAAAGCAGACAAAAGATACATTTCTATTAGATGGTTCTCTGTGGGATACATCAAGTACTGTTCTCCTCTCAGGAGCTATTCCTGTGAGTGAAGGGGCACAGGCTGACAGGATACAAGCATGGAATTGAGCCTAACTCTTCTGTCTCTGTTCTGACACAGGCTCAGCCCCTTCCTGCTGAGACTTCAAGCTCTGTAACCTGTATTTCAGAATTACTTTTGGAGGTTCAGCACTCTTACTGTGCTTCAACATATATCTGACCTAATTAAGGTAGCATGTAATTACAAAGTTGATGATGCTTCTCTTCTGAATTCTGCTTGCTGTTCTGTGTAAAGAAAATAAAAAGTATTAAAAAAAAAAAAAAAAAAAAAAAAAAAAAAAGGAAAAGGTTTGTGGTTTTGTAGCTGATGAGTACTTTTAGCAACACTGAATGAAGTAACTGAGTTGCTCAAGTAACGTCACAGTTACTAAACCAACAAGTGGCAGCTACACACTCCTGTAGTGACTGACAGGGAATTTTTTTTTTTCTTCCAGAATGTCCTACCCAGGTTATCCCCCTTCTGGCTACCCTGCTTTCCCTGGCTACCCTGTAAGTATGGCTTTTACCTGTGTTGCATTCCCAGTGTATTTAGAGTCAACATCCCTTCTTACTGTATGCATGTAAATAGCAGCTGTTTTTATCCATATATCCGTCTCTGAGTGTGACTTTACCTTTATCTCAAATGAACTCCAAGAAGGAAGTCCAATATATATTTTATAATATCGCCCGTTGTTCCAGAGGGTGGGTGGCTGCTTCTTGTTCAGGTTGTTACCTTGATGTTTTTAGTCATTTTCATTCTGTTTTGTTTTCTCATGCATATAGCTAACTACCTCAGCAAAATGGTGCTTTATTTATTGATTTATTTTTAAAGCATTGGTAATTGCTAACAAATATGAGGGTCTTTAGGAACAGGGTATTGTCTGAACCAGCGTCTACCAAACCACCTGTATGCCCACATCCTGGCCATTTCGTTCAGGAGTAAAGCTGCTGAGCAATCCAAGCTCAAGAGCCCAGCTTTCCCACAACACTGAGTAAATATTTTTCTGAGGATATTGGACACTTTAACTTGACTTTGACCCCCAGTCCTTCAGCCACAGTACTTTATTCCACCTTCAGTTCATGACTGAATGGACTGAAAACTCCAGTGAAACTGGAAGGCTGGAATGTATCAGGCATGGTTGATGTTGCAGTGTTTTGTTTTGTTTTGTTTTTTTCAAAGCTCAACACAACATCGTGCTTTAATTAGTAAGGCACTGAGCATAACGTAATTGTGGCAATACTATTTATGCAGTACTTGACTAGACTTAAAATAGAGCTCAGCCCATGTCCCACAAGATAGTGAAAAACTCAAAGAATATGCAGTAAATTCTTCAGTTATTTTGCTTTGCAATTTACCCAGACTCCCTCTGAAACACCAAAGTCAGTCAGACTAAAGAGATAACCGTGTCAGAAGCCAGACTTTCTTAACTTTGGGATTTCTTTACCCCATTCAACGTTCTGCTGAACCCTCACAATTGTCTCTGTTCATTGCAAGGGAGTTGGACTACATGACATCTAAGGTCCCTTCTAACTCAAATGATACTATGATTATTTTTTAAGCCGGCATCTAAAATCTAGCAGCTTCGGTTCACGAATTTAAAAGACCATGTAGATGCCAGAGTAGCCATGCTAGGCTTTCTAGTCTGCAATAGTGCAAGAAATCAATGTGAAATTATTTTCTGTAATATTGATAGTCATCCTAGCAGGCCTACGGGATCCTAACCTTGGATTTGCAAATCTAAATCCTATTAAAATCTTTTTGTTGAGTCTGGCTGAACAAGGTTAGACTGCACTGCTGGGGAAGGGGATCTTCCTGGGCACAATGGTGTGGTGGTGGGGATCTTGGGACAGCCAAACCTGAGGAAAACCTTTGAGCTAGATTTTACTGCTAGGGAGATGCAACAGAGGACCCAGCCAGAAGGCCCGTGTCTAGGTTTAGGGAATGCTGCTGCTGCTCCTAAGAGCTAAACCTAATCACGTTATTACACATATATGGACATTTTAGTAGCTTGAGTTTTCACTCTGTAATAGAGTACAGACATCTCGTGGGTTCTTTGTATTTCAGCCCACAGGACAGGAGTCTGTCTATCCGCCCGCTGGGCAGTACACCTACCCTGCTGCTCCTGGAGGATATCCTCCAGCAGGAGGAGGGAGCTTTCCTGCAGCACCACCCAGTGCTGGGTATCCAGAGGCAGGAGGATATCCTGCCCCAGGGGGCTTCCCTGGAGCTCCCCAGGCTGGAGGAATGCCATCTTATCCTGGAGGTAAGATCCAGCCCTTGGGAGTTATTTCTGTTGTAACCAAGTCTTTGTGCTCGGGAAAGTAGTAAAGAAAAGCAAGCGATTGTTCAGTGATCAATTTAGGCAGCAGGGTCTAGACAGCCAGATTGCTACATACCAATAAGTACCTGCATGCTAATAGCAGAGTTTTGATGGCTTTGGGTTGTGAGCCACTGCACAGATAGAGAGAAAAGAAACAATCTCTTGTGCAGCTCAATGCCGTGGCTCATGTTGTGCCAGAAACCAGAAATGCTGTGCGCTAAAATCTGTTATCTGCTCCTAACTCCCACAGGCCCTGGGTTTGGCGTGCCTCCCACTGGCCCTGGCTTTGGTGGCTATCCCCAGCCTCCTGCCCAAAGCTATGGTGGAGGTGGACCAGCACAAATTCCTGGTATGTGGATGTTTCCGTGCCATATGTATGATACGTCAAGAATCCAAGGCTAAACCAACAGATCCCAAGATAGATAGTAAGAAAAAACAATAGGCCCTTAGCTTTGTTACTGTTAGCCATTGAGGTCTGTATGCTGTGCGTGTCCTCTCACCTTTCCTGACAAGTGAAGAGAAGGTGAGAATCACCTTTATGTGCTGCATTCAAAGGGGATGGCTGTCAGTGCTTAACGATCGTGATGTAATTGGTTAGGTGCTTATCCTTCTTCAAACTGCACTTATCTGACCAGAAATGTTAAATTGGGAATCCACACTCAACAGATATCTGGCAGTTCTGCTCATCTCAGAGACATGGATATATTTTTCAGGAACCTGAGCAGATATGTGTTCACAGTGATCCCAGGAATTACGAGGGAGTGGAAAGGAGAATGCACACCGCTGCTTAAACCCAGTGCATTGTTCTTCATGCTTTGAGTAGTCAGTTACCATCAAAAACATTTTTGTCCTGGGATGTCAGTTGCGTCTGCAAGAAATTCAGAGCAGCAAACTTTCTTTTAATGATTGCTTCACTGACTTTAATAATTAAGCTGCCATTAAAACAAGAATAACTGTGCATATGCACTATAGATAAAAATACCAGTTTTAAAAAGTGGTTGCATCTTTTGTATTCACAATGATTTTGAACATGAAATGAGATTTCTTCAGTTCTTGCACCAGTGAATTCTCAGCATTTGTTGTTAATATGCTGTAGACATTTTAACATAAATAAAATGACTCTGCCAGAGAGCACGGGACGTGCATTCCTCATTTGCATGGACCATCTTGGCTTTCATCAATGGCAGCCATATTTAATAAGGAGAGATTCTTCCAGCTCTCACAGCACCAGTAAATTTAGCATTTTTATTAGTGCCTCACTAAAGTATCTACCAGAATGCTTCGTGATTGCTTCTTCCCACTGTTCTCAATGGCAAGAGCTTCAGTTATAGGTATTGTTACTTAGCATATAGGTTATTGCTGTGGTAGACCTGTAACTTACCATGTTTATAAATGGTTTTACTTTCAGCTTAAGTAGTGTTTATATAATAAGAACAAACATAATTAATCTGTTTATCTTGTTATTTCATTCATTTTCAGTAGGCTATCCTGGTGGACAAGCACCATCACCGACGCCTGGTCCGGTATGTGCTGTGTGCTCTTTTATCTTAATATAATAAGATCTTAATGTTGCTTCTCTATTTTTTTCACCTTGCTGTTAGTGGGAGATTGGGTGTATGGCAAATATTAGGGAGGAGGCCTGAATACGAGCTGGGGATGCGTCACAGACAAACAGGCACTGATGGCTGAAAATGTATTCTGATATTATTAATAAAGGTTGTTTAATAACAGTCCCTCATTTTGTCCCCAGTGCAAGGAAGAACTGCTATTAGAGGCAGTTCTGGGCAAAGGGGAACTCAGGTAATACAACCCTGAACGTCACTGCATCACTGCAGCACTCAGGTTGTCTATCACAGAATTTCAGAGGGGCTTTCTGCTACAGGGAAAAAAGGAAAAAAACCAAAACAGAGTATGCATCTTGCCATGCAGAAAAGTAATTGATTTGTTGACATTGCTTTCAATAGGATTCCGATTTACTCTATAATTTGAATAATTAATTGAAAGTAATAAAATGTAAGCTGTCATGTATTTGCCTACAGGCATTTTAATACAGTGTTTCTCAATGAGTTTGATATGAAAGGGTATGAATTGGTCCTACATTATCAACTGTTTCACACTGACAAACTTTCCTTTGGTGTAAAAGCAATGAAGTCATTGCAGAGTTCCTGGCCACACTCAGAATACACCCCAAACAAAACCATCAGTCAGTATCTCTGTATGCTCAACATGCAGGCCTGCATAAAGGCATTGCTCTGGCAGTGGTGGTCAACCAAAGCTGTTCAACACAACTGTCACCCTGATTTTGTGTCAGAGAAAAACGGTGAGCCAGCAGAACAAGTGGAACAAACCATTCTGTGACTCCTCCCTCTGAAGTACTCACTGCTAAGCAGTTATTTAAAGTTGAATTAGTATTGTGCAGGATAGCTAGTTATACATCGCTTTTGTTTTCAGCCTGCAGCAATGGCTCAGTACACTCAGGGCACAATTCAAGCTGCTCCAAACTTTGATGCTGGAAGGGATGCAGAAATTCTGCGCAAAGCTATGAAGGGTTTTGGTAAGTAAGCAACAGGCATTACATTTGTAACGTGTTAATGCCATTTGGTGCTTCAGTTTGTACCTAACCATAAAGGTATTCATTTTTCCAAAAGCTCATCAAAAGTCACACCAAAAGAGATTTAGTAGAAATCTCTTTACAAAGAAAATTTGGTAAACAGACTTAAATGATATTCATGCACTTATTATATAACTATGCAAAAATGTGAGATTAAAAAATGCACTGCCTTAGATGGATTATTACAAGGTTATTATTACATTGCTGTTCTGTTTCCAAGGGACTGATGAGAAGGCTATCATTGATGTTGTATCTAACCGCTCCAATGACCAAAGGCAAAAAATCAAGGCAGCTTTCAAGACGATGTATGGCAAGGTATGTTCAGCAAACAAAACCCATCATTTCAGCTGATGTGTAACTGCCAATTGCATTTTAGTCTTGGAGAGTGGTTTGGGGCATTTATTAAATGCACCTCTTTGGGTTATATTTTTCACTGCATACCATGTAGACACCTGGTATTCAAGTGTTCTGATACCTGGTAGAAGTGAGGGCATACAGCAGTCTGGCAAGGTCCCTCAGCAAAGCAGAAACTTTTCTGAGCTGACAGTACTTAGAAGACAGAAATTAATTGAGATTAAACTGTCTTACTGTATGATGTTCCTGAGGTTTTGTGCACAAATATTAGTGCTGAAATAACTTTTTTTTTCCACTAAAAAGCCAACTGATAAATTGGTTGAGGATCACTGCTAAGGCACAGTGCGCTGGAGTAACTCAGCTCCATGCCATTATTGCTGTAACTCCGCTCACCTGAAAACTGCAGACACGTCTACTCCTGTTGCCCCCTTTATGATACAAAATGGAAGGTTCTTTTCCAAAGGAGTCTGTCTTGCAGACACTTGCTTTCAAATCATTTCTTTTCTGTGCTTTTTGCTGTTACATTTTTATCTGCTTAGTAGCACTGCTCTGAAAGAATCACAGAATCCTTAATGGTTAGAAAAGACCTTGAAAATCAAGTCCAACCGTCAACACGTCACCACTGTGCCCACTGATCACATCCCTCAGTGCCACATTCCCACATCTCCTGCAGGGACAGCGACTCCACCACCTCCCTGGGCAGTCCATTCCTGTGCACTGCTGCTCCTTCAGAGAAGAAATTTTTTATAATGTCCAACTTGAATCTCCCCTGAAAAAATCAGCTCTTTCCCCACCAGGCCGAACTTGTTGGTTTGTATCTAAAATACGATAAGTAATTCTGCAAGCAGCTGGAGCTGTAGGGTTGGAAATACTTGATGCAGGAAGGAACTGAACTCAGCACTCCTTCCTCAGTGAGCACTCCAGTCACTACAGAGTTACAGATGTGTACTGCTATCTGTTTTACCAGTATTCTCAAAGAGGGGAGTGATGGCCGTGCTCTTGGTGGCTATTAGGGATTCTCAGGAGATGGATAACAATGTAATGTGCTGTAGCAAACAAAAGCAGAAGCTCATCAGCTGCTCTAATCTGGGGGTGTGTGTGAAAATTTGTGCCATTTGAACAATGTTTTAAAGTAATTTCTAACTCCCATATTATATAACAATGCCCTTTTTGTGTTTCTAATTGGACAGGATTTAATTAAAGACCTGAAGTCTGAATTAAGTGGAAATGTGGAAGAACTGATCCTGGCACTCTTCATGCCTAGAACCTACTATGATGCCTGGAGTTTACATCATGCAATGAAGGTATGGTTCTCCTGTGAACAAAATAGTTCAAAACCATCTAAAAATGCTCATTCAAGAAAACAAAATACCTGATCTCTGCACTGTTGAAAAATCCTGTGGAAAACAAATCTAGGGACTGTTGAGATTAGAATTCTTCTCTGCTGCATGTGCCAGTACTGCAGGATTGGTCAGTTTGCAGCAGCTGTCCAGCAGGGAATGAATGCTGCACGATTGAATTTTATTCTCTGCCCCTCTCTTGGTCATTCTTTTTGCTAGAACCTAATGAGAGCCAGAGTTCTTTTAACCAATAAGCACTGTTTACACTGAAGTTGCATACCTCTCCCTGCTGGAAACAAGCCATAGCTACTAACTGATAGTTTTAGATAACCTAATTTTTTTTTAACAGGACAAAAATGAAGGAGTATTTTCTTAAGGTCAGGGGATGCAAGAATCTCTTTGGGTGTTAAATCCACATTAGGGGTTAGGTGAGCTAGCTGATTTAACCTTCTAACTCAGGTAAACTGGTACGTCCAACTTACCTGAATTCCTTGCTCGAGTGGCAGTGGCTGACTACTGGAAACAAGTCACTTAACTCAGATAGCAATGCAGATCTCTAAAGAATACGGAGCACAAATGAAGATCTAGCTTTAGTGGGAGCAAGACCCACACAACCATTTAAAAAAATTAACCATGTTACAGTACTACTTAGAAGGTTCATATAGATTTAAGCCTACGTAATCCTTGCTCGAATAGTGATGGTCATGCCAGTGGATGTGTCTGTACTCAGAACCCCCAGATAAATTCTATCCTGAGAGGAAACCAGCTATGAAAAGTTTCTGCTGGTCCTCCATGCAGAGGAACCAGTCACCTTTGGAATAAGAAACGCACCTTCACAGTATTTACATGCATATGTCTGACTTTAAGGGCTATCAGAAGGCTCTGCCTTCCTCCAATGTGTTCCCAGAATAAGGTTGCCAAATTATTTTTTCATTTTCTTCTTAAACCTACACTCTGTTACCTATGGCTGACATTGCCATAGTAGACAGGGTATTATTTTAAGCCAGTGCAGAACTGAGCATTTCAGAAATCTTCATTCCATGTTCAGCATTTGGTGAACTTGGTGCTTTCACACCAACTAGAATATTGTTCTTACAATAGGAATCGTATCCTCTTTTAAAATAACAGCTGATTGCTTATTTTTACAGTCAAACAAAATGAAGTAGGTAGTGCTTTGTAGTTATGCCTTCTTTTGCTTTGCCTACAGGGAGCAGGCACACAGGAGAGAGTGCTGATAGAGATCCTTTGCACAAGGACAAACCAGGAAATACGAGAAATAGTGAACTGCTATAAATCAGAATTTGGAAGGGACATCGAACAAGACATCAGAGCAGACACTTCTGGACACTTTGAACGGTTACTTGTGTCTATGTGCCAAGTGAGACAATTTTTATTTTTAAGACATGCACGTGCATTCCTTACATATATCCATAACTGTTCCATAAATGAATTGCCTGTGCCTGCTTAGCCAGAGACAGAAGCCAGCCCTAGACTAATTTCCTTTCTAACAAGATACAACACCTCAACTCCTCCTCAAGGAAGAATTCCTTCTTATCTATATGACAGATTGAGCGACTTAATCGAGCACTCTGTATTCCCCACAGAAGACCTGTGTAAATACTTTGAGCAGATGCAATCAAATAGCACATGCTGTAAGCAGTGCTCCATGCTGCTGTTAAAGCCAGGTGCTTTTCTTTTTTTTTTGCGTAACATTATTTGGGTAATTTTGTTAGGATGACCCTTATAGCACGTAAAATATCTGTGAGAGTTCCCTCAAGCAAAACATCACCTTCCAAATCACATTGTAACCCTCCCTTCAGATAACCAGCAGTACACGTGTGCTACCACTACACTCCTGTGAACACTGAAGGCTGCTTATCTCATGTTATTTACTGGGGCTCTTTTTGTATTGAAGAACAGTAACTTGCTGTTATCCATGTTTAGAAAGAAATACACAGCATGTGCAACTTCCCACATTTTTCTGATACACCTGCCTTGAATTTCTACGACTCTTCTCTACTCTGTTTGCTTCTACCTTTATGAGAGCTCAGCTATTCACCAGGCATTTGAGTTACAAAATCAAAGTCCACAAGAAAGCAAAGCTTGAAGCTCATGCTAATTTTTATTTTGATAAATCCAGTACAGTAACTGACAACCACATAATTTAAATATTATATTAACAGCTACAGACACAATAGTATTTAAGAGTGTGTATTTAGCCTACTCAGCCAATACATTTAGCAGCATCCATCCATGCACTGTGCAGCAAGAATGCAAATCCCAAAGCGCATAAAATGTCACATAAGCCCTACTTGACATATTACAACTATAGTAAGTATTTTCTGGATACATTCATAGTTGAAATTAGCAATTCTAAATATAATAGAGGACCTGAGATATTTCAGGTGTGCATATTCAGAAAGGTAATTCATTAGTTCATTTAGGAAGATTCATTGCAACTTGAAGCCTAGAAACAAATCAAGAGAAAGCTTTCATTATTAAATAAAACAGAATTGAGTGCAGTTCCTGAAAAAGACCAGATGAAAATGTATTTATGGGTGAAGCAACATATGAGTGTGTACGTATATATATACAAATACACACGCAGTATATCCACAGTTTAAACCAAACCCTACGGACAAAGTTTTGGGCCACAATTGTATTTTTTTCTAAGAAATATTAATCCAAATAATAGTTTTAAAGCAATGTAATGTATTTCTCACTGGTATCACTCATCCTACTTCAAGCTTCGGAGATACACGCTTGGGGTCTGTACTCCAAGCAGCGAAAGCACAGCTTCTCTGTGCTACTTCCTTTGACTTCTGCTAACCTTGCTTTTAGGGTAACCGGGATGAGAATCAAACCGTGGATTATCAAAAAGCTCAAGAAGATGCTCAGCGTCTTTACCAAGCAGGTGAAGGAAAACTCGGGACGGATGAATCTTGCTTTAATATGGTGCTGGCAAGCAGAAGTTTTCCCCAGTTGAGAGCAACAGCTGAGGCGTATTCCAGGGTAGGAATTCTTCACTGACTTCAAATGAGTTTGGTCAGCATATTTTGAACTAAGGTTCCAAATGTTGCTGCATTTTGTGATCCACAAGTTAATCTCATTTATTTGTAGATTGCTAATCGTGACTTAGCAAGCAGCATTGATCGAGAATTTTCTGGAAATGTGGAACGTGGCTTGAAGGCTATTTGTAAGTGATACTTTCTTCCTTACTCTTATCCCCTAAGAATTTAATTTTCTAAAAGTAATTGAGGAAGAATCCAATTCAGCACTGGCCATATGGCAAATGAATATACAATCTGAGACCCTATTACTACAAAAGTAACTTTAATTATTCAGATTATTCACTTTGCACTTGGAGGAAACAGACATCTAGCTGGGGGTTTGAAACCAGAGAAGGTTACACAGAAACTACTTGTCTAGAAAGACATGTGACTACACAGAAGCAAGGGACACTGCTTAGCACCGGTGGTTCTGTGTTTCAGAGCCCTGCAAAATGAAGCCAGTGCCACTAACAGAGGCAGAGATAGCTGAACCACCCCACATGTGATCTCAGACCCACCATGAACCTACTTTTAGGCATGGTTCACTCTACAATCCTCTGCCACCACTTACCCCTCAAAAGCTCAACATTTCTGAGGAGAACATTACCAGAAGAGAAGACCTGTTCTGATTTCACTAATCCCTGCCAACTTATAGAAAAGCATTTCAAATTTGTTATGACTTCTGACAAGATCAGTATGAGTTACTGAAGTGAAACCAGTACTCTGCACACCAGCTCTACCACTGTTTACCAAACTGACAGCATTTCTGCAGCCATAGTGATTAAAGGCTATCATACTAAATAAGTTCTTCCCAGATTATATTCTACTGAAGTTCTGCAGGAAAAAATGATCCCTGAGGATCACATAGAAGAAAAAAAAAAACAGTAAAAAAAATCTAACAGATTTAGCAGATTCTGTAGCTATTTGTGAATGAAAACTATTTACTTTTGTACTTTTGTTACTGGGGGCCTAGCAATGGAACACCAGTAAAAGTGCTCATATCCTGGTACCAGCTATGTAAGGAAAAGAACTGGAAACAACCTGTTTGAGAATTAAGGTTTCAGTCACCTGTAAAAAGCACTTTCAGAAAAGTTAACTGGTAATATCTACAACTTTTCTTGTGAAGTAATAACTCATTTGTTCAGCTTCAAAATAAACCCACTTTAGCAAAACAGTTCCTGTAATCCAGAATAACAGAATCTGTATTGACAGCTACCTGCAGCTGACTACAACATAAATCCTGAACTGATCCTGCCAGTATCACTGTACAATACTGGAACTAATCCTAAGAATATACCTTCTTGCAGTGCAATGCGCCTTCGATCGCCCAGCCTTTTTTGCAGAAAGGCTTTATCATTCTATGAAAGGAGCTGGCACAGATGATTCTACCCTCATCAGAATTGTAGTCACTCGCAGTGAGGTAAGAAACCTTCTCCTCTGTAGCCTTCCACTCCTTGTGAGGTCTATCTTCTCTAACCACCTTTTTATGCAGTCCTTCTTTCACAGCTGTAGCAATCATGCATTGCAGTAAAGCTTCCATCCATTTCAGATTTAGATGAACAAAGTTTTGAAGACAGGTTTCATAGAATTTAAGTCTCTGGCTAAATAGCAATGCTGCTTGTCTTCCTTCCTCACTGTGGTTGTTTGCCCATGTAGCAGAAAAGCATCTCAACTTCAACTCTATGAAGTTAGGATACTACCATGCTACCAAAGCAAGGAACAAGCCAGCCTCTGCTTTGGGAGCAGCTGTAGAGGGACCAGTTGGCTTGTACAAATTACAGAACTGATCAGTTGCACACTGCACCCTTGACTTGTGTTCAGCGTGAGGAAAGAGATGCACACTTATATCTAGGAGTTAAAATCATACTTTGTATTTAAGTCTCACACTTTCTTTTATCTTCTTTGCACAGATCGATCTGGTGCAAATTAAACAGAAGTTCACAGAAATGTATCAGAAGACTCTGGCTACAATGATAGCAAGTGATACAAGCGGCGATTACAGGCGTTTGCTACTGGCAATTGTTGGTCAATAGAAGACAGTTACCTGGTTGTTTGTTTTCTTTTTTAAAACAAACCGAAGGACATGTAACATGCTTCATGCAGACACTGACTACTCTTGAGCGTAAAAGAATAACATATAATCAAACACGCCTTCTTGGTGATTCATTAAGCTTTTTGCACTTACACTTGCCTTAATTTACAGCACATATTACTCTTTATTGTATAATAAAAGATATATCTTGTCTACTAGCCCTAAGCCTTAGGTTTGTTTGTTTGCTTGTTTTTTTACCCAGACAAAACCACCTCCCCTCTTACAAACTCCTGCACAATTACTTCCTTGAAATCTCTAAACTTAACTACAGAGCTAACTGCAGACGACAAAAAAAAAAGGTTCTCTAATAAGAATTCTTTTCTGTCTTCCCCTCCTAACGCTGAAAAAAGCAGCAAGTGCTCAGTTTAAGCCACACTGTACAGTTTAAGCACCTTGGCAGAAGATGACTATGCCTTCTCTATGTAAGTTCTTAAATTAGTTATGATTAGGAGGTAGTTAGCATTGTGCTTAAGGCAGCAATAGAAAGGAGAAGCAATTTCAAATCTAATTTTGAAGTACCGCCTTGTAAAAAAGTGGGTTATATTGTTCTCTCATTGTTCAGTAATTTGCTGTAAGCAAACACTAACACTACAGAGCATGTGTTAATCCAAGTTGAAAGTGACAGCGACACACACAATACAAATGATGCAGCAATGGTTTCAGAGGATTAAGGAAAAAAGCTTTGAGTAGTGCATTTGTTTTTATAGAAAACCACACTGAATCTGTCCCCAGCCGTAAATTTAATGGAAGCATGAAGTCCAGCAGCTAACAATGAGTTTCCTAACATTCCCAAGCAATGCTTTAACTAGTGAATATCATATATAGGCCTCACACACAAAAAGCAAAGCTCTTTTTTTCTTACCCCTCTAACAAAACCAGTAGCAGCTGGTAGAATCCATTCTTATATGGCAAATCTTTCATTGTACACACGTACATAAAAGTATTTGTAAAACAGTAACAGATAAAAAAATCCACCATGCAAAAATCCCTCAAGTATTTTCACTTCTATTAAACATTCAGCATTATGTCTGCCACTGAACTAAATGTGCGCAGACAATGCGAACTGGGCTGCCTTCCTGGCTCAGCTCAGCAGGTGGCAGCAAGAATCTCAGCAGCACAAAGCTCTATTGAACAGGAGGCCAAAAAACCATCCTCAAACACATTCTGTACTTTCAGGCCTGCTTTTCAGATTCGCTAAAATGCATTCACATTTCTCAGAACAGCCAGAACACCTCCCCACCCCCACCACCTCCCAGCTCTTCTCCTTGCAGACAGCAGCACTGCAGAAACCACAGCTCTTTGCTTTGCTGTTGCATCCGTGGGCTGGCAGAGCTATTGCCAAGCATTTCCCCCTCCCCACTGAGAACAGACTAACGCTAAGGATATGCAGAACCTTCCTCCCACTTAAAATCCTGGAAGCGGAAAACAAAGCGAAACAACTTACAGTTTTCTGAGAGGCAGGATACCTTTTTTTCCTCTTCAACAATGCAAGAATTAGAGACAGCTCCAGACTCTACCTTTCAGAAACAGCAGCAAACAAGGAGGGATTACTTTCTAAACAGAAAAAGCTCACAGGCACAATTCTTTTACCTGACTACTTGCTTAAAGGCTGACAGAATGTACACTGTATGACAAACAGCTTGACAATAACTTGACAATAACATTTACTGCACCTCTACCCTCATATCTGGCAAACACTGCTACTGACAACAGCTGGAAGGGGATTCTCAGGGATGTGAGCAGAGCTGTTGCACAGCAATGCCTGCCACATGAGAGCCAGTTCTCCGTCAGACAGCAAGGCCTTTTCTCACAAAGATTTGTATTTTCTCTGCGCATACAATTTGAGCTAGCCAGAACACTGAGAATGAAGACTGCAGTATCAAACCATGAATATGCGGTCTTGGGAAATGCTGTTGGTGCTTAGAAGGAAGGTCCCATCACAATGCTCACTATGTAAAACCTGGGCTGTACTGCACCACCAGGTGGCTGTTCTGCTCTGACACACTGCACACAGACTGCACAGCTCACGGCTGTGGGTTTCAGAAAAAAAACAACTTACCATTTGTTAACTTGAACTTCTGCGCACAGACTTTGAGAACAGTTTCCAGTTACAACGCATCTGCAATAAAGTAAAAGCAAACATTAAAACTCCATTAGTGTCACATCAGTTGTGTTCTCATCTCGCTCAGCAGCTTGTCCTACTTACAGAGAACACACGAAAAGCCCTAAATCAGGTATCTGCCTCGACTGTCGAAACAGCCCCATCCCACCCCCAGTGCGCCCCAGGCTCCACCAGCACCACAGCCCTCAGCTCAAAGTGACACACGTGGGACATGGCCGTCCTCATGGCTGCACTACCCAGCAATGGAGACTGGCAGACAGAAGATGCTCAGATATTCAATACATGAGAAATAACGATTAAAAAAAATGAAATAGAATAGTATTTACGTTAAATGATTTCTCCGCAAGCTAAATCTCACCTCGTTGGCTATTCCTTCAATAGCTTAGATTTGGAAGAGCATTTCTAACCAATTTTCAGGGTCAGATGAGACCCCAGTATGCCAAATAAAACCAATACACAGGGATAGGAGCCGCAGCCCATGCACAAAATTTATTGTGTGCTACTGTTTATAAAATACTTGAATAGTTCAGAACATGCATAAAATTCCAACTCAGACGGGGTATGTACAGATCGTACTTCATGGCAAACAAAAAAAGGAGATGAACTCTAGTGACATAAGTTTCAAGTTGTGTTCCAGGGGATGAGAAGGACACGTAGCAAATGTCAAAATATTAACAAAGTACAGTGGCAATCAGTACAGTCCATTATTTGTGAACAAATTAGCACAGGGCTTCAATTTTTATTTTAACCAAGCAGTCCTGTAGATATCAAAATACATGCAGTCTCGAGTTTACACTTTCACTAATGCCTTAGCAGTTGAACAGAGCAATTGATTACGCGCTGCTTCGCCTAGAACAAAACCTATGTCCGATACAGTTTCAGTTTCCTTTACAGCTTAAAAAATAATGACAAGCTTGCAGCTATTCAGCCCAGTGATTACTAGCTACTTATGCAACCGCAGTACTCACAATAAACTAAAAGTACCCATAACATCTACGTAACCTATAGATGTACAGCATAGGTCTATATATTAAGTATTTGCAAAATGAAAACATGCATACACAAAATACAATGCCAAGCTTTACAGACTTGATATGAATCAAAATTTACTTAAACAATGTACAAAGTTCAATTAAAAGTACCTTAAAATTAACACTCCCATATTTTTCTTACTTTTAAAATTAGTATATATAATTTTTTTTTTCTTTTTTTTTAAAGTTCAAGGTGGGGGAGAGTCTTGAAAAAGCTGGGCAAAAATGTTTCTAAATTAAATATTTTTTAAAATCTGTGTTCAAGTAATAAACATTCCTACATAGAAATCTTCCAATAAGCTGTAACTAAAAAATACAGTGAATACAATATAGAATCAGCAACATCTAAGGAGTAAACCTGAGGTCAGCTTTTTACAGAATGACCAACTGAGATTTTTTTTGGCATTTTTTTCTATTTAAAATACAGTTGTTTTTTTTTGCAGCCTCAGAAATTTTAAGACCATTCTAATCTATTGTTTTAAAGACAATTCATGAAACCGATGTCCATTAATAAATAGTTAGCTCTTAGGGTCGTATCTGAAAGTCTGATTTAAAAAACAAACAAACAAACAAACAAGCTACCTCTACTGAAAGAAAAATCCCATTTGTAAACGTAAAGTGTTGACAACAACAAGCATAAGACGCTAGTCTAGGGGTGCTTTAGTGATAACAGCCCGCTGCCTTCCTCCCAGCTCTTCTGCAGACGCAGCAGCCTGAATACACAAAGGATGCTCCCAGGAGGTCGGTCACCACGTGAAGAGAGGGGCTGTTGTCTCAAAGCACGATGCTGTTCTTCAGCAGGGTCAGGCAGATGGTGCTCCACCTCCTGATAAGCAGTCACCTCGCTGACCCCCCTGGCTATTTCGTCTGTTGTCACATCAAAAAGCAGTAATCTAGGAATTCTCAGGCAAGACATAAGTGAGTAAACCAGAAGTTGACGTGGTCACTGTGCATTGTTGTTGCCAGTTCCATTGTTTCCATTGGCATTTGTTGTGTTTATAGTATTAATACCATCTTGCTGAAGAGCATCTTTTCTTGGTGGCATTCTCTCATTGATCCTATCCAAACCTTTTGCTTCTTCAAAACTGCAGATTTTATGTTGCGGAGAGAATCCTCGTATTGCTTAACAAAATGCAAATTTGATATGTCAGTAATGGAAAAAGAAGTCGAAAGCATATACTTTTTCTAATAAATGATGCTTAAACACAGGTAGGAAATCAGCCACGTAAATGTATGGCTCTGTATCTGTACTAGTAAAAGCTGCTCTAAGCTGCTCTCCTGATACACTCAATGGTTCTCGTGACCTGAGTTTATAACAAAAGGCACAGAGTATGGCAAATATTCAGCAAGGAGGAATCAAGGTGCTTAAGCCCACTTGATTGCTTCTGCATGTCTCTAGGGTGGCTGGCTCTGAACACCCTTTGCTCCCGCTGCCAAGCTCAGCTTAACATCCCTATGTCTCAGGGGAATGCCAGTGAGATGCAAGCAGCACAGCGAGTGCAGCGGAGGCAAAGAAGCAAAGGGTCACAAAAGTAATCAGAGGTTTACGTCCTGCATACACATTGATGGCCTGATCCTGCGGTTTTCATGCAGGCAAAACTGCAGGATATGGGTCACATTCTGTGCTAATCACATGGATGATGGAAATGGACACGACCACAGTCACTGGGTTAGCACTGTGTTTAACAATGGCACCATCTAAATACATACGTATTTAAGATGCATATAGAAAACAAGTATAATTTTTCTACTGATTATTTTAGTGAACGAGGTCTGTAGTTTACTTCAGACCTGAAAACAGCTAACCACATGGTAAGACTGAGTTCTTTGGGATGGAATAATTCTTTGGAGACATGAGCACAGCTTTCACTCACAACAACGGAACATCTTACATGTGTGTGAGAGAACAGAATACGGCCCTTGTTTATAGTTTTGGAGATCTGACTTCCTTAATTAAAAAACAAATGATAAAGTTATTAATTAGTGCTTCACAACCAAATCTGAAAGCACACAAAGGCCACAAAGGCAGCTCTCCCAATTGCTATGCTGTTTGTCATTCACTTCATTGAATATTGAGCAAGAGGAAACTAAAGCATCTTTGAATAAAACTTCAACAGTCTGAAGTTGAGTACTTGAATACCAAATAACTGGATGGCATTTTACTCAACACAGCTAAAAAGGGTGCACAGATAACAGCTTATTTAGCACAGAAGCACCAATAATCCATGGAGTTTAATATGCCTTGTACTGGCAGGATGGCATATATACAAGAAATAAATTTGGTCATCAAATTATGTATAAAATCCATAGGAAAAAAAACCACATTACATTTGTATGTCTTGCATTATCAGATGTGTTACGGAAATTTAAAAAATATATATATGTTCAAAGCCATTAAAAATAGATTTTATGAGAAAAGCATGCATAAATAACCCTCCTTCCACACGTAACCAGCCCCCCCAAACAAAATCTTGCAGTTGAATGCAGAAAAAAAACCACTAAACACTATCATCATAAGGACTTCAAGACAACACCACGTATCACAACATGCTATTATACAAAAACCTACTGCATATTTTGTAAAAATAAACAAAAAAGACCAAGAAAACCCCAAGAACATCCCTAAAATATTAAAGATAATCATCATCCTGGAGCCAGAAATGAATGTTACATGTAAAAGGGATGAATCAATACAGTTGATTCATCTCTGCTTGTGCAAGTTGAAAGTAAAACACACCCACACAGTACTTTTGAATTCCCTCCCAGACACCACAGATCTCTGCCAATGGCAAAGACTCTGATCATACCTTTTTCAGCCTCAATTGCCTCTACAGTGGCTGTACAGAAGTGAGCAGATGCATGCAAAATGAATGAGAAAGATGAAGAGTGTAATATCGCACAGCAGAAAAGGCAATGATCAATTTAATATAGAACGCTACGCCAGATTAGATTAAAATTATTTAAAATTATAATTAAGGTTCTGGGGGTTGTTTTTAAGCTTAAGTGAAACTTCTCCTACATTTTAACTATTACAATTTATCAAGTCAAAGTATACCAAGAGAAACACTGATTACTGGAACTTCATTTACGTTTTAAACTGTACATTTCTATGAGATTATTTCTTTTTCTTTAAAGAAAGCAACATAAGATGTCAATTAATGTTAAAGTTGTGGTATGGTTAAAAAGAAAATCTATTTGAGATTAACTTTCTGAAGATTAAAATGTATTAGTGAGCTTCATTAAGTTACCAAGCAGGATGTTCTAAAGTAATACTATCAGTGTTCTGCTAATAAGAAAATACTTTTCTTTTCACAGTTAACTCCCTGAAGTTAAACTTGTACGTCAATTTCTCACCATATTTTACACTTAAATGAGTATCCCTGGGAACCAAAACGTGAAATTTAAACTACAAAAGACAAATCTAGCAAGTCATATTTACAAAGTCTCATAAACTGCTTGGTTGAACCAACAACAAAGCCTAGAGCATGAAGAGCTCTGCTTGTAACAGTCTTGGTGGATAACTTCATGTAACATGAAGAAAAATCTAGCTTACTGGTTCTACTGTAATAAGTAACCATGACTAACGTGGTCATTTCTGAGGTTTGAGATTTTTCTGTTGCTTATTGTTTTAGATCTAAAAGTCAAATCTATAACGTAAGGTTATGAGGATTTCAAATTCAAACTAACCTACTTGAGCAGACCAGTCAAGCAAAATACTTGTAATTAAGATCTAAACTGTAGCTGAGTTTCAACGTTGCTAACAGCTTACTGCCTCCCCTTCTATCTGCCATGCCTCTAATCACCTATTCTAATAAATTCTAATTGAAAACAGTACCTAGCAGTAAACCAACTTGCACAGTGCTAGATACTGATGAACAACAATGGTTATTAAGCACTACGCAAGTAGGTTTACCTATATTGAAGTGAATGCTAGGAAAACTAGCAATTTAGGAAAAGATGGTGTTAGAACAGAATTTGTCCAAGTGAATTAAGTTTAGTACTTCTCATTTCCTGGCCAACACAAACCAGACACAGCAGATGTATCAGTTGCCTACACTCTGCCTTAACGTTACATAAAACCTTCATTTCCAGAGATACTCTTTAAAAAAAATAGTTGCTTGAATTCCTATTAAAATACTGTGGAATAGATGAGAATAATGCAGCATTTTAACTTCTACATACTGCACATTCCCAGTTACAATAATAATAATAGTAATAATAATAATAATAATAACAACCCTACACAACTCTAAAGGAGCAAGGGCAATCCCGGAGTTATACCAAAAATCCACTGGAATGGATGGCAATTTATGTTTACATTAGAGAAAATAAACTTTCTCAATTTGTAAAAACAAATTAGTTTAAGAATTGCTTTGGAATATCACTGAATACAAGATACCAATTTGCCATATAGGTACAAAACTATGTGATAAGAAACACCTCTTTCCACCATTTCCTGTTACCTGTGAAGTCTTTGTTTTCAATCTTTTCCTGAAAAGATCACGAATACTGATTTATCTCTGTAAATTATGTAGCTTGATCATAAATACAGATTTGAATATTTACACCTAAGTCATTCTACTAGTACTACTTTAGTTCCAAAAGTATCTTGGAATATACAGTGCACTTAAGAAAAAGGTAACTTCCACCTTGACACAAAAGAACAAACTGACTGGAAAATGCAAGCATTTGAAAAAACACAATTTTCAATTTGGAAAATAATTTTGTTGGATTCTTTTTTGCAGGTACCTCTAGATTAAAACTGTAACCTTCATAAGTCCTGATTAACCTAGGATAAATGTTGTATTACGCTAACACATTAGTTAAACTAGAACTCTTTGTTCAGAAAATTCACTTTCACAGTAAATTTTAAGTGACAACGTTGAAGGAACCCAATGGCATTTCCATCCTCAATTCCAACCTTGTCCCTGCTTTACTTAAGGGACAGATCTGACCAAAATCCTTACAGATGAAAAGAATTTAGAGATATACAAAGGCTGTCATTTCTCAAGGTCTATTTTTATCCTAGTACATTAAAGCTAACTGGAAATAACCTTTGATTCTTTTTAAAAATATATATCTGTACATTTAGGGGGAAAAAAAAACCAGACTTTTTCAATAGAATGTAGTTCATAGAATGGCCTGGGTTGAAAAGGACTATAATGATCATCCAGTTTCAACCCCTCCGCTGCGAGCAAGGTTGCCAATTTTGCATTAATTTTTCACAATTACCTTTTAAAAATGGATTTGTCTTTGTTTAACCTTTTTTACTGTAGTTCAAATTTCTCGTTTACCCTCAGATTCATCTGTTTTGCGGTAAGAATCTGTTCAACCATTTCCCACAGAGCAGCTCAGTTCAATGGACTACTACTTCTGGTGCCCCACGCAGCACCGCGTCAATGCCTTCAACCTCCACATGTATGGGAATGGCCTGTTCCTTACGAAGCACAGGAGGCCTGGCTGAACGGATGCTTCCAACAGCAGCAGTAGCTGCTAAGATTTGAGAGGAATGTAAACACACACTCCCAATCCTGATAACTTCCACAGCTTTTTATAAATGTATTGGTAAACAGCCTGCTTAGATCTGAGCAAATTTTATCGTGAGTAAAACGGGGTAAGCAAAAATAGTACAGCAATGGATACTATTTGTTTTCTCAAATCTAGAGATTTGAGATAGTTATTGATAGCCTATTGATCAACACACGTGCAATATATTTCAAAAAGTAAGTAAAAATTTGTTCTAGGAAATCTTAGTATCAGTGACCATATTTCTGCTGCGAATATGAATTCACTGATGTGATGGTTACAGTAAAGTATCAATTAGTGAAGCTTTATTTTATTTTTGATTTACTTTCAGTTCTGCAACTA
Source organism: Lagopus muta (assembly GCF_023343835.1). Taxonomy (NCBI): domain Eukaryota; kingdom Metazoa; phylum Chordata; class Aves; order Galliformes; family Phasianidae; genus Lagopus; species Lagopus muta. The sequence goes on along the minus strand of NC_064437.1, from coordinate 46,405,753 downwards.
AGTGTAACAAATCCAAAAAGTTCTTTCTGAGAACTGAGTTAAATCTGTAAAAACAAAGTTAGTGGAATTAAGGAGAACTGACAGTCAGCAGGAGATCTTTAGCACATCAGCATGATTGAACAAGTGATGTATATTAATGTAATGCATCAAGGAATATTGCCATCAGAAAATTCTAGTCAAGAAAAAAAATAAAACACCCACAAAAATCCAAAATGCATTTTGCAGACTTTCCAAACATCCCACATTTTCAGTAATGCTAGAAAGCCGTATGCTTTATGTTAAAAAAATTTTCTAGTCAGTTTGATCCTCTCTAATATTTGCAATGTAACATGGTTAAAAAACTGTTAAATGAGTGAGAGGAATACAAACTCATTTTTTTAAGCATAATAAAGTATCTTATTAAACAATGAAAATTAAAACTAGAACATATGCTTTTGGAATAGTTGGATGGATTAGGAAACGTACACCACTTCTTGTTATAGACATTCACAAAACAATCACATACATACACTGGACATATAAATTTACTTGTAGACATTATATGTCCACTTAGAAATGACTTAAAATGAGACATTCATGTTTCAAAGCTATAAAAGAACAGCTTTGATTGCTTAATAGTAAATGTTTAAAAAAAAAACAGCAACAAAAAATTCTAATAGAAAATTTAAAAATATTCAAATGAACAGCCTAAATCACAAAACAAGAAAAGCAGCTACTCTTGCAAAACAGATTGTGTAAAAATGTTATTCAGTTAATCAATATATCACAATCTTTCAATAGCTATAAAATTCAGTGGTCAAACACAACTGTTTTATACTTTCTATTAAATCTTGAGGATAGCAAATAAAAAGTCTGAATATCTTATGTTGAGTGCTGCTGATATGAAGTCCACTTTCAGATGGATCTATTTTAGTTATCCACCACTGCAAACCTGGACTTCATTCTTGTAATACATTTGGTACAATCTCACAGCATTGTCTCTAAGCCTAGTTAATCATTTATGGGTCTTGTGAAAAATATGATCCAATAATTCAACAAACTAAAAAAAAAAGAAAAAAGAAAAACTTTTACAAAATATTCAATGAGCCAGATTACAGGTGTATTTTGTATAGAGTTCTTTTTATTTTCATGCAAAAAATATATGCACACTTAGTAACACCCTTTTATTTTGATTTATTTACAAGTTTTAAATTCAATCCCTTTATTCTCAACTGATTTTATAACAATTACTGAATAATTTTCAAGTACATTATTGTTCAAAATGCACAGACAGTGTGCAGCAGCAAATGCAGCAAACCTCAAAAACAAGGTGCTACAACATTGCTTCTACATCAAGAGACAGACAAGTGTCTGGGATAGTGGTTTAATTTTAACACTTATACAGACATACATCTATACCTAGAGAGAGACAGACAGATCTAAGAAAGCAGCTACATCTGCAGAGGAAGGAAACAGCATGTTACAAGGACAATTCAGGGAGGTCAATTATACATAGAACATTTGACAAACAACATAGAGAACAAACTTTGGCATTAATTACCAGGGTACAAAACGAAGCACATTTCAATCTATCAATGGAGTGTAAAATGGAACTCTGCAGCCTGTTGTCGTTTGTTAGGATTGATACCAGTGAGAATTTGACACTGTCAATGAAAATACTAACAGATACATAGTAAAGTCATTTTCATGGAAAGCAGACGAGGATGCAAAATTACATTGCAATTTTTGTATCTGTTACGACCAAATATCTTAACACCAGATCTACTAGGGCACCCCATCCGCACCATCTGAAGAATTGTAAACTGAGGATGCTCAAAGCCTGAAAACTGTGGCCTGACACTGCTAAACTCATTTGCTTTTAGTTTTATACCCTGGTTAAGTATCCATTTCACATTGCCTGATTAACACATAACATTCCGCCTGTATCAGCCGCTAAGACAAGAACTGAAAAGCATAAGAAATTCCCTGCATGCATTATGTGTAGTGTTAGCGAAAGAGTGAGATGTGCCCCAGTCCATCTGAGGCACAGCAAGTTGCATAACATCATTACCACTTTGCAGGGTCTGTCGTCCTCCAGCCAACACTCCACTAGGTAACATTCCAGTGGGAGTCAAACCCTTGAGTGTCAGCACACTTTCACTCTCCTCCCTGGTTTAAGAGAAAATAGTAATGAAAATGTAAGTATCTGCTCATGAAAACTGGTATTCTCTATTGGGGAGGAGGGCCTACTTTTACTGTGCTTTATGCATGTCAAGACTGATGCAAATTCAAATTCAATCAACTAGAAAGGGGAAAATATTTCTATGCCATATTCGTCTCTCTCTGGTATCTAGAAACTACAAATACTGATTACTTTTGAACCAACGTAGGAGCAACTATTCACATGCAGACTTATTAGCTCTGAACGTAGCAGTGAATGCCTCATGAGGTACTGAATGCAACTCAGCACCATAAAACAACCCACAGTTTCACTGAAAGCATCTGTGCTCCAGGAGAGACCAATTTCAAAAAATTAAGCCTGTTTGAATACTTATGCTCTGTGGAAAGACATAAATACGCTATGCAAGTACTATAACATACTGATGTACTATAAGAATACTATATTTTGAGTAAATACAATTTCTGTCTAGCTTGGTACAAGAAAATGGGATCAAACAAACAGGACAGTTCAAAACAACAAAAGAAAAACAAACAAAACAAGTCCTCAACTTTCTGCTATGACAGACACTTTCCCAGCCAGCCCGGACCTTCACTTTCACGCTTCTCATTTCAGTATCTCTATTTTTGTATTGTCCTTCTCACTGTTGCAGTTAATCTATAGAATCATTACAGTTGGAAAAGATCTCTCAGACTATCATGTCCAACCACCCACCTGCTGCCAATATTACCCACTAAACCAAATGGCTGGACACATCTCAAAAAATAACAACAAAAAAATATTATTTAACCAAAAGTACCAACATCAGTGGGGTACACCAACATGCAAAATGAGATTCTAAGGCACAATGACCTCCCTGAAAAAATGTCTGGTATCTATTATCCTGGAACAGAGATGTGTTTTCCTAGCATACACAGATTAAGAAGGATTTTAAGAAAGCAGAAACAACTCAAATACCTGAGAACAGAGAAGACTCTTGCCATCTTGCCAATTGCACGAATTTTGTTCCTGATTATTTCTTTCCGTGCAGCCGCTGTACCTACTTTCAATGGAATAAGAGAGAGTCTCAAGCTCATTGGTATTTACAAAGCTGCCCTTTTTGAGTGCATCAAATTCAACACAAGTATTTCAGTTCAGTACTCTTCCCAGGAGGTCAGTACCCAGCACTCGGGGACACAATATTACAAATACAAATTCAGAATACTACCAAAACCATAACAACTTCTGTGTCCACAAAACAAAAGTTCAGGATATTCACAAAGATTTGATCGAGCTGGCAAGCATCCAGAGTAAAACCACCGTTACAGTGTAGTAACTACCGTAATTCCTTTGCTTAAGTTTTATAGAACCCTAGAATCCTCATAAGTTGGAAGGGACCTTTAGAGGTCATGTAGTCCAGCTCCCCTGCAACAAACAGGGACACGCACAGCTTGATCAGGTTGCCCAGGGCTTGCCTTAAAGCCTTGCCTTAAAGGCCCCAGGGATGGCACATCAACCACATCTCTGGGCAACCTGTTCCAGTGCCTCACCACCCTCACTGTGAAAGACTTTACTTCCAACCTAAACCTGCTCTCCTGAAGCTTGAAGCTCTTTCCCCTTGTTCTGTAACCATACACCCTGTCAAAGAGTCTGTCCCCTTCTTTCCTGTAGCTCCCCTTTAGACATCGAAAGGCTAGAAATCACTTTCTGACATCTGTGTATCAAAATACAGGTATGTAACTTGACACAGAAGATAAAGAAAAAAATATATAATTGCTAATTCTTGCACAGCTGACTGAGAGAAAACATGCTGATTTGCTTGATTTTATGTCAACTCCCCAAAACATACACCTGCACTCACAAAAAACTCAACTAAAATGCCAAAGAACTGCAGTGTGACCTTCCTTACTGATTAATTCTATGTTCTATGTCACCTTAGGTTTGCATCACTTGCAGAAATTGCTAATACCAAAGGCATGGAATAAATACTGCATGTTCCAAATGTCATTTGTAATAGATAAAAGTGAAGATAAAACTCTGAAAGAGGCTTTGGATTCAAATGAGAGCTGCCTTTGCCTGCGCTGATATAAAAACAGAGGTGCCTCTCTTCAACATTTATTTTTGTTCAACGAGAAAATGCCAGAGTCATCCTCCTTTCCTTTTGAGGACAACCCAGGTCCCCTAAGCAGTACAGGCAGATGTGGGGACACCAAAACAGCACAACTGTCAGATTTTTCAGACTGCCATTGCAAGAACACAAGGCTTTTTGTCACACAAGAGTGGATGGACTTCCCATCCTGAACACCAAACCAAAGAAAATACAAGAGAAAAAAAGGCAGGAAGAGAGCTCTGTGCAAACACAATGAAAGAACCCTGGGGTATGACAACTATCCGTCAACCCGCTGAAACGGAATGAAGAAACCCACAAACAACTAAGTAAAGCGTTTTTAGACAAAGGAACAACACTGATGAAATACAGACACCAAAAAAAGTGGTGGCCCAAGGAAAAAAAATGCACGAATAGGCCGAAAATTTTTATTTTTACTGGAAGTAACTTATCTGAATTTTTAATATTTGAGATGTTCTTACTTTCTCTCTCTGAATATTATTGAAGAGCAGTATGAGATCCGGATTGAGAAGAGAGGTCTTTCAGAGTTTCTGAAAAAGGTGGAGCTAAATGAAGGTCCACACATTTTCCATGTTTTCTCTTTCCATCATTTCTCTCAGTTTTCCTCCTGCATCACCTGTTCACTCCTTGAAGGCCACTGCTGCAGGGCTGTAATGCACAAGCTGAGCCCATTACAGGCGCTGCTGGTGCCCATATCTCAAATCTGGTATCACTACGCCATTAAAGGAGAAATGCTGGTTTAGAGTATTGTTTTTAAATGATCCTATGCTGTTCCAGCCTTTCAGAGGGAGCACAGCCAAGAAAAAAAGCCAAATATATTACTCCAGGCAGCGGCACTATTAAACCCTTGTTTGTTCAGAGTTAAAACAGCAAAGTAGCATCTGCTTGCAGGAGAGTGTTTTGATTACACCCTAACTAGAGGGGATATGATAGAACTCTCCCACTGCCCATTCCTAATGCCTCCTCCATGGGAGTTCTATAATGCTCATACTGTTACGCTCCAAAAAATTCACATAAATGTTGCAACTAACCCTATGATCCAATGTACCAAATGAGAAATATTCTTTAAAGTGGCTGATATATACAGAGAGCAAACAGACTAGAAGGTAAGTAACAGCCAGAAGAATTTTCCTGCACAGAAATATCCACCTTGGGATTTCTGAAAAGTGGGTGACAGACTCAGAATTTAAATGAGTAGATGACTTCTTAAATTTTGCATCAAGTCATCTTCAAAACTGCACAGACAATCAGAAGTACCTTTTTGATATCTCAAATGAAGGAAGCTGAAGTACTGTACACGCCAGGTTTTGGAGCACTATAAACACATTCCATGCACAATCTCAGAAAATGCTCACAATGAAATTTTTAAAAAAGCACAACAGAGGACTGAATGCTCCCTACACATGCAGGGCCAAAGATATAATTTTAGAAATAGGTAAAAGAATGAAATTCTACAAAAAGGAAAAAAAAAAAAAACAACAAAAAAAAGGGAATGGAAGAAAGGAGGAAAGATTCATGCACAGAAAGACAGATGTCTTGGAATATGACTTCTGATTAACAAAATACATAAGCCTTTATAAATGTCGCTTTAAAATGGGTAATAAAATGAAATACTGTACGTCTCTCAACAAAAATATATTTTCTGCATTAATACTTGTACCAGCAGGTTCTACGAAGTCATATTTCAAAACATTCCTACTGTCTGATCTGTACCTTTTTTATTGCCATACATGAGTCGCTCTTCAGATGGAGAGTCCAGAAAAAAAGGAAGTGAATGATGGAGAAAAAGATGAGTGAGACAAATCAAACAAAGGTATTTAACCTGGTAATGGTAATAAAGAAGGAATGGAGAAGAAATATGAAAAAAGAAAATGGAAAAATGCAACACTTAAAAATGCATTATTTGAATAAGAAGTGGAATTGTTGAGTATAAGTTAAAATTTGATGATAAACAATTGAAACTTGAAAGTCAACAGTTAAAAAAAATTATTCACAGAGAAAGATAAAGCACAGACAGTACCTAGGAGGCATTAAGAGATATGCATCAAGCAAAGAAATTGTTAAAGGAGACAGAAGAATAAAATAAATCAAATAAGGAAACTGGAACTACTGCACTGAAGATAGGGCATATGCAACCAGGTGATGAGCGCGCTTTGGCTGGACCACCTAAATCCTAGCGTAGCAGAACACCATCAAGCCTCAGCCTGCAGATGTTTGGTGTAATTGCTTTATCTTCAGTTCAGTAGGATTACGTGCACAAGAAACATAAATTCACTGTCTGCAGGATCACATCTGAGACTATTTCTAATTTTCCACGTTTCTATCTACAGCCTAAATGGCAACAAAGTTCAAGTGGCTCATAATTAATGCATTTCAACCTAAAACACACAGCTGCCTAAGCACAACACAAATCTGCTACTGAATTTTTACACAGTAATTGTCAAAGATTAAGAATTGGATGATGTCACTAACATCTCTTTTAATTTATTTTTAGTGTTACTCAAAGGCTGTCAAAATGTTCATTCCTTCCCCCCAGCCATCAATCAATTCAGCAAATAATTCTGTTATTGGATGAAATGAGGGATGTCTGAAAAACTTTCAGATGTGACATAGAGCAGTACTGTAGGAAAAGAAAAGGACGATGTGCTAAGTCTTGATGTTACGTGCCTCTTCACCACCAGTCTAATGTTGCTTCTTTATCATCACATTACAAACACCTCCTTAACAACCCACTGTTATAACAGTTCACAAGATGTTATTTATTACATATGTCAGTGTTACGCAATGTACACAAAGTTCATTAACTTTTATGCTTTAACTCAAACACCAAGATTTAAACTTTTATTTCATACTTTGTTACAGTACTTTGCCATAAGAAATATTAGATCTGACTTTTGACTGCATCAACTCTTCCCCAAAGAGCAGACATTAAGAAATTAAAGAGCTTAAAAAATTCATAATAAATATAAAACACCAACAAATTCTGAAAAATTTTCAAACATTTCAGCTTTAAATATGTCTTATATGAATTCTTGCAAAGGATACAACTACTTCTTGATGACAGACACGAAAATAAAATTCCCTTTCCTCCTCCAAAATACTCATCATCTAAGGAAAAATTTGTAGGCAATTTCCTTCAAATTTCAGGTAATATATTACATCACTTTAAGTTAATTACTACTTCAGAAGTTATTTCCATGAAAAAAACACCATATCTAATATTAAACCCTACCGTCAAATTGATCTTCTCCCTCTGTCATCAGTTCATCATCAGAACAAATGCTCAAAACATTCACCAACATTTCTGTTACTGTACGTGAAAAAAACAAACTTCAATTAATTGCCTCAAGAATTTTAAATATTTCCAAGCACACAAGATGAAACCAGTCACCAGCAACTGTAGTGAATGAGCTTCCCACATGATAAACTCTTCTCTGCAATCTGGTCTCTAAAACATATGCTGTCATAGAATTTAAAAAGCTCATAGAGATAAGCAGTCAAAAACCTCACCACCTATCAAAGACATGGCATGGCTTTCTTTCCTATCTCACAAGGAATTATTTTAGATATGAATTATCTTCTTGTACATTAGTATTTTTTTACATCATGGCAAGTCCATTTCAATTCAATTTTATGCAAAATTTACCGATATGTGAAAATATTGAGACTGCTCAAATTCACGTAAAAAAGTGAAAGCTATTCCATTCCTGGCACCTGCAGGCACCAAGCAGAAGCACCGAAGCAGAAAAATATTATGATAAAAATACGATGTAAACTGCTTGTCAGTGTTTAAGGGGAGTTTGAAAAGACATAGTGGATACTCAAACTTGTCTCAATTTTGCTGTTTCTGGGAACCTCATTATTCTACCACAAAGCCTTTCACATATATATCAGGCTTTTCTTTAAAATAGTCGAGCTTCTCCCACCTTCGGAAGCACTTAGAAACCCATTCCAGAAGTTCAATCAGATGTTTAAAAACTTTGTAGTTTCCTGCCTACATCTGTTCATGACTAATTCATATGACCCTTGTGTTATCTGCTATGCCATTCTTCTCTGTTCTTGGTCAAGAGTTACTCTCTACTTTGCTGAAGAAGTAAAATGAATAATTCTGACTTTAACTGTGTAGACCAACAATATTGACAACATGTCCTTCACTGGAAGTTGAAGTATGCACATACCCAAAGGCCAAGACAAATTACAAGGTACATTACTTCAGCAGTCTTAGGCATAACAGACTCATTATCAGCATTGTAGAGAAGTAAAATAAACAACATGAACATTTTTAATAGCAAAGGGTTATTTAATGCATCATCAGGTAAGACAAGGAGAAACAAAAATCTCCTTCTAAATGTCCTTGGTTTAAAAACAATAAAGAAGTGCTGAATGGACTTCCTAAAGACAATAATAATCAAATATAGAATCCTAGGTCTGTATGACCATAAATACATAAATATCTAGAGTATTTTTCCAGGAAATGTAGAGAGCTTTCCAGATCTCCTTCATGAAAAGAGCAGTTCCTATCACAGAAGCATTTTAAATAGACCCCAATAGCCTCTAACCTCATTGCTTACTAACTGGAGACTACTTGGAGTTCTATTATCCTAGATTTAAAGTTATTAACTCTAGAGGGGAAAAAAAGGACCTGTGCTAAATTATCTTTTCAAGAAAAAATATAGCAGAAGTAATTTATTTTAATGAAGGTCAATCTGTTATAACTACCTAATAAAGTTAAAATTTTACAGGAACATCTCAACATAGTTTACATCTATAGCCATACAAGATTATTAATTATATATGACCTAGCCTTTTGTAGAATAAGAACAGTTCTCATGTCAACTTTATTTGATGCCCAAAAGTAATTCTTAACAATGCAGGTAAATATCTCCTTAGCGGAAATTATAGTTTCTATTAAGATCTTTGCTTCATTAGATCCAGTTTAACTACTTGCATTGAAACAGGTGAAGAAAACAACCAGAACTGTGCAGCAAGTTGTACACGACATATCTTCACATGCCAAACAAAAACCCTGAAATCAGTCTAAAAACTTCACCAAATCTCTCTATTCAAGCATCCAAGTATTCCAACCAATAAAGACAAACGCAGATAGAAATTTTCACAAAAATAATGAATTAATTAAAAAAACCCAAACAACCCAAACAAACAAAAAACCTTCCTGACAACAGAGAAATTGGAAAGAAATTCATTGTTGTGTGATTTTTGCCTACCTTTTTCTCCAACAAATGGCAAGGACCATGTAAAAACATCCATAAAATTTGGTAGCCAGTAAGGATGAGGAGAACAATTGAATTGACGAATATTCATCACATTGTTTTCATATTTTAAAACAGCAGCTAAAATAAAATTCAGACATTTTGGAAAGAATGTTTAAAACTTATGAAGTACTACAAATGTAAAGTCACAGGTTTGTTTTACTTCTATTGTGTATTACAGACAAAGTAATCCCAGAGATAACTATGCTTTCTTTTGCAATATTTAAATGATAGATATCTAATGGAGACCTTTAGACTGTATTTTATTCCAAGCATCACAGTTTAATGTACCCTTACATGTCAGATTGTGCCTCTACTATCCTATTAAAAGTCCATAATGAGCAATAATTTCAAAAGTTCCTGGAAAGATATGATTTCAGCAACTTTAACAAAACGTGAACTCAGAATAGCAGCATATCCAGATTCAGGTTCTACACTTGCTGTGTGTCTTCCCATATTATAAGCCTGCATTCTGAGTCCCTGTTGTAGAGTGTAATATAACCACTGAAATTCAGAAAATCAAAGAAGAGGAAACACAGAGAAACTCAGCACAAACAAACAAACAAACAAACAACCAGAAGCATCCTAAGGCTAAATAAGTCTTGGTTGTACTTTTCCCTACTTAAGTTTGCATTACACTGGGAATAGGTGATGGGAAAAAGGATTCTTAAAAATATCTACAGAGATGGCAGAAAACCAGAAAGCCAGCACTGCTACTTCTCCTTTTCTTTACTCCTTTACCTTTGATACAAGTAACAGCAGCTCATCTTACTCTCTAGACAGTTAATCATCCTACATAAGTGGTTTGAGCTAGGTAGATAAGGGTTTCAGAAGCAGAAAGGAGAAAATGCAATGTACTGCATAGGCAAGAGGTGTTGGATTCAAATTAATGCTATTTGTGCTGGAAAGCACCCAGGCAAATTTTTAGTATCTCCAGCTAAGAGGACTCAAACAGTTTGGGCAGAACTCTAGATGTGTACTCATCAGGGCAGACTAGAGAGGGAGAACATTCCTTGACCTGCTGTCTGCACTCGTTTTAACTGCTCCACAATAACACTGGCCTTCTTGGCCGCAAGGGCACACCAAAAGGTGGCTTTAATCTGCTGCCCACCAGAACACAGCTTCTTCTCTGCAGAGCTCCTTTCCAGCATACACATACTGATCCAGGCGGTTATTCCTCCCCAGATGCAGTACCCTACACTTGCCCTTGTTGAACCACATTAGGTTCCTCTCCACCCAACTCTCAATGGTCTCAGTGAAGGCAGTACAGCCTTCTGGTGTGTTAGTCACTTCTTGCAGCTCTGCATCATCAGCAAACTTGCTGAGGGTGCATTCTATCCCTTCATCCAGGCCACTGATGAGTATGTCACACATTCTTCTACACCACATAACTTTTATTCAGGATTTTTTGGTCTTTTACTAACTGGCAGAAAAATTTTGATATTAGATTGCTTCTTTAGTAAGACATTTTAACAGCACATTTTCATTTTATGATTTATTAATTACAAGTTCTTACCTTTATTATTGTAGACATCCAGGTAATTAGGTGCTGAAAAAATTGTTATTAATGATGGAAACCCTGTAGTTTGACTTTTCCTGTACATTCTATAACTGTAAAATCAAACAGATTATTTTACATCTTACAGGAATAAGCAATTATCTTTCATTTCACATTGTGAATTATTTCTCAAAGGGACATACTTACCCTGCATCTTGTGCTTCGTGTGCTCTAATGATTGACAACAAATTATTATTTTGCAAAAATTCACAAACTGCTGGATAGCTGTGAAATGAAAACAATTGTGAGTAAAATAAATCCTCTAAAGATATGTGGGAAGACTTAGTATTAAAATATTAAGTAGATTCTAGCATACTCTCACCTATAAAAGTATGAGCATCCTCTGACTGTATTGTGACTGAAGTGCTCTGGTGAACTTTCATTTCCAAAATCTTCTGAAGGATCTGACCACAGTAAGTCACACATTGGTCCAAATGCTGGAGGTTCTTTGAATCTATCTAACTGTTTGAGAAAAAAGCAAAGCACAAAAATACTCTGAATATTAAATCTGTAATTTTTATACATTTTTTAGGCTACATATCCATCAATACCAAGCATTTACAGAATGAAATCCAACCATATCATAGATAAATAGCTTTTTATATTCGTTCTCTCCTTGTCATGAAATAAAGCAGAGGCATGCCAAAAGAACCCAACCTGTTAAGAGCAATAAGGTTTATTAGTTGTAAGAAGAAGTGAGATAAATTCCAGACTGATGGATATGCATAATATAAAGTCAAGTTACAGGCAAGGAACAAGATGGTCCTTTTTCATGCACATGCCGCATCTACCAATCTGGAGACACTACCAGGAATTAGCCAGGAAGAGAAACAGTACAGAAAACAGGAATGATAAAAGAAAAGCATGAATAATTAGCACTGACTATAACAAACAAAACATGTCTTCCAAAAAAATCCAACCCCCAAACCAAATCCCTGAAGCAGTCATCTCCGTAATGGATCATTCAACAATGAAGAGATGACTAGCTCAGCCATCCTGGTCTTCTCTCATACAGACTCTATTTCTCAACTACAGCCCTGGTGCAATGGGCCATGTACATTCTGGAGGGTCTTTTTTGTTTGCTTTTTTTTCTTTTTTCTAGCTGCTTCTTAAAAGATTTTCACTTAGAAACACTTGTTTTAGCAGCCTATACCATTGCTGGTAACCATAGTGAAAAGGGCCAGTGATAAGGACAGTATCATTTGTTAACATAAAAGGAAAATACCCTGTTTAAGTAATAACATTCAACGAATCTCTGATGCCCCAGAAATGAAATCAGTTTTCCCAGATTCAATGTAAAGTTTATTTGATCTTTATGTAGCTGGAGTTTGTTCACAAGATGATTTTATCCAAGAAATGTAGGAACGGTTCTTTGATGGACAGTGCATTTATCTCACTTTACCTCCCATACCAAAGAAGATGACTTTGATGGTACTAGAGAACACTTAACTCTTCATGACAGGTTCGAAGGGAGGTTTGGTGAGCACCTGGTGAATTTGAGTCTAACGGTCCATAGGAATCCATTCAAATATGGAACCAGCAGTAGTGCCAAGCTCTCTCATGCCCTGGAAAATCAGAGCTCCCGAGGCTGCCACCTGTAACATAAGTGGAAAGGTCCAGATCTTTACAAACTCCTGCCAGATAATGGCAAGGCAGGTATTAACTGAAGTTGTTGTTGGAATTTATTCAATATTAAAAATCCAGTGGTTTAACGTTTCCCACACTGGATGATAAACCCAGCATTGTATATTCCTTTGAGATTGAAGAAATCAGTCCATCAACATCTGCAAGTACCTGAATTTCTGTAGATTAAACCATCAAGTTTCTAAACCTCCAGCAAAAAAAATTGGGTCTAGAAAGTAACAGAAGCATTCAAACAAGGAAGTTTCATTGTTTCTTGATCGATGTTTCCTGCAACATAGAAGGCTGAAAGTCTAGAAAGCATTTCTAAGAAATTTTTTCTTGAGATAGATAGTGTTCAAGAATTTTTCTTATGACTTTGGCCACATGGTTAGAAGGAGACATTATAAATGAAAAGGTTTTGCTGCTGCAAGCAATGCAATTCTTCCAAGCTTGTTTCTCATAGCATTTGGAACAATAATGTAGATATTTCTTGAAGTAAGGAAGTCAGCTTTTAAAAAAATTAATATACTTACATGCACATCAAATCAGTTTGTACTTCACTAGACAATCTACCAAGTGGCATATTTCTCAAGACATTTCAGAACTTAAGAAAATGTCACTTCTACTCAACCCAGATTGTATATATCAAATCAGTAAAATGAGCTTAAAGGTTTCTCTAAGTAGTGACAGCAATAAAAATTAATAAAGGACAAGTCAACTCAAAACAAGCATTAATGAATAACCATTTCCAAGCACGCTGTGACTATGACAAAGCAGAATCTCAATACAAATTAGGTTAATGTATTTCTAAGCAAGATTAAAGTAACTGAGAATTGAGACAATTTTTTTCAAGAATAAGAATCACTATGTCTGGTGTTAAAAGAGAAATGGGTATCGTATTTTCTAATGGACCACAAGATATTTAAATCTAATTAATTTCCAGGTACTGAGAAGTCAGGGCTGCTGCACTGAGGTGTACCACACCTCCATACAGATGAGAAAACTGAGGAATAGCAAAACCTTGGGGGTAGATGAAGGTACAGCAAATTAAAACTACTATATCTCTGAAACAAAAGACCTTCACGAAAGTTTCATATACCTGAAGACACAGACATCAATTTTAATTAACCTGTCCTAATTTTCTGAGAACTATTGTGTAGTAATATTCTAAAAACCACATGAAGGTCAGAGAAGTGCAGCAGCCAGATATTACTAAAGAAAAGGAAATTTCAGCATATCACAGAGAGAAAGTAAGGGATTATAAAGAGATTTCTTGGAGCGCCCCATACATTTCAAGGCTCTTTACTGATCAAGCCTACGTGTCACTGACAACTCAACAGAAGAGTGATAACCCACCGTAAATCAGGAAAAAAATGTATATCTCTCTGCCTCTCTTCTTTAAGAGATAGTTCAATTTTATGCAAACATTTCCATATCAATCACTAGGCACAGAATCAAGATTCCTAAAATACTGTTTCAGCAGAAGGCTTGGCAGTATAAATCAACAAAGCAGCATCTATAAATTGATGGTCACGTGTCTGAAAGAGACACTCTACCAACACAGCCGTAACATCAGGGTGAATGAACTTCACAGGACAAAAATTGGAGTATTACAAGTTTCACAAACTTGCAATTTCCCAGAAACAAGAAGCACCTGCAGCAATCTTGATAGTTAGGCTTTACTGTCACGGCTACTACATCTGTCCTCTACCAGAAATGAGTATGCCAAAAAAATAATTATTTAGTTCACGTAGTTAAATAACTTTCCTGAAAGTCAGTAACACAGACAGAAGTTCATCCAGAAAAAAACTGCATCTACATAGAATTTTTCTTTATTTCTGAGTAATGACTAAACTGCTTTAAGCTGTGATTTCCCTTCATGTGCTGGATGCTGCTGCTGACTGATTTGCAGAAGAGAACTGTCTCCTTATAAGAACTTCTGCTAATAAACCAGAAGGCTCGCAATAGTATACAGTTGTCTTGATGTTTACAGAAGTTGCTTCACACACCACATTTGTATCACAAGTGTATGGTATTTTCCTAGATAGAAGAAGAGGATTTTACACCACCTATTTAATTTAAATACGTGTACAATATCAGTGTATGCCAAGCTCTAATGCAACTATCGAAGCCGCTGCCAACCCATGAAGACTGAATAAAGTTACCACATGATTATTCAAAAAACAAAAAAAGGCAACATTTCTAACAACACTGTCTTATATTTATAAATGTGCTTTTCATCAGCAGCCATATCCAGTGCAGATCTCTACATATGTATATAAACACACGAGCTTATAACTCATCCTAATGTAGCCTTGAGCATTATAAAAGCAAATGTAAAGACCAACATAACAGAATTACTTTCTAATTAAATTCACTTGACACTTTGAAACCTGATTAGCTCTAAGACTGAGACTAAAAGAAAAATAAATTGCAATCCCTTATAACAGACTGTTTTTGCACACAGTTTCCTTCATGCTACTTTCCAGAAAGCTCTGACAATCTTCCTTTGCATCTGTGATGCAGGAAGAGCTAAGGCCTCATCAGAACAGCACAGTTTACTAGCCTTTCCTTATCACTTCTCTCTCTCTTTCTCTTAACATACAGACATCTGCATGTTAAGACTACCTTGAAAAATGCAAAATATCTCAATACAATTTCCCATTTCTACCACAGAACTTGTATATATGCTTCATATCTATTTCTACCATTTTATTCTTCTCTCTCATCATTCTCCTTGACTGCAATATTCTAAGTGAAATACAATGACGTTCTCAGTCTCCAAAATGGTCCAATTCAGTAACAAAAAACCCACAAAAAACAAATGATTTAAAAGTGAGATAAACTGGACAGCAGCCTCTAATTCTGAGGAGAGGGAGAAGTAAAAATGGAGTGCAACCAACAGAGACAATTCTAAGAAACAATAGACAAGAAAAGACAATACAAAAACAAAGGGGGCTATCAATATTTACAAATATTAGTACAAAGCAAAATTAGGAACATAGTTTTTCCATACCTCTGATATTTTGATATTTTTTGAAATAAGCTCCAACATACCCTTGTTCCATATGTATACAAACTTATTTTTTTCTCCTGTCTCACCTGTAATAATCCCAAAGTTTTCGTAGAAGCAACTATTTCTATTCTACGCTGCTATGAGCTGCTTTTCAGCTGTCACTAATCAGGACAGGAAAACGGGTATGATTTCCAAACACATCAAGCAAAATACAAACGTTGCATTCATACCTCTGATTGAAGGAAAAAAGAGGAAAGCCAGAACACTGGTTCAAAATTACAAGTTTCTGTAGCACTCAGATTCTGTTTTGTCTTTCAGCTTTTGAAAATTCCAATGGGGTAACAACCCCCCTAATGCCACAGCAGCATTGCTATTCGTACGCTCTAAGTAGAAGTAATAACAGCCAAGATGCCCAGCTGCACTGATAAAATCGGCTACAATTAAACAATTTCTAAGAAAATAGCACCTAGCACTTAGAAATTTCTAAGAAAATAGAAAATGTGGCACCAATCTATACCTGTCATTTCAACTTCAAAAATTGTGCTTCATGTCCCATTCAAGTCTACAATAAGGCTGCTAGCAACCATTGGAAACTTACACTTTCATTCAGCAATCTGAAACCTTCTTCCAAACTTACACGCTTCTGAATCCTTTCAGAAGAGATTTATAACTATTCCCACGTATTCTGAAAATACTGCAACAATTTCAGTTTTTAACTTCCACAACTGGTTAATGGGAGCACTTCTTCCTTAAGATCTGTAACTCAATTTGTAGGTAAAGTCTTCTAGGAGGCCCATCAAATTGTTTATAATTATTTCATTTTAATCTAAGTTCATTATGAATATAAAACTTAATCTTAACAGTTGCCATAAAACTCAATCAATTCTATATCAAGTGTAGCAATTAGATTTCCTGCTCGAAAATACTATCAGAGTTTCAACTCCATTTTTTCTTTTATCATAGCCTCCATTTCTTGTACCAAAATTCCTATAATGAAGTAAAAGAACTATAAATTCCCATCAACAGGATAAATCATTACAAGTAACAGAATGTTGAGTATTGTAATCTGGAAACACATTTCAAAGGGTTCGCAGCTCTAAAATCCACTTTTGTAACCAAAATGCAATCAAACAGCCTCATTTTTCTCTGTATTTTCACAAATTGCAAAATATATTAAAAATAGAATTTCTTTTATTACACTGTAAAAGAAATTCCAACAGGAGGGGAAAAAAAATCTTCTTATATAAATGCACTAGTTACCAAAGCCACTGTACTAGGGATATTACTCTAAATATCTAAAAACTGCAGGTTATCCACAAATGTTCTAAAACTAACATCACTATCACAAAAAAAAAAAATACCCCAGTAAATTATTGTTTTTGTTTTCTCTTTTTTGCATCTTTAATGAAGAAGGTACAATTTTCTTATTTCTTGTAGTTTAGAGAAAAAGTACAGGAATGACTGCTGAGCCATGACAGATACTATAGCCTTCCATGACCAAGTAGTACTGGTGTATTTTGGCAAATATCAAATCTCTCAACAATACAAGTGATAACAACTCCCAAGCAGATAGGCCTTTAGAGAAGGAATGTGCACCTTAAGTTACATAAGATTCACTTGTCCAAAAAACTTTTCATAACAGAGAAAAAAATAAATGTTTTTGGTCCCTTCAGAAGCTTCTGTTTCCAGTAGAACTTATTTGGTATAACCAGTTCCTCCAAGGATTTCAGATACCAGAAAAGACACGACTACACGTACACAAAGAATTTTGGAAAACCACACAAAATGCACTCCAGCAGTTGATTCAAGGCAAAGGAACACTCTTTCCTCCCATCTCTCATCTCCTTTCCGTTGCCCCCCCCAGTGAAACACTACCTGGAATGACCTAGGGAAGGCAGTAATTCTGCTCAATTCATTATTTCTAGTCTTCAAACAACTGGTTATCTTTTTTTAAAATTTCCTATTGAGTAACTCAAATGTTGAAAATAAGACCTAGCAATAAAACAACATTCATCCCAGGCTGTTTGCCAGTATTTCAAAACCTGAATAATCAGGACTCTTTCTTGGCAGAAGAGCCATGTCCTGTAGTCAGGATGTCAGCTGAGTTAACTAAAATAAGTCAAAAAAGAGTATGCAAGAAGGAAAGCAACTGTGTTTGAAATTCTCAGATACAATCTTGACCTGACAGCAGCACTCTACAGAAGCTGAAACAAATGTATTAGAAAAAGACATCTTATGTCATCACAACTGTCTTCCCTTTAAATTGCACACTATTAACCACTGAGTGTTTCAATTATTCAGTTTTTCAAAGTTTTCAGTCTCGTCACTGATACAGTCAGCACTTTTCCCACAGTGGGAAGCATTCTATAGCTGTTAAGCAAATACCTTCCATATCTGTCATTTTAAATAGCAACCCAACTTTGTAGTAAACATAGTTTCATACTTTTTCAAAACAGAAAAAAAATCCACATGCTCAAGAGAGTAAAAATAATTTTTTTGAAGAAATATAAGAACTGAAATATGCAAATTGATTTACCAAATGATTTCAAGACTGCAATTAACTTCTATTCCTGAAAGCCACAAGAATTTCAGTTCTTATCTAGTAAAAATTAAAAGCTCTATTTAGATTAGATATGAAGCTCTTACATGTACTACACGTCTTAGGAAAGAAACTTTGTGGAGTTTTTGAGGAGTTTTTGTGTGGTCTGCAACAGTCCCAGCTGTCCCCACTGAGATGTACAATGAAAAATGCACTAGCTGGGCCAAGCAGGAGCACACATAAAAGCCCTTGGTCTCAATTTCAGATCTTGATTTACACTTCCATAATGGACAAGAACAGAAAATAAAGTGACAACTTCACAAACATAAATTTGTTTATCATCACACAAATACCTGTACTTCCACTTAGTTTCAAATACACAAAATACTCACTCTCCTAATGTCATCTAGTGTATTAATTTCTGGTGAAAGTCCACCATGAACACAAAGAAACTGTTGATTTAAGAGAGCAGCAAGAGGGAGGCAATCAAAAGCTTCCATGCAAGCATCATAGACTCTTTCAGAGTATTTTATTTTACCTGCAAGAAAGAAAACACAAATTAAGAATTTTGTGTTCCACAGAGAGTGCAGTCTAGTGGATCATAAATGTAAGAGTGAAACTGACAAATTATATACTCAAAACAAATACTGTTGAGTTTAAATGAACATTTCCAAACACTACAATAGCAAGAACATTTTTAAGAAATTCTCTTCCAGAACTGACAACTGTTTTCCATTTATTATGGTGGTTTTTTTTAAAGTGTGGAGAAACTATTTTTATTTAAAATAAATAAATAAACATCATAGAACTATGGGAACTGCTCCAGAAGTAATGCCTTCTATTTTATTATGTTGATTCATGACAATGGAGGCAGATGTTATGAAGACAGCAGAGGGTGAACCTCCTACCAATATTCTGTTACACTACACTGTGATGTGACATATAGTAGCAGAGGCGCAGCCTGAAAAAGCAATGTCAAACATGGAAGTGCATTCGACACAAAGGTAACTGAATCCCTCCATGTGGAAAAAATGACACCCATTGACATCCATCAATGCAGAACATTTATGGAGACACCAAACAGTGGATGTGAGCACAGTGAGGCTGTAGTGGAGCATTTCAGCAGTGGTTACAGTGGGCCGCCTCCACTGGTGCAGATGTTTACAAGTGCAGCATGCAGGTCTTCTTCATTGCTGGCAAAAACGCACAGCTAATGGAGATGAATGAGTTGAAAAACAATGTCTTGTACCTGGAAATTTGCTCTATCAAACAGTGTTACTGTGCTCTTTGTATCTGTTGTAGTTTCCATGGAAATCAATAGGAGGCATTACCTTCAGAGTGATCAACATATTTTGTGCTACACAACATACCTTAAAAAGTACTGAGAAGTTTCTGACTTCTCATTTACAGTGAAATGCTAAGAAGTGATTATACATTATATCACATAACTTCTATCTTTGTTGAAGACAGTTTTATCAGAGTAAACATTCCATTTATTAGTGCATCAATACTAATATGGACTTTCAAAAGTAGGAGCAGCTTATGTCACCACGAGTTACCTTAGTAATATAGTTAAAATCAATACCCAAATGGAAATTACTCAGCAGCAGAGTATTGCTAGCTTCACAACTCTTGATTACAGCCAAGAAACCAAAATAACTTTCTTCTCTCCAGTATTTATGCGTTAAAGTTTACTCCATAACATATCTTTACAAACAACAGCCTTCTACATACTTTAACTCCACTGCCACACTTAACAGCAAGCAGTTTTACAGAAGTTAGCTGGGTTTCCAAAAGTTTGCAGGACTTTCATTATACTAACAAACATCTCTCAAGCAAAATGAGAGACTGGAAATCATTAGGTGGAAAGTAAACTAATGTTATGTCCTTAGGCAATACTTACATTCTTGTTTAAAGGTAAAATACTCTGTTAGGTGTCTGCATTCATGGTTGCCTCTCAAAAGAAATAACGTGCTTGGATAGAGAATTTTCAGGACCCATAAATACAGCACACACTGTTGGAAAACAAAGACATTCAATAAATTACACTTTAAAACCTGTTACTACTCAGGCACTTTGAGTAAGAATGCCAACAGCTTCAAATATAAGAACAGCTCAATATGCCATTACATAAATACAACGCCACTTCTCCCGACCCAACACAGCAATTCTGGACCAGAGCAATACAACTTGTTCAGTTTCGTCTAGGCAAAGCATGTCTCAGTGCACAGAATCTGATTTCATACAGGAAGCAGGCATATGCTAATGGAAATAAATGATACACAAAATCCATGAAAAATCTGTTTAATTTAAAGACATCTTGTATTTTTTAGAGTGGTTTTTACACCAAGAATTTACCATTTCTGCCCCCCAAAAAAGGAAACGCTGCTTGTTTATTCATTGTTCAAGCAGCAAATTTAAGGCAGTAGAGTAAATTTTCATACGTGATCGTTACTGCAACATCAGTAGCAAACACTGTCGGGGCAGAGCTGCAGAACATGCACAGTTTTTGAAACTTAGAGCCTGTTACCATCCAGCACTCCTGAATACCCAAAGTGCATTTCTTAAGCTTCAAATCTAATTTTTGTATTTTTAACTGAGCACAGAACAAATTAAATCCCAGTAGTTCTGGACCACCTCGAAGTCATCTGCAAGTCACTACTATTTTTTTCCAATCAATATAGGAACCCTGAAGCTATCATTCTTCAAAGTTACTTTGCATAGTACGGTAAGTACATGAAGGAAGAAGGAAAACAAAGGAAACATACATTGAAAAAAAAAAAAAACACCAAGGACTTTCATTGAGAAGTTCAACTAAACTCATTATTGGTTTTTCATCTTAGCAAAAATATACAAATTAATCATTTTTCTATGTTTTTGTAACTGCAAAATATCTTGAGGTCCTGCAAGGTCCCCAAGACTCTTTAAAACTACTTCCCAGCAGAGTACATTCAATTTGTGACAAAACTGCTAATCATCAGATAAATACGTGAATTCATTTGGCAAATTCTGTAATTGTGAAATATTTCAGCTTATTCAGTTTGTATGAAAAACTTATAGACACTGGCAATCTTAAAGATTTGCAACAGACAAGTGTAAAAGCAGTGCTTTTCTGCCAATAAACAAGTGTTAAACAAAATTGCTGGGATTTTAAGCATGGCATCTATTAAGTCAAAAAGAACATTTATTGTATTGATCCTATACCAACATATACATTTTTTTATTATTATATACAAACTAATTGTCTATGTCCTATTACTTTCAGTATAGAAAAGAGGAACTTGTGCATATTTATGGGAAGAACTCCATCTTGATCCCAGTATCTGCTTTATACAAATATAGTACAGCATGTAGTGAATTTTCCCACTAGAAAAGATGGCATTTGTTTAATTGAAAATGGTTTACTACTGAAGTATCAATGCAATTAAAAATGTTTTAGGATAGACCGATTAAAGAATTTATTAGAGAAAAATCAATTTTCACTCTTTGTGCTTTTAAAGATCTTACCTTCACTGTTCTGTGAACAGACAATTTTATCAAAACTATGTTACATTTCCAGTCACTAAGAGAAACTCTGAAGTAACCATATATGAAAACTCCCAAATTCTACCCGGAGATTAAGTCACATTTCCTAAATATGAAGGATTAGCAAGCAAAAATTTATCTAGATTTTTTAATTTAATTTTTAAGGAAAATGTTGGAAGCAAAGGGCTAAATTTATTATTTTAACACACTATTTTTTCCTTTCTCAGGGAAAGGTGGGCACAAAGCACAGGCCCACCGCCGTGTACTTACAGCATTTCAACTTCATTCAGAAAATCTGCCACATACTTTACTGCTGTTCCTACAGCCACTTTGAGCAAAAAAAGACACAGATTACCTCAATGAAGAGAAGCATATTAAAAATCCTGGAGTGGTTTTCAAGAGTATATTTAGCATATCTTTACACGTTCCACAACTCTATTTAGCATTCCAAATATTATATTAAAAATTAAATTATAATAATATAAAATAAAACAAATGAACCTGTTCCAATCAAAATATTCAAGCACATCCATTGTCCACAAGGTTTTCTTAAGTGTAATGCTTGAAAAGTTGTTTTGTTGCTACAGTTCATCGTTGCTATGTAAAAGTCCTTGAAAAGAACAATTAAATTCTTTGTAATCACCAAGAACAGGCCACAGAGACCAAATGAATATACAGCACATTTACATTGCAATTCTTCCTTACAAATGACTTTCTGAGGCAATCATTCTTGCTGCATCTCCTGTTTGTCTGCTGTCCCTGAAAATTCCTTAGTGCATGTCATTCACAGTACATACACATGCCCACACATAATTTTAATACAAAACCTCATACACCAAACATTGAAAAATGCTATTTCAAATGGCATGCTACTCTATTAGATTTGGCATCTATGAAGAGATCCCCAGCTGGCTCAAGAAGAGTAGTTAATTGAAAAATCATACATCTGGAACACTGATATGAATCTGCGAATATCTCTGATGTGTAACACGTCTCATAGACATGCTGAAAATTAAAAAATTATTTGAATTCAAAATACCTGAAAAATTAATGGCAGATATACACATGTCATCCTTTGGGAATATCTGTAACCACCCTCAGAATTTTAGCAAAGAAAAATAATAATAATAATTCAATAACATTATACATATAAAAGGAGTCTTCTTTGTAGAGATAAATATTTTAACACACTGAGAGAAGGACCTCTCAGACACGACTTTTGGTCTCCAAAAACTTATAAATGCACCTTAATGCATATTCCCAGAGAAGCAACATTATACATAATAAAACTACAGAATTCAACTGTCATAAAACCCAACTGCAGAAAGAGGAGGAGAAACAAGTAAGTCTGGTGATTTCAACAGGACAGTCCAAACTGCTGGTCAATATCCTCCTGTAAGTAGGCCTTTGTAATAGAAGGAAGCAGAGCAAGGATGAACACATTCACATGTTACAGCAGACCTAAAATGTCATTTGCAAATCTCCACGAAAGCGTGCTTATAGAAAAATTTAGGACAAACAGATTAATATATTCAGTTACCTCTATACTAAAATAACCTCTGTCTACATAGTCACCGAGGAAGAGGTATCTTGTGTTAGCAGGTGATCCTCCCACTTCAAACAGCTTCATTAGATCAAAGAACTGGCCATGTATATCACCACACACTGCAAGCAAAAATTTTGTTCAAATTAATTTAAAAAAATCTAACAGAAAAGTTACTAAGTTATAGTTACGTAAACAGCCACAAAGTACTTCTAATAAAAAGACATGCATAAAAAAGAAATAACAGAAGTTTTTGAAGCTTCACCTTCTGCTGCTCACTAAGATACTGTTCTCACTACATGTAGCAATGCTCATAACAATCAGATTTGCATCTGGCAGACTGTGGAATATTTTTCAAAAATAGTTAATACACAGAGCATTGAGGTCTTGAAGGCTGTCAGCAGCTCTTTCCTGTCTCCCCCAGCCCCTTATGTATCTTCACAGATCTGCCTTCGTATGCATTTTGAAAAGGTATTGCAACGCTGCTCTGCAACAATTTGCTGTTTCCACGAGGGACTGAAAAAAGCAGGGCGAGTATGCCTTTGTTTTCTATCACACCTTTCAACATCATCATATCTTCTTTTCTACTCTTCTCCTTCAAATAACCACGATCATTATTTCAACAGTGGATTTTTCTTGTGGTTGTAGAATATAAAACAGTACAAGATCAGTGGTCAGCACAACCTAAGGCACAAGTGCCAAAGATAACAGCTGGGAAGACTCTGAAGAGCACGCAGCAATGCCAGGTCATCTTGCAATTAAAAAAACAGACAAACAAACAAACAAAAAAACAACCAAAACCTAAACAACCTCAAATGGAAGAGACAACTGCTCCTAACTCCTAATTCCCACAAGAATTTCCAGTGCAATGGAACTCAGGAGTTGCTTTCCTGTTTCTGCAGGGAGGTGCTGCTGATAGCACTTGAGAGCCAATGCCTTCTATCGACACAAAATGTCACTGATCAGCAGACCAACAGTCTCTCGACTTCTTGGTGTGCATCAGTAAATTTGGGGTGGGGAAAACAAGTCCTTCTAATTTTGGAAAGAAGCATCAGATGTGGCACTTGGCATATTGTTATTTCCTTGGAGTAAAACAACTGTCACAAAGACCTACAAAACATTAGACCAAATAAAATGCATCCTCTTGTATGTCACTTCTCTGAAGATATTTACTCAAACTCTGCAAGAACATTCCTCTTTTTCAGATTCCAATATACCAGTAACACAGGGCAGCTACCCAAATGAAAGGAAAGATAAAAATCCTAAACATATGGACATTAGTTTTGATCTAGAACTTGAAAATATTCTGAGTTCAGTCATTCAGTTATTTGTTTCCACCAGGCCAGTAGTTTAATTTTCTTTAAAATGCCAACACCCACATACTACTTCCATGTTTTCATTTGCCTGACATTAACAAATCAAAGCAAGCCGATGCCCTGAAATAAGCATCTGGAAACACTTAGTTTTCCAAGGCCCATTTAAAAGAAAGCTTTCAAGTTAAAGACCACTTGATTTGAACACACAAAAAAATAAAACCTACATTCATTATTTTAAATTATAGATACGCAATATAAAATATTTTCTATGAATCTGGATTTTTTGTAACAACAACAAAAAACAATACATTAAGGACACTAAGTCCATCTTTCTCCAGGTCAAATACAAACAGAACTAGTCCAAGTACGAAAATATTCCTATAAACACTGCAAGTCAGTTTTGTATCACAGCAGATCACTCCCATTACATTAACGATGGCAAAACAGTCTTAGCTTCCCAGTACTACTACTCTCATAAGAACACCTTTTGCACTCAGTCGTCAATTTCGCCTACAGAGGAACTATAAGGTGTATTTTTCACTCAGAAAACTAGGTCACAGTATTTGCTTCAAACAACAGCAATTAGCTGCTCTTCACATATTTAGATTTCAGAATAATTCTGAGCTCACTTATCTGTTCCGGGGAAACATCTCTGCTCCCACTTACATCACAGGAATTAGAAATTCATAATTCACAAGCATTTCACTACTTTCTCTTTTGTCATTTTAACCCTGCTTACTCAGTTTTAATCCCCAGCAGGTTCAATGCCTCAGTTTTATACAGTAATGAGCAGTGTCTTTTTTCAGGCCATCTGAGTGCTGCTAAGCAAATGCTGCGTGAGATTATTCAAAAAGATTACACAAAAATTTTATTCTAGTGATCCTTAAGAAAAACTATACTAGTGAAAAAAAACCTGAATATTTTCAAAATTTAATTATTAGTGAAATAATCTAGAAACATTACCTGTAATTGGTGCTTCAACTTCTATCATAGTTTTTTCTCTCCGTAATATTGCAGCACCCTCATTGATGATTCTAAGTGCAATTTCTTCATCCACTCGACCTTCCTTTATCAAGTGGTTCTTCAAAATGTCAACCCTGGGTTTTCCATCTGTGTCAAACACTTCTTCAGATGTCAAACGATGCGTTGGTGGAAAAGGGACAGCTAAAATTTAAAAGAAGAAACATTAGTCGCAACAATGCTATTCTGAATATATATCCCAACGGGAAGAAACAGAACTGCATCTATCATGGAACAGCTGTTAACCAAAGCAAATTTACCTTCCAGTCAACAAACTCAATGACACCAACAAAAAATGGGATAGAATAGTGCTTTCTGCATATGTATTAAAAGAATTAACACCTATACATCTGAATAGAAACTACAAAATTACTGAAAGGCACAGCAGAACATACAACATTTTAGAGAGTCAAAATTGCCTTTGTTCAGGAACATGATATTTCTCAAATACACTAGCATTCTCCGAAGGAAAAAGTATTTGGGATGCAGGAGATCCATTTAATATCCACTCAGACTTGCAAAAGGCACTTTAAAATATGGCCATCATCAAAAACTCTTCAAAACAACAACAAAAAACCCCACAAAGGTAGTAACAAAAGGATAGAAAACTTTTTAAAGGTTTGTAAGAAAAAGGAGGTGACGGCCAGCATGCGGAAAGGAAGGTCACAAGATCACCCCCCTAGGATCTGTGCTATTTAACATATTCATAAATTACAGTGAAAAGGAGGTCACTCATAGAGGGGTGCAGTTTTCAAGAGACAACAAGTATTCTGAATAATGAAGAACTGTGCAGGTTATAATGAGCTCCAGTAGAAATACCGAATGGCTCAGCAAGAAAACACATGAAATATTAATAAATGTGAATTAATGAAGGAAATAAATTCTAACTTTACATATAAAAATCACAAATTATAAACTTACTACTACTATTCATTATCAAGGTCTTCCCTACTGCTCTAGAAAAATACCCAATTAAGAATTACTAGCCAGGGAATAGAAAACTAAGTACGACCATTATGCCACTGATAAATGCAGCAGGCAATTTGGGTTCACTCATGTTATTAAGGGAAAATAATAATTGAAAAAAAATAATTAAACAACAACAACAAAATTCCAATGTTTTCTGCTACAGGATTAACAAAGGTAAGCTAGAATCCTTCAGCCTAACATTTTGAAAACTAAGGGGGACTGTGACACAGATCTATGGCAGCATTAATGGACAAGGGGAAACAACTCTCCCTCAGCCTCTGTACAGGAGAAAGGCAGCAGGACGGAGTCCGACAGTTTGAAGTTCTGTCAGACTGCTGATTAAGCAGCAGAACAACTTCATACTCTCAGAAAAAAATCTGCAATTCTGGGAGCCTGTGGCATAGCCATCATGAATAGATGAAAACCCTTCATCAAGCCTGTTTTCCTTATTCCCCTGTTGTACTGTCTCCAAAAGATTTAACTGTGAATTGAGGCTGTCCACATACCTGACACAACTCTAGAAATGTCTATAAGTATCTGAAATCCGGATCCTGTTTTGTGGATCAAAAGAGATCCCATGTGATCCATATCTCAAAGAAGCAAAGCACATGAGAGGTCTGAATTGGGAACCCAACCAGGCTTAGCAGCTGCCAAGACTGTGATTTGACTGCAGCCTACATAGGAGTGTAGAATATCCTGAGTTAGAAGGGACCCGCAGGGATCACTGAGTCCAACTCCTGGCTCCACACATCACCACCAAACATCCAAACCTGATGTCTGAGAGCACTGTCTTGAACTCCAGCACTCGGGCTGTGCTTGCTGCCCTGTGCAGCCTGTTCCATGCCCACCGCCCTCTGGTGCAGACCTTTTCTGTAACCCCCAGCCGCCCTCCCCTGACGCAGCTCCATGCCGTTCCCTCAGCCCTGTCGCTGTCACACACAGCAGACCTCAGCGCTGCCCTCTGCTCCCAGAGGAGCTGCAGCCGCCATGAGGGCTGCCCTCAACTCCTCTGCTCTGACCTGAGCCAACACAGGGACCTCAGCCGCTCCTCACACACCTCACCCTCCAGATGCTCCGCCATCTTCGTAGCCATGCTTTGGATGCTCCCTAACAGCTTTCTGTCCTTCTCACGCAGTGGCGCAGACCCGCAGCAGTGCTGGAGCTGAGGCCGCACAGCACAGCAGGACACCCCTCCCCTCGCCCGGTGGCAGTGCTGGGCCTGGTGCACCCCGAGGTGCGGGGCCCTATGGCTGCCAGGGCACGCTGCTGGCTCAGTGAACTTGTCTGACAGCAGCAGTTCATTCCTGCACATGCAAAACGCATGTGGGGATCACGAGAGAGGAAAATATATCAAAATTCCCACTAAGCAGTGCACCCAAATATCATCTAGCTTATGCAGGATTACAGGTGATAAAACTAATCTAAAAGATATGTAATATATATATGTGCATATATGCATTCAAAGAATGAAACAAAAGGAGCAACACTGTTCAATTCCTCCCATTTAAATATTATTTCAAATGTGATTTAAAAAAAATTAAAATAGGAAGAAACATTTCTACTGAATGGAGATCCAACTGCACGAACACACTTGCAGTTTGTCAGTTTGCATTCTCTTTCCTTAGTTTTCAAAGCAAAACTTTACATTTTAAAATCTAAGCTGAAATACTAAAACATTGTCTGGCTTCACTGAAGTTGACTTCTGGACTGCTAGCAATATACTGCTACCTTCTGTTCTGTGCCTTAATAAAAATCTATCGGTAAAACAACTGACACATTTTGACTGAAATGCAATTATATTAGAAAATAAACTGCAGAATTGCCTGTTTTTTTTCCTCTAATAACGTTCATAAGTAAAAAGATGCTGAAAATCTTGCTTTGACGTTACACAGCATAGAACAAATCTGGCATTTCAGTTTTGGACATAAATGCTTTACTAAGTAAACAGAATAGCTTTCCTTGCAGTCCCCTCTAGTAGTCACGTTCCACTTGGAAGTGTTAAAATGCTTTGTGATCCAAATCTAAGAAATCAAAAGGCATCCACTTCTATTGCATGTACAACAACTATTTAAAAACCTGAATCTGCCTCTGAAAAGAGAAACCCATCATTCCAACAAGATAAATTTAATTCACCTCTGGAAGCATTTTACCATGACCAACACCACTTCAAACTCTTGCATTTGCTGTTTCTGAGCTTGACTTTCCATCCTCCATATTCTCTAAATGTTATTTTTGCTTTATTTGGTAATTCATATTAATCTCCATAATAACTTTCTAGACAATCCCCTCTCCTTTTTACACACTATTTGTGCCACAAAGAACAAACCAGCTCTACATAACATAAACTTCAGATTAATCAAATATTATCTAATAAAGTAGGTCTATTTCTCTTGAAATATTTTTCCAGATATGGTTTTGATGACTGAATTTTGGCATAAGTGCTGTGGTACTAATATGACCCAATTGCTGTATTGCACCATCTAGAATTAATAAGTGATACTTCTGAAGGTTCACATGAAGAAACCGAGGAGCAAAAAACATGAGAAACGAACTTGATGAAGGTCACAAGGCACAGATGCTAAGCTCGATGAAGAACTTATGCTTCTGAATTTAGGTCCATGTCAAATGCAGTTGGTGCAGCTACACGAACATACACGCTGTGAATATCCACGAACGAATGCACACAAAGTGAGCTGGTAGGTGAGAAAGTCAGTTACTAAACAGGGAAGACACGTCTGTTTGCAGGTATCAAGTTCATGTAAGCTTACAAAAGCAGGTGGTTCCTTTGAGGAGAAGGGACCATGAATGCCTTCAGTACTGCCAAGTTGAGCTCATCCTTTTATGCGATATCAGACAATTCACCTGGTAGATTTCACCTACACTAACTGTTGCAAAAGCATGAAAATCATGCCTTCACAGAACCACAGTAATCAACACCAAGACGCAGTTTTGTAGAAACTGTGCTTCATTAGCTCTAGAATTACTCCTGGAAAATGACCTACTTTGGTGAAAGACAAACCTTTTTACTTTCTGGAGATTTTCTGAATAGATGCAGGACATGGCAGAGAACTGGATGTTGAGGTACCCAGTTTCACTCTCGCACAAATCATTACTGATGCACTGTGACAGCCAATGGCCTCACAATTCAGAAAGATGGTGCTGACCTCTTCTTTGTGACATTTGGAAGTACTTCAAGGGTTCTAAGCATGTGGCAGGGAGAATTTTGCTTTCTTAACAAAGTTCCAGGTAATATTTTTTAGATTAGATTCTTAAAAAAAAAATAAAAATCTATTTCAACCAACTATTGAGTTCATCTAGAAAGCTGCATTTTCTGTGAGAATATAAAGACCTCTTCCGTCTGACCTTCTGTCCAACGCCTGGGAAGAATTGCACTAAATTATTTTAATCAATATCTGTACAGAAATTATACTTAAATGAAAAACTGAATATCCAAGGCTTGCCTTTAATATCCCAAAATCATGAATGTTAGTATCAGAAGCCTTAAAATTATTTCCCTGGAGTTTAACACAAATCTTTTTTTTAACAATATATGTACTGCCCAAGAAGAATATCTTTTAGAATAATCTTCAGAGAAGGAAGAATAAAACACAGCTAGTGATTTAACCTGCATCACTCACCTGGAATAAATCAGCAATACTTCTTATAAAAATTGATTCTTTCCACTTCAGACCTTTTGTCTCAACAGTTAACACTACATTAGAGCTTATACCTTTGAAAAAAATACTAAAATAACATTTTAGTAGGTTAAGGATGACCATTTTTGAAGCATGCAGACCATTTCTGCAAACTAATGGGTTTAATTAAACCTTTGATGAAGTAGTAATGGAATGTCATAGCCTAAGGAAAAAGAATTGCAGCATGATGTGTTCCAAGACAGAAATACAATCTGTGTGTTTCAAAGTCTTTGTGCAGAACCTGTGCTCTTGGGACTGCAGCAGAACAGTAATTAACAGTAATTACCCTAAGGAAATAACATGGTGTTGGTCATTAAAGGATTCCCTTCCACTCCCTGCAAAGCTAAGCAACAGATAAGCACCGAGATGAATTGCTAAAGCAGTACACACTGTGCTACAAAATAACAGACTACATCCCATCGGTAAAAGTAGAGATGTTAGTAACAAAGACAACACACCATGACTTACAACAACATACAGGATTTTCTAAACTCAAACTGTTGCTTACTGGTAAAATGTAATCAATTTCACTTTTAAAATATGTACGGGTGGTACAGTTTTAAGAGCACTGATTCAAAGCTTTAAACATTAAAGTCAGGGAAAGAAACAAGGAGTAACTTGGTTTTGTCAGCAACAGGCGATGATTTTTTTTATTCCTATTAGCGTTCATTTGCAGAGAAGAAAAGAAAATGGAGCTTTATATCGTAGTGCTACTTAAAATAGAGATCACAAATGAAAAAAAAAATCAAACAAAAAACCCATCCCACTTCTAAACCTAATTCTATAGATGGACTTTTACAAATCTCTGGATTCATTCATTTACACGTTACAAAAAAGCGTGCTATAGAGATCCAAAACTCGTCATCAATCCAAATGGATAAATTTGCAGCACGCTGTGAAGAGGTTCAGAAGCAGAAAACCTACATTAGTGTGGCACTTCACTCAATGCAATAATCCCTGCAGAGAGGTGCAGTATGGCAACTAACACAAACATGCTACTTCCAGACCCAAAGCAGATCTCACATTGCCTAGTAACTGACTACAACAGTAGCTGCTAATAAAGTCTAACATGTAGATGCTGTAAATTTAAACCACACTGGTATATATGCCCATTTTACTAACTGTGGTTAAACCTGGCTTGTATCAGAGGCACCCTGTTGGAGAAGGTTAATGAAACAAGATGAGATCAAAGCTCCTAGACAAATGGTAGGAAAAAGTACAAGGGCTCAACAACGTACTCTCACAAGCAACTATGGAACTGCTCCTAAAATCTCCAAACTTAAATAATTCTTTTTTTTGTGTCTGACTTTGAAAGAAAAATGAGCCCTTTTTCCTCTATACTGAGGACTCCACGTCACGTTCTATAAACTGGGCTTTGGCTTTATAAGCACACCCAACTCCCCACTTTCCATTTTAAAGGTGTTTTCGGTTTCACAGATAAAGCCTCAGTTCACATTGCCAAGGTTACTAAACACAGACATTGGGTTTGTGTCACATCTCCCAGTTTAATACGAGGGAATAATATGATGCACTGGTGGTGGATACACGTGAAACAAACGTTGCGTCTCCCACAAACTGGTAAAATGTCAGAATGGTTTCAGCTGGATGGGACACTGAAGACCACGTAGTTTCAAGCCCTTGCCATGCATCTCTTCACTTAAGAGGTGCTCCAACCTTCTGATCATTTTCATGGCTTTCCTCTGTACACACTAGAACAGCTCCACGTCCTTCATGTGCTGGGGGCTACAGGCTCAGATGCAGCACTACAGGCGGGGCCCCATCAGGGCACAACAGAGGGGAACAGTCATTTCCCTCGCCCTGCTGGTCAACTCTCCTTTGAAGCAGCCCAGATACTGCTGGCCTTCTGAGCTGCAAGTGCACACTCACTGCTGGCTCATAAAGGCATACAACTCATAAGTGAATACAACTATGGCGCTCTGTGAAGAAAAGCCAGCATTATTCACTTCGCCAGCATTGTTGTCTGTGTTTGCTGTTTGGCTGTGTTCTGTGGGCTTCTGGGGGCTTAGGTTCTATGAATGCATCGCTAACTATGAACCAGCATTCAGAAAAAACAACAAACCCCAATTCCTAGTTTATCTTCTGGTCTGTCCCTGGAGTTTCCACCTCTATATACTAATATCTATATGAACCAAGAAGAACATCCACGACTACTACTATAAGGACAAAATACATCCAATTGTCCTCTTTCACTTGGTAGGACATCACGCGATGAAGAAATAGCACGAAGACATCACAGATGGTGGGGCTACAGACCTGCAACCTTGACAGTATTACTCAAACACTAACACATGACAGCATCTTCTTGAATCAGAAAGCTAGTATCAATAGCTGTCAAAAGATACAAGTTATCCCACTCATCCCAAACAATACAGTACACATTCTGTGAAGTCAGTTCCTTGTGGATTATAGCATTACTCTGAAATGCCACGAAAATTATCCCTTTATTCAAGTTTCTTTAAAGGCATGTCTCTTGCTACAGTGTCAAGTGTTCTTAAAGCTAAGACAGATGACCCTGTCGACCTCGAAGCTTAGCGAAAGGACTGCAGGCACTCTTTCTTTCATCTCTTGCAGTCTTAAAAACTCCATAACATTATGAATCTCAGATGAAACCACGGTTATGCCTAACATGCCATGCTGCATTCACCTTCTATGCTGAGCTTTTTTTCCATTAATTTGGTGAACGCTTTTGAAAATTTTTCTCAGAAAGAAGTATTACTTGTCTGAAAACCACTAGAGGACCACCTTTAAAAATGACTACACTGCATTACAATAGGAGATTATTTAATGTTTAAACATGCTTCTTCTCCTGATACACAGGACTTTCCCTCACTGTGCTTCATGTTCCAAACAGGGTGGCTTAAGGATTTCCTCTAGCAAAGTAAGTTTCATTACTGCATGTAATTGCTATGAATTCCACAATTTAAATCATAAATTATGGGAAAAAGTATTCCACCTTCCCTCATACTCATTTCAGGAAAATGTTGTTCAGTACTGCTGTTCTCCTTTTCACTGGAAAACAGAAAATGCAGTTATTTCCTGCTAATCTTTTCTAGTGAGAACTGATGTAAGCAGCACCCAACAATCCCCCTTGCTCATATACCCCTTCTCCAAGTTACAGATTCATAATTTTCCATTCTACCTCACACAAAATCACTCTGTGCTGCTGAACGTATCTCTAGATAAAGAAGAAAACCAGGATGGGGGACCAAAAATTACATGCTGCCATTCCAGATGAACATTTAACACAAGACATAGGAAATGGATGCTGCTGCTCTCTCTTTCTCTTTGTCCTAAACTGATCCTCTAACGATCCCTAAATTCCCATCAGTCTGTCCAACTGTCACCAAACTAGTATTTTCAGATACCACCCATACAGACCTAATGTTTATTTCCAGATCTCACCACAGCAAAGGATGTTCCTCCCCTGTAGTCTCTACTACTCGGCCTTTGTCACAGCTGTGTCTCCTGCAGCTTGGCAAACCACCCGCTCAGTCTAACGGAGGCCTTCTGAAACAGCTCTGGAAGTTCACTACCATAAGTGAGCACTATTACTTTGCTATTCATTCTGCTTTCTAAATAATTTAAGAATATATATATTAAATATATCGGGGAAATTCTTTACCCAGAGAGTGGTGAGGTTCTGGAACAGGCTGCCCAGAGAGGTTGTGGATGCCTCGTCCTTGGAGGTGTTCAAGGCCAGGTTGGATGGGGCCCTGGGCAGCCTGGTTTAGCATTAAACATGGAGGTTGGTGGCCCTGCATGTGGCAGGGGGTTGGAGATTCGTGATCCTTGAGGTCCCTTCCAACCCTGTGATTCTGTGATATATAGACAGATGTTAATCTCCTTCAAGTATAGAAGTTTATTACCCAGCAATGTATTTTCTTTCCTAACTAATTTTGATCCCAAAGAGGACATTTCCTCCTTTGTTTACTTTAAAGACTCCGATGAGGGAGCATGATCAATGGCTTTGCCTGGATCAATCACATTACTGGCTCCTCCAAATAAATGCCAAAAATTCCTCTGGATTTCCTTCTATGAAAACTGGACTGATTCCTATTTAATACCATATTTCTCCAAGGACTGAGTCAGTCTACTCTTTCACAAGTGCTGTGAGTCTGCTTAAATTAAACTCACTGATCTACAGCTCTTCAGTTCAATCTGGAGCTTGGTAAAAACGCTGCTGTGCTCCACTTCTCAGACTTAGAAGATGAGTTATGCCACAGGCTACAGAAAATAGATCAGCAATTTTGCACCTGAAAACCCCAAAGAAAAAAAAAATTCCATTAGAAAAAGAATACCACTAGAAAAATATCTTCTGGTCCCAGGATATACACTCTTTAAAATTCATACTGTTGGTATGTTCTGAAACCATTTACATTTCTGTGAGACTTCTTCAGTCCCATTCAGAAAAAAAAAGAAAATAAAAAATTGACACCTGGGAAGGAGTTCTTTGGCTCTTCCATCACAAACATGGATGAAAGTAGTTGCCAGATTTCTGCTCTGGCCTTATCATCCCAAGCCTCACCCTACTAAGGGTGAAACTAAGGCAGACGTGGGTTTCTTTGTTTGCTGCTCGTTCTTGTTGTTTACAGTTCATGCATTCTCATTACTCCCTCGAAACATGAGAAAGAACACATACGGCTTTTCAAACATTAACTCATCAGAATTCTGTTCCATTCCACTTTCTCTCCCACATCATAACTATGATTTTTTTCCCCCCAAAGTTTTAATATTCTCTTTAATAGCCTCCTCCTCTCCTCAGTCAGTTTTGAATCAGGCTAGGCAGCAGCATAAAGGCATTCTAAGGGTCTAACTGTATTTTCAAAACGGTTGTCCAGCTGCCTGTATACACCTATCCTTTCATCTGTGTGTTTTGTTCCTTTTTAATTTACATCAGACTCCCTATTTTGAAGTCAAATGTTACAATTCTTTTTCTCACACATGGACATCACTGCCAAAAAATAGCTATTAGTATCTTAAGTTAGGATCCCGCTCTAGGCTAAACCATGAGCTACTTCTCGTTGGGATTTGTGGAGTAGTTGAGTTGCTTCAATAAACATCATTTAATAGCTAAAAATGACCATCTACCTATCACACTTCATCATAGCTTTTATTCAAAATAAAGGTATCCTGAAGTCTCCCATCACCAGGAAAGCAGACATCATCTTCACAGATGTTGACCAAAGGCAGTCACTCATTGCAAAAATAAAGTAAAATCAGAAGAACCAGACAGAATCATTAAATACAAACAGCAGTTCGAATGCTATCTTCCACAAGACAGCACAACACACTAAGTGTTCTTCAGAGACAAAGAGGGCATCTCAGAAAGCATCAAATCAAGAAGACAGGTACCTTTTCTCATCTCTGTCATATGCAGCAGCAGAAGCCCGGCCATCCGATGGCCTGGGGAAACCAAACGCCACAAACAGAATCATACAATCACTGAGGTTGGAAAAGATCTTAAAGATCATCAGGTCCAACCACAACCTAACCATACTACCCTAACTCTGACAACCCTCTGCTAAATCACGGCCCTGAGCACCACATCCCAATGGTTTTTAAACGCATCCAGGGATGGTGACTCAACCACCTCCCTGGGGAGCCTATTCCAGTGCTTAACAACCCTTTCTTAAAGAAGTGTTTCCTGATATCCAACCTAAGCATACCTTGGCACAACTTGAGGCCATTTTCCCTTGTCCTCTCACCTGCCACCAGTGAATCTATGCATTTCAACCCTGCAGCTAACCATTCATTTAAAAGAGAAGCTGCAAGTACAAATTACTTAGACACAACTTAACTAAGAAGTGGAAAAAAAAAAAAAAAAATGTGAGCTTTTAATATACTATAATACATGCAGACACCGATTCATAATTCTTATTTGGAAGGAATGCAAGGCCAATGCAGCCAGACGGCACACGGCGCATCTGAAGCCACGACTGTGTTATGTATATGTCCAATATGAACATTCTACCTGATAACATGTCAGGTATTTTTTAGACATGGGCATCTCTGACTAGTAGACAAATATACAGGTCAAAATATAAAGGAGGCCATATCCTAATTATTACCCCAGCTTTATTAATCAGTAAATTATTTGTATGTAATTAAACTAATAATTTGATTATTACATTATCATACCATTAGTAACTAATGTTTTTTTCTTGAGTATCTCTTGCCTACTTCTGCCAACATGTATTAATAACAAATAATTTAATTTCCCACAGCATCTTATTTTTGATAGTCTCTGTTACTTTTCCCCTTTTCCACCAACAGAGAAAGAAAAAGCTGAAATAAGAGCAACAGATAAAGCAATACAAATACCAGCAAACGTTAAGTCCTGAATTCATCTTTCTCCCTCAGAAGATGTGCTGCACGGAGAGCATGAGAAAAATACAGCCCAATGCTCTACTGCACAGAGACATCAGGTAACAGCACTGCATTTTTCTTCCAAGTTCTGTGGCTGTTCTCAGGGAACTGAGATGTTATAAAAGAAATGCCTCAGCAATGAGAGGCAGAAAACCTGGATGCCTCAAACAGATTTCTTCTGGGAATGGAGCTGACAGCATCCAAGAACCCCTTATATGGTTTTCCAACCAATAGTGCTTTTGAATTTTGGTGAAAAATGATTGCTTTAAGCAGATTCCTAGAAACGTATCCCAGTAAATAAATTCATTAATATCTATCAGTGACAGACTTGATACTTTGTTGAAAAGCTCTCAATTCTACAATGATTCTTCAGCATTTAAAAATTAGAAAGTACAGGACATTATTTAACCATTCAACAGTTTCACAAGCACACCCAGTCCATGCATTTTCATCAGAATAAATTAATATTTTCTGTCCCCTGGCACACAGTGCTGTCTTGACAGAAGCAGAGGGCCCACCTATTTTCAACTAGCATCACCATCCCTGTAATTTGTTCATTGTGTCATACGTAAGAATATGAGGAGCGCTCCCTGTATGTGAGAGGTAGCACGTCTATTTGTGAACAGAGATGTCACATTTTAGCATGCTTTCAACAAATGTATTTCTGTTGCACAGATGCACCCGCTATGCCCTGACACAACCTGCAATCCTGCTACACTGGGGTTGCTGTTGAAATATTTCAAGCTGCACAAGCACCTCACTGGGGCAGGGGGTGGTGGAGCCATCTGCCCTTCATGCTAAGAACACAGCTCAGCACAGCTGCCCGGCTCCCTCCAGAACCCCACAGTTCAGCACAGCAGGTATAGAGCAGGCAGGCTGACAGAAAGAAGAGAAAAATGCCTCTGTATAAACGCTAAATTGGCTGTGATTCTTCCAGATGAAGGTACCAAGGCCTACTTACCTTTAACACGCCTCTATCCCACACAGCCAGGTTCAGAGAAACACTGTAGCCTCAGGCTGTGATCCTGCCAGAATGAAGCAAGCCCTAACTACCCCTTCTAGCAACCAGAATCACAGCCATCACCTAACAGAGCGGAGTTACAGAGTCTTTGGAAATCAGCAGGCTCTTCCACATCACCTGAAGAAATTATATTTGTTACAACAGACTACAGTAGAGGTATAAGACCTCAGCAAGCCTAAACACCACTATAAGTTTAGCACCAACAGCCCTAATTAACACAGGTCCCTAATTTACCAGTTCTATCATTTTCTACTTTCACTATGTGTTCAGACAAATCAACAGGTTAAGCAACCCCCAATGGGTAGCAACTCACTATGAGCAAAGGTTTCCAGCAAATTGGGAAATGTGCAAATTTCCAAAATGTTACAGGCTTCCAAGGGTTTAATTAGCACCTGCTGAAGAGAAAAGCATTCTCTTCATTTCCCAAGACAAACCGTTCAGCTAAATGATCAGGATCTCTCCTCTGAAATCAGTTGGATTGTGTGCTCTTAGGAATGTCAGCCTTGCAACCAGACTGCTTTGTACACAGCCACAGATTTCCAGCTGCCCCAGTCTGCTGCCACAAAGCCATGCTCACAGTGCCACAGCCAAATGCAGCACCATGTCAGACCTCTGGGTGCTACCTGTCATCCAAGCAACCAAAGAGCTGAAATGCTCATTGCTGATGGCATCATCCAAACAGAAAGGTTAAATCTAACAAGTACAGTGCTACAGTTGCAAAGGGTTACTCTCCTTGAAATACTAAGATGACATGGTCAGTGAGCTGCTTTTCACAGCACTGTGGTCGCCAGACAGCCTCAGTGTCACACAGAGCTATTTGCACATCAACGTTTTACCTTTTCCTCCCAGCAGCATAACGTTTGGCTTGTAGAGACTTCCAGTAAAACCCTGACACCCAGGAAAAAAACGGATCAAGGTGAGTCCGTCCATCAGAACCGACCGCCAATGGCAGAGGCTGCGGCTCTTCTTTCCCGGCATCACGACCCGGCATCAATGCGCAGACGGCAGAGAATCCCGCAGAGTTCGAAGGGCCCGACGCCCCGGGCGAGCAGCCCCTGCGGGTCGGTGCCAGGCGCGGTCGGGCCGCACGCGGGGCCGCGGCACAGGCCTCGGGCTACATAAGGCCGCCCGCCCGGCTCAGCCCCACGCAGGGCCGGCCCCGCAGCGGCCGCCCGAGCCGAGCGGCGCCTTCCCCCGGCGGCGCCCAGCGCAGCGTCTACCCGCGAAACGAAGCCAGCCCCGCTTTTCCTCGCCCCGCGCCCCCGTTCCCCACCTGCGGGCGCGGTCCCCGCCCAGGGCCACCCGTCCCTCGCCCACCGCGGCCTCCCGCCGAAGGTCCGGCCGGCCGCCCCCGCGCTCCGCCGGGCCGGCTCCCCCCCCCCCCTCCCGGGCGGCGCGGGGCCGCGGCTCGCTCACCCTTGACGGCGCGCTCGCTGGTGGCGTGGGGCGGCAGCAGCAGCACCTTGCTCCCCTCCTTGGCGGACATCGCTGAGCGCCGCCGGGCTCCGGCGGCGGCTGCTGGGCGCGGCGGCGCCTTCGTCCGCCTCCTCCGCCCGCGGGCTGGCGGGAGAGGGGCGCGGGGCGGCGGGCGAGGCGCGGGCGGCTAGAGGCCCCGGGCGGCGGCGGCCCGGCGGAACATGGCGGCAGGCGCGGCTCCCAGCTCCTCGCGCAGCGAAGGGACGGTCCGCCTCGGGCCCGGCATGCACCGCGCCGCCGCCCCACGAGGGGACTGCGGGAGCGTGGCGAAACTCCTGCCTCCGCCGAGCCGGCGGCGCGGCCGTAAGGGAGCGTGGCGAAACTCCGCTCCCCGCGGGGCGGCGCGGAGAGGAAGGGGCGGGGGCTGCGGCCCGGCGTCGCGGGCTGCCCCGGCCCGGGGAGGTGGCGACGGCGGGGGAGCCGGAGCGCCCCGCCGCTTCCCCGCCCCCCGGGCTGGGCGGGCGCCGGGCTCCAGCCGAGGGGCGGCGGAACGGCGCGGAGCCGCCGGCCACCATGGAGAGCTCCGCGGGGCCGCCCCCGCTCCGGAGGAGCCATTTTGTGAGGCGGCGGGCGGCGGCGGGCCTGCGGGCTGAGGCAGCTTCCGCCCCGCACCTGTGCCCGCAGCGCCCCGGGGCCGTAGCCGTGTGCGCGTAAGGCAGCTCACGCTCTGCCGCTATTCCATAATAAATCGCCGATTTAGAAAACAAATCAAGAATTCCCCCCATCCCTCCCTAACAACAACAAAAACAGTATTTGTTGCTTTCCTCTTGATTTCAGCCTCTCTCCTCAGTTCTACCAGTACAGAGCTGTGCAGATTGCAAGAGCTCCCCAAGGCTAAAAACGAGAGAACAACGAGCAACCAACCCAACCAAGTGCCCTCTGAATGAAACACCCTCTGACTATTCTGTCTGCCAACGAACCCAGCCCTCTTTAGCAGGCATCTATGCATGTACATAAAACGATACCTACACAAACGCACCACACATCTATACAGCTGCTGCTTTGCATTATGGCTAATAAGTGAGAAATGTGTAAGAGCTGTACTGAGCTGTGCTACTCCCCACAGTCAATCAGAAATCATGGAAACACTGTTCCAAAGCCAAAGTTCACAGCAAAGCATTGTTCTTGCCCTACCCAGGTCAGAAGGAGAAGACCAAGAGCCAAGAGGGATTCAGTACCCAGTTTGAGCACGAAAAGCTGCTTGACCACCAAAAATGTATAAAAAAAATAATAGCTTACCCAAGAGCTTGGTTTGACATTTTTAAGTTTATTATATGACCAAAACAGTCCAGGTTAGAAATTTTGAATGAAATATCACTTTAAAAACATTCATCAGAAGCTACTGCTAAACTTAAGGGAATCAGAATTATAGCCATTTGGGTTATTTATTAATGAACTACTTAAGACTTCAAAGCAGATTTAGTAAATACAATTCTATTAATTCACTGTCCATGAGTTAAATGTGTGCATGAACACAAAGAGCTGGGATACATTAGAGTACGTACCACAAAGAAATCCGGGATCACTACTCTGGATTTACTGCTAAGCTCCCCAGTAGTAGGAATTACTACTTCATACCACGTGTTCTGCAAATGTCTGTCATTGTACAACCAATTTAAAGGGTCTAGTTCTTAGCTGGAAAAAAGCTCATTTGCTTCAACATCATCCATATCAGTTCAGAACAGGGAGACTATGGGGTAGGGAAGGCAGTAAGTACACACTGCTCCCAATGCCTTAGAATTAGCATGAAGTGCACCCACTCGAACAAGGATAGAATAATGAACTCAGTCTTATAGAATGAAGTGAAGCTCAGCCATAAATGCAGTTTTGATGTTTGACAGTGTAAAACAACAGAGAAAAATTCAGTTGTCCCATATACTGCCAAACACAGAGAAAGCCTGAGACCTTGCATGGTATAGCCAGGTCACTTTTATCACCTCACCTGAGGCAGAACTGCAGAAAAGATGCTCTTTCAGTTGCTTCCTTCTCTCTTGAGCCCACAACTAATGCACCTTCACATCCCTAGGGATGTGAAGTGATGGGCTGACACAAAACCCTGAGTGAGGAAAAAGCATACTACGAAGGCTGCTCAGAAAATAATGCCCCTTATTTTATGATGTCGGAGGCAGATGTTGGTGATATTGGCAGTAGAGGTTGAACCTTCCCACCAGTATATTACATTTTGTTACCATGCAGCAGAGGGGCAATCTGACAAAGTGCTTCATATGCACTTCTATGTCAGACACCAGACATGAGAGTTCTTCCATGTGGAAGAAATGGCACCCACTGACAGTCACTGATACTTTCTGAACATCAGAGGAGACCAAACAGTGGGTGTGAGCACAGTGAGATGATGCATTTCAGCAGCAGCAATGACAATCTGCACCAATCTGACCAATCCACTGGTATCTGCACCATTTTATGAGAATGGCATGCTGTTCTTGTTCATGGTTGGTGAAAATACATAACTAATGGTTGTGACTAGGCTGAAAAATAGTATTTTGTAGCTGAGAACTTGCTCTATGAAATAGTATTATTGTGCCCTTTGTAGCTGTTGTAGATTCATAGAAATAAATAAGAGGCATTACTTTCAGAGCAATCTATAGTTTTGTTCTGATGCTATGATGAGAGGAAATGACATCAGCTTCCAGACAGCATACCTAGTGGTTACCATGCTGAAATACTTCCAGTGATAGCCAGGAACCCTTTCTTCTTTCTAGAAGGGACATTCACTCACATTGCCCCAGCTTACCAAATATAACTTCATAGTGAAAACAAAGTGTTTGATTCACTACCTCTCGTCTTCAACAAACCAAACAATTTGTACTAGCACCACAAGTAGCATAATGACTGTTGGAAGTCAGTGGTATTACTGAAGTACAGCCCTGAAGGCAGAAGTCAGCATGCCTTCATAAAGCTGACAGTTTACCTCAAATCTCCCATAAATGCCACTCAAATAAAAGCATTACCGAAAAAGCAGAACTGCATCTTATTTGCCATTCAGCTTTGCCACCAAGTGGCCAACTCATTCCACACATTTTAACACCCACTTTAAAAAAATAAAAATGACTGCAGTTGATTTGTATACCGATCTTCCTCTAGCTTGCACTAGAATAATTTTTGAACAGCTGCTCTCATAGTGAAGAAAAAAGCCAGCAATAGGCGCAGGGAATAATCAAGCCACTCCATCTTAATCTGTACCATAGAGAGTAGAGTCATTTGGGATACAGATATGTTTGCCTTCCTCTTGTTCCATCTGAAAGCAATACACATTTGAGCTGCATGCAAAAGATGTTTAAATAAATAGGTGTTATGTTAAAACAGATTTTTCTGACACCTCACCTAAATAGTACAAGATATAATAGAATATGTATTTAAGTAAATAGTCACCTCAGACAAAAAGTCCAGGCAGAAGCTAGATATATAAGTGTGTGAAATTCAGTATTCATCTCATGCACGAGGTCAGAACAGTCCCTTATGATTCTAATAGCGACATATCTTGAAAACTGGCACAATGCATTGTCCCAGAATCATCTAATTACCCAACGAGGACTTTTTGAAAACTCTAAGAAAGAAACTGAATCACAGGAGAGAGAGAGAGATATATTCCAGACCCCAAGAGAAAGGATGCATAGAGCAAATCTTGCAGAGATAAACCAGGTCTGAGAAGGGAAGAATAACATAAGGAAGGCAAAACTTTGAAGAGCTTGTTCCATTTCATTGACTCCCAGTAGTGACTGCTTGAAATGGTCCTTTCTGAATTGCCAGAAATGGTATTGTGGTTCGTATAAACTGTGAGAGTGACTCAGTAGAAGCCACATTTTAACTCAAATGCATTTTGACCTATTGCTGTACTGTGTAAGTATTCAATACAAGTACTTGAAAACTTTCTCTTAGATCTACACAAGATTTCCTTGTTCTCCAAAGACAAGTTTTTATGGCAAACTGTATTATTCATACCATGCAGCGTAATTCAGAAAGATGGAAAGCATACACTTACGCCATTTTCTCCAGCATCATGAAATTGTTATCACCACAGCACTGCAGTTGCCAAATGTCAGACAAATCAGTGATTTGGGAGGAGACCAAATTATTCCTTCAACCTCTCCTTGACATTACAGTAAGTCAGCATGCTCAAGGAAAACGTTCTGACCAGCCATGTGGTTGCCAGGAACACACAAGAAAAAAGGCCACAAGGCTTCATGGCTGTTCATGAATTACTGAGGTAGGAGACAAGCTGCATTTTATA
This sequence comes from Lagopus muta, assembly GCF_023343835.1. Lineage (NCBI taxonomy): Eukaryota > Metazoa > Chordata > Aves > Galliformes > Phasianidae > Lagopus > Lagopus muta. The sequence goes on along the minus strand of NC_064437.1, from coordinate 46,362,281 downwards.
ACAGATCAAATCTGGGAATCATTTTATCTCACTAAGTTTCCGTTTCAGTAACAACTAATTGCATGGGATTTCTCTTCCCTATAAGGCATCTTGTTCATGGGTCAACATAACTCAAAGTAAAAATTCATATTTTTACCTCATAGTTGTTTTAGAGTGATGGGGTGTTTTTATTTTTAAATAATGTCCTTTAGGTAGGCCTGCTTACCTAGAATACTTTGTTAGCTAGGTCTCCTGCTTGTGGAGGCTTTAAGAAAACTAGAGAATACAAAGGAGGGCAGGAAAAAGCAGAGTGAACTCAATTTTTAGAGTGAATAGAGGTGACTGGCTCATAGTCTATTATTATCATCAAGACTGTAAGATAAATGAAAAGAGGGAATTGCTTAGTCTCAGATGGAAGAAGGAGCAATAGCTTAAGGCTAAGGAAGGAAAAGTTTGAACTAGATAAAAGAAGGGGAAGGAATGCTTTATACAGAGCAAGCGAACAATGTTTTCAGAAACCAATGCAAGAGTTTGAGGTACTACCACTGCAGAGGTGTGAGATGTAAATTAGAGATGTAGTGTTAGGTTTAGGTTAGAAAAATATCACCTAAAATTTTAGGGTTAGGCTAAGTGCCGCAGGCCAGAATGCCTTAGCCTGTTTTTTTGTGATTGTGATAGTATGCTAAAAAGTCAGAGGCCTTGACCAGCTTTCAAAACACAAGTCTGTACTTCTGTAGCCAGTTCACTGAGGTAACCAGAGTGTGAAGGAAATATGCAGGAAGCAAGTGCAACAGGCTAAAACTGTGGTAGTTGAGTAGCTTGCAATTTGTACTAGCAATCATCTGTTAACTCTGGTAACTCTGGTTTTTTGCTTTTTTTTTTTTTTTTTTTTTTTTAAGTCAGTGCAGTTTCCCAATATTGCACAAAACTTTAAAGCGACTCCACCAGTGATAATAACTGTGGAAGTAGTGTAAAAGGTGCATTACAGATCCATGTAACTAGGCTTGAAAACATTCTGAACAGTGATTTGCAGTGCTAAAATGCTAGTGGCAGCAAACAGATGTGTAGAAATCTTACTTTTGCTTTTTACCACTCACAGTGCTAAGCAGGAAATGGCACAGTGTTAAGAGACTCCAAAATATACCTAATGCAAGTGAGGGATCTGTAAAAATGTAAGTGCATTTTTAAACTTTGCCTCAGCTGGTATAAACATCAACCTGGCCGTTACACCATTTACCCTATGCCTATTTACATATTATTTTGTATGTATAATGTTTCTGCATAGTTTAATTTACAGTGGCATAAATATTATTAGTCCTATAAAGATCACTGACCACCCTCTACATCAATCTTCCCTTTCCAAAAGCAAAAGCAGTACCCTGGTTCTGAGGATCCTTTCTGCCTAGGAATTATACACAGAGAGAAAATTCAGATAGACCCATTGCCAAGCATTCTCCAGAAAGATGGAAACACCTAAGGGAGAGATGCAACATATATATGTTTTTGTTACTGATCTTTTTCACTCATCTATTTCCTTCAGTTCCAACCCACTTAAATTCTCTTTTCTTTCGCTTTCTTTTTCCTCTTCTCTCTCTCCCGCAAAGTGATTCACAGATCTGCCTTCTCTTCACTGAACTATGCACTCAGTGCATAATTAAGGTGACTTATTAATTCATGACAAAGATGGAGTTAGTTCAAACTGCCAAAACATGCAAATAGATGAAATGACATTAAATGCAAGATGGTCCAGTTACTGGGAATGCTTTCTGTACTTTTTACCTCCTACCCCAACCATCACTGTCAGCAATGTTAGGAAACACAGAAAACATCAGAAAAAGTTTCCTTCCTCTCCTTTCCTCTTGGCTTCTCCAAGTCCACACACCTTAATGTGGGTGTTGCAACCTTTGTTCATGAAGAACTAGGCACTTACCTTACACTTCTCTGAAGCAAAGTTCATTTTGTGTCTGACTGGTGCTGGACCCTCTAGCACATGCTCCACTGGACCAAATCAGCTTCTCAGCAAGTCAGAGTATGTTTTCCATAAACAGCATGCACAAACATGGTTGCCTTCAAGAGAAATAACTTTGCTAGGTAGTTCCTTTTTCATACACAGAAAGATTATATTTACATATGTTTGCTACTACTAGAACACTAAATCCTTATTATTGCTCCTCTTTTCCCCCTACATAGCCAGGTCTAAATACATTACAACACTTTGAGAGATTGTACAAATGCAGTGAATGTTTTACTTTCAGGAAAACTAGAATTATTTAAGATGCAGATTTAAGATTTTTTTTCCCCTCCACTGCAATTCTATCCCCTAAACTACTCTGCAGCCAGTAACAGAGGTATTTAGGAAGAAAACCATGGTTACGATGCATCACAGCTTACAAGCTTTAAGAAGAAATACTGTTCCAAAATAGCTGCTAGTGGAAGCTTCCTCCTGTCTTATGGGCAGTGATTTTTAATGAGCCATTGAACTAACACAATGTACTTTCTAGGGTACAAATAGAAATAAACATCACTGAGGGGACAGAAAGTTTGCAGTTAGTGAAAACACAATGCAAGACTTACTAACATCACTAAGACTTGCAGGCAGAAGTTACAGAAGTAAGGGTCGGTCTTCAGGATTGCATTTCCTTCCATGTTAAATGTATTCTTGAATCTACTTTGGTTTATTTCTTAGTCTGATATATTAGCATACTGCTTGGTATGGAAATGTTTCAGAAGTTATGTCCTAATTTGACCACTTCAGGTCTCTAGTTCAGTTAATTTAATACTAAGCAGTTAGTATACACAGATTTATAATCAATTTTGAAACATAAGAGTTATAACAATCAGTGCAAAACAAACAAACAAAAAAAACCAACCACCACCAAAAGAAAACAACATAAAACACCAACACTTTCCTTTGAAAAGAAAAACTGAATAACACCAGTGCTAATATGATGAAGATGAGTTGCCTAGGCTCAGGATTGTTCTGCACATTTTACAGAAGCATACTTCCTTCTTCCCAGTAGCTAGGATTATTAATAAAAAATAAACATATGTGTTTCCTTTAGTTGAAAATGTTTCGTACTACATTTTGCTTCTTGAATAAGTGGCTTTGTGCTTTATTTTGGCAGATTTTTGTTTTTGTTTCAGATAACTGAGTTCAAGACTACTCAGAGCCTCACTCTGTACCCTGACTCTTTTAGAGCTATAGTGAGAAAAGCAGAAAATATTTATGTCCTCATCTGTATACTGGGGCTACTGTAACTTGATCTATTATAGGTGTAAAAAAAGAAAATATATATATATAAATATATATATAGACCAATAAATAAATAAATAAATAAATAGACCAATAATATATACCAATGAGAGTAGCAAATGCAACAGGAATGTTTCCATCAGATGTGCACCACACAAGCATCCACTTCTGTTCTGCCTTGGAGCCACTTCCTATAAGCCAACTTTTACTTCCTCAGCTAGGAAATTCAGTTTGTTACCATGTGTCTATGAGCAGCCAAAGAGACCAACAGGTCCATACCTGTGCGGAAACAAATCTTAATCAAAACCATTGTTTCAGTATAGTAATACTCCGTTGATTTATTTTTAAACAATTAGTAAAAAAATTAAAAATTAGCAGCATTGTTCAAAATTTCATATTATTAAACTGGCTAAACCACTCTGAAAAAGCCAAAACTAGGAAGGGAATTTTGGAATGGTAGAGTACAGAAAGAAAGGTTTGTGTCCCACCCCTAGAGCTAGTGGGGTCAGTAATGTACACAGAAATGTGCAATATGATCCCAAAGGAAAAACATGATTCAACGTTACATAGTGACATGAAATTGTAACAAGTCAACATAATAGCAATTAATTATTCAGAAACAAGAAACTGAAAAATGATGTTTAGTGAAATGAATGAAATTCAAGCAGACTAAACAGCAAGAGCAGATGAAATCTTATCAAGCACCAAGGTGCAAGTAATGAAATGAAGTGGAAATGAAAATTATAATACTCACCCAGAACACCAGTGTGATCAGATTAGCAAGACCATGCACTAGAGGGCAGTCTGTATCTTCCACTAGCTGGCCAGGATGGAAGGTCCTGATCTACAGTCCCATTTTTATGTTAACATGCAACAGCACAGGTTTTAACAGCTTATAAGCAGCACATCTTGTTATACATACAGGAGCAGGAGTGGAACTCTTGTTACAATGAGATTTTTCATGACATCAATCATTTCTATATATCCTCTGGATAAGGGTAAGAATCCTATTTACATACATCTTGCATAGATTCAATAGATGTCGCCACCCTCCCCAACCAGGAAGTTTCAAATACTTTACAAAGGACATGTAACTACTGCCTGTTAGGAAGGGAAAGTTACAGGAGTGTAAAACATCAAATCTAGGAACAGAACTACACCCTTGCGATGTCCTTGGCTCTAAACACACACTTATTATATAAACTTTGTAAAGGAAGCATAACAATTTACTCAGTGCGTAAGAAAACAAGCAATTTCAGATCAATTCATCAGCAAAGGCAAATGGCAAAAAAAGCTCATAAACAGGTGAGTAGAACTATTTTCATAGGTTTATTTGAAAAATACTTACAAAAGCAAGTATGTTTGACACTAAAATAGTTAAACTTATTCTGTGTTTACATTGGTGTCATTAAGCGTGCAGCATTAACAATCTTTTCTGTTTGAAGCATTGTTAGTTTGCCTTAAGGAAGTGGGGAAAAACTCTGGTTTACCAATGAACAATGTCTCCCTGCCACTTCCTCAGCAGCAACTGCAGCTGTGATCTCTGAAATGAGATCTCAGTACGCAGAAAACTGGGTTTGTTTCACTAACTTCCAGCTTGTCAAGTGTAGATTTACTGGAACCTGGGAAGTTGGTTAGTTTATTTTTTCCCTATGAAGGAAAGAGAAGAGGAAGGAGAAGAAAACAAAGTAATTGGCTTCGTATGCAAAGAATTTATCAAAGCTACATTTCATGAAAAAATCCTTAAAAATGTCCTTAATTAACGGCCGTCTTCCTTCAAAACATGCGTATACTTTTGAACTTACCCGTAAACCAATGCCCCTGATGCCTAACATTCCTACAACGTTTTTTGCTAGAAGAGGCCAAGACTATAATAGCTAAGATTCCCCATCCAGACAGCAGTTCAGTAGTGTCAGAAAAGAAATACAGTGCAATTAGTTTCCACATATTACATAGCTACATTGTAAGACAAAACTGGCACAGGTAATTGATTGAGAGAGTTCGCTGTCTCCATATAATCCACACTATAGCAACTGCAATAGTCTGTTCACAGAGTGATTTATCATGGTGCATGGAGTGGATGGGGCCTTACCACCCATTTTTCTGCACAGTGCCAGTAGCTGCTGCTGCTCGAGCCAGCATATTTCTGTGTGCCTCTGACGCTGAAGAAAAAGCCCCATCCTTCACATGCACTGGCAGCATCCACCTTCTGCCTGGCTGAGGGGTATAGCTGTTTTGTCGCCAGTCTTCTTCTGGAGGCATATCAACTCTCCTTGGACCCGGGGCCTTCATGGAGGAAGGGGGCACAGGACAACCTTGAGGGGCACCGAGGTCCCAAGAAGGCTGATGCGGTATTCTTAAAGTGCTGTAGTCTGTGCTGGCTGGCAGCCTGCAACTGGTGACATAAGACTCACGCATTTTATGTTGTGAAGGCTGTTGGAGGAAGCCTTCCTGTAAACTCTTGCCTGGTTGGCCAGCACATTTCCTCCAGAGTGTCATTCGTTTATCTGGTAATGTTGCTGTTTGTCTGGCAGGGTAGCTCATGTTCAGCCAATGGCCAGAGACACTTGACGCTCCACTTCCAGAACACGGATTAGGAAGAGGTTTTTGCCCCTGGGGGAGGGTGCCTCTGGGTGCACAAGGAAGACTGCCACAGCTCAGTGCCATGCCTGGGTAGTCTTCACCTTGGAAAGCTTCACCCCTGTCAGGCACAACCAGAAGTTTCTGGATGATGTTCTTCTGATCTCCTAGGGAAAAAAAACAAAGGGCTTCTCAGTTATTTTTTGTGTATTGTTGCTTCCTCTCAGAACTTTCAGCTGGCCAATGCATGACAGAAGATAAACTTCATCACTAACACATCCAGTTAATGGTTGATGTGTAATTCTGAACAAAAAGTAATTGCAATCTTTCTATAGCATTTATCTTCCTCTCTGCATTTTCTACTTATCCTACTTCAGTTACTACCACAAACTTCGCAGGGCAAAAGATTTCTTTAATCGCCATCTCGTGTCATCAAGGAGAAGCCCAAAGTACTTCAAGGCTGGGAGATTAAACTGGTTTTGATATCTTTCATGGGAAAAGTAATTCACAAGTGGAAAAATGCAGAAATTAGTTATTTCTACTAGCACAGTTACATTCGTGATTTGCTGGAACTAGTAGCTTGCAGATATACTTTAATACATGACAATAATGTGGTGGGTTTTACTGCTGCTAAAATACTGAAGAAAATATCTCACAAAGATGTAAACATGAGTTCATATTAAAAGTAATTATAATGTTTCCATAAAGATCATTTTATGTCTACTTGGCATAGAATCACTGAACAACTCTGAAGGGCAGAAGAGGAAAAGAATGTGTTTAATCCTTTCAGATTTCTGGAGATGGTATATTGTGAGAAAGGCAAGATCTGCAGCGATATATTTCAGCAATATTTTTGATCACGAACGAGGATGAAAAATCCTGTGATTACCTGATGGTTTACGTGCCTTGCCCACCATGCTGGGCATCAGTACATCATGGGGTAGGTGCTGCACCTGGTTTGGGGTGTGCTGGGGATCAAAGGGAAACACAGGAGGATCATGGGGGAAAGGAAGGGAAGTGGAGCTGGAAGAACGGTGGCTGGTTTCCATTGGCATTTTCCTCACATTTGGTGCTTCCTTTTATAAAATGAGAAAGGAGAAGAAAAAACATAAAGTGATGAGTAAACACAGAGTTGGGTTGAATCAAGCAACAGTGGTGTTGATCCAAGGAAAAGGATGAGTTGCTGGAGAAAAAAACAAAAAAACGAAAAAAACACCATGCATTTGTAAGTGAAGAAATACAAACAAAAATTGTATCAATCCAGTAAGGCTCTTACTGCAGTGGTGGGCTACTTGGGAGGATTATTTGATTGGAATATGCTTGCATAAATATTCCAAGGAGATTTGGTATATACCAAGACTGAAATATACCAAGGAGAAAACAAAACAAGCCACACAAACCAGTCATAAAGGTTTAGTTCACAAACTGAATTCACAAAACAAGAGCAGGCCAGTAAGCATTGGAACTGATTATTATAGCTGGTTATGTTGCTCATCACCAAGAATAATCTGTTACTGTTTTCCTTACTGGCAGTTTTTATCTTCCACTTATCTAATTAACAAAAAGAAAGTAAAAAGTTTATTCTGAATGTCTTTGTGTACTGGACAAGGAACTCTAGCTCACATCTTACAGTTGCAGAAGGTATTACTCTTGACTCCTGAAAAAATGACTTTGTTTAAAGAAAAGCTCATTCTTCTTCCAGAAGGAGAACAGAAATTGCAAAGACAAGCTTTCATTATGGCTTATTACTCAGTTGTTTGCTTTCTTGTTTATAGGCTACTATATGTAGTCAGAAAACAGCAAATCTACACGCTCTTTGGAAAACTGCACATCATTCTACTTACAAAACTGTGAGAAGAGACCAAGGTCTCTTCCCTGTTCGAGACAACTGTCCCACTGAGACTGCGAGCAATGCGACGGAAATTCTCTGCACTGTACATTTCCTCCTCTTCTGGTTCCCTGCTACGTTCTCTGGTATATGTGACCTGCAGAAAATATTGGAGACTTCAGAAAAGGCTTTCTGTAACACCAGTTTTATGTAATTCTTACAGGAAATAGATCACTACGTATTTAAGAGATTCTGCCTTGAAATTCCATGTTCTTTTCCTTTTTGAAATGCTTCACACAAATCTTACCTTAAGTACTTAAAGCAAATGAGCCTTTTGCACCTGGTTATACAAAATGTTCTTTATAATATCACTAAAGAAAAGAAAAATTATCTCTTTTAGAAGTATCCAAAGCCAGGACAAAAAGGTTACCATTTGTTCCATTTAATGAATATGAAAGTTTTATAGGAGGCACTTGTATCAATACATATTCTTGTACAGGCACTAAACTACCAATGATTTAAACAGATCCCCCTCAGAAAAAAAGTATATTCTCCCATCTGAAGTGACCAAAAACCAACTACAACAAATATCCTTCAAAACATGCTGTGATTTAGTCAAAACGGGAAAAGAAATCTGTGCTTCTGTAAGTGGTAATACCCAGAAGCAGTAATCATAAACTGAAATGCAAAGCAGTACATGTCAGTATGTTCAAAGAACATAGATCCTAAAAGTCTTTATGGGTATGTGACCCCAGAGTCAGAATGGAGGTAATGTGGTCACATGCAAGGTGCATGTAACACGAGTCATTCATGTTTTCATTAATCCATTCTGAGCTAGGTCGCACTTTAAATTCTCTTTAATAGCAGTATCAATGATCTCACTATCTTTCTTTCTTCATAATATATTCTGCCTCTCCCATTTAAGTTTCTTTCACTTGCATAGGCTAAGCATTTCCCTCCCTAGAGCAACTTAGTAAACATATCATCACCTTGGAGACAGAAGAGACAGTGGAACCATACAGACTGCGCTCGATCTCTGCTGTTGGGGTTTTCGAGAGACCCATGCCAGCTGTAGTATGCAGCTTCCTCGCATTCAGGTTTGCAGATACTGAGAAGGAAGTTGTTATGGTTAAACTCTAGGCTTATTTCTACATTACAGAACATTTTTGTTTATTGATAGAGACTTTATACACAGAATGAGAAGTAACTGCAGATTCTTTCAACATCAATATATTAAACTAACTTTCAGCACTGTCAAAGGAAGAGTCCACCAAGACGCTTGCTCCTGTTTCACTTCCCCCTCTACAAACTCCTGGGAAACAGTGAATTTAAACACTCAGTAGAGCCAAGATCAAATGATTTAGTTGCACATCAGTGCTTGTTTGATATAAAGCCAGGTTAGTTTAGTGTGGCTAAATGGACAGAAGATAGCTACCAAGCCAGTTACCTAAGTTACTTGAGATAAACAAGACCACCAACTTCAGTTCCCCACATGTACATCCACTTGTTCCCACTCTGTGCTACAGGTTGTCAGCCATTCTTGTCCTGGTTAAGTAGCTGAAAGTGCTATTTTCAATAAAAACCACTACAGTTACACTTTATTTCAGTGTATGACCAACCAGTTATACACTAAAATATCTCAAGGAACATACAGGCAGATCAATGGTCTAATAAAAATGGTGACAAGGCGTCTATCTATGAAGGGAGCAAGGTACTGGTAACAGCACATTTCCTGCACTGAGGAGGCATTTGGAGGATTGGGTGTCTGAGCCTCTACTCTGTTACAAAGCTTCAGTAATGACACACAGACATTTTTACCATTAATTTGAATACAAAGGCCTGACAAAAACCATTAACATGTCACCAATGGCTTAAACCCTATTTCAAAATAAAGAGGAAATCCAAGTTAAAAGTGGGAAAGAGCTATCCCAGACCATTTTCATTGAGCTTATTACAGTAGATGCACTGGCTCAAACACTTTGTTTCTAAACAGCATCTGCAGAACTTAAGAAAAAAGTATGAAAGTCACAGCAAACCAGAAGTAAAGACCTTGAAGACAAACTTTACTCTAAAAGGATATCCATATCTCATTCTTCAGATATGCAGTGAGAAAATAGGCAGAAAAAGTGTAAGCTCAAGAAATAGGACGTTTGATGACAGAATCTGAAGCTCCAGTTATCACTAAAGCAACTCTGTTCTATCCTGCTGGCTTTCCAAAAAGAGTTCCCAAATTAGTGTGCTATAAGGGGACACACACATAAGACATTCTGATCCAAGCTCATGCAAGAAAGTACCTGTGAGGCTGTAAGATCAGATCTTCCCTAATTCTGAAAGAAAACCAAAAGAAAACACGAAATGGCTGCCTTAGGACCTGCTCTATCAGCAGAGTACAAGATGAGAATTGTATGGAATACTTGAGCTGTTGAATTAAAAAAAACAAAAACAACAAAACAACTATTCAAGAGTTTTACAATGGCATTCACTCTAGATACAGCCAGACTTGATTTGTCAGGAAAAACAGAATTTCATACCTCTACAGTTGCACGACAGGAGGAAATCTCGTGTGTGTATTCATTTCTATTCATTTCTATTTTATTTGTATACATACACACTTTGGTGCCTGCCAAGTTTTGAGCAGCTTTATATTTGGCCAGAAAAATTTACAACCCTAATACAATGACACAGATCAAAAACAAATTTGATTCAGTTGAAGCAGTTTGCTTCAGAGAAGCAGTGTTGTCCTACCCTAGACAGAAGATCAGAACAGCTTATGTGGAACTGGGCTGCTGTCATCTGACTCTAATGACTGTTTGCTGCAGAGTCAGAGCTGTTCTCACCACCAGTGCCAGAATCTATTCATCTGCTTTCAGCACCAACTAATCTACAAGGTCTCAAGGATTTTAGTACAGATCATGCACCCTAATTACCACTTTCACAAATAATTTTCCAGAATTCAAAGCAGATATCCCTTAGCAAAAAAAAAAAAAAAAAAAAAAAAAAGAAGTTCTCAGACCTAGCAATGCTTTTAAAAGTTATTCCCCTATATCAGGAGACTAAATTCTTAAATACAATACAGTCAAAGTCACAAATCTGTATAACATTCACACCAGGAACAGAAACAGTTTTAACAAACTGCAGAGGTGATGTAGGATAGTAGAATTCAACAGCCTAACCTAAACAGCTAGCTTCCTACTCCAAAGAAGATCAATTACGTCTATGTTGTTTTGAACAGATTTTGCTGTTTGCCAATATCAACAATTACTGCAGCCTCTACAGGCTGCAGTATCACAGTGCTTTTCTACACCTCTATGCGGTTAAAATGTTTTCAGAGTTCTCAACCTAAATTTGTACCCGTGTAATTAATCTGTCTGGAAAACAACCCCTCATCTGTTATGGAATATGGTGGTAGGTCAATCAAGAAAAACAACTGCAGTATTCTTACCTGAATTGTCAAATGGATACCTAGCACTGTCCTGTCTTCCCAAGAAAGGTCTAGTGGCCTGAGATGCCTGCAGACTAGTCTGATAGAGGGATTCCAGTTCTGAGAGCTCCTGTTCTGTGTCTTGATTCCACTGTGGATGCAGATGTACTGGGATCCTGCTCAAGTCATCTCCAACTGCTCTCTGATCAGAAAGGGATGGACTTCTGCCAGGTACAGGAAGCCATTCAGTATTCTTATTATCCTTTTGAGAACTGTAATACCTAGTAACATTATCCACCCAGCAGTCCACAGGCATAGAGGCAACCATGCTACTAGTAGCTCCATCATCCACCTGTTTCATTCCTCCATCATGACAGTGCCTTTCCAGGTAGGGTGCAGGGTCTACTAGATTCTGTCCACCTCTTCTACACAGCTCTTCACTGATAGAACAAATACTCTTAGAAGCAACATGCTTACCCTCCAGAGAAACTACCCCATCCCTAATATCCACAGTTGAATGCAATTTTTCAGAAGATTGGGTTTTGTTCTCTTGGTTTTGATGGATTAGCTGTCTGTAATCAGAGAGTGAAGGGTTGATGGAAGACTTTTGTATTTGCTTTGGAGACGTCTCATTCTGACATACTGCAGAAATCCAGCCTCTTTCATGAGTACCTTTCCTCTGGGAGACTGCATGCATTTTCTGAAACTGCTCTGCCAAGGAGCGAACGTGTCCCTTTGTACTAAAAGCCTCAGATTTGCAACCTTCTGCTATACCGTATTCATCCTGTGAGGGTAATAAAATCTCATGACTGTTTTCTCTGGAGTACTTATTTGTTTTCTGCAAAGGATCCAGGGAACACTGCTGCGAAGGGGATGAAGTTGCAGGGGACATTTCATGATAGCTCCCTAAATGATCAATGCTGGGCTGCACTGGAGATACTGAAAGTTTGGAACAAGGACTGTGCTGGTTATCCTTTTCAGGAGATGCTGCTTGTGGTGGATGTGGACAGGGAAACAGTGTAGGCAAAGACCCAGAGTTTACTGTGTTAGTCTTGGATTTGTACTGAGGTGTGAGAATGGGTGCTATGCTATGAACCTCTTCTAACTTACTGCTATTGCAGCACTCCCTGTACTCTTTCGGCCCTGTGGCAGTAGTGTCAGTACATTCCGCACTATGGTGGGCATCATTCTCAGTTCTTGCAGACCTCTCTGCCAACCCTTGCCTATAGGGAAAAGAGGGAACTTGGTCATGAAAATCAGAAGAAGCAGACTGGAAGTTTGGAGAGATCCTGTTGGATGGATTGCTTTCAGGAGGGGACAGGGAGGAAGACTCTGGATATAATGATGAGTGCAATTCATGGCAGGAAGCAGGTGGGTGGAAGAAAGAACTGGACCCAAATTCCACTTCCTTGTTGGGTTCCAGTGGTACCTCCTGGCTCAGCAGTACTTGGAACGGGCCAGTCTGTTCACTAAAACACACAGAAGGGCAAATAATTAGCAGTAGTCATTGCTTATGCTTACCCCTAGGGTGCAGAACTTACCCTGCACTACATATTCTTCAACAGACTTTTCTTTCTTTTGCCAACTGAATTGTGATGGAAGACTTTGCATTCAAATTCAGTAGATACAGAAATGATAATCCTTTGCTTCTAAGTATGACTTTCTACATTAATTGATCTGCTGAAACCGTTTCACATTTTGAAGAGTACTGTAGTACACTTATGCTTTATGGAATCTTTCCCAGCATTCTTACAAAGCACCCTATGTACTTTAACCAATAGACTGTGAGTGCAGGAGGAATAACTGTGTAAGAACAGTAAAAATAGCATTTACATAAAATGAACAATTGTTTCCAATGTTAATATATTAGATTTTTTTAAAAATAAATAATTCAGAAAAGTTCATGATCTGATAACAACCTGATGGTATTTTCATAAGGTCCTCTCTATCTAGGCAACTATGTAGAATAATTTGACAAATAGAAATAACAGATTATAATCTCTCTCATATTGTCTTTGTATTCTCAATTTTAAGATACTTAAGTTAAATAAATTACCATTATTTTGCAATAATATATATTCTAGGTAAACTTCTAAATAATAATTTGTATTCTTCCTATATATCAATATAAGACAATTATGTTCTTGGGTCATACATGCCCTCACACTTTTCTGAATTTAGTTTAGCATTTCAATATGCAGATGTACTAAAGAGTTCCAAGTTCATGCGATTGTGAGGAAACAGTAAGCTACTAACAGCTCTGACGGAGACCCTGAGGAAACTAACATCAATCTGCTTTCTCCTTGAGATGTACAGAATTTCTCGTATGTGTAATTAATGCATGTAGCAGAATGACCTTGTCTGTGGGTAACTGCAAGCCTTACACTGTCTACATTATTTACTTCAAAGCAAGAATACAAGACACTGGCTATCAATACATTCTTTCCATTGGCTGCAATATTTACTTCAATAAAACTTCTGGAAAAGTAATGTTCTTTTCACAAAGCAACAGTAAATTCAGCATTAACAAAATTCAGAAAGTTTCATTTTTTTCATTTTCTTAGAATCTATCAAAATGCACAATTGGGGCTCTCTGTTTCTTCTCCAAGAAGATATAATGGACCCTCTGACAAAAAGATCATTCCTCATTGCATAGAACTCAACTACTGCAGGAAAAGCACATTATGAGCTATAGCCCAGCAGTTGTGCAAATTCACCAAGTTTTAGTATATAGTTTTATTTAAAAAAAGGAAAAGATTCTCATCTGAGATTTCATCTACATTTTTAATAATAGAGCATGTTAGAAAGGAAAAAGGAAATAAAAGTAACAGTAGAAGAAATGCCCTAGAAATTGGATAGGGATGGTCTTGTGCTAGGAGGGAATGGTATGGGAAGAAAGAAGGATCAAGCTGCATGCTAAAGAGGGTAGGAAGAAGGGATCAGTTACGGCAGAGAGTTAATTATGCTAGAGTTGAAGTCTTTATATGGAAGAAAGAATCATGAAGAGTCTGCTAAGCCAGTCTGCAGGAAGCTGGGAAGCACAGAAAGGAAATGAAGAATGACAGAGCACCAGGGAGAGTAGTCAAGGTGACAGGATAAGGATCTGGATCCAAGAGCTGTACTAGAGCACCAATAGATAAGTGGACTAGAAAGAAAAGACCAATGTACTTGACACTTCTCAGAGTACAGTTGGTTGCTGTTTCCAATATAAAAGCAGTTATTGCAAGACTTTTATCATAGTATTTCAGTGTTCTGAGTCCTGAAACTGCTCCCAATGGCAGACAGCTGCACATTACATCTTAATGTCCCTTCTCACCAGGTTACTATTGTATTCTTTCTCACTATGCATAAAACGTTAGTGCTGCCAAGCACTGACTCCATTTCTATCACAGACCACATCTTGAACATGTGCACAGTGAACTACTGAGGAGGGAAAAAAAAAGGTAGCTGACCCTCCTAAAATATAATTCAGCCTAAACAAAAAAGAAATAAGGAGAAACACTGTAGAACTTGGACTATCCAGAGTAATATGTATAGTTTTCTATTTCTTTCCAGACTGTACTGCTCAGATGCAGCTCAGATCTGGGTCTAGGCGATAGACTTGGACTACCTTGTAGACTGGGACACGGTGCCACCCTGCGGTGGGTGGCAGGTTGGCGACGGCAGCGGCTGCGATGGCTGTTGGTGCTGCATGCGATCCTGGAGGCTCCGGGCTTTTCGGATACTGATTTGCAGCTTCTTATCGACTAGGGCTCTGCTGTGAGTGCTAGAGTTGGCATCATGCATGGCAAGTCTTAGTTTAGCTAAAATGCAAAAGAAAACATAGCAGAAAAACAAACAGAAAAAAGGAATAAAATTGAAAAAGAAAAAAAAAAAGATGCAGCAAAAACATAAAACATGGACCATGCAAATACTGCCACAAAAAGATCACAAGGATGCTACTGACTCCATTAATGCACATTCAGCTTAGCCAGGTGTCCAAACAAGTTAACTGAAACTAAACCAAAATGAAGTAAAATTAATAATTGTTTAAGTATGCTTCGGCCCAACTTCTCATCCCTTTCACACAGGCTCATTCCAGTCCTACCATACTGCTGCTTCATTCCTCTTTTCTCCTGCTGTATAAGCCATACCTAGCACTCCCATTACTTAGTGGGTGGCAAACTTGCCCATGGCAGGGTGGTTGGAACTAGACGGTCTTTAAGTTCCCCTCCAATCTAAGCCATTCTATGATTCTGTGCAAGGATACCCAGCTTGATTCTGAAATTGAGCACATACCTTGCTGGAATGGAAGCTAAGTGTGCTTTCACAATAGCTGTATATTGCACACTACTCTGCAGCTCACATAATTTCTAAACACAAATGCAGAGGAACCTACCCTGTCTGCGGCCATTCTACACAGACAGAGAGGAGCATGGGGTGAGACAGCCAGCCAGTCACAATGGAAAAAGACCAAAAAATAAAAATAAAATGAAATTACATAGCACACATTAAGTGTCACAAGGCATTTAAGCGCTTCAACACCCTAATGCTTTTTCTTTCTGAGAAGTATGTACAGCACAGCTCTTAATTTTTTTTTTTAATTAATTCAAAGGACTTAGGAGCAGACTAACCTTTTTCTCCCTATTTTACACCCTCCATAAAGAACAGCCATTTGTAATTTGGCTTGAGGATTGGGAAAAATTGTTAAACGAAGGCCAAGTAGCAGAAGAAGTTACCATGCTGGTGCTTGCTGAAATGCAACATTCAGCACCAAAAAAGGCACATCCGCACCCCAGTGCTGTTACTACCACAGCACTGGAGAGAACAACAGAACAGATGCAAACATGAAAATATGGAGATGAAGATAGGGCTAAAATCCCATGAACAGAATGCTTGACAAAAGAAAAGATTCTGTTACCCATCACTTTCCTGAAGACCAGCTGGATCCCTGTATTATTACCTGACCATTTAGCATGATTAGAAATTTCAGACTTTCTTACAGTGTTAGCAAACTGTCAAAAGCGCAATAGCTGAAGCGGTTAGAGTTACTTACATATAGCTTCGTTACAGAGAGCCAAAGCTGAAGCACAATCCCCCTTCTGCTCCTGATTCAGTGACTCTTCAAAGATTGAGTCTGCCTCCTGCACGGATTTCTCAAAGCCATCACTCCTCCCTGCAATGGGCAGCACCCTTCATTGTGGTTTCATTCTTTACAAAATCCTCATTTACACTTATCCCATTTGTGACTGCTACATTGTTTCACCATTGGCAGTAGACCTTTCCCTGGGCATAGCTGTGCATATCTCAAACCAACTACTGTAACATCTAAACTTTTCCTAAACAGGAATATAACTTGGGCATCTTGATACACTTCACACACACACACAGATACAACGTGAACTAGACTTTTTCCTCAATCTTTGTCTACTTGAGAGAGTTGTACTGGTTTAACACATTATTTTCAAGGCCAGCTTTGTAAGAGAGATGGTGTAGACATGTCAGAGGTAATTCAGATGATTTCTAAACACTAGGAATTACCTTGAATTTAATTCTAAATTTATCCCAAAATAAATTAGTAAAACACAACAGGCCAGGGCTTTTCTTGCACTAGATTATCATAAGTCTGCTGTCAGAAATCATCTGACTCTTCTTCAGATATCCAATTAGTTCCACATAAAATGTCTTCAAACTGAAACTACTGAGATGTCCACAAAACAATACTCAGACTTGAGTGCAAGTGCATATGACTGCAAAAAATAGTTCTGTGATTGCACTGAATGCATACTCTCAATTACTGAAACACAGAGAATATGAAAACCCAACTGTCTTGCAGCTTTGAAAGAAGTAAAAAAGAAAGGGACAACAGTCAAGAATTCTTTTTACAGTAGTTTAGACAACAGCATCAGAAGGGAAAAATATGAATCATTCTTGGATACAAACAGTAAATAAGAAACACTGAAGAAACATCCAGTTCTGAGAGGAGAAAATGCTCAAACAAGCTAGTGTCATCTATTAAACATTATGCAAGTTTCATACTGAATTGTTCACATTCAAGTGAGGCAGGGCAAAATAATATTTTATAATATTATGAAAATAATAATAAGACTGTTTCACTGAGAGGTGGGTTCCTTTTCTAGAAGGTCTTTATTACAACAGAGAATACGAGTATCTTTCTTGGCCAACAGAAATTTACACCTTCTCAACTCACGTAACAAATACTATGGTCTGACCTGTTCTCCAACTGCACTGCACACAAATGGAGAAACATAAACCCATTAAGAACCCATATGAAAAGCAATTACTGCAGAGAGAAGTGAGATTTGTTAGAGCAGTGAGTTAATCAAGCAGCACATTCAGTTTCAAAATCAAGGCTACTGAGGCTCATAAGCAAGGCCAGTATACTGAAGTTCCACGAGTGTAGCAATTTACTTGAAGGAAAATGAGTCACAGGAGTCCTGGAGTTCTGTGCACCAGCAAATGTTTCAGGCAACCTAGCAGTCTGCTAACGTTAAGCTATTACATCTCTAGGATGGGGAAAGGCTTAATGGGAACAAATTAAAATTTTCCTTCTCAGGTCAAAGGCAGTAACTCAAACATTGTACTGAAGTCTTTTTAGATAAAGAAATATCCTAGTTTCATTTCTTCTTACCAGTGAAAAGCTAAGCAAGTCTTGCTTCTACCAACACAACAGAAGAACAAAGAAGGCTAATGTGTTGGAAAACTATGCTATTTTCCTTAGGCAGGAGAAGACAACATCCTCATGCTCAAGAACAGGGGCTCACTTTTCAATTTTTACCTCATTAGCACTTTATAAAAATAAATCCTAATGCTAATAAAAAAACCAATTGTCTACTTTGGTACATCAGAATTTGTAAACTGGTTACCTGCAGGTCACAGTGGGACCATAAAGGGTAACCTAGAAGCTTATAATACCAAGAAATTTTAAAAAATTACATTCAGGTGATCAGTCATCCTCATAAAGACCATATTAACTGGCCACCATAGGTATACATAGTGACATTCCAACAATTGGAGTTGCTGTAGGCTGCAGAGTGCCAGCTGTATTGCATCCAGAGCTCACACTGCTGTGTGGCGTCCTCTCTCAATCCTTCACCTCTGTTCTGCAGCACACAAACACCTCATTTCCTTCTCTGCTACAAGAGGTTTGAGTGAACAGTGTAAGGGTCCCAGGAGGTCTAGCAACATGGGAGTGTTTGGGAGGACACAATGCCTCACTGAGTCTGCCCCAGCCACAGTTAAGCATTCTACCAGGTTTCTCTCAGCCGGGTTAGCCAATCTCCTATTTGATTCCTCTTACTGGCTAATG
Source organism: Lagopus muta (assembly GCF_023343835.1). Classification (NCBI taxonomy): domain Eukaryota; kingdom Metazoa; phylum Chordata; class Aves; order Galliformes; family Phasianidae; genus Lagopus; species Lagopus muta. The sequence continues at coordinate 46,343,911 of NC_064437.1, read as the reverse complement.
AAGACTGAGAATAAAACAAAGGGCACTACACTTGAATCCTGTCACCAAGCTCCCTCTGTTACAGTCACATTCTTCCAGTTAAATCTCCTTTTCTGTTGCCATCCGTTACTAGAAAGGAGAGGAGTCTTGAAGAAGACATATTAAGACTTAATATTTGTCTTTTTAGATTTTTTTTCCCTCCAATTCTTGTCCTTTACAAAAGATAAATGAATCAAATCCTGCTCAGATTTTTAAGTACTCTACCCGCTTAAGCTTGCCCCAGTACTTGTTGTCACCCTTGAGCTGCAGCTGTACAGCTGAACAGAGAGGGAGAGCATGAAGTATAAAAGCAGGAACAAATAGAATTGCTCAGGTCAGTGACGCTACAAGAAAGAAAAATAAAGAAAACAACAACTTAAGTGGACAAGCTATGCTGCAGGTGGATCTGAGGTATCTGAAAGGTGTTTATTCCAAAATGCTGGGGGAAGCCTTAAAGCTAAATCTATATATCACTACACACAAAATAGAAAGGTGCAATTATTAACATCTCTGCATTAGAAACTTTTACCTTGTTGTCAGATTCAAGAAATAATATAGTTAAAATGCCAGTTTTCTGTATGCAACAAGTTTGAAACTGATAGCGTTCCACTATGTCAAGACACAAAATTGCAATACTGGGAGTGGAGAATGGGGAGAAAGAGTAGGAAAGTAAGTTCTAAGGTTCAAAAAAAAACTTCAGCACGATAATCTTGCAAAATATACTGCATTCAAAAAGTTACCCTGATTCTGTAGCTCATCTAGATCCATGAACCTGCTGGGACGGGGATTAAAGCCCATCGCTGCCTCCATTTCCTTTTCTCTTTTCCTGCGTAGTTCTTGTTCATGTGCTCTTCTTGCCACCTCCTCTTGCAATTCATCCAGTTCACTCTTTAAAGGGGCAAACATCTCCCCACCTTCCAAACAAAATTTTGTTTTTATAGTAAGATCTCTGAAAGTATCCATTAAAAGACAAAATAATGTTAATGGACAATAAAATCGCCATTAGTGAATAGCAGACTGACCAAAGACCACAGAATTGCAGACCACAAATTCTGTTTTGTTCAATTTTACTTTCAATGGCTGCCCAAGCCATTTGGTTTCCAATTGTCTTCTGTGTCGGTGGCTCTGATAAAAGCGTTACAGTATTAGTTCACAATCCCCAGTAGCACAGCCCTTCCCTCAATTCAATGACACAAGAAACAGCACATGAAACAGAGAAAAATCTGAAGAGAGAATTGTAAGTTGCTGCTGCAATCTTGAGACTTCTTACTGTGCTTGGAACTGTAACCAATGTTATGTCAATGTAGCCAAATGAAAATGGAAGGAAAAAAGGCTTATGTATGAGACAACACAGCAGAAATCAATCTTCTGCCTCACTTCAACTTTGACCTGTATATAGAAACTACCTTCCCTCCTTACTTTATTCCAGAGAATGTCTGGGTAAGGGAAAGGATTTCCTCAGAAGGATAATTGGAATGTGTATCTGCAAAAAAGGTCAGCTTTAGTCCAAGTATCCTGTAGACACCTAATCACTTTCGTGGAAATTTTACCATTATAAGCTTCTTTTCAGGAGTCATCAATCCTATAAGTTATCATGAGTTATGCTTGGGAAGACATTTTCAACTAATAGCAGAATACTGAATTACAGGAAAGAAAAGGAAAAAGTTTTATTTCATCAGACAAATCAGCCTTTGTTGAAAATGACACAAGAACAACGTGATCAAAAGGAACATTCCAAGTAAGTTTTTTGCCATTTCCTACGGTAAACCAAAGTTACTACTTGTTAAATTGTGTTGTTATATTCCTCTATGTTTCAATTCCTTTTTTTCATAACTGCATTGTAAAGATGAACATCCAGAAAGCAAGAAAAAACAACTCCTACATGCTTTAACTCACAGAACCACTACTACTGAGAACTTTACCTTACCATTTCCAAAGGCGCGTGGGCTGGTTGCCCAGCTTCCATTGGATGAAGTAGGCTCCACTTCCAGTATGCTGCTACTGTGAGACTTTGGGATGCTACGCCAGGCAGGAACCAATCCACCTGTTCGTTTCATATGAATGTCCCTCCAAAAAGAGTAATTACAGTTCACAATATTATTAAACTCTTTGGGAAAAGTTATGTCTACATTTTCTCTTATCACAAAAATATTTACTTGCATTTTACTTTTATAGTTCCGAGGGGAAAAAAGAAAAGCCTACCACAGAAGATTATTTAAAGAAACAGACAAAGAGAAAGCAAATAAGCAAAAGGACAGTAGTTCTTATATTTGCATGTAAATACAGCAGATGTCTTGCAAGACTTAAGTGAATCTCTCAAACTAACAATCAGAGAATCATAGAATGACCTGTGTTGAAAAGGACCTCAAAAATCATCCAGTTTCAACCCCCTGCTATGTGCAGGGTCGCCAACCATCAGACCAGGCTGCCCAGAACCACACCCAGCCTGGCCTTGAACGCACCCAGGGATGGACATCCACAACCTCCTTGGGCAACCTGTTCCAGTGTCACCATCCTCAGTGGAAAAACTTCCTAAGTTCCTAACCTTCCTAATCTTTGACAAGGTCAAAGATTCCTATGCAAGACTATCAATTTCTGAATTTGTACGCAGATGCTACGAAACAATGATTTATCTGAAAGAGAATGACCAATCCTAAGTTCATGTTAAATTTGATATTTGAGATTTTAAGTGGTAGACTAAAGGTATGACTATTTCAAATGCATCATTTCAGTCAACGTTACGCGTCTCATTCATTTATTTTTCTTTTCATAACTCATCATCATCAGTAAGTTATCAATATACTGACAAGAAAAGGATCAATCTCACTCAGATCCGTATTTCCTCTCTATTTCTCCCTGCCTCAATGAACTTGCCTTACAAGCTAGGATGATTGTTTTGTGCTGTTGGCTTGCTTTCGTGGGGCTAACTTTGGCTTCTTTTGTTTTGTTCTACAGCATTATGTAACACAGCAAAACAGAAATGCAGACTTCACTCCAAAAATGAAGTTTGTTAAAATCTACCTGTGGGTGCTTGAGTTTTCAGACAAGGGCATGTCCAGACTAACTGGGCTGCTGCTGTTGCGTTCACTGCTTTCATATCCAGACTCCATCCTCTGTATCAGATGAGGATGTTGATCCATCACATGCTGGGTACCACGGCTTAGCACAGGACGCTTGTATCTGACATTTGATTGGCTTGATCTTGTTTCTTGGACAGTATGTTCCTTGACCTCGTTCTCCATAAGCTCCTTACCTGTTGAGATAAAAGAAAATAACCTAGTAGAATATCCAGACTTTCAGAGCAGCAAATCTACATATTTTTGCTCCTTGATTATGCTTATACCAGAAGTAGTGTCTTTAAGTTTATTTCAAATTAGAAATAGAAAGCTGAAAAAAACAATTTACAGCATTTCTGTTACTTCTCAACAAATTTGGTTTTGAATCTCTTCCATTTAGCATTTTATCATATTTTCCCAAAGTAACAATCCAATCTGAAAATCCCTTCCTCCCCCAACAGCTTGTATCTGCACAAAATCATTTAACAGTATATCCAACTGTGCCTTTAGTAATTCCAGTTTATACTGTACTGTCATATTAACTTCAGATGCTACACTTTCTACCTTTGTTTTCCTGCCATTTACAATGTGATGAGAAACATTTTTACTTACAATTCTTCCTTGTTGATTTTCCTGCATGTTCTCATTTGCCTCTTTGCATCCTTTTTCTTTTTACCTTTTTCCTTTTTTCCCTTTGCTTTTTTATTCCTGTTCTGTTTATTCCTAAGCTGTGCTCTCTTCTACCTTTATCTTCCCTCTATACATTTATTTTTGCTGCCCAATTCCCTTAAACTTTTAGTTCCTTTCAGTTGGTGACAGCTGCCCCTGCCTCTCAAGGCTCTAAGTTTTCTGCAAGTGTCCTTGTTAACTACCACTCCACTGCCAGTCACACAGATCTCTTCCTTCTCATCTACACGCAGTAAAAAGCAGCAGTTCCAGAAGCATACCAAAAGAAAGAAACTGGTAAACACCTATTCTCTACAGTGTTAACAGTTTCAGGAATATACACCTCCTGAATAAGAATAAAGTGACTGTACTACATTCATTTACCAATTAGGGGAAGGGAAGCAGGGGGATGGGGCAAGGGGAAAAAAAGACATGAAGTGGTTCACAACAAATTCCTTCACCTTTAAGAAAGAGTAAAACCAAGGACAAAGTCTCTATATTCAATTTGCATAGCTGCTGCATAAATCATCATAAACAAATGCTGGTAAGTCATCAGCTGCTCTTATCCTCATAATGGAAGCTCAGCACTAATGCATGAAGTATTTGCTACGCCATAGTTTAAGCCATCATGCAAAAACAATCAAAAGAAAAACCATGACCAGTACAAAAGGCCACTCCCAAGTAAGGAACTTCCAAATACTTAGCAGTGTAGTATTGAGTCCATTTAAGCAGTACAGACAATAAAGTTTCCCTTATTATTTTCTAAAATGTGAAATGTAACATGGAAAACAAACAAGTATCACACGTTCAATATCCACAAAGAAACTTCAAGGATGTGAATCACTACCAGCCACATTCAAAATTTCACTTCTCTATTTTACTTAAATGAAACTGAATAGCAGAATATTATAAATTCCACACCTCAATGTAAATCTTTCTTCTCAACCTCTTACCTGCCTCTTCAGAGAAAGGACTAAGTTGAGTGTATCCACAGTGCTTCCTCTTGTCTTTACTGAAGATGCTATCTATATTAAGAGACTCTCTCTTGGGTCTCCAGCTTGGCCGGTACCTGCTAGATGAACTGGATTTAGACTCACTACTGGTACTCTCAACTTCCCAGTCTCTAGAGTGCACAGAGAGGCTTTTTGAGGGCCGTGTTTCTGCCTGATCCATATGACTCCCTCCATGAGGGGAATTTTGGTTGGTTTGAGAAATCTGCTGTGGTCTGTTGTGGATCATATTGCTCACTGTCTCCTTAAATTCCCTTAGTCTGCTGGTGCTGCTGGATGGCTTGGGGGCAGCTCTGGGGGCTTGTTTCTCCTTCAAGGTTTCTCCTGTAGTTCAAAAAAAAAGAGAGCAAAAGCCACAAAAATAACTTCAGATTAAGCTAGCAGCCTTACAGCATCTTCATGCAGTTTTTGAAAAGTAAAACAAAAGCAAAAAAAAACAAAAGCAAAAGAAAGAGACAAAATGCAGGCAAAGATGTAACAAACAAGGAGAGAAATGTATATACACAGTGAGGATCTTAAAAATCAGAAAGAGATATATTTTCAATAAAACAGAGATTCTTGCCTTCACTGTGGTATCCCGATGACTGAGTCTCATCTCCTTTTCGCCGAGACCGGCTAGAACTCCTCTTGCGGTCTGCCAGTGAGCTCTTTTTGGAAATGTGCCTCTGATTACACTCACTGTCAGTCAGGTGCCCTGAAAGGACAGAAGAACACAGTTGAGATGACAAGAGCCTTTGGACTGATCGCTATGTGTGCTGAGAACAGTAGGGCTCTTCTGCTCCTTAGGAGCTGCAGACTGTCCAATGCTAACTGTCAGGTTTGGTTAAGCTTTTCCATCCACAAGTTTCTGGTTTTGTCTCGGAGAAGGGAAGTCTGGTTTATTTTTGTTTGTTTTGTTTTAAGGTTATCAGTGATACATTCCCTCCAATGACTCTGATAATGAGAGATTATCCAAAAGGAGAACTCTAAGGATACCATTTCTTTGCTGTCTGAATACTTGCTCAGTTTTAACAGCCATGAACAAAAAAACTACAGACAGCTTGTTTGGCATTATTCTGTTGAATGAAGGCTTAAACGCATGAGCAAGTCAACGTCTAAGAAAAAATTACTGCACATCATCAGCATCTCTACACTAATTCTCTATCTGCACTCTCTTGGCCTGTAGCAAAGTAATTTGAGTTAGTTTAGGCTACAAGGAAGAAGCCTCAGTTGGCTCTCAAGGGCTAAGCCAGCTAATTCGCATCCACCACAAGCTAAGAACATACACACATCAACAGCATGGATCAGCTGACACACAACAACGTCCCCTTAACTACAAGCTCACGTGTCCTAGCATTTTCTCTTGCATATGACATATTCCCAACTTTCCTCAGATAAAATGTGACTTAAGAGCATACGACAATTAATTACGTGTTTTCTGTATTACCACTTATTTTCTTAATTTTACAGTTCTCACACATTCACAGTCCTAAGCCTTCAAGCACAAACACACGCATGGCTTTACTCACGTGAGTAGTCCCAAGCAGAGATGCAGGATAAGAAGGGAATTTATGAATAAGCTACAAAGACTTATCTAGCCTTAACATCAACAAATTTCACCTTGTACAGGATGACAGCAATGGAAAAATCTGTACTACTCAACAGTGGATGAACAGCCCCCAGACTACGTAACTGGCTGTTTTGAGCCTGGTCCTTTTCTAGAAATTAACACCAAAATCAACAACACTTAAAGTAGATTTTACAAGTAAAATCGTACTTTTAAACAGTTGAAAAAGTAATACACTCCAACTACAACTGCCACAAAGGTGCTACAAGTACGAGTGGGAAGGAATCCAAACAATAAAAAGCAAGCTACACAAAACTTGTGTTTCTATTCATTTGCAAACTGTATAAAGATTTTGTAGCTAAATTCTTTAGAAACAAAATAAATAAAAGAACTACGGGAATAAAAGAGAAACGCTGACAGTGAAGACTGAAGATGTACAGCATTTAGGTGACTGAGCAAGAAGCAGTCAGTTCTTTGGGAGAAGCCATTTACCCCCATAGCATGGACTGTCATGCATCTTCTAGGGTCTGAAGGAACAGTAGTATCTTATACCTTGTAGTGGTGTCTCTCAAGATAAAAGAGGATTGCGTTTCACTTCAGAGTGCACAACTTCTCTAGTGAAATTTTGTTCCCTTACAGCTCTTTCAACTTAGTAAGAATGGTCAGTTAGCACTCTTTGTGCCTGCAAGAAAGACTAATTAGCTTAGAGTCTGTCTTCATAGACTAATGAAAGAACATAATTCAGCCTTGTAAAAATGAAGGCTGCTAGCAGTGCATACATATTTCTCCTCTTCTCATAAACCGCAAATTTTGTCATAATGTCACTGAATGTTTAACAGACATAGAAGAGATTCCAAGAATCATGAGCCTGCAACACACACACGTTACACTGTTTCTACTTGTACCCTCTGGAACAATGACTAAAACCAGTGTAATGCATCAATAGAGGAACTAGCAGTCCCAGAATACAGTCAGAAACTTCACACTCATTTCATTAACTTCACTAAAATAAAAAGGCAGGATTTCTGAGTGCTCAACTGCACATGTAGAAGTGTGCCTTGCTGAATGTGTTCCTAAATGCCTCATCCTCCATGTGTAGGATTGCTTCAATGGCTTCATAAATGGCAGTATTCAAAAGAAAGTTTCACTGGGGGGGTTTTCTTTTCTTTTCTTTCTTTTTTTTTTTTTTTTGTGTCAGGGAATGGGGGACAGAATATGTTAATAGAGAAAGAATGAAATCAAACAGATTAAGACAGAACATCCACTACTCCCTCCCACGGAAATCTCAGTTGCATGAATAGGGTACGCACATTTTTCTCAGCAGCACAGGTTGGCAGGAGCAAGAGAGGGCTCATGCAGCCACCCTTCATGCTTTCATCCTGAAGAACCCAGGTATCTGAGGTCCTATGACCCAATGCTGGTCCTTCCCAGAAGGGCGATGTGGGATAGGGTCCAGAAAACTCTGGGCTGAAGCAGTGGGGTAAATGGCCATTAAATGTAGAATCCTGCTCTTGCCCAGAACGATTCAATAGCAGCAACAGTTGACAGGTCAATGTGGATGGCTTCTTAATAGCCCCACGGATCACCCTTTGATGACTGAACAGTTGCATAAGTTGGCAGACTGGCTTTTTGGAAAGGTTTCAGGAAGGCAAAAATAAAAGGGGAAAACATCCAGACAGGTGACTAGCTAAGGGGATACATTGACTGTAACTAAAGCAGAATCAGGGAAGATGAGGAGGACTGAAATTAGGTGGTGAGAAATGGTCCAGAACTGAAGGGAATAACATAGGACAGAATCAGTGGGAGAAGAAAGAAAAAGAAGAGGAGAGCATCACTAAAAAATGACAGAACAAAAAGTTTATATATCGAACTTAATCTGCTTACATGGTGGCAACCCTCCTACTACCCTCCCCTTCTTTCTTCTTAAAAAATAGATTTGTGAAAAATTGTACCAAGGGTAATCTAATACAATACACTTTCTGCTACTTTTGCAGACCATACAAATAATACTTCACCAGCATTTTCATTTTTGGTTTTTCAGTAATCTTTGGATCAATGTGAATTTTGTTTCTTCACCACTCTCCAATTCTGCTCCAACTTTCCCTTCTTTCTCACACTCTACTGAGGACTATTACCAGAACCTGCAGTGCTAAGTATTTGCTAAAATGTTAGAAGGATCTTCAAGCTATCTAAAACCACAGTTTACAGTTACTTGAACCTCTGCTCAGAATAAAAAGTCTTGAAGAAAACTTTGAAACTTTTTTTTCAGGTTGCAATGCGAAACGCTTGTACCATAGATTGTTTCAAATGGACGAAAGATGTCTGTGTCACAAGATGTAACAGCAACTACTTCACAACCAGAAGGACACAGTGGTGTATTAGCTATTGACCCTGTTGCAACCAACAGTTGCTGATTCAAAGTTATTCCTCTTAGAAAGTCTTTAAAAGAACATTAAAGTAACGACAAACGGACTTAGCAGGTCATATTTCTGATGCTTGAGAAGTGCATCCTTAACTCATGCACTGCTTTTTCAGAAGTGACATTAGTACTGCATGCAGAAGCAGGCTGACTGAGATCACTGGCCATTACTAATACAGATCTAAGCTTGCAGACTTCCAGTTCATTTCTTTTCCGCAAGAGAGTCTTCAGGCAGACTCTTCAGCTGCCTGAAGGAATATGAAGACAGACTCTCTTCCAACTGTATGTTCTCACTTGTCTCCATAGCACAGGCAGGAAATCATCTTATGCTCCTCCCTGGTGCAGTACATACACTGCTATGTACTGCCAACACACACATACACAGGAAGTCCTCGGTACTCAGTTATGGGATATTCATGGTGAGAGAAATACCTTTCCCAGGCAGCTGCAACTCCTGAAACAAACTTCCCATAGATGAGTAAGTAGAACACACATCACTTACAAACTGTACAATGGTAGTGCAAAACAAACTCCAAGTTCCAGAATTTTACATGACTAAGAGAGCAGGTAGATAGGGGATAACACAAATAGTGTGTGTAAATTTTTGCCTGGCTAGATAAAAGTCTACAAAAGCTAGCCATACACTTAAAATTATGCTAATCTTAGGCATTACAATGGTTAACTGCAAACCAAAACCAAACAGGAGAGTAAAAATTGTTCACTAGTCTGTTATGGGTTGCATAAAAAGAGATTATTCACTGAGCTCCACTGTAGTCACCATATTTAATGACAATGACTACTGTGATATAAATTTATCTGCTACCTGTGTCCCTGCTGCTTTGAGAAGCTGCATCATTGTCCACGTTGTAAATGACCGTTCCCTGTGAGTCAGAAGAGAAGTGACTGACCACAGACTCATGGTGTGCCTGTTTGTAAGGATAGCTGTCAGTAGAGGAATCTGTTCTGGTATCACTTGAGATGGATGGTTCTCTCCCTGGAAAAGAAATTAATGTCAAATTTCAATTTCTTGTGGTTAATTGGAGATTCACCAAGTTTTCTGCAATCAAAGAGCAGGTTACTCATCATAACCTTCTGAGTTCTATCTGAAAGGAAACACCTTTTAACATTTTTATATGTATGTATTTTTATACTTAGCTTCCTGAAGTTGTTTTAGAACACAATAATATTAGATATTGAAGGGACACTGAGCAGAAGCGTTTGCAATGTATTTCCTGGAGACCAAGCAGCAGAACTACAAGGCCTGTTACAGCATATATCAATCTGATGCTTGTAGAGGTGCTCACAACTGATGGATAGCAGTGAAGGGCCTTCCCCCACTCCAGGCTCCCTGGTTTTCTTCAGAACAGGAAGATATATTTATAAATTGAAAGACATCTTGAGTGAGAAGTTTTTTTAACAGCCTTTATTTGCATTTATTTTAAGAAGAGTTGGAGATCTGTTTCATTACTACCAGACCATCAACATATAACTAAGACGACAGCAGATGTTCTCTATTGATTTACTGATTAGGAAGCATAAAGCTAGATATTGTCCATGAAAACCATAAAACATTCTTAGAATTACAGATGTAAAAATAGGCTAAAAACCCAGGAAAAAGCTGTATTTCTGGTTTTGGCTTTACCTTGTTATTCTTGACAACCAATAAATCCATTCTAATATAAAATACTCTCTGCAACCATCCAAAAACAGAAACAATTTTCTTTGCTAAGCCATTACTGTATAAAAGTAAACCCTGTTTCTAGTCTTCACCTTATCTGGATTGCAATTGCACATCTTTCTCTGAATACATCTATTGCTCATTGAATTATATTACTGTAGGCTGAGGTCCTACTTTAACATCCAGAATCATCCAGAAATTCAGTAACCCAGCAGCCCATCACACCACTAACAATACGTAGAGCAGTTATCACCTCTGAAGCAACTTATTTGGATACACCTTTCTAATTCAAAGGACTACCTACATTACACAGAACTCAGGAAGTAGAAAAGCATTACTGGCATCTTTAATGTTAAGTCTTACATATCTACAGTTGTAAATTTTTATTATTATTTTTTTTAATGAAAAAGGAATCAACTAAACATCACCTAAATGCATAAGCCTTTGCCAAACCCTTTTCCTTCAGTTTCCCACAAATTAGTCTGTATCTCATAAGTTACTTTAAAAAAGACAAGCCAAAGGTTGATAACTGCACTGATTCTTGCCCTCCCTTCCTGCCATCCCCAGTATTTCTTCTCCTTTCCCTCAGATTCTTTCACCATCCCAAAGGATGCATTCGTGATGTTTCCTTAATGTTTCTTTTCCCTAACTTCTCTCCCAAGCTTAATTCTGCAGCTTCCTCTGACTGGAATGATTTTATCATTCTGTTCCTGATAGAACTACTGATGGATTTATGAACTCAGCCCATGAATTCATCAGTTACTGTTCCTCTTTACAGCCATTTCACAACAGACCCTTCAGTTCTTTTTTCCATCTTTTCTCTAACTTTTATTTTTATGCTTGAGAGATTGCTATCCACTGGAAGAGAGGTTCAAAGGTAAAATACTGTAAATTCTCCTAAGAATTCCAGATCAGCTTTGAAAAGTAACAAACGCTAACAGAAACACACTCAAAATAAAAACTTTTCACACACAACACTACAGAGTAAAGGAATAAACATGCAGTCCAGAGCGTTTACCTGAGTCTTCACTATCATAGCACGTCCTACTGTATTGCTGCAAATCCACTTGAGGGGGCAAGTCTTGTGTTGATACTGGAGTTCCTCGCGGATCAGCATACAGCAGCAGTAAAGGCTGATAATGACCTTTAATACATTTTGTCACAACATCTTTCCATTTTGGACCAATCTGAATTAACAACAACAAAAAATATTAAGACAACTGTGTCATAATTTTCTACAATAAGGACTCCTTTCCCCCCCTTCTATTTCTTTACTGACATTCTTCAACTTCTTCCACATCCAGTACTGAAGAAGACACCTCAAGACTACTAGTAGAAGTTGAAAAATACTTCAAAAAGGAACATTACTTCTAAAATGTAACTGCAAGCAAACTATCTCTTAAAACTGGCATTTCCATTCCTCTGAGACTCAGCTTATTTGAGAAGTAAATTATCACTCACAGCATCAGCTGATCAAGAACACATTTGGAACACAGTGGAACCAGCTCAGCTAAAACCAAGATATTCACTATTTTGTGACTAAACAGCCATTATTTTTGCTAAAAGTATAACTACAAAAATAATCCTTCCCTTTCAGAGGGTTTGGTTTCTTTGTTGTTACTGGTTTTTGTTTTGTTTTGTTTTAATAAAAGGCAGTTCATCCCTTCAAACATTCAAACTTTGCATCAGTCAAAACAAAAGACCAGTTAACAAAGCTCTTTAATCCTTCCACCACCATAAACAAAATGAATGGTAAGCAAAAAATTACACCTCTAGCATGACAGCAAATTTAAGCCAATGCTAACCACTTTGGAGTGTGAACCTCCTCTGCTGCTAAAACAAACTCCATAGCATTTTGAAAAATGAGGTAATTACCATCACTATATCATCTCAGAAATATTCCTCATATACAAATACAGACTTTATTAAGTGCACTGAACATCTTTTCTAAAAGAAAAAAACCTGCTCCATATACAGTTAATTCAACTAAAGCACTGCAATACCTATCATTGGCATTTTTGCTGCAGACAAATGTGACTGAGAACAAATGGAAGGATTAGTTTTCCCTTTGAGACTGTGCTTGGCACGACTACAGGAGAAAATTTTCCTCTCTCATGTTTGAGCCTCCATGACAAGAAGGAATAAAAGGAAAGTGGTGTGAAATAAAGTAAAACAACCTAATGGGATGTAGTAACACTGTGCCAATATTCTAGCACTAGTATATGGAATGTCAAGGACTTCATGATTGGTGAAAAGAAAAGAAAGGAACAAACAGGTGGAAAATTTGTTGTTGGCAACAACTACTGGGGAAGATTGGCATCCAGATAGTTCAACAAACAACCCCAAAAGCCCTCACTAAATAGCAATGCTGCTCCTCAGCAAGGGAAAGAGAAGCATGTTAGCCTTGTGCACAAACAACAGGATTTCAAAAGACATGAAAGGAAGAACATCAGCCAACACAACAAAACTATGAATGGGGTGCTTCTGAGATTTCCGGTATGCTTTTCCAAGAACGCTTTATTTACTCATGAAAAGGTACAAAGCTATGGGTTTTGAGTGGGGAAAATAGATTAAATTTCTCAAAATCTTTAAAGATCAGTAAAGATTTGTACACAAGTAGTTAGCAAATTTCAAAGAGACTTTTTCTAAACATTTTCTTACCTCTTTGACATGAGCATCATCAAAGTACATCCATTTACGAATTTTAGTTTGGAAGAAGAAAGTAGAGTAATGCTTTCCATAGTAACAAATCATTCCCACCAAATACAGCTCTGAGTGTTTTGCTCTGTCATCAGTTACTCTGAAGAAGAGCTTCAAGAAGGGAGATAAGGAAATTGAAAAAAGTCAAAAATCAATAACATAACCCAGCATCTTACATATTGCCTTCCGGTTGAAGACCATAAGGTACTATCAAGAAGCATCAGTTGTTCTTACTTCAAGAGACAGAAAATAAGACAACAAAGACTGAAGTAATTAACCAACATTCAACAAAAATAGAGACATAAACAAGGAACAAACCAGCAACTGAGCAGGTGCTCAAGAATTGAGTCAGTCTTGGAGACTCTAAAAAAAATCTATAGAAGCAAAACTGTGCACTGTCCACATACTCTGTGTTATGCTTGCTGATTCTATGAAATACTAATTTAATCTGTTATTTCCTCTCTACTTTGTAGAAACAATGCAGCTCTGACACTAAACAGCTGGCATTTATTTTTGACTCAAGCAGACTTCAATTTAAGATAATATCATGTAAAAGATGAAATGAACATACCAGCAGGTCAAAAGAACTTGTCCCACACAAAAATCTGTCCTCTGATATTAATTGATCATGTTCTATTTAAAAATATACTGTGGTCATTTTTAGACCATTTAGTGCTTTACTGTGCAAGTACTGCATTTTGTGTACAATCACATTTCCGTTAACGTGCTCTGATTTTAAGTATTTTACTGTAGTATCTCAGTGCTACAGTAGAACACAGCTACAATTCAGTATATACACCATGCAGCACTAAAACATGATATAATTTAGACTAAGTAAATCCTCTAAAAGACAAATCCTATGGATGCTGTGCACTACTTAATTTAACCTATCAGTGAATCAAACGATGTCAGCCATCATCTCTGAGACTGCTGAGTTTTAAGTAACTCCTAAGCATTACAACTACACATTTAAATTAAAAGGATAAAGAGTTAAATAACCATAAACCATATTTTATCTTCATAAGTAATAGAAATAAACTTCTGCTCTACGAAGTGAAAAGTGTACAGAGGCATTTTAATAAAAATCAGCACAAACGACAACCTAAAATTCCCTTATACATGTTTTTATTCAGACAAACTGTTTCTTGGAGTATTTTTTTCTTATTTTTAAGAACCACACACAATAACTTAATAAAGTTGAGAATATGAAACTATACCGGTACTTTCATAGTTTTTGAGAAGCATCTGGAAGCAGATCAGATCTTTGGATCTGCCCTGCGTTTATAGAAGCTGAAAAGGTAAAGGTAGCAACTTTTTATTTATTATTATTCAATCTATTACTATGAATTATTATGTGCAAAGTTGTGCATTTGGAGGTAATTAAAATGCATAGGTCCCTCTGACAGTAACATTTCCCACCTATTCCCATGAAAACTATAACAAGTGCAAAGATAGTAACACTCTGATAAAGCAAATTCTCAGCTACAAAGCACTATTTTTCAACACAGCCACTACCATTAGCTGTGCATTTTCTCCAGCAACAAAGAGGAGCCTGCATTCTGCGCACCTAAAAATCTGCACGGAGGAGGTGACCCACTGTCACTGCTGCCACTCCCTCACTGTCACATCCACTGATTGCTCACCATAAACATTCAGCAAGCGCTGATGAATGGCAGTGGGTGCCATTTTTGCTGCATGGAGGAATTCAGTGACATGTCTTTGCTCTACATGCATTTCCATATCAGACATCATTGTGTCAGACTACCCCTCTGCTGCCATCTGTCACACAGCAACAACACGTAACAGAATATCAACAGGAAGGTTCAGCTTCTAAAGTCATCCCACCCACATCTGCCTCTGACATCATGGGCCAACAATAGGAGGCATTACTTTCAGACCAGACCTCATATGAAATACTCACATCTCCCAGTTTAAGGCAAGTGCCCAGGCTGTGAATAACATCCTCAGCCAGATCAGAGTGGTCTGAATCCCAAACCAGGCCAATGGTGATAATCTGTGGGGAGTTCATCAGCACACGACGAATACGTATCTTTTCTCCACAGTTACTCTGAAATTTTAAATAAAACAAAACATTGAAAATAAATCTGTTTATTGTAATGTTAGTGCTAGGCATTAACAAGTGCAAATTTCAATAGTACAGTTGCCACTGCAGATCTTCATTGCTTATTTTTTGCTTTGTTTTCCTTTTTTTCTTTTCAATACAGCTATCTCTACTTATCAACCAGCCATTTCCCCCCATTCTCTGGCCAGAGCACTTGTTAGAGATAAGCTTGCTTTTGAAGTTAACACATTTCTCAGAGGTTCCTCTGATCCATTATCTGTTGGAATTACAGGCATCTTTAAAGCATCACGAAAAAAACTCCACCATCTGAATTAAGATATTATCACTGTAATTCTAGGAAGCAGAGCATTATCTTTTTATTTTCGGGACAACTTGAAAGTTGAACAACTTTGAACTTTTTCTGAAGTCTCATTAGAACACCCGCTTTCCCCCTGGGGTGGGTCACACAAAAAAGATCCCAGAAAGAAAGCATCTTCAAAATGAGAATAGTTTCTCATCACTATGGGGAACAGTTTCTGAATTTAATATTCTCATTTCTGGCACTACAACTCTGGAAACAAGGACATAAGGAGCTCCTTCCCGACAACAGTTTATAAAGTTAACCAAGTGCATGTGTGGTTGTGGGGTGTTTTTTTTCATTCCAGATAGAAAGTTAGAACATTATGATGCTTACACATAGATACCAGACATTTATATCAAAGATCACTACATACACATTTTGCAACAGACATTCAAAGTGCAAGCAATTCTGTGGATTATCTCATCCAAGCAAACAAAAAACAACTATCTTACTCTCAAATAGTCGTCATCTTTGCTCCTCCTGCTAACATGAGCACTTTTCATAAGACAGGAATAATACAAAATTCTAGTAAGTCATGCTAGTGAAGCTTCCAGTAGTCCAGCCTTAGCTAAACATCAGTAAGAATATTTCCCAAACAAACTAAGGAAGGGTCAGCAAGAGCTGGCAAGCAATTTCACCCAGCTGTTTGTTTACAGTTACAAACCATCTTCATCTTCAAAAAGACCAGTCTTAGTCTTTCTACTAAATAATAATGTTTCAGTTATTAAATATCTTAAGACTTCTGTTGTTTCTTAAAACATGAGCATCTTCATTTCCTTTACTGAGATGAGTAAAACCACATATTCACCAATAAAAAAGAATTTAATATTTGAATGGAGACTAAAAAGGAATGTTTCAAAGTCAGAAGCTACAGAGGGCTGGTGGGGAGGGAGATAGTCATAGAAAGGAAATGTGTACAGCAGCCACAGGGAATGGACACGAGATTCCTGCTAGAGCCTGCACTGCTGGACTTCAGGCTCAGAGGCACTGAACAGTGGCATTACACAAAGCAACAATTATGCAGCTATTCCCTGCATCAGTCAATACGTAAAGAAGTTTGATGATGGCTGTTACACACTTAAAGCTCTGGATCTGAATGTACCCAAATTAATAAGATATCAAACTTATTTTAGAACCAAATCAAAGCCTTATGATTCGAAGGGGAAAAGGTTAGTTTTGCATAAAACCATTTTTATTTTTCTCAAGCTGATTTATTGGATTTTTACTGTGTAGCAGTATGCATTTTTAGGCAACAACATTAAGAACAGCAGCCTATGTTTATCAACTTAGCATATACAGTAATTGTTTTTAAAACGTTATGTACCAGTTAAATGCAAATCATCACACATTTTCTGGTCAGCACCTCCCATACTCTGAACAGTATACTTCATTCAGAAACTTGAAACAATACCTTCTCAGGTTTTCTGGGATGGTTCCTGCCTTTGACACAGCTCTCACAGGTATACCGGCTAGCCTACAATCCCTCACCATTGGAACAACCTCTGACAATAAGTGTCTGTTGTTTTCTCTTCCCCTCTGATCAATTTTGGCTACATGATGCAAGTACAGTACCAATAGGAAAATTTATTCCAACTGAAAAATTGTGAATGGAAGATTACCCAGGCAAAACAACTGACCTTCTACAAGCAATTGTAGTAACTGGTGCAAAAGTTATACTACTTGTGCCACAACATGGTACTACTGGCAAGATTCTTTAAGAAATAAGTACACCTTTTCTCATGCTCTTATTACAGGTGGTACACACTGCTTTCATAGGAAAAAAAAAAAAAAAAAAAAACACCAGAGAAACTGGATGAATTTCTGGAACACTCCTTCTAGAAAGCCTAGTGACTCAAAACCACTGCCAACATGCAGATCTCCCATAAAAAGATAAAGTTCCCACATTCTCTTTCACTTCTGTTTCTTTAGTCAAGAAATTTCTTCATAGGATCAAAGAATAATTGCAGCTTCATACGTTGGCATTGGAGGCTTTAAAAATCTTCAGTGAGGCACTCAGCATCAGCAGTTTTCTTTTTCTTCATTAAATAACTGAGAAGTACTGAATTCAAACCCAAAGAAAAATCTCATCTATCCTTTTCCTTAACATTCCTTTGACCTATATCTTGAAAAATGCTCATGAGTTAAAAAAAAAAATACATACCAGTGTAATCTGTTAATTCTTCTGTCCTGTCTGCCCTGCTCAGAAGAAAACGAAACATACTAACCGGACAATTTCTCAGGTCTCCCATAGTGCTGGCATTCTGCAGTAGCTCTCCAAACATATCTGGAGTGGGTTTCTCACGTCTCTCCAGCATACAAATAGCTTGATTGCTTCAGCATAAAGGATAGGAAACAAATTTTAACAAAACCAGAAAAATACAAAGCACATTAAGAGTGTTTCGCTAAAAGGCTGAGAACCTTAAATTGCACAACACTTTTTATATTTAAGGTTGTAGTACAGAAAAAAATCATACGATTAAAGATGCTCCACTTCAGCAACCACATTAGTGAAGTAGCACAGTAAAGCACATCCTTACTGAAGAAACTACAGGTGAAAAATAGCGCAGTATTCAATTGATGTAACTGTCCATGTTAAAAGAAAAGTAACAGTAAGTACACAAAAATACAAATGGCCTCAAGCTTAAGAGCCATGTCTAAAGAGGTAAATAAACATACTACTCTTTTGGGGCTTTTTTTTTTTTTTAATTATGTGCAACTCAACATTATTGAGATTTTTTTTAATATAAAGTATTGAATACAGTTTACATGACTATTTTGTTGCTCTTCTAATAAATGTCAGGTAGCAGCCACAAGGAAAAACAACGTATTGCTTTACATTACTCAACTAACAGTTTTCAAGACAACCTTTTGAGGCTATGCCTCTCATGCAGGACAACAAATGAAGAGTTTTTCATACCAGTCAAAATTTCAAAACAAACAAACAACAGTTTTGCCTCTAGTATGTTATGGCAGGTTTTATCTGAGCAGCAAGGATGAGAAAAATCAGCTTCCCTCTTCTACAATTCATTCAGCAGAACTGTAACAGAGCTAGAGCAGCAGTTCCTTTAATGAAAGGTCATGGCAATCAGCAACTAGAAAGGCCAAGTGTTATACCCATCTTTAGCACTGACAAGAAAGAGGAACTGAGACTGGTCAATCTTGCTCTACTACTTGGGGAGACAATGGACCAAATATACCCTTGAAAATCACCTTGTCATAAGAATGATAAGAAGGTGAATCACAACTGCCAGAAGATTTCCCATGGACAAGCTATGCATGACTAAGTTGACTAATTCCTATCACAAAAAGATAAGCTCTATTGACAAGAGGAGAACAGTGAGTTCTCATTTGGTCTCTAGCAAGACTTCTGAGTCTTCTATATTGTTCTTGTGGCCGAACTGGGAGGTGTAGACTGCAAAGGTAAACTCTCAGAAAGCTTACTGCATTTTGGGCTGTATCAAAGGAAAGGTGGACATCAGACCAAGGGAGATGACTATTCCCCTCTGTTCTGCCCTGGGGAGGCTTCATCTAAACTACTTTGTCTAGGTATGGAGCCCCCAGCAGAAGAAAGATGTGGAGTTGTTGGAGCAGGTCCAGAGGAGGGCCAGAAAGATGACCAGAAGGCTGAAATGCCTCTCCTACAAAGAAAGGTTAAAGGAAGCTGGGCTTGTTCCGTTTCGAGAAAAGAAGGCTTGTGGAGACCTCACTGCAGCTTTCCAGTACCTCAGAGGAGCTTATAAGCAGGAGGGAGACCAACTTTTTACAAGGTCTAATAGTGATAGGTTAAGGGGGAGGCAGTTTTAAACTAAAAAAGGGGAGATACAGATGTTAGGGGTACATTTTTTACTCAGGGGATTGTGAGGCACTGGACTAGGTTACCCAGAAAAGCTACAGATGCAGCTCCCTGGAGCAGACTCCCTGGAGGTTCAAGGCCAGATTGCATGGTGTGATCTGATCTAGCTCCTGATTTAGCAATTGGCAACCCTACTCAAGGCAGGGGGATGGAACAGGGTGATCTTCAAGGTACCTTTGAATCCAAGCCATTGTATGAATACAAAGCGGACCAAAACATAGCTGGAACTTCAGGCTCACAGAATCCGCAGTCTGTAGTGTGCGCTCATAGTGATGAATGCCAACAAAATTACTGGGCGTTAGCATGCAAGTTGAGCAAAGTAATTATTTCTCCCTATTCAGTAACCACTAGGACACATCCAGAGCATTGTGACATTACTTTTATGAGCCTCCCAACCCCTTCCCAGGACAACAGATGTATGTGGAACTGGACTGGAATAAGTCCTGCAGAGAGCTAGGAAAGGGTTGGATATATGGGGAAAAAAGAAATAAAAATCACACTGAGGGGCAAAGCTCTGGAACAGCCAGTCCAGAGAGATAATGCAATTTCTATCCTTGAACCTTTCCAACACTCAGCTGAGCAAAACTCAGAACAGACTGATAAAGCTTTAAGTTAGCTCTGGTTTGAAAGGGAATATGGACTAAATAGAAAAGACGCATTGAACCATGCCTAAGTTATTTTCTGTTCCACTAAACTCTCATGCCCTTTGCAGTGGTTATGAAGGCTCCACCAGCTCTGAACAAATCATCTTCCGGACAATTAGCGTTATGAAGGTGAAGATCAAATGGCAACAGTAGCATAAATAAGTTCTCTTCCCTGTAAAAAAAAAAATTGAACTCACCAAAGCGATGTTGTGGAGATATAATGTACCATCTGGATAAAAGGTAATGGGTCAGAAGTGGCACCACAGCTGGTACAAACACACTAAAGAGAGAGAAAAAGAATTGTATAGGTAAGATTTTTTTTTTTGCTGGTCCAAAGCTACACGTCTTCAGATTAAAACATGAGGCTGAGAAGCGGCGATTTGTGTAAAACAGGCATCATCTCACCTGCTCAAACAAAGTCATTGCAAACTTCTGATGCGAAACGCAATGCGGTGCAGTGCAAATATCTTCCTTTGTCTCATCCGCAATGTGGAAGTGAATTCGCATTAGCAGGTTTTCCTAGTCCAAGAGGCAAGAAAGAGTGAAGAAGTAGTAAAAGAAAATGGCACATCCGACTTCTAAATGCTACACCAAATAACCATTTCTTTTATTTACTGGAACAGCTGAAGATTGTCATTGATCACTCTGCCCAATAATCAAATGTGAATGGATTTGACCAAATGGAGCAGATAGAACAGCTCCACAATTTTACATTGGTTGCTACTAAGTTCTCCTCATCAGCACCAAGTAACCCTAAATCAATTTCTACACTACACAGGAGTTTCAAAATATGACAAATAATCTACATTCTATGAAAGAGGGGGAAAACTAATAAATGAAGTAGATTAAGTTCCACATGAAACAAAAGCACTGAAAATTTTCTAGACAGTGTCATCTGTTTTAAATAAATCTGAGGATTTATTTTCCTCTCCTCACATTGCTAGCAACATTTAACTGGAACGAACAGCAGAAATCTGTCTCTTCCAGCAGCAGTTTTCACCACCAGCATGACTTGCACTGATGGTTGATAAACATGCAGCAATCAGGTGAAGATTAATTACTAGGTAAAACAGCTCTGTCCTAGTACAATTTCCCCCTAACTCAGGAATCTAAGATCTTCCTCTGCCACTTAAACTAAATCTCTGCCTTTAGGGCAGAAAAGGTTAAGTGAAAAGCTTGGGAATTATCTCTGCCTTAAAGCTTAACCTCAAAACAGAACTTCTGTCAGTTTTAACTGCTTTCATGCCAGTACAATTAACCTAACAAACATGACTGTGGTAACTCCTCCTGTAATATAATATGAGCTATTTAGATTAGATTTCTCAAGAAACAGACTAAATCTGAAGTTCCCATGTTGTACTACATACAGACCTCTGCATGTGCTCAGCTGCACACAGATTTGACAAAGCTGTGTTGGCAGTCTCCTATACAGGCCCATCTCTTCTGTTTCACTTTGAAGCTTTATTGTTACGATCTACTCCCATTTTGAGCAAGCCTATTAAACTATACTGTTTTTCTATACCATTACTCTGCCATAGTACTCCACAAACATAGAGTAGCTTGCTATCATAATTCCATTAGCAGTCCATTTAGTCTAAGAACTACAACAGTTCTATGAATTTATCACTTCACAATAATTCCCTACATCGCAACTGTCAAATTAGGCAGATACAGGACATGAAAGATTTAATACATCCACTCTGAATGGCATTCTGCCTGAGCTTTTACACTGTAGTAGTAAAACCAATGTTTGTAATTGGATTAAGAAGTAATATCTTTCTTAACATCCAGGTAGTATGCATACACCCACAGACACCATTTTCAAGAAGGAAAGGACAAAAAGTACCTCCTACTTAAAGAAATACATGAAAATAAAGAAAGAAAAGAAGAAAACATGAACATAAGAGAAGAAAAAGTTCCTATATAGAAAAAAAAAAAAATCAGTGGGTCAAACTAAAGATTTAGGAGTTGTGTGTTGACACCCAAAATCCTTTTCTACTTTTGAGGTGATCCTTAAAACTAATATCCCAAATCACTCTTGCAGTGCCTACTGTATCGATATCACCTAAGTGAAGATGATAAAAGAGAACAAATCTCATTGGACACGTACAGCCTTGTTCACAGAATTGCTAGCACACAGTTCTGGCTGGACCAAACATCTTCAGTGAACAGTAACAGTCAGAATGGCACAAAAGCGAAGCAAGAACAAGAAAAGTCAATGGGCCTAGCCACAGTACAATACAGAGTATTTTTTCACTGCACAGTACTCCTTTTAGTACTACCTGAACACACTTTTCTTCAAAAAGCTTAAAATTCAGACCAGGCCTGCAATATAAAATTTTGAAAGGTATATCTGCTAAGAGAAATTTGGGAAGAAGAGGGCCAGGGCAGGACATGGCAGATCTTCACCAAGATCTTTACCTACATAAGGGCTATAGAAGAAGATAAGCCAGCAACCAACTGAAAATTTTGTTGGTGCAGATGAGAAAGCTTGATTACTTTCTTTGATTGAGAGCATTATGTTTGTGAGGTTTTAGTATCATACCCTGTACCAGAATTTTGAAAAGCATGGAGATAATTTTTTATTAACAACACAATTTCCATCAAACATATACTTGAGACTACAAGAAGAATATATGAGAAACCGAAATTTAAGTATTGATATTTCCATTTCAAAATCATTAGCGATAATTAAAACAAAAGCTGGTTCCCCCACTGGACACCTAAAGCTTGGTGACTTATTTGAGGTCTATCGCAATTGGGGTGGGGAGCTGACTGTGTAGTGGGAGAGTTTGCATCTATGCCTTCTGATAATCTTCCAGTTATACTCACAAAACATTCAGCAGCATCATCCATAATGCCCAGCTGGAACCGCTGCTCATCCTGAAATGTCTTTGCCAGAGCTGTGCGTAGGGCATCTGAAGGCAGCACTTTCTCACTGCTACATTGAAACTGGTTGAAGATACTCTAGTAAGAAAACAAACAAACAAAGTTTAACCACTGTATTTTCAAATACACAACCACTAAGTTGTCTGAAAACAAACAAGAAGCTTTTAATTCACATTGACAAAGCAATAAAGATATTTGTACTGTAAAGGAACTACAATAAAAAATCCTAGGGGTTTCTCCTTTGAAGCTGTTATCTATCTTCCTGGTGCTTTCTTTCTTTTCCTTTCAAAGAACATAGAGACAAAGAAGGCAGGTTTGGGAGCCCAGGGCTAGCTTTCCTGCACGATAATCATCCTTAAACCTTCCTCCAACTTTGATTCCTGAAACAAATATAACGAACATCAAAACTTCTTCACTTTTTACTCCTATTTTCCCAGCTTGACTTTCTAATTTCACATCAGTAGCATTCTCCCTACGCGCGCTTTTTTCTTCCCTCTCTCAGTTGTGGCTTTCCTAACTTCTTAGCCCACAGTGTGTTGTTTGCAATCTTTCAGGAATTTATCTACTTTAAATAAGCACAAATAGGTAAGAATCAGATGATGACTGGGTCAGCATAAGGAGAGGAAAATGCATTACACGAACAACAGCTCCTATCTATGGCCAGCTGTTCAATCGCTTCCAGACACCTGTTATTTTCACACCTGTATATCTCACAGCTCATCTGGGTAATGATTTGCAACAAGTAGTCCTATAAAGAAGCATTATAATTGTGAGTTATCTGTGTGAAAGTTCAACATATATTCCCAACCGAATATGCTCCAACTTCTATTGTGTGCATAATCTCTGACACATTTTCTGGTTTAATTTTCATTGTGCCCTCCTACAAAAGAAAACAGAATATGGTACACAAGCTCCTCAGTAAGTGGAAAATTCTAGACCTTCTTTTCAAACTGTTCTTACTCTAATTTTTATGACAAATGAGTTTCTTCATCAGCGTTGATCTCAAAGTTTTATTTGCCTCTAAAACTTTCCACAAACCTTCTTAAAGATCACACAAAAAGCTTGTTCTTACTGCAATTAAAACAATATCTTCAGTTGTTAACTACTTGACTTTTCTGCCTTCTAGACAAGTACAAGAGAATGAGAAAGCTAGCTTCAGATTGGTTTGTTGGCTTGGTTTTCTTTCCAATCTGTGACGAGAACCTGTAGCAGCATTCATTCCTGTTACTTCTCCCCTTAATTACTGAAAGCTTCTCTCCAGAGTACTTAGAGCCAATATTCACTAGAAATAACTGGTCTTATTTGCTTCATATCAGGAAATGAACAGGTAAACTGGGACGTCTGCTTAATTCAGCTGCTTTGAGGAAGATGAAAAAATGCAGAATGTCCCAGTCGCTGCACAGCCACACAAACGGATCTGTGTCTGCTTCATTCCTGGCTATAGAAATGGTAGAATTTATAATACTGACAGATTATCTAAGACAGATGTAAAACATGCATCTCTTCACCAATATTTTTATTTTGGTAATGTTTCCAGAGTTGATTGATGGATGAGGACCCACCATGCTAAAGACAGGTAGCTCTTCTGATACCACATTTATTAGAATATCAGGTAATGACAGGGAAATAAAGAGTAGGCTGTGAGGCAATTAAAGTCTCCCATCTCATGAGTTACAGGCAATACCTTTCCTCAGCTACCTTACATTTACACATACAAAAATGGAAAGAATATCCAAGCCGGTCCTTAACAATCCCAATTCCAATTTCTGTCCCACTGACAACGGAGGAAGTTCCTTATTGTTGCATTAGCAGATTTTTCTCATTTCAGCAGACATCTGAAAACAAAAGCAGTGAAAAACAATTCCACCCTATTTAAGCTCCTCCCTTTGTGGGATTTCAGAGCACCTTGAAGCATTCATGACTGTTCTTCAGAAACACGTTCATTCTGGTTATCTTGGTCTCAATTTATAGATCTGGAAGCTGAGACACTTGCCTAGCAGCTTAGCAGGCAACTGAGCAGCAGGGAACTGATGGACAGGTCATAGTTTGCCCCTAGGAGCTCAGAAATGATTGCACTTTTGGCAGGGGGAGAATCAGCATAGGCTCCTCACGAGTTAAAACCAGAAGCCACCAAGCAACCATATTTCTGAAAAAAGCATACTTCACTTTTACCTGTAAAGTCCATAATAGGTAACAAAAAGATTCAGGAACAAAAATGTGATCCTGATGATTATAAGCAGCTCTTTGAGTTTTCCAGAAAACCTGCCTTTTTTTTTTTTGGCATCACAAAATAATTGCAGACTTCATGAGCAAAGAACAAAGATAAAAAAAATCTTTTAGTAAATATAACAGCCAAGAATTAGGAAATCACAGTTATCATAATCTTACAACAGAAATAATCTAGCAGCATTAAAGAATATCACAAAGAATTTTATTACGTATAGTTAAGCAGCAAAAGACCCCAGTATTAGATAGAATGTCCTTCAATACTTGGAATGGCATAGAGCACTATGGTATAGTCTTCTTTAAGTTATGAAGATTAAACTGTCTTAAAAACAATGAACAATCTTAATGGTCAAATCTTTAAAGTCCTTTGAAACACATCACATGTGTCTTGCAGGAAGCCCCAAAAAACACCTGAAATAGAGTCAGATGCACTTTGAACCCAGTGTTGTTGCTGGCTTTGCCTTTTTCTTTTTTTACTGAAGAAAAGCAAAACAAAAAAAATCTTTGGGGCGTTCTGAGCAAGATACGGGAGTTGTTCCCCCTTCTTATTTTTCAAGACGCATTCTTTGCTCACCTTTTCTTCAGAGCAGGTCTTTCTTGTCTCTCAGACTTAGGTGGACAGGTGTGGCACTTCCTGCTGTTTCATCGTTTTAAGTTATCTAAGCTGGATCTCTCTCCTTAATTTCAGATCTTGCCCTTGAGTTACACTGTTAGTCACTTGCACATGTTCCCCACACAGGTCTGAAAGCCAGCTGGGCACAGACCAGGAAAGCACTGCTGGTCCTGCTCCAGGAGTTTTCAGGACACCGTTTCTCTAAGTGCTTCTGGAGCTTAATGGAAGCTTCATATATGAAACATTCAAACTCTGCTCTCTTTCAAAAGCTTCTTCACCTGACAGTGAAAAGCTCAGTGTATTTACAGTGCTTATGTTGTCCCCAAATGGCCACATTCCAATGCAGTTGAGAGTATCCTTAAATGCCACAATACGAAAAAGACACTACTAAAAGCCTTCTGAACAAGAAAAGTCTTTCCTATTTTACCACTTTTCAGCAGCTCCAATCAACAACACAGCAGAACTGAAAAATGTATTTTTGTACCCGGATATAAACATGTCCAGGCTCAGCATAAAACAGAAGCCATTCCTAATATTGAATTAACAACAGGACTTGGAATTCTATACTAATGATCTGTTACTGGAATGTTGGAAATAGCCAATATAGAAGAGTACAAACATGGGATTTATCAGACAGGACACACGTTTTCTAATAAAACTTCATTCCTGAGCCCTATTTAAAGAGACCCATCTCTTTCTCTCCTTCTCTACAAATCTTCAAAGGTCTGAAAAGGTAGCACAGACAGAAGAATTAAGAAGCACAAACAGAATATAACCAAAATGAATTGCTGAAGCCAATCAAGTTGCATCTGGTCCATGCCCAAGTACTATGTCAGGATCAGCTATATTCTTCACATAGTTGGTCTTAGGCCAGCTTGCTCAGAGGCATCCAAAACTGGAAATTCCTTAACCACTCCAGACAGTCTGTTCCAGAGCCTCACTTGGTTTATTACCATTCAAGTGGCTTTTTCTTAGTTTCTAAATGGAAGCTTCCTGTTATTTCTACAACAAGTTTGGGCTTTTGACATCTGCCAGAACAGGGGATTGCTGTGTCAGTGCTCTCCCAGAATAATCTCCTCCAGTTTGGGAAGTGTGGGAATCAGCACAAACTTTCTGTAGCTTCAAAGTAGAACAACTTACAGTTTGAGACAAAGAAACCTTATTATGCAGTTACTCAAGTTAAAATCTGGCTTTCTTCCTCAGATTTCCAAAATTCACACATATTATCATAAAATGACTCATACTTCATTTGGTTACAGTGTAAGACAGTCACTATGCTTTGAGGTAGTTCTGGGATTGATGTTTTAGACTTATTTTTAAGACTGTGAAGCTGAAATAACTGTGAATTCCCTTACCCTCCTCTAAAAGATCTGTTCCAAATTATCTCTAATAGTGCCTGCATTCACTGTTTCCTTAGGAAAGAAGTATTCAATTTACTTGGGGTACATTGACATCTCCAATGTGCATCCATCCAGATTGATGGAACAAGCTTAGACTTGGCAATAACTACTGAATCAGTCCAGTGCCCATGCAGTATAAATTTGAGTTCTGTTCTTGGCAGCTTTCTGAGAACCAACTATTTTCCTCCAGCACTGTGCAGAAGCTCCTTCTGAATGGAGACAGCACTGCATCATGATATTTCTTTCACAGAATAGAACACGTTCCTCCAAAATGCTTTACTATTCCCTGTGTTTAAAGTTTATCTTTTAGCAAAAACTCTCCTCTCCTGATGCAACTTCCCATTCAGTACGCCAACATATAAAAGAAATCAATAAAAATGCTGGCTGCTAAATTCATGGTTGCTTCTCCCAACCAATCTCCTAAATTTCCACCTACCTTATTTCCATTAGCTCACATTTCTCTCTCTCTCATTTCCTCATGTTATATTTGGCTTCACTAGAGCAAGTAATACTGGCCATATTTGTCTCTTCAGATCACATTCTAAACCTCCACATCTGATAACAGCCAGCTGACACAATTTTTACAGTCTAATCTATGTTGTTATTCATACTGTACCTTAAACATTAATGTCACCTCCCAGTATGGATTTTAAAGTCATACATCACCTGGCTACTAACAAAATTAAGTAAAAAGGCAATCATTAATTGGAAGCTTCAATTACCAGTTTATTAACTCAAGAAACTGTTTTGCTGCTAACTACTTTTGTCTGGGAGTTAACTGCAAGTGCCAAATGGAAAAAAAAAAACAACAAAAAAGCAGATTTTTTAATATATATATATATATATATATATATATATATATATATATATATACATACATATATTAAAAAATACAATACATTGTACTCTGACTCTTTGCAATCAACTTTTCACTTAATGTCTCAACCCCCTTACAAACGTTCCGTAAGAAATCCCTACACTTCTAACAGGTGCCTAATCAGAACCATGCATCATTGCCATTCCATTTCTTTAAGCATTCTAATATCCTATTGTTCTCAGTTTTCACCTTAGAAAACAACAGTCCACACAGAAAATTCACATTCTTCCTGCTTTTGTTGCACATGACAAAATCACAAAAAAGAACAGCCCTGTTGGAATTTATCAATCAATAGAGTATTCTTCTTTGCAAACTACAAAAAACACCCTGTCCGATATCCTGGCACTACAGAGCTCCCAGTACAATCCCTGGAAGGAGAACAAACTCTCTGTGGCACGCTCAGCACAGTGAACGGATTTCCCCCTTCCTGCTCCCTTCCAGCTGTGATAAACACACACCAAAGCAAAGTCATACTCTAGAAAAAGGAAAGCGTAACAGAATAAAGTAGACTTGAACACCAATG
The DNA here is from genome assembly GCF_023343835.1 of Lagopus muta. NCBI lineage: Eukaryota > Metazoa > Chordata > Aves > Galliformes > Phasianidae > Lagopus > Lagopus muta. Next base: position 46,315,370 of record NC_064437.1, on the reverse strand, counting down.
ATAAATCAAAAAGCTGTTCCAATTATGCAGGCAAATGGCATCGCAACAAAGATACCTACTGTACCAAAAAAAACCCACATTCTATTACGCTATAAAATCTCAAGGAACCGTGTTTGGGATTCCAGTACAGAGTCTGCAGCTCTTCCTTATTTTATTGTATTTTTTTTTTACAGCTCTTGATGCAGTGTTCTTTCAAAATGGACAAAGCTTATGTCTGCAATTAATTCACAAAGACAGCCAGGTAGTTTAGCAAGTTTTAAAACAATTCCACTTTAAGAATTTATGAAATGAATATCTCCAGTGGCACAAAACTAAGATGCGATTTGATATCCGATATGACACATCACTGTCCTGTGATTGTTCTTTCTATAAATAAAATTAAATTTATAAATAATATTTATGGAGATAGCTGAGCGTTTACAGTAAATACTGTGCATGACATCAGAATCCCTAGAAACAGTTGCAGCAAGCCAAGCACGTATGAAAGAATAACTGCTTCGTTGTTTTTCAAAGGCTAAATTTAGCCTAGTGGAGATTATCTTCCTCTAGAGTCATCAGGAAGAGAATGCTCCCCTTAAAGCAACTGTTCACATTTAGGAAAGAGCTTGAACCCTCTCTGCCCAACACAGCAAGTATTCTGCCAAGGCAAGCTGGAGAGAAGGGGTGGGATGGAGACTCTTTTCCCCAGGTACTGCCCCCTTCCCAGGCTAGGCTCGAAGCAGAACATGCCAGCATGCTTTGGAGAAAAGCAAACACATCCTACGCCATCCTCACTCGGTCCGGGCAGAATCTCGGACAGGTCCACCTGGCAGCATGCAAAGCTAATTACCTCTCCCCAGACCCTAATAGGAGATTTTCGCATGGTATAGAGCTCCAAATTCTTGGCTTCCCACTGGATCCAGCCATATCTTCTCCCTCATCTTAGCAAAGCCTAAGGCAAGATTCAAGAGAAAGAGGATGTCAAAGACCTACAGGCTACGTTGGCAATACCCTGGGAGGACAACAGTTACAGGTTTCCAGTGCAGACAAGAAGACCAGAGCAGGGAAAAAGATGAGCAATGACGGGAAGGGATGATCTGGCTGCACTGGGACACAATTCACCTTGGTGATGCCTGCAGTAATAAGTGCATATTAAGCACATCATCACATTTGTCATGTACAAGTTTACACATACCATGCACCAGACAGTCTCAACTCCTTCAGGAAAAAAAAAAAGCAGTTTGAGAACCACTGATCCAGAGGGCAGTAGAGAACAAGTAAATACTTGAAAACAGCTTCCCCCCCTTAACAGCCTTAAGGAGTTCAAGAAGATGAATGCATTCATCTCCATAATATGAGATTATCCCTCATGCATACCCAGTTCATGTAGGAGCCCCGTTCTCCAGTTGCATGCAAGATAACCTATGGGTCTGATGTCTGTGAGGGGCTTTTTGGTTTGGTTTGGGGGGGAGGAAGGGTAAGGTGTACATCCCCAATTTGACTTAGAGTATTATATATCTGGATACTATTTGAATCGGTAACACCATGAATATCAGGGAAATCTTTGGAATATTTACGTATGGCATCAACATTTTACACCATTTAATAAAAGGTGGAGACTTGCCATTCAGAGAATACCAAAATTGAGAGATACTTTTAAGTTAATGAACATAAAGAAACCAGGACTAAAACAGTTCTGACTTTTAACAAGCAGATTTCTATGTGTTTTTCCTCTTGTATAGCTTCACAATAAATGTAGGTAAGCTTTCTGAAGGCTGTAGAACAGACTCGGGTAAAACACTGATATTTCCCATGCAGAACAGGCTGTGGCTAGAGAAAATATTAACATTATGGTTTGGGTTAAAGCCAGATGAAATTTACTTACTTTGTTGAGTACTAGTTACTGCCCACATTCAGAAATAATTCTCCAGCTAATTCTTTACTTGGTTATATATTTCTTTAGTATTTTTCATTGTATATTGAATTTTGTGAGCTACTGGAATTCTGCACATCATCAGATTCAAGTATTCTAAAGTGTGCAAAAGAACTTCCAGGATTCAGTGCAATGCTGGAAGCTTAAGATTACAACACCTTATGGCTGCACATGGCATTGGTAAGAACTACAGAAAGGAAGCAAAAAAAATCCTAGAAGATACCTGTGAGCAGGAAGAGAGAACAGCAAGTTTTTGTAAGGCTGCATAATTTAAAAATAAGTATATAGCTGCAGGCACACAATTAGTGAATGCAACCACTCTAACAGTTAAAGGCTTATTAATGGCACACTGCACACTTCAGCAAGACATTAAAAGCAAGAATCATATCAACAGGACAAAATATTATTTGATCAAATGCCTGCTTTTAATACATATATTCCAGAGATTTTGCCACCCTGCAGTCTTACTGTAGCACTTTCCTCCTCTAAAACCCATACTGCTATTCCAGATGCATCTTTGTTCACAAGAATCACAGGGGCTGAAAGGGACCTCTGAAGATCAAGTCCAACCTCCCTGCTAAAGCAGGCTCCATAGTGTAGGTTTACATAGGAAAGAGTGCAGGTGGGTTTTGAATACCTGCAGAGGAGACTGTACCACCTCTGTGTGCAGCTTGTTCCACAGCTCTGTCCACCCTTCTGTAACAGCTACATAAATATTCATTCTCTCCTCTTTCACAGTGTCATTTTTTCCCCTCTTTCTCAGTCCAAAGACATCAGCTACTATCTTTATATTAAAACAAACCATATCTGCCTTAGAGTCCACTGTACTTTCAGCCAAATGGCATCTCCCTGCAATATCTTGCTGCTTTGTTAAACATAAGAACAAAAACTTTTACTCATGATAATTTCCCAAATCCTGCTCTTTCTGCCCTTACTTACCCAAGAATGCTATTAATCACTTGGCAGTAGTACTGGAGGGAATTAGCTTCGAGTCATTTATCCCACTGAATTTCATGAACTCAAACCAAATGAAAATACTTAGTTTTGTCATTTCTCTATAAGGAAAGAGATATACTCAATATTCCATCTTTTCTTTGCTTACATAGCTGTATTTCTCACTTTGGATGTGCTATCCTTCTCCTAACAGACTCTAATATCCTCTTCTAAAGATATTGCTGTAAAAATCCCTCTCATCATGAGTTGACACAGACTCTTCTTCAAAAGGAAATTGCTTATCTCCTTTCATGCTGTAAGAGTTTGCTTTTCGCTCTTCTTTTGCAATGGAAAACCCCTCCAGAACATCCTAAAAACTCCCTAAGTAGCTAATTTTGAGGCTATCTTGACCAGAGTACCCCCAAAAATCACTCACTAGAAGACTGCTATTACACCATAAATACTGCCTGTGAACTTCAGATGATCTCAATTCAAACCTTGCACTCTCAGTTTTGCCATAAAACATGCTATCTCCCCTTTTCATCACTGCACACAGAATTCATAGTACAATAAAATCTCCCACAACAAATTTAAATATTTACTAAGATTTTACAACCCATTTATGATCAAAGAATATGACTTAGTCATTTCAGAAAAAAAAACAAAAAACAAAAAAACATTGCTCAGGAACATTAAAGCTGGAGTTCTCATTATGTTTTGCTTATGACAATTTCTCCCACCAGGCTACAGGGGCAGCAATGAGTTTGCAGAAGAATTTAAAAAGGAGGACACACACACACACACACACACACACACACACACACACACAATCCAAAACAGAAGCAATAGAAAGTAATGGGTAAATACAAACAGATGTAGGACTGTACAGTTTACTCAAGTATGTAACAGTACTTGAACACCAACTCCCATCTAGATCTTAATGTCCAGGCAGCATCTGAGATAGATATTTTATCTGCATCTAAAAACAGAATTGATGTTTTCTAAATCAGAGACCAAAAAGAATTGAGCCACTTAATGCAGGCATCAATATTTACAGTAGAAAATACCTTTTAGCTTTATATAATCGAAAGTTTTGAATAGAAAGGCCTTTCATGCTGACATTTAAAGCAGCCAGGAAGGGTGAATTCTGAAGAACATACTATCTATATATGATAAAATATTTCTAAGCCAAATGACAATTTAGGAAAAAAGGATAACAGTGCTTTATTATTTGAAGTGATATTCAAACATGGAGGCTTGCAATGATCTGCACTCCACTGATGACAGAGTTCTATCTGCAACTTACCTACAACATTTTCCACGCTGCATCGCTGAATACACTTAAAAAATCAGCACTGACAACTGCATGCTGCACCTAATCAGATTTACCTTCGGTCTTGCTAATTTCCAGCTGGAAGCTTAATTAGACATAGAAATACCACAGATATTTCTATTAGTTTAAAAGAATTATTTTCCAATCATTACCTTGAGAGCACAGAAGATGCAAGAATCTCCCATACATTTGTGCGTTGAGATTTGTCGGAAACTCCGTCGGAAAATGTCAAGATGCCAAAGAACCTGAAACATACAGAGGAGCACAGCTGATTTTATGAATGCAGAAAATAAAATACTGCATTGAGCTTTGACTAAAGTTGCACACACTAAACAATTCTAATAGTACATTAACCCCAATGAACATCACTTTTAACAGTGTCTTTTAGCCAACTGCAAGTTGACATTTTCATCTTTCTCAAGAACTGTACCACTTATATACAGAAAACTACAGCAGGATGCTGCCCTCAAATCCGTTTCACGTGCTTTGGACTGAATGCACATTGCTTTGTGCAGCAGTGCCACGCCGCAAAGCTGTGCAGGGCTGTAACAACCCTGAGATGCCCAGGTCCTCTTATCCCACTCCTCCTCCCCCTTCAGCCTCAATGCTCTGAGCAGAGAGGGCAACCATCAGAAATGGAGCACCAGCAGCGTGTGCATTAACAAGCTCCTGAATGTCAAAACAATGAACTGCAAAAGTCTCTTATGCCCAAATCCTGTCGTTAGAAAGCGCTTTTACACACTGTGATGACTGACAGATTTCTAACCCTAACCAGTGTGGACAGTTACACTTTTCTTTCAGGACAGGTTATTGAGGTGATGATCACAGCAACAGCATAAGGCAAACTTGGCTGGAACAGCAAGCACCAAGCATTTGGTGAAATTTAACTACCAACCCTGGGCAATCATATAAATTCTCATCTGCACAACAGTGCCAGCGCTGACCCAAGGTGTTTCACAGGCAGCTCCTCATGCTTGTTGCTGGCTGCTTCAGTGAGCACTAAGTGGGCTTTCCTGCCAGCCCTGCCCTCAGTCAGGACGCAGAAGCCCACACTGAGAACAGCCCTGACCTGAATTGCACTGTGCCAAGCTCCGGGCAGAATGCAATGGCTCAGGCTGCCATGTGACTGACTGAACACTTTGTTAGCACCAACAGAGGGACCAAACAGCTAACCAATTAATTTGTCCTGAGGAACTAACTAGAAAAACAGCATTCTGAAAAGATAAAAAATGTTCTGTTTTCAAGAAATGTAAAGTATCTGCAACAGTTTGTTAACAAGATCACAGCACCAAAATACTACCTAAAACTGAACTACAAAAACAACACTTTTAGGGCAGATTTGATCTGTAAAGTTTCCCAAAGTCTCAGAATTGTTCGGCTTATGTTTTTACTCAAACTCTTCCTGTACTTAAGAGCCTGGGAGGCAATATAAGTTTTTGGAGCATCTGATTACATACAACATTCCTGAACAGCTACTGCAGGCTTCACAAAAAGAAGAAAAATACATTTAGGAACTAGTCCAGTTTGTCAGTGTAATTGCCTTTGGAGCTTATCTTGAATATTTATAGAAATACTTAAAAGTAAAGAACAATAAACATTCAAGAGTCTCTCAGATTAACACTCATTAAAAAATTAAGACAAAAAACAGGAGTATATATAATATTATAAAATTATTAACATCCTGGTTTTTTAAATAATAATGATAATAAATATCAAGCTTTGGCTACAGGTATTTCTGGTATTCTCTCACAGAAGAAAACAATTTCTGAAGCACACTGAAAGCCAGGTCGCACGCTTCTACCTTCCTATACAGCACACAGCTGGCATTGGGCTCTACTTCAATCTGACCTAGGCTCAGTAACTTGGGATCAGGAGGCAGCCAGTGACTGCGCTGTGCAGCTTAACAAAAGCAGTTAACACATCACTGAATACTGCCATTTTCTTGACTTATTTACCTTCATACCTAGTCCTGTACTTCCAGGCATACTAAAACTACAGAATGTTACTAACGTCTGTGTTTGTATTAACTGCATCACCAGGACATCTCAAAGCCTGAAGCTAACTGAGAAGCTAATTGTGCCCACAAAAAGAAAGCTGCAGTGACACAGCCTGTGCCACCCAGTCAAATCACATGATGGGAATGAGACTGAGGGCTGAAACTCAAATAGATGCCCTGAATATGTAAACAGTGACAATACAAGTATAGCAGCCACCCCACCGCATTTTGACACAGAAGAATTGTTTCTTCTGGGTAAAAGAATCTAAACTGTAAATCAGCAGTAAAAAAGAAAATTGGACTGCATTAAAAGGTGATTGTATAGGCGTTATCAACCCTTTACTTGGATTGGATCATAAAAAATAACTGATTTACTTTAAGGAGCAGACATAATTTAGATTAGAAGATTTAATGCAACATTCTACTACAGATTTTCATCTTTGGTTGGCAGCTTCCCAGTTTACACAAACAGAAAGGATTCAAGTATCAATGCACCAAGAAAAACCGAAACTTACAAAAGCTTTTCTATGATGCAATATACATGCATTTCCAAACTTGGTTTTATTTTATCTAGGCTTACAAACAATTACAATGCCAAGCCCGACTGCATTTGTTGCACATCACAGCCTAAGAAAGTATTGCAATCGACACAAAAAGGAAGCAGAAATTGTTTACAGTTTGCCCTCTCACCTGCAGAGCGCTGTTCAGGAAGCAACTGTTCTGCCCCGGCTCATTGCTGAGACCTTTACTGGGTGCTATCGAAGTTGTACTTCGTGGAGTAAACATCCCCTGGACGTTCCCTCGGCCCACAGAAAAGTAACTTCTTTTCCAAGACATCTTCCAGTGTTAGCTGCAGAGCACGTAGGTTTTGGCTGGCAGAGTATTTCACTTGATCGGATCTCTCCTTTCTTTCACCAAAATTCCAAACTGGAACAACATCCAACCTTCTGCACGTTATAATTTAAATGGAATTTCTTCTTTTTTCAGGACAGCGGTAGTTTGTTCTTTTAAACCCAGCCCAGGATACTATTCATTCGATGCTTATGTATGCAAAAACCTCCTTTACAAGCAGCCACAAAGTTTGCAAAAGGGAAGGAATCCATGGTCTTACAAGTTCATCTGTTATGCTGTTGCTCCTTTTTCTAAGTGGGCAGTGGCTTCAGGGAACAAATGGCAGATTAAGGAAGTCCCAGAAATGCGAGAAGAAAAACCAACAGCTAACTTGCCCCACTACTCCCTCCAGAAAAACAGCTTCACTAATTCTTTTATAATCCTTCTATTGAAGGTGGGGAAAAATCCAATTAGTGAGAGAGCAGAGAAACCAAAACCAAAGCAAAACCTTTGCAGCTCTGTTTCAGTTATTTCTGTCTTGTGTGACGAACGTGGCATTATCCTCACAGGAAAAAAAGCAGCAACTCCAGAACTTGAGAGCAAAGAGCTTGAGAGCAGCTTGGAGTCTCCGATACAGTTCCTCTAATTCTGCACGCAATCTTTAGAAGTTTCTCCTCCTGGTGCTCCTTTTGCAATTGGAATGCCCAGCCGTGCCAGAAAGCTTGAGAGAGAAAAATAATCAAAGGCTTGCGTCATTTAATTACTCTCTTGGCTTTGCGCTGTTCTGCCAAGACCAGCGTTGCCTCACCTCCCACAGTACACACAATCTTCTGAGACAATGAAAAAAAAAAAAACACAACAAACCTTCCTCCACCCAAAAAATAAAACAAGGAGAACACAGAATTCTAAGAAAAGAACGTTAGAGCAAGGAGGGCAAGTATGGTGAAAGAGTTAAGTTAGATTTAAAAAGAGAAAAACTAACAACATTTACATGAACTCCACACCAGTCTTCACACACACCCTTTGCAATGCTTAAGTGTCAAGCTTCTAACAGATCTCCTAGCAATTCATGAAGTAGTGGGAATGACAATATGAATGTTAATAAACTGTTGATGCCAGAATTTGGACTGATCCTCAGATTACGAGATGAGGAGGGACACAGAGCTTCCCAGCAGCTCAGAAGACAGAGCTATCTTCAAACAAAATACTCTCCACATTTCCCTAATCAGAGACGTTTATCTATAAAATTGACATTAATAGAATATGCCTCTTCCAAGAAATAGTGATGCTTCTGAAGGAGCGAAAAGAATCAGTAAACTGCTCTGCTCATCTACTTCTCATCCTTCAGAAAATCAGAATTTAAAAAACAACAACAAAGAAGCAGCAGCATTTGTTGTAAGGAATTCCTAGAAACAGGAACTACAAGAATTTATGGCAAAATATTTTTATTTCTTGGAAGACCATTCCACCCCTTTACTGAGGATTATATAGTATTTTCCTGGTATCTCACCAACAAGATTTATGACTATCCCATTTTTGGTAACAGGATAAAAATTGGGTACAACTATTATGACCAGTATGGACAAGACAAGTCTATTCCATGTGTTCTGAAGTAGTAATTGCACTACAGTACAGTACAAAACAGGTACAGGCAGAATTCAAGCATCAGCAAAATAACTCAGAGCAACTCCTTATGAAGATGAAGATAACCTGGGTATCTGTGGAGGTACATTTTTCACCTTCCCCACAGTTACAATTTTTTTCATCTTCTGTCAAAAAACAAAGAATTTCCTCATCATCCACAAATGTGTTACAGCAGTTCGATCCATTCCCTTCTAGTAACCTTGTTTGTGCTTTCATTAATCTCATTTTGCAGATTTCAATGAAGGCTTTGTGTTGCTGTAAGGCGGGCAAGCATCTATACAGAGATGAATATTGTTCATGGTTGCCAGTATGCCATGCAAAATGCTCAGATGTGCTTGCAAGCTTGCAGACACAGACCATTATCACGCCAGTCACACAACATTCCTGAGCACTGAACGTACACAGGACTCATTTCAAAGCATTTTCAGCCTCAATCCCCTTTTCTTTGCTCAATCCCATAAATGAATCACAAGCCAAACAAACTGTGTGAGGTAAGTAAGTTTCAGGCAGCAATGCAAGGATCTCTGTAAACCACTGCTCCTTGCAGTAGGTGCGGTAGCAAGAGATCAGAGCAGGATGCCATGAGGAATGAGCTGAGGCAGCAGACCCTGCACTAAGTCACACAAAGTCTCTGAGCCACGCACCTCTTTTCACAGCGCCTGGGAAATACAACCCAAAACACGTGCCAGATGGACAGGTGTGAGCTGCAGAGAGTAAAACACTCAGTGGATTTCAAATCCAAGACAAGATTCTGCTCTCAAATCAGGCTACAAAATTCCGAGCCAAGATATCTCAGTTATTACACAGTGAACACCTTTTTTCCCTGTGGATTTTCATTGTCTTGGGACCAGAAATAGATGAGAGACTTGTATTTCATCTATCATCACTAGGGGAGTGCTATGACGGTGGGGCTCACACAGACCACACAAGCTTTTTGCATTCCTACAGAAAGGACTTCCTTTCCCAGGTTCTCATTTATAAACTCAGCCTGCTCCTTCAGCTAGATGGCCACTGCAGAGTTAAGAGAACAAGAAGGAAGCTGTAATCCATAACCACCAGTTAGACAAAAACAGATCTCTGGAGATAAATGGCAGCTTCACACTTTACCAAACACTAAAACTATAAAAACATTATACAACAGCTACAAGATGGAATCCTAATTCAAGTGAAACGTACACGAGACAATAGTCGTAAGGATTGTTTACAGACTCACTGTGCCTCTGTTCTACCATAAAAAACCACAAAAAGGATAGCGAAGCACAAGCACGAGAAAAGAATGCACGGAGAGAAAGCAACTAGTGAAATACTCTGCAGCTACCACCAGAAAGAAGCTAACTCCTATTTTAAAGGTGCAGCACACCACTCCAATAAAGAAATAAAACAAAGGCACCTGAAGCAGCAGTGGCTGTAAGGGCACAGGCAGGAGGTGCTCCACCAACACACTGCTGCTCCCAGGCCTGGAGTGCGGGTGTCACAGACCCCAGCCACTGTCGTGAAGCGAAACCAATTTGTTTTCTGAAAGGTAACCACTGTAACATTTGCACAAAGAAAGTACGTGCTTCAGAGCACAGCGTAACTAAGTGAGAAGACATTTTCATGTATTATTTCTGAGTAAATACATTTCTCAGACTTTAAAGACTGTTACCCTATTAAGAACCCATAGACAACAAGTATTTATTTTAATAAGATATAGAAAATTCCTATAATTGCACTGCTGATAGAGCTTCCCAGACTCCTGCAGCATTTTAATGTTAGGCCACAACAACTGCAGCTCCATACAGCTCTTGTACTGCAAAATTAAAAAAAAATAATAATTCAAAACCTGTAGCTCCTGTATGACCAAGTGCCATCTCGGCATGAGCCCAGGAAACACAGGGTGAAGTAAAAGAGAATGGCATTATCAGAGCTGAGAACGCTGTTCATCCAGAACAGATATAATTCTCACTGCTGAGTTCTACTACTACAGAAATATGAGAACAGGAGTGCCAGATGCAAAAGCATAACTGATGCTCTTGGTTCATTACTCCTAACATTATCTTAGAGACACAATGAACTAAGGCAGACAGCCCAAAAAACTTTTAATGAACTTGAGCCTTGACTATTGTCTGAAGAACACTATTCACTGGAACAAGGTACTAAATTAATCCAACCAGTCTGATTAAATATTACTAACTAGATCCCTAAAAACACTGTCCTGACATAATAAAAATATAATAATATAGAATAAATTAGTAACATATAACTTGAAAGTGGAAATTAAACGTGCCAGATATTCCCTTCAATTCAGCTAGTTCTCCTACCATTGTGAGCATCTTCTTTAGGTACAGAGGGCTCCCAGCCCAGGCCCAGAGAGCAGAGCAGAGCACCCCCAGACAGAACACCAACAGAACATCTCCAGCTGCATCCTTCCTTCTCCAGTGAGATCCCACTATTACACTTTAAGGGGAAAAACTGTCATGATCCTCTTACTTACATGTCATGTCTCTACACACACTTTGGACAATTGCTTGATGTGTCATTTCAGAGACAAGGCAGAAATAAAACAGCCTAATTAGGGAAAGGAGATGATTCCATTTAGCTCTAGGTACAGCTGAAAGCACCAATGAAGTATTTATCACACTTAAATAAGAGCAGTGGTCCAGAACTTATTTTTAATTAATTTTATATATCTGAAGAAATGCGCAAAACAAAGTAAATGCTTCAATGTGTTTTTAGAAAAGAATGGGCTCCTCATCCCCCATGTGCTCTAACGTGGCGATAGGTAACTGATTACTGATGCTGAGCGTAAATTCCACTTTCTCATACAAAACCATCTCTGAAAGCCTGACCAGGTGAGAAATGAAACCCACTTGTTTTGTTACAAGAGAGAGACTGGGCCAAGACAACGCCTTTTCCGTGCAGCTGCTTTCCTGCAGGGCCACCTGCCCTGATCCCATGGCTGCTGTCAGCCCAAGGAAGAGTTCCCACAGCCAAGAAGCTTGATAACACTTTATCATGGTTTTACATTTCTCGTTTTTTTCGGGTTTCAGTATTCCACATCAAAACATCATGTAGTGTATGGGGCATTAAAGTGTCACTGCCCCAATCCCAGGTACCTATCCCTGTACATTACAGCAGTCACGGGATCTGGCCCTTCTGGGTGGGGGGGGCCGCTCTCTTGCTGCCTTGCAGTGGGTGCTGGAGGGTGCTTTCCTAGCCGTTCCAAGCTTTTCAGGTTGGACTTGGTCCTGGGAACTCTCTCTCTCATCTTGTCTGATCTATTAGTCTCAATTTCAATTAAATTGTATTATATTGTGTTATCTTGTATTCCGGTATCATAGTAAAATAAGTTTTCCTCCATAGATTGTTGCTGCTGTTCTTTTCCTCCCTTCCTTCCTATTTCGTGGGACTGGGGGGGGGAGGGAAGGGCAGAGGCCTACTGCCCCCGTCACGGGCATAGATTGATCTAGTCAACTCTGTGACACACTTTCTCTATGTAATTGAAATTATGTAAGTATTGGTTGATTTCTGCAGACAAACGTGATTTAATCAACGCAGATCTCATCAATATTAAGACCATCATTTACAGGTCAGGCCTCAAAAAATATCCAGCTTTGCATCTCAGTTTAAGCTCAATCTTGGAGGTGATAAAACAGAGGGACAGAAAAAGCTTTCATTACCTAATAGCCATGAGGCTGGTTGAAGCAAAGAGTGAACAGCACAGCAATCTTAAAGGTAAACATCCCTGACAGATATCAGCTGCCTCAGCACCAAGCAGGAGATGCTGTCCTCTATTGCACATCTCATCTCTGAGATTCACAGATAGCTGGAAATATCGTGCAGATTTTTCCTTGCACACCTAGATGAGAGACTCATTACTAGAAGGTATGTTGATTCCCATTCATTCCTATCTGCAAGAACCTACAGTGCACATGGGACAAGAAAAGTCTTTGCTTTATGTGTGCATTTTCCTCAGTCTTGATTGCTGTGCCAGATGAAAAAGTCTATGATGCTTTCGCTGCTGAAGCTTACACCCACTTTTTAGCCTTCTGCTTAAAGGAATAACTTAATTACAAGGCTTTCTGCTAATTCTGCCTACTGGGTGGAGCACAGAACTGACAGCACGACAGATTCCTGCAACATCCTCATATTGCTCTTGCTTATCTTTCATTCTGCTGTTGCACAATTTCTATCTGCAAAGCTCTGTAGAAGTGCAGCAAAGCTCAGAGCATCCACTAGCTCCCTGGCACCACATTAGAAAAAAAACATCCAGGGTATGTGGGAAGTTAGGAGAAACGGTCTGTAGACAAGACACCAAAGGGACAAAGCTTCTGGGAAGTCCCTCTGCTCAAAGCCAAAAGGTTGGCATTCCTCAGCTAGCAAACAGCTTACTGTTTCTCCAGCTTTAAGAGAGAAAACCCTTTCAAAAATGAAGCAAGAGTGTATGCTTGTACTGATTTCTCAGACTAGTAGATACAAGGGAAAAAGAAAAACAAAAGCACTCAATGTTCCTGTCAGCAGCTCAGGCCAACAAGGGGTGTGGAAGCATTCTGCACAAACACCCAAAAGCAAGACTGCAGGCTGCTGAGGTGAACCAGTTTTATGCTGCATGAAGGCAGTTTATTTCTCACTGCAAGCAGCAATGCTTGCAAGTATTTCATCAAATTATAACAGTCTCTGTCTTAAAACAATGAAATGAAATGCCATGAACACTAATCTAATCTGAACCATTTGATTTTAAGCTTGACAGTCAGCCAAATCTTTCCAAAGAGCATCTCTCTCTGTTAAAAAAAAAAAAAGTGGCAGAAAGCCACAGGGTTTGAACTGAGAATTGTTCAGTGACAGCAGAGGGCCAGAAATCCTTTCCTGCCATAGCTTGAAGGTAGCCCTCCTCTGCTTGTCCCTACCTGCCTGCAAGTGCTTCTGCAGGGTCACAGTGGCTCAGCTGTCACCTCTACAGTCCTGATGCAAAGCAGTACATCAGGGTGCTGGAATCTGTCTTCATTCATTCCAACAGACAGAGTTCTGTTCATAACAGAGAAAAAATGTAAACCAAGTAGCTATGGAAAAGGAAAAATAGGATAGCCAAGGCTAGACTTTCCTAAAGCAGATAAGCAGACCCAAAGTACCCAGTTGGATCTCAAAAAAAGCTGTTAAATACCCTCCCATAAAGAGCTCTATCATGGCAACTATTAGAAGGTGGGTTACAATACAAATAAATAAATCCACAGCTGCAAATATCTAAAACTAGCATCACAGCCTTTCCTGATCAAATGCACCTCAACCTGCAAAATGATCTACAAGCTATGGGGGAAAGCAACTCTCTTATTAGAGACTACAGATTCTAAGAGCGCTGTGTGGAATAATCGAACAATACAAGGCATCTGTTGGAAGGCAAACAATGAGATATGAGGTCATAACTAGAGACACAAAGGCCATGCTATTTTGTATGGGCTTACTGCCAAAACACACTTCACTCCCCAGATAAAACCTTTACTCATATCAAAGATGCTGTAATAATAACCAGTGACCTCATGCATCACAGGACCCTCAGCACACATTGGCTGGGCAGTTTGTTGGAGCGGTGGCAGCCAGCGCCCAGGTGGTGCCAGCCCCTTGGGAAGCACCTTGTACCCCCTGCCACACAGCCAAAGAAACCATTACCTCAACAGTTTTCCTCTGACACTGAGGTGGGAAGGAACAGACGCACAGTTCAGAGAAGTCAACTAGACAGATGTCAACCCTCCACAGTTGCCCAGCTCTGTAAGACTGCTGTATGGTAATAAAACCACACACCTCAACACAGCTGTGTGGAAGAGGATTTCTGAAGCACATCTCCCAAAGGTTTGTATCACCTTCAACGCGAAATGCAAGTCTACTCTCCAAAGGCTATCTGTACTAGGCTTGGTACTGAATGTTTCTGAAGGGGAAGGGGAGAGGGAAAACCATCTCTTTATCCCACTCCATATGGAATACGTGGAGTTAGGATAAGTGCAGTTCAAATGTTAGGCAAGAGCTCAAAAGCAGCAAAACATCACCATTCAATCCTGTGTAACACAGAAAATCAGAACCAACAGGAATATAACAGTTGTTAAGCAGACGGTGAAATGGAAGGGTCAGTTTTATCCTAGCAGACACTGAGGCAACCTCCATCACCAGTTATTTCCTTCCCCAGACTTCACCTACCTAGGCTTTCCAAGAAACCTCAAGACAAATTCAGCACTCGATTCAATCTCCAAATATAAACAGTTTCCTTGCAAAATTCTGGATTTTACTGCCGTCAGCCAGAGCAACAAGATTTCAAGGCTCTTTTTCCTGTGGCACCTTTATTCACAAGGAAATAATCCCATTCCTATTCCAGTAACACTACTGACCTAAGAAAACAATTATTTTCTACTTTGACATGCAAATTCTAGCCTAACAATGACTGAAGAGCGCCCAGAAGCTTTCAATAGCATTCAGTAGCATTCAGCATCACAATGCTTTATGACTGGCAACTTGAAACCTTAAATCCCTGCTGACATTCTTTTCCTGACCTTGCAGACTTTTCCTGTATAACAGCATCCCAAAAAAAATCGTGGAAAATTCAACCTCTTCTAGTAACTATGAATTCTGTCAGTCTTCAACTCTCCATTCCTTAAAGCAAAAGGCAGTAGCTACCAATCCCAATTCACATGCTGTTCACATTACAGCACCACAAGTCCCCCTACTTCACTAATCCGTGTCATTGTATTTCAATTTACTAACATTTGTAACAATGGAACGTCCAAATACATAAACACCCACACAGAACAAAAGAGACAGATAGGCAAGAAATTCATTTTGCAGAGAAATAAACAAAAAAGAAAAATTCCAGCAACACTAACACTTGAATTGCAAAGGAAAGATAACACATAATATGCAAAGACATGATGAGAGCAGCAATAGACTTTGACCAGGCAGACAAACAGTCTTTCGGCAGAAAATAACCTTTCTGGTGATGTATTCAGAACCCCAAAGTTAAACACCACAGCACACTTGTCCTTCTCCAGAGAGCAGACCTGATAGCACCCAAAGGCATTAAGAAAAAGTAGGAAGTAATTTCCTAAACCTCAGGACGTTTGGGGTATTACAATAACACCCACAGCTCATTCTCAACCTATTAATCCACTAATTTGTTTTATCTATCCCACTATCACCACTTAAACCAGGATGGCTTCTCACATTCTCTTTCTTGCCAGTCTATTACCTTACCAACAAAGCATGAGCAGAGTGAAGAAAGAAGGATCAGCAGCAGTTCAAGCTGTCTAAACCTAAACATCTAAACCTTTTTTCTTGGCTTGCTAAAATTGATAAGGAGTGCTTCCATGCTGCACAGCATTATATGGATTGGTATTTCCACACAAAAATATAAAACAATGCACCCAGCATCCACAACATGCTGCTTTTTCCCCTCTTTCATCTGCACTGTACAGCTATAAAAAACACTTCAGCAGAATCACGAGTATGCACATGCACACATAAGCGCTTAACAATCTTAACTTGGTTTTAAGAGCATTATTTGTTAGTTTTGAGAAGTAAGCATAACTAACAAAAGGAAAAACTCATTTTTGCTTGATTTCGTTTTGTATATAGATGCATTTTCTGCAAAATGCACTGAAGCTTTCAGAACTTGGGTAGGAAGAACACCTGAACATAACACAACAGCTGAATCCGAACATTGTGTCTCTCTCAACAGAGGCCAACAGCACATGGGAAGAGTTAAACAGGTAGGGAGAAATCATACCTTTATATCCTCCTATACCTTACCAACGGCCTGGAACAGCCAAGGAGGGGGAGTAGAAATCAAAGGCTGATTCATTGTTTTCTATAAAACTAGAAGACGTGATTCACTGTTTGTTGTAAAACTAGCATGAGAAAACATCTGATTGATGGATTTAATGGAAATTACAGAGGAGAACACACTTTTTGCAAGCTGGTGACTTGTTCCCCCCCTTCTTAAACAGGAGGCAGAGACATAATCAAACCCTAAAACTTTACATTAAGAACTTGTACAGCAGGCTCTGGTTTCCCTCTGGCAAACACAGCATTTAGAATACATTGTCAAAGCCTCTGCCCAAGGTTCCTGCACCCAAGAACACACCCAGTACTGTGCCCCTCCGCAGCCGCAGCCCCAGCCATCACACGGCCCCATAAAGTAAACACCCACCTTCCACAGATCTGTGTGTTATAAAGAAGAGAACAATAACACATGAATGCACAACAGCCCTGAGCTCAGGCTAAATATCAAATGCAGAGAAAATCATGCCTCTATTCCTGCAAATACAGAAAAGGAACTCATGTGTAACAGGATGTACAATTGCCTCCAGTGCCAGAAATTCAACTTTCACTGACAAACCCCTTACAAATAGACAATTCATTCTGCTTAAGTTTTGACACTACCAGTTGAAATAAAATAATAAGTGAAGTGGTCAGTAAAAGATCTAAGCATTCTCACAATACATCTTTTCATCTATAAAGATAATCATAACACATTTAAAGCATGACCATCCTCCTAATTTAAATGGTTTCAAGCTCAGAGAGTGTAGATTAGGTTAGATAGAAGTAAAAAGTATCTTGCAGAGAGGGTGGTGAAGCACTGGAACAGGTTGCCTAGAGATGTGGTTGATGCCCCATCCCTGGAGACTTCTAAGGTGAGGCTGAATCAGGCCCTGGCTCTGGGCAGCCTGGTCTAGTGGTTGACAACATTGCCCACGGCAAGGGGGTTGAAACTAGATGATCTTAGGTCCTTTTCAACTCAGGCCATCCTATGATTCCATGAACTGGATTGAGCTGCGCACATCCCTGTTCGTTGCAGGGGAGCTGGATGATCTTCAAAGGTCCCTTCCAGCTCTACAGGTTCTATGATTCTAATGAAGGACAAACTGGACCATACCACCTGTACTTGTAAACAAATGTGTTTATACTGTTATAAGCACTCTGCAAGATGTGCCATAACAACTACACTGGGAGACAAAAACTCCTGACATTGACTTCTCAAGCAGCTGGAAAAAGCAACCAAAAAAAACAAACCCAAAACCACCTGCAAATCCAGTTCAACTTATTTCATTGCATGAAATTTGCAGTAGGAGGTTAAAAACAGGCAAAGGGTATTTTCTTTAACTTTCATATACAAAATGTTAGCAAAACATGCATTTCAGGAACTAAAACATTACAGAAAAGGCACAGCACACACAGAAGGAGGTTTTACGTGAGCAAAGCAGATTGTATCCCATAAGGAAGTTTTCAGAGATACAATTCCTTTATTTTATGTTAGAACAGAAAGCAAGGTGAAGCTGTTAGATTCTGATACAAACTTGGACAAAACTGACATCCTTCAATACAAAATCTGAATTCAAATTTCTAAGACAATTATTAAAAGATCATTTGTATCAGCCTTAACAGAAGCTACTATTAGGCAACTCTTCCATGCTAGTTTTATAAACTTATACAACTCTTCCCTTACAGACTTTGATACCTTAAAATCTTGGGATTTACTGAAGAAAAAAAAAGAAAAAAGCAGTTGATTCTATAAAATGCAAGAGCCATTATACAAGTACTTTATATCAAATATAGGCTCATGAAGATATTACTGTCTTCATTTGGAAAGGTTAATCCATCCTCACCAGAGAAATATTGTGGAACTACCAAATATAAAAAGGATTGTGTCCTGCTGTGGCCTGAAGAGATCCACAAAGCATGAAAGAGATCCTTGTTAAGTACAAGCAGGCTCTGTCCTAACGGGTCACAGAAGCAGAAGCTGTGCAAATGTGCTGTAACAGACAGACTGGTTGGGTGTTGGGGAAAATAAAAGGAGAATGATGCCAACAGCCTTGATTTATTTTTGCTCTGCCTGGTGATGAAACAACACTGCTGAGTGGCACCAGAAGCTTCCTTCAAAATAAACAGAAAGTGCTCAAGAGGAGGTACACATCACCAAAGTCATCTCTGCACATTATTTGCTCACTGGCGGAAGAGTGTGAAGATGCAGTTGAAAAAGTTCCTTCCTTGCAATTTAAAGAAGCATGTGAAATATCAAATTAAAACAGAATTCTGTAGGTGTCTGAAGAAGTTAAAACATTTTCAACCAGCTGGTAAACATGGAGAGAAAAACATCTTTAAGTATTTTTTTTTTATTGTTGCTATTTTCAAACAATGAAAAAGAGCAAGTGTGAAGGAAGATCCACATTCTTCTGTACCAAAAAACAAGGCCTGGCCCAAAAGCACAACCCAGGCAACAAGTTTTCAAGCCACTGACTTCTACACTGAAAGACTAGCTAGAGGGAACAGAAGCCTTGCTGAGCTTCAGAAAGATTTCATCCTGGGCTCTATTGAAAAGGATGCTTACTTTAAGAGATTTAGTTTAACTTCAGTAGTGTTCAGCTATTTCAACACTGCTGTGGGTTTGAATTTTACTGAAAAGCAAGTAGTTATTCCTGTTATGTCCCAAGACTGATTGCACACCGATGGGTGAAAATACTTGTGAAACTACAGACAAGGGGTATTTGGCTGAAACCTCCTAACATTCCAGTGACCACTATCCATGCTGCCATGTTACACACCTGTTTCTAGCTTAGTACAGCCCAGAGCATGTGACATTTAGAAAGCACAGAATATCATACCATTCTAGGACTAAGCGCTGAGTTCATCTTTTTTTGCCCTTGTAGAGTGAAGCACCCAGCCTAAATTGATGTCTTGTGCTCCTCCACAGCACCCCAGGGAACGAAGCCAGGGGCTGAAACAGAGACACTACGGGGAAAGGGCTCAGACAAAGCAGTGACAGCAGCTTGAAGGGCTCTTCTGCTCCATCACACACAGCAAGGGATGGGGATCTTGCTGGTCTCTGGATGAGACTGTTCACATAAGAGTTTACTTACTTGCTTCTGACTATACCTGAGATCCCCGAAGCCCTGCAAGAGCATGGCTGTGCCATTCAGCACCCTCAGGGGCATGGATATAGCCCTGTCCCTCCTTGGGAAGATGCCATGGAGGTGGCTGCTCCAGGGCCCGCAGGTACTACAAACCAGAGAGGCCCAAGTTGGCCTCAGACACAACACAATTTCTGCCAAACTTATGAGGCCCCCAGTGACTGACAGACCGGGAAGCAGAATCACAGCAGGCAACAGGAAAGCAGCACACAAGCACAGCTCTGTTTTGCCTTCCCTAGTTCTCAGGAATGTCCACCTTTAAAAACCACTAGCTTAATACCTAGTTCTTACTTAAATCAAAATTGATCTTTCCTGACGGTAAAACCTTTTAGGGGGCCCTCCACAGGAGAAGGCTCAGGCACCTCAAACCTGCAGAGGACCCTATTTCCTGCTAGAGCAACCCATGGCGGTTTGCAGGGCCTGCCTCTCCCCACAGCCCCCAGGAAGGCTGCCCAGAGCTGGGCCCTCCGCCTTACAGCCCAACCTCACGCTGCCCACATCTCCTGCTAAATCCTGTCAGAGCAAGAGCAGTCGATGCGCTCCAGGCCCAGGTCTCCAAGCATTCTTACACAGAACAATGCAACTTGTTTTCCCCAGAAATCTCCAGACAATACACTGGCAACACAGAAAGCTGCTGAAGGGACACAACTCTCACACGTGCCAGAACAGGGTGTGAGGAAGATTAGCAGCTTGGTACAAAAACAAGCACAGATCCAGAACACCAGCAAGACGGCAAAAAAGCATAACCAGATTTGGTCCTGCAAGTCCTCTCCCTTGGAATAAGCAGCCTTCACAGAACTATTATCTGACATGTGGAAAGGCAACACAACAGCTATCCTTACTGAGAAGGCGTCAACATACTGTGATACTTTCAGTCACTGCATTACGCCACAAGAAATGCTTTGTTGGGAAATCCCAGATACTATATTCTCTTTCAATATTAGAAGAATGTGTTCAGACATACTGCTACTTAATATTATTATTATCCATTGCTTAACCAGAATTACAACATATCCCTCTTCCCTACACACACCTGTAAGGGAAACAGGAAAAAAACATAAGATTCAGTCCAGATTAAGAGCCTGTGCATCCTTCCTCTGATTAATAAATCATACACACATGTGCATGCACACGCAACCAAGTGGCTGACCTGGAAAAATCTTACACTTCTGGTCAATCAGGATGAAGTTACTGCATTTGAAGCAGAGTTACTCTGAGCTTAATCCAAAAATGTGTGATGCTGGGTATGTTTTCTCTACTGGCTTGGAGGAAATTCTTCCCCACTTTTTTCCCCCCATTTCCCTCAAGTTCCTCAATTCCAATACACTGTGGTGATCCAGGTACTCACTGATTAGGACAGGAACCAAAATACAAATCTTTTGGAACAAAGAGCTGATTTAAATTTGAAGTTTGAAGAAAAATGTGAAATTACACATGCATTAACAGATCAGTCAAAACATTCTTACTATCCAAAACATGAAAATCTGAAAAAGATGAAACTGGAAAATGTGTGAAACAGCACAGCTCTGACACGCAAGCCTCTGGAAGAAGTAATCTCACAGCTCACATCTGTGACAATTCCCAGGAGTAACAGCAACCGATTAACATCACTTGGCTCTTAGTAGAGCTGAAAACCATGTCATACTCCAACATGTTCCCACACAAGCTTTTGTTTCAGCTCCCTTCATTTTGCTCCCCAATTACTCAAATTCTACTATTCCTCTTGCATAAAAGTAGTTTGCTTCTATTTATTCAGAAGCATAACATGAGCATAACTTGCTCTCACTCAATGAAATATTCCACTCTCCTGTGCCCCACTCTTCCTGCATTCACTTCTAATGGCCTTTAAGTCTAGCACAACCTTGACATGCCCATTTCTAAGCACAGTAGTAAATCTTGCCCCCGTGTTGATGACAACAGCCTGCACCAGACATTATGTTTTAATGCAATGGCTCCTGTTGTATCTCCCTAGGAGAAGATGGAAACATACCAAAAACATTTACAAAATCATTCTGTTATCCTCCAAATCGTTCCTTTCCTGCCAAGCATAGAAAAGCTCAGCGGTTAGGCAGCAGGTGTGCCAGAACCATTGTTCATCCTGACAGCCACCACAGTATGTTTCCTTTTCTCCTCGAGCTGTTTATCATGTTTCTCTGGCCTTACACCAGGAACTCTCTTAACTGCGCTTAGCTTGCTTTGTTTTGTAAGACACAAAACACTGATCAGTGACTTGAGCCTGTAGGTCTTAACTGTGTTACAAATGAACAACTTCAGGAAATAAAACACCATGTCCACAATGCATTGAAATTAAAACATGAGATTCTTGAAGTGAACGTTTTTTTTTAATTTCTGGCTAAGAAAAAAAAGACATAATTAACAGCAAACAGGTTCCCAAGGCTTCTAGACCTCCCACGATGTACAGCACGCTAGCAAGAAAGACCCCCTGAACCTTCTAATAGCAGATGAATACAAGCAGCTTCCCAGCGTGTTTGTTTCAGCTTGCAAATTATCAGCTGGGCTGGGCCATCCCTCTGTCCTGCTCTCAGGAGCATTCCACATTCAGCAGATACCAGGCAACAAAAATCTGACCTTGCATCAAGCACAAGTTCATGCCTGCCTTCCTGTACAGTGAGCCAGACAGAGGTCATGATGCAGTGCTCTTGCTATCAGTGGGAGGACGGGCAATTTCTGAGGGTGACATTTTACACATACAAATGAACCAGAAATCAAACTGCCACCAAAGCAGGGAGGACACTTTCCTCCCCATCCCAGTGCTCTCACACAGCCTGTCAACATCCCTGCCCTTTGGCCCACAGGAGCAAATCCAGCTCACAAAATTAGTACGTGGGGGGATGGGAAAAGGAGAGGAGAAGGGCTTGCCATATTTCCTGCTAGTTTAGTGAGCTGAATTAACTTACCAAGAAATCAGACCTGGGGACAGGAGAAGCAAACAGCAAGGCAGGAGCACAGGTTTCCTCCCAGCTCTACATCAGCTGCACACACACCCAGCTGAGTTCCATCTAAAGCTACGTCCCATCTCAGATACTAGAACATGCAGAGATCACAGAAAAGATATTCCTTCAAAAAAATCTGGAAAGCACTTGAACAGGTAGAATGTGTTTATCACACAGAATGACCAGCAACGGAGATGATATGTTGATTTTTTTTTTTTTTTTTTTTTTTCTGTTTTCCTTTTTTTTTTCTTCTGGTGGCAGATTCTAGAACTGGATTTATCATTCAGTGGAATTCAAGCCTCTGCTTACTATCACCAAATGCACATTAACAGTTTGTGATTTCCCCACATTTACAGATTTAAACAAAGACGGACTTCATGCTAAGCTGCAGCAGTGAGAGCTATAGAAGTTACAAGTTACAATACCATGCCAAAATTCACCCAATAATTACTATTTATTTTGGAAACAGAACACTTTACAAAAGGCAGGGAATCAGGAAACCAGCCAAAACATGTCCCTACTTTCTCAAGTGAAAATGTTATAAGTAATTTTTAAAGCCCTACATACATGTTATACCTAATTTCATCATCATCATCTTTCTTTCAAATAGAATTCAAGGTAATGAGTAGAAGGAAACAACACTGCATCCCTATCATGTTAAAAAAAAAAAAAAAAAAAAAAAAAAAGCAGTCCTAAGAGATTCTAATACAGTATACTATAAAGCAACAAGGATGGAAAATGAATTGTCAGTAACCCCTTTGGTTGCTGCACAAACATCAAGGTGAGAAGAGATTCTGACTGGCTTCATCTCTGCACTCATCATGGATACCAGCAGTCAGTAGCAGCTCTGGTATGACTGACAGAAGGAAGCTTGTGGCTTGGAAAGTGAATTTCAGACAGGCAGAAGAACATATATAACATTTACACACATGAAACAGTGTAATAAAGGAGAAACTAAGCATGCAAAAGTAGATTAAGAACAAACTGAAGCAACACTATTTCTTTGCAGCTTTGAAACAAGGACAACACATACCGAAAAGTAACATTTTCTACCTTTCATTACAAGGTACTGAACTCCTGTGAGAACTCAGATTTTATTTAAAAAAATAAAAATACTGTCACAACAGTGGCAACATTGAATTCAAACAACTGACTTAAAAATTACTAGGACCTACCTTTAGGAGCCAGTTTCTATTGCATAAACTCTGCATCAGTATTGCAACAAAAGCTGGAGATCAGAGCAGGCTGAAAAAACTCTCAGAGGACATTCTGTTAGAGAAATTGCTCTGAGTAATGCTATGGCATGGAAACATTATTTAGGGGAGGAGGAAAGAACTGGAAGAGTGTGGGAGGGGACGACCTGCAGATGCAAACAATAGGAAGCTGTTCAAAAACCAAGGGCCTCTCTTAACACAGGAAAGCCTAATCTGAGAAGCACTGCCCCCCGCTGCCACCT
This sequence comes from Lagopus muta, assembly GCF_023343835.1. Lineage (NCBI taxonomy): Eukaryota > Metazoa > Chordata > Aves > Galliformes > Phasianidae > Lagopus > Lagopus muta. Next base: position 46,291,386 of record NC_064437.1, on the reverse strand, counting down.
ACCAGGCAGGCAGCTCTGCCAACAGAGATAAGGCCAGATAGGCCGATCCTGCTTACCAACAACTTACTTGGGAAAAAGGGCAACCAAAGAGAGGAAAGTGCCTAAGACCTTTCAGAAAAGGGACCCAGTTTGGGGAGGCAGGAAAGCCGGGCTGCAACAAAGTACCTCTTTTTACATTGCAAGGCAGGGCTCATCTCCTAAGAGTGGGACAAGCAAACTGGAGTGGTTTCTCCCAGTTGTTTAGTTAAACACGAAGGATGTTGTCTCATGGGAGGGGTTGATATCCAGGAATGACATGTAAGCACTGAACAGAACAAATGAGAGGACTTAAAAAGATTGCATCAGTTTTGATCTCCTGGTTTAGAGTGCTGTGGCTGCAACACAAACATAAAATCAGTTTTTCAAAGAACGATTACAGTAGGACAATTCCTGGAATCATCCTGTGTATCTCTAAGCCCGTGATGCCAATCAAGAGGAAAAAAAATCTTGTCCAGAGAAATAGTTTCCAATCCCTGAGCCTGTCATAAGCTCAGTTATTTCAGCTTCAAAGCAGCACTACTACAGTTATTCTCATACTCTCACAGCACAGCTCCTCGGACAGCAGTGCCATCCACACTCAGCATCAATTTCTTCCTCCAACACGGTTGCATTCGCAGTGCAGACAGGGGGAGTTACAGCGTATAGCCAAGACCAAAATAACTTGAAAGAAAACTCTGGTTATGTTATGAAAAACAATGCACCCCATTGTCTTTCTGTTCTAGCACAATGTAATGCTAACAAACAGAATCGGATTGAAATATAATAATGTTTTGGACCATACAAGGTACTGAAGATACTATCCCCACCGGGACCATTTACCTAATAGAAACAAACAATGTAAAAAGGAAGCAGTTAGAATACAATTAAATTCTTCTGCCTTAAAAATAACCCAGTCTTGCAGGAAAGAAGGGGCTGAGCCAAGTTTTAACCATGTCTGTCCAATATAAGGTAGTTTTGGTCAGATAGAAACAGGAGTAAGAGCAAGAAAGGAAAAAAATGCATAAAGCATAACACTAAGTTGTATTTTACCTTGTGACATTGGTGTTCTGTGACACGTGTATGCTAATCTTGGATCAAATCATTTTTTAAAGTGTCCTAACAGTAGCAGAATTGTGGAAAAAAAAAAAAACAACCAACACAGTGCAATATTGACTAATCATGCTGGGCTCCAAATCTGTTCTACAGCCACGCATGGTTAAAACAGCATGTTAACTCCACAGCACTCTTTCCTCAGCTTTTTCTAATGATGACAGACTGCAATGCAGTTCACAATACCAGTGCAGACCTTTTTCAGGCAAGGGCAATATGTCGGTCCTCACTTTTATCATTTGTGAAGAATGACAGAGTCTCCCAGGCATCCTGCATCATTACTTGGACCCGCAGGTGTCCTTTCAAATACCAGTATAAGTCTTACTAGCAGTTAGCAACCCATCTGTTTAAGAGGCACTATGTCCAGGGCTCAATGACCTTCAGTTGGCAAGCGTCCTTGCCAAGAAAACACTGGTCTCTATGTTCCCTTTCCTCCTTGTTACCCTGCCGGAGGAAGCATTTGCCTATTCCTCCTCAGGCACACGAGGACCCACGTGACTGCCCATTTCCTTGCTGAGAAGTGGGCCAACAGTCCTGTTCAGGAGCACTGAAATCACTCATAGTAAGGGGTTGGTGGTACAATCTTTACAAATTTGTTTCAGCCTCAGCTCCCACCATTTCAGAACTCCCTTCTCAGCTTTTTACTAAAATTCTTCAAGTGACCAAACATACTCAAGTAACAGCTGGAGCTGTAGATCAAATTGTGGCTATTCCAAACACCTGCTTTTACTCCCTGTCCTGCAGCACATGGATAGCAGGAACCAGCAGTTACCTGCCTAAACTATCCCCAGCTCTTCAACACTTAGTGACCAAAGAAAGCATTAATAGAAGCTCTTTTTTAAAGCAAGTTCCACAACTAAACTAAAGGTTTAGAACTCACACAGCGTTAAAGGAGAGGTAGGGATTTTTGTACTAGAACAAGTCCCACTGCACCAGGCAGAAAACAAGGCTCCACTCCCTGCCACCAAAGAGCAAACAGCTGGGGCAGCAAGAAGTCAAGGAACACGTCCTGAGCCGAGACACAAGAGCACTGCTGAGCTTACAGAAGGGCTGTGCCAAACACACAAGCTAAGCATCTGACTCACTCCCACCAAACTAAGAAAGCATTAACAGCAATTACCACATTTCTGCATAAAATAGGAAGGAAAAAAAATAAGTGTTTCCACTCCTCCAACATCATCATTTCACCCAAATTAGGATAATATAAGCAACTCCCAAACATCTCTGGTCAAGCACAGCTGCCCTTAGGGCTACAAAGAGCTAATAGCAAGCTAGCAATTATGCAGTCATCCACAGTTGCCTTTGACTGAATCAAGGCAAGAAAACCAGGCAAGATGATAAAGCAACAGAAACAAACAAGGACTCTTTCTTTCCATTCCTTGCTTTTGTTTTGCTTTAAAGATCAGTAATCTGAGGAGCAAACATATTTGCAGACAACCCTATCTACCAGCGTGTATGCCTACAGAACACATTCACAGTTGGCAAGATAAACAGACACTGTCTAAGAAAGTGAGAAAAGCATATGTTTGAAAAATTAATCTGAAGAACCAAAGTACAGATGACAGAGCTGAAGTAACCACTCTTAATACTGAAAACAGTTCAACATCAGCAAAGTCATATGATTTCAGCTTGCTCCTGCCATCACAGATCACACAGCTTTCTACAAGTAAAGATGACGCTAGCCGTTCCCTTCACCCCTGAATAGCTTTCCACCATAGCAATCCCCCTCAGAGCTTTAAATGTCAGCACATGCAGTGCAATTTAAACAACATTAATGTATCTACATGGAGAAATTTGTCAGGAACAAATGATTTGGGGTGATTGCCATGCCACACTGAAAATGCAGTTTTTGACTGAGATGGTTCCTGTCCTCCTTTCACAGCCTGCTCGCTTCTGTTCTCATGCACTGCTCTGTTCTGCAGATGGCAGCCTGTGTAAGACCACATGACAAACTGCTTCACGAGATCAATCTGGGTTAAAAATAAAAAGAAGATAAAACAACAAAGGGGGCTGTTTTCATAGCTTCAGTAATTCAAAATTCAGAGGAGTCCTACAGTAAGCAGTTTTAACTGGCACAACCAAGACTAGAAAACTGCACGGGGTACAACGACAGAGAAACAGCAGATGGGGTGGCTTCTCCTACCACCTTCGCTACCAAAGCAAAGGTACCAAGTTTTAATTCCTTGCATAGGTAACTTAGTGTGTTTTATGACACAACTGTGCCAACCTAACAGCTGCTTCCAGGGCGGGCCCGCTCCCATCATGTGCCCCTTCTGCTTCCTTAATGCTTGTGCTGGCAGCCCATGAAACAGCCAGTACAGAAAGAACAACTGGCAAAAAACAAACATTCTGTCCAAGATCACTTTTTCCATCATCTAGCTCACTCAGAATTCAGAAAAGCCATTGAAAGAAAGAATTCAGAAAAGCAATGGAAAGCATTGGCCTGAAGACAGATTTCCTTAGGTAAACAGCAAAGTTGCCCCTCAACCTACATTCAGATGCCTGTATGGCAATCATACTGAAGGTGCGGCCTCACACAACTGTGAGATACACCAGACTGTCCATCTGTTGGCTTTCCCCAGCCTCGTGCTTTCAGTGCACGGAGCCCTGAGCCACAGCCCAGCCCCATGAGCCACCCTGGCAGGGCAAGACAGCGTGGCACCACTCGAGCGAGGGGAGCCTCCTGGGAGCCCTTTCCTGAAGGATAACACAGCCATAGCAGAGCTGTGGCAGATAAGCACTTTGCTGCACTGTAGGGAAGACCAGGTCAGAATAACCACTGTAAATGAAACCCTCAGTTAATCTTTCCTAGCTTCCTTGTCGTAAGCAAGCCAGTGGGTTTTGTCTGTTTGTTTTTACTTCCAACATGTATCTCCTGGAATTTCAGTAAGTCTGATTATCCCCTTCATTGGAAAAATGTTGAGGTCAAAGTAGTTAATTCTGAGGACACACAGCAGTGACCACCAACAAATTTTAAATGCCTTTTGGAGGGTTGAGGGGAAGGCTGGCTGAGGAGCACAGCTACTGCTCCCCACTTCAGTTGCAGTTCTCAAGAGGGGAAAAGACCAACAACAAAAAAACCCCCTAATAACAGTCTAACAAACTTTAGGGCAACGTGTTAAAAAAATATTAGGCAAACACATATGCTGTACTCAGCTGACCTCCTCCACATGGCAGGACAACTGCTTCAGAACCGTCTGGAGGGAAAATAAAGAAAAAGCAGGGCATAAAATACTCTGTCAGACACAGCCTGCAAGCCAACGGAGATGCTGATGAACTAACGAGAACCCATCCTGCTTCCTTCCTTGTCATCTGAGCAATTCTTTTAGGAAAATCAAATTACCTAGAGCTATTAAAGTCACTTGTAAATTACAAGATGAGCTAAGAGCTCCTTTACTGTTTCTCAGTATTTCTAATGAATCAAACATAGAATTTCTTTGGCAGTTATGAACAAGGAATCAGAGTTTTCAAGACCATGTGTTCTACAAAGCCTGGTTAACACACATGCTTACCGTTGATGCCACTCCACCTTCCTTCAGGCTCCCAGCTGCTCACCCCAGCCCTCACACAGCCCACTCCTAAGCAGCCCCACAGGGCCAGAGCAGCAGGGCCAGGGAAAGCATCCAGTGGGAACAAAACAGCCCAGAGGAGATTTTCCTCAGATCTGCTCTTCACTGCTCTCCGTGTAGCCCTTGAAGTATTTGTGCAGGATGCCTGAGCATGGCAGCGCCAGTTACATTATTTGAAGAACAGCCTGTAGTCTAAATCAAAATCTCAACTGGCTTTAAAAACCTTCCTGAGAGCACAAAACTGAAATAATTCCTCAGCGTACAAAGTCTGGTAACTGGCTACCAAGAGCACTATTACTGTGATTCCATGGTGAAAGCTTAAGGTTTGATAAATGAATCTGGCCCATTTACAATCCTAAATGTAAAAACAGCTTGCATACAGTCCACCTTCTCCACGTGTCTTCTTTCTTACATATTTTTGGAAGGTGGAGAGGTGCTCACTGATCCCAGCCTTCCTTTTGGCAGTGACTCAGTGCTTCACAGTAGCTGCAGCACAGAGAGGTGTGAGAGGCCACCAACAGTCAGAGCTTAGAGAAACACTGGCAGCAACCAAACTCACTCTGCATCAAAAAGGGACCCCACAAATACCACAGATAACTGCATTCTTGTTGGCACAAGAAGAGCAACTCTATTATGTGCTTATTCCGAGTGGCAGCAAAACACAGGAGTTGCACAAATCCAGCCTGGGTTTTGTGATTTCCACCTCAGTACATGAATCAAATCCAAAGCAGCAGTTCATAAACACCCTACCAAAAAAGAGAAGGTAAAAGGCCTTCCTGACTACCAGCAATGCGCAAAGCTACAGATGCCTGTTAACCAAGCCTTTATTGCTTCTCGATCAAAACACAAATCCTTCAAACGAGTGCGATTCTGGGCTGCTCCAAAGCCACAGACAGGTCTTCTGTTGCCTGCACAGGTAAAACAGATAAAAATGGCTGGTTTATGGCCCACAAGACATAGCATAACATCTGTTATCTCATAAAAGGTTGTGGATGCCCCGTCCCCCTGGAGGTGTTCAAGGCCAGTTTGGATGGGGGCCTGGGCAGCCTGGTCTACTATTAAATGGGGAGGTTGGTGGCCCTGCATGTGGCAGGAGGGTTGGAAATTCATGATCTTTGGCGTCCCTTCCAACCTGGCCATTCTGTGATTCCGTGAAAAGGAATCTACTGTGGCTTAAAACACAACCCTGAGACATTCAAGAATTTACTTACAGTTTGACCAAGTCAAGAATCAGGAAAGTAACTTTCCTCACATAAAGCAGACATGGCGCAGATCAGTGTAACTGGAGCAATCACTCCATATCTACTTTTCCCAATCATTAAAGAAGTTTGTGACAAAAACCTATGACATCCAAACTATAATCCTTTCTATACTAAGACCTCTGCAATCGTGTGCTGCTTGACTGAAGCTTGCAAAACATCTTAAAGACAATTATGCAAGATTGCTTCAGCACCTGCATCAACTTAAGTGATGCTTCCAAGCTCTCATCTGACAGAAAAGAAGATGACAGGTTGGAGGTGGAAAATTCACTTTGGAAACTTAGTTATGTCCATACAACCACCAGCAAATTCTCCTTGTTCACATTAATTTGTCTTCTTTGATATTTTAGTTTGTAGGCTTTGCTAGTTTACTTTTGTATCAATTTAGCAACAGAAAAAAGAAGATCACAAAACTGTGGTTATGAAGAATGTAAGGAGACTCACAACATTTTATCTTGTATCATTTTAAATTTCCTGCCCTAATTATTTTCCTGTGTCTTATTTTTAGTCTGTCCTACAGTTGAACCGTGGCAGATTGACATGCAGTTGGGATGTATAGCACAGAACTCCCAAGAGCACTAAAATCCATATCATGATATCGATGGGCGGAAAACAAAAGTCCACGACACAGGCAATTTCAGGAATCACCCTAATCAATGAATATATATATTAAATACATAAAAATACTTTAAAACCAATTTTAAATCTGCAATTTATTAAAATGATTCCTCTATTTAAAAAAGAAAAAAAAAACACCAAATAGCTACTATAAAGAGAAGCAACAGCATTTCTTTAATTACCTTTCTTTCCACCTTGAAGCATTTTCTATATTCCATCAGAACTGCCACTATTCCTTTAATTTGCTCACATCTACAAACACTGCTGCAGAAGCCTAGAATCCAGTGACTTTTCCAATTATATATACAATCACATACAGGCAAGTTTGTTTCAGAGCTAGCGAAATGAAAGTGGCCTGAGATAGTGAAATATCACCAAGCATTAAAGCAGCAATTTCAGGGAGGACAGAAACAGCTGACTCCCTCTAGAAGAAACAACGAGCCGCTCACCAAAATTCCACAGAAAGCCACATCCATCATAATAATAGGTGCTACAGTGATAAAACACACCTAGTTAAGGAGATTTTCAGGTAGAAAAGTAATTGAGCAGATTTAACTCAGCAGCTTAATCCTGATGTGCCCCGGAGGACTTAGCTGTTCACCTTTGTCTGGCTTCCTAAAGCTGCATCTTCTCTTCGGAATACAAATCCGCTCCTGACAGAACATCAGTACTCTCTATATAAGCAGGGCAAAAAAAAGTTGTATTAACTGAACACTAAAGCATTATGACCAACATCAGAAGTTCCTTGCCCCCATATGCGAGGAGCACACAAAACACAAGTATGCACCAGTATACCCAAACAGAAAGACTTCACTCATCTAAAACCATGCTCCATTAACATTCTTAGCCCCTTAAAGAATCCCACTGCTGACACAAGTCACCAGGGACAATGCAGACTCCATACCCATGCAGGATGCCTGCTACAAAGAGCAAAACAGAATACCAAGTATGAACATCAGCATCTATATATAGACAGCAAAAACAACTTCTGCTGCATACTGATTAGACTGAAACACTGTCAAGGCAGAAGATGAAAGAAACCTGCAGAAGAGATGAATTCCTAGGTGTACATTCAACACTAAAAATGGCAGGCACCATGACAATTACATACAGCCATACATGGAAGTCTTTTTATTTTCAAGAAGAGCTACTCCAGAATCCAGTTCCATAGACTTCCAATTAAGTCTGCTTTGGAAGCTAACACATGAACTCAGTATGGTAAAACATGGAAAACTGACCTGTGCCTTTCCAATTCAAGGCTTCAGGAGAAGTCCCAGTCTACTCTGTTAGCACAGGGATACCAATGAGACCTTCAGCTAGCCAAGAGACAAAACTGAGGAAGTCCTGATTCACTTTGTGATTTACGTTACAAAAGAAAATGAGAAGCCATTCTGTCAACCTTATCTGCATCCAAAATTTCTCGAGTGGGAATTTTTCTTTTAATAGTCCTTTCTGACTACTTTAACATATCTGGTGTAAAGTGAACAGAATAAGGCAGAAATAAGAACTGCAGTCTGAAAGTCTATTTAGCATAAAGATTAAACAAACGTTTACAAACAACTTTGATTTCTTTTCTATCCTTACTGCAAAGAAAAAAAAAAAAAGACACCCACAACAAAGGCCACAGCCAGTGCTCTGCCTTCACCTCACTAATGCAGCTCCCAGGTGCAGGCAGATCCAGCAGAATCACTTCTTTATGTGCTCAGGCACTGCCACCTCACCACCAGGGGCATAGCCATCATCTGCTTCTTGGAGGTGGCCACAATCTCATCACCGGCACCAGGGGGAAGGCAGCTGTGAGCAGCCCTACAGCCCTCCTGGTACTACTGCCACCTGTATTTTCCCTGCCTTCATTTACCAAATTATCACAAGTGCAACGCAAAATCACGCTGTTGTGAAGGGCAATAGGTGCACAGTATAATTGCCTCCACGAAAAACAGAAGCAGTGAAGGCAGTATCCAGTATATGCTTAGCCAGCTCAGAAACAGTTTAAACAGGTAAATGCAAACAGAATGTATGCTACGTATGGCCGTACAAAGAAAATGCATATATACACATATATACATACATATATGTAAACATTCAGAGAAAGAGAAAAAAATAATTAGGCGCCATGCACAAAGCACGTTCTGTCACTGTAGTTTTCTGAAGGAGAAAATCATTCGCTGGCTTATATAGCAGCGAGCACAACGCCGCTATGCCGCAGAAACCCGTTCACGAGAACCAGCACAGGCTGCAGCGGACCCGCAAGAGGAGCCCTCCCGCCCCGCTCCCGCCCCTTACAGCTCCCGCACCCCCCGGGGCTTCCATCGCCTTCTTCACCCGCCGCCGCACCGCCCGGTCCCGCCGCGCTCAGCACCTCCGGGACCGCGCCCCACACCGGCATCTCCCGCCGCACCGGCGCTGGCACCTCCCGCCGCCCCGCCCGCCCCCTCTGCGGCGGCCGGCGCTCCCTCTCACGGCCCTGCGCTCTCACCCACGGGCCGGGCCGGGCCGGGCCCGGCCGCACCGCGCACACGTGCGCAGCCTCCGCCGTTTCCCGCGGCGCGGGGAGCGCGGGAGCGGCAGCCTCAGCCCCGCCTCTGGCAGGGTGACGTCACCCCTCCGGCCGCGCACCTGATCCCAGGGCAGGTCGCGCCTTAAAGGGGCCGCGCCCGCTCGGGTGAAGGCCCGCGGCTGCGGGAAGCTCCGCCCGAGTCACGCAGCGCCGGGGAAAGGTCGAGCAGTGGAAGCCCCGCTGCGCGCTCCTCGCCGCCACCCGGGCGGCTCGCTGGGGGCTGCGCGGCTGCACACCTGAGAGGTGGTGGCAGGATACCGCATGCATCGCCTCCCCTTTTTTATCTCGTTTCCTCGAAAGGAAACCCTCAAGCCGGGCGCACCTCTCTGACACCACACCCGAGAGCGGCGATTCTTGAAGCAACTGAAGGCGCTTGTTCCCTTATGCCCTCAAAAGGCAGCGCCTGTTGGCATGCTGTCAGGGTCAGGTGTAGAGCCACGAGCAGAAAACACCGCTCACATCTATGTCAGACAGGTACTGTGCTGCTTCCAGAAGGAATCAACCAGCTCAGCATGGCACAGAACTGACAACCGCGGGCTCGCACAGCCGCAAGCTGGCACGTGAGCACCGCTCTAACAGTAAGTGACACAAATCAACCTGCTGTTCCTGCACCCTTCCCTAACCAGAACCAATCACACTCTTGCCGCGCCCTGCTCAGCCATCACCTCTATCACAGAAACGTGCCAGAGGACGACAGCCTGAGAACCAGCACCGAGACACGTGCCACGGAACACGAAGTGGGAAATGGCAGCTACTGATACAAAGGTTTCCTATGCAAGAATCAAATCTGAAGACAACCAGTAGTCCCCTTACTGCATCACCTTTTTATTGCCAATCAGCGCAGAAAATGTTGCATTGCAATATACCTGATCATGAAAACACATTAGCCTCTCTCACGCCAAGGAGAGATTGCTGACTGTTATCAACCTGCAGCTATTTAGGCACTTTTTAAAGTTATTATTTTAATTTCACTACAATTAGCATGGCACTGCTGGAGCAGACTGCCTCCCAGGATTAATTGCCACCTCCTCCAGCAGCCAGGGCAGCTTTGTGCAAACCTAGTCCACTGTGCCTGCTCCAACACCTCACCAGCAAAGCACCAAGCAACGTGCCTTACCTCCCCAGTTCTCACACATTTTGTCAAAGACAAAACCACAACAGGAGAAAACATCATCCACTGGCCAACTAACACAGAAAAAATATTTCCAAACAATTCCTTGATTCTGCAGAAGTCTCCCTACTAATTTGGTTCTACCATCAGTCATAGCTACACTTATCCAGATCAACGCTGGCCTTCAAGTAGTGCTGGCCAAGCTACACTTTGAGACACTATGTTATATCCTCACATCAAAGATGTTCCTCTTGCACTTGGACAGAAGTTACATGCTCCCATGGTTTTACGTTGACATATGCTAACGCTATTTTTTTAAGTGGTTAAATCATCTTAATTGAATTGATATTGACTGTAAATTAAACAGCAAATGTTAAAACACTTTCAGAACCAGCAGATATCATCCTCAGCTCTCTTGTCTCAAACAATAAAAAAAAAAAAAGCTTTTTGCTCTTTCATCTATCATTCAAAACTGAGAAACAGCATGGAATGATCAGTTGTATCTACACTATAATTACAAGAAACAATGTTCACTGAAAGCTGGGCTGGCTGCTTGTTAGTGAGTTTTGATTTGGCATCTCACTCTCCAACACATCAACAGTAAACATTCAGTGGGGTTTTATTTTCAAGTATATTTCAAAAAAAACAACAAAACAAAACAAAAAACTTTAATTATTGATAGTATTCCAAATGTCAGTAGCCTAAAAAAGTAGATGTCATTTCAGAGCACGAGCTGCTAGGTTTCTAATCCATTTACCTTAATTGCAAGGCGGCAGTTCAAACTCCACTTCACACTGAACATGGGTGTATCTGTCTCAGAGTCCATGTTTATGTGCGTAACAAGCCCGCACACTGCTGAACAGTAACAGAGCAGTGCAATTGAGCATGGTGGTCTGCACTCAAGGAAGCAGTCACAGCCAGGAAACTACAAAAATCTAACAAATTTACTGACTCATTTTTCACATCCATCAACTATCAATATCAAGCATTAATATTCTTACAATAAAGGTAAGCCACATCCCATTTTGGAAGTGTATCAACGCCCACTGCGCTGTTAAGTGTCGACCTTCCTTCATTCTCAGTTGAAGTCTATTACTCAAACTTTAGATACTTTGAGCCTTCACTAAATTGCAAGTTTGAACTGTAATTCTGCAGAGTCTTGTTAACATCATACTTTAATTATACTTACAAATAAAGCTTCTATTATGTATCCTAGTGTTGCAATTTAACAAAAAGAAAGAAAAATGCCAGGTTGCTGCGCAGCATCTGAGAGGAGAAACGCCCTTCTGTGATGCAAATGCTGTGGGAAGTCTAAACTGGTATTAAAGCTTTGCTGTACTGACCACTGCAGAGAGACTTTAAGCTGTCCTGTACCACGTCCTAACAAACCTTCACCGTTGCTCCAAACCTCTCTTGGTCCCTGCCTACTGCTCAGACCAAAGGCGCTGTATAGCGTACTTAGGTCACATCACACACAGCTCAGCTTCGTCTTTCCCTGCCGCAGAGCCCAGCACTAAGAAGGCTAGTCAATGACCAGCAGCCCTCTGCTGCTGCAGTGCTCCTGGCTGCCAGGCACAGGAGGAGCTGCCCGTGCCTGACCCTGGGAGCTGGCACAACCTGGCAGTGTTGCTGTGCTCCTAAGCCCTGAGCTTTCTCACTCGGGTCCTCCGAATTGCACTAAATGCTGCTTTTCCATCTGTATCCAAAAGCATCAGTACTGCTCAGAGCTAGTCCATGAGGTTGCAACATCTTGTCATTTTCTATACTACGGTATGTATCTATTATATATTCTTCCTACATAGCCATCTCATCCTTCCTAAACCAGAGCATACTATTGGAGTAATCCCAGAGACTTCAGCATTTTTTGGTATATCTTTGAAAGATAATTTAATCCATCAGCAATAAGCAGTGTTACCTTGCATTTGTTACAGTAAGGAAGATATGCATTCCGAGTATCTACATCATTTGCTAGATTCATACAGTTAGCTCTAAATTTTCAATTTAAGAGTAACAATGTCTGGCTTTCACAGTTTAAAGGAACACCATTTAAATATGACCAGAGTCTGAACAAGCACAGATCTATGTGCTCTTCCCCATGTATTTGTTGGGAAACTAGAAAGCTACATTTAAATTATCAGTGTTAGCTATAACTTCCCTTGCAGATAACATGAACACAATCATCCAGCTTGAAAAGCAAGATTTGCAAAGAAGGAAAAACTCTGTAGGATGTTACGAGACATTTGGCCCATAAAGTTTCCACATCAGACACCTCCCCTGCATTTAAAGGCCGCTCCTCACCTCTTGTCCAGCTGTAAAAACTTCCATGTTCCCACACTAAAACATCTCAAAATGGCAGTGAAGTAATAATACAAAAACAAATGCAAAAAAAAGTTAACTGAAAGCAACACACAGTGAGTTAATAGAAGGAACACTGGAATGATGGAATTCACTTCATACTTAAACAAAAAGCTCCATTAAAAATTGCTTGAAGCTGATGCAAATTCCCCTCTCAGGCACAGAAGTCAGGTTTGGCTTGCTACACTGCACACAGGCTGTTGGCTTCGACTCATGCAATCACTTATTTTTGTTTGAGAAAATAGGAACTAAAATTGCTAAGCAAGGTAATTTCCAACTGTGATGATTAAAGAAGTGTGTTCTAGGGTATAATAATGCAAATAGAGAGTTGAAGTATGCTAACAACACATGTTACAGCCTCAGGTAACCGAGGCTGCGCTCATTTCTCAGTGGAGAAATTCGCAATGGAAATTGGGAATGATGTTATAAACAAAACAATTACCTATAGTACACTCCTTGTTTTCTTATGATAATTATATGTTGAGTCCCCAAAGTGCTGGACTGACAACTGAAGTCATTATGAAAATGAGAATGAAATATAAGTTCATATTAACTATGCTTCTCAAGATCACAGTGTAGGAAGAGAAAGCTGAAAATCTTGTGTGATGCACCTAGACGCAGCCAACAACACCAAAGTGAAGGCTGCTGAGTTAGGAGGAGACTTTAAAAGCAGAAGGACCAGCAGTAGGGAGGCTGTCCTCATCATAGGTGTGCCTACGGGGTGCTGTCTCCAGTAAATCACCTCCATTCATAACATGTTCAGTTTTTAAAATCACTAACGTGAAAAACAGCCAAGAAATATCTACATCTAGCATTGATCAGGTTTAAAATAGTGTTATTCCAAACACAGTTAAAGAAAATGTCTTATGAGAAGCAACAATTATTTTAGCAACAGGATCTTTTGCTCCTTGCCCAAGACCTAATTGGAAATTTTCAGGTGAATTTGTCTTGCCCTGCCTCTCAGGGTCTTGCATCTCAAAATCTCCTCCCTCAGCCTTTATACACACTGAAAAAAATTACACTCACCAGTTCTTTTCTTGGAGCTTGCACACCTCTCCTTCTCCCATATTCAAATTATTTGTCAACTTTTTCAAACTCAATTTTCCACACTCACAAAATAAATATTTTATTCAATAAATAATTTGAAGATTCTGCTTCCGGTTAGCTGAGCTCTACCTTCTTGAATGGTTTGCCCAAACCAGATACAATGCTTCCACTGAAGTCTTCTCTGTAATAAAAAGATACTGTTCTATGTTTTAAATGCTACATTCACGTTCAGCCCTCCTAATGCAACGCGTCCCCTCCCACAAAGGTAAGAACTTCAGAGTTGCCTCCTATTTCCTCGCTGCCTGCTCCGCATTCACGTATTTCACAATTTCTGTTACCAAGTAGTACTTATCTGCTCTTCTTTATTTGTCTCAATTTTCTTCAAATAAATTTTGGACTCATGCCTTATATATCTGCTTTCCCTTTAAGTTTGGGGGCATTTTTTAGTGAAACTTGGTAAGCACACTCTCTATTCTGTCACCAAGGTCATTAATGAAAACACTGAAGTGAACCAGAACAAGAACAGATGCAGCAGACCATGCTGGATCCCCATTCAATACTGCATTTCATTCTGACAGACAATCAATAATAGCCACCCACTGGGCACAGTCATGCAACACATCTCACTCCTACTCTACTGTACTTCCTTTCAGGACATGTTTCTTCACTTGTTAAGATTACTGCATGAAAAAGTGTTGAAGACCTCATAAGATTAAGATACTAACATTCATTAACATTTTCTTGTCAATTCACCATGTTAATGGTTAACAGTTAAATTTAACTGGTGTAATGATTTATTTCTAAACTTCTGGTGACTCTAACTCACGTGTTGTCTTTCAGAGGCTTCTACTGTTTACATGAGTTTAGTACAATAATTTGCTCAAAATGCTGAAGACAAGGAACAGTCTATATAATTTTCTGTGCCTCCTTTCCTGTCTCTGCTTTTCATTTTCACATCTTCCAGCATCTTCAGTAACAGCTACAGGTACTGAGGTAGCTTTGGTCAACTGAGGAGAGAGGGTTTTTGTTTGTTTTAAATATGTCACAGGATGCAATTCACAGGTACAGCCTAACAAACAACTTGTGCAAGTGCTATGGCTAGCTATGGACTTGCCATCCAACTTAAATGTCCTCTCTGCTTTTTATGTTCTTCTTGTGCCAACTGCTGTTCACTTATATCTCTCTTCTGCTTATGTTTTGAAGACATTTTCACAGTATGTGCCATCAAGTACATCTTACAAAATCATGCTGCCTATCCAAAAAAAAGTGGCACTCCAGAGTCATGCAGGCAGAACCACGCTGGCAGCAGCACAGAGCAGCACAGAGCAGCCCACAGGCCAAGCAGGCCTCCCTGGAAGGGCAGAGCAGGCACGTCTGGTCTGGGTGGTTATCTCTAGTTCAAAGGCCATACAGAGTCTGCACTCAGACAGCAGAACACTGAAGATGGGACTGCAAATACAGACTAGATTAAAACCTGACACTGATGATACTGCAGATGTTTTGGCTCTACCAATCTATTTATTCTGAGTGCACACTGCACAAAAGCACAGCGCCTTCTGTACATTCCTGCATTGCTACACCACTGCATTTAGGAATGTTTCTCACTGCCGTCACCCAAAACGTAACTACATAATAACACAGCCTCATTATAGAATATGCGAATGTGGCAGCCTGAGATTTAGATGTGCAATTTCATTATTCCAAAATAGCAACAAAGAGCAGGAAGACAAAAGTTTAAAGACAGCAGCAGCTCCAGCACAACTCTGCTGATTTCTGCCAGATGACAAATATCTAGCCTTCTCAAGTCTTCGGAAGGCTATTTATCATGAACCCAAACTGTTTATTTCCTTTTCACAAAAACATACAATGATTATACAAACCAGAAAGCCCTTCATTATCTTCTGTGAGTGCTACGCATACTCACAGCCCTCTAATTCTTTACTGAAAAAAAGAAAATAAAATTCCCACCTTGGCATAAACAGCAGAGACAAAAATAAATAAATAAATAAATTAGGACAACGTAATACAGTTGCAAATTAATACAAAATGATGCCCTCCTAAGATTGCCTACTCTTTGTCAGACACACTATAGAATTTTATGGTAATGCTTCTTAAACAGCAGAAAAAAATCTAGCCAGTTTAACACTGAAGAATGGAAATACTACTGCAACTTAACATGGTAAATTAATATTTAGCTTTTGGAAATTATCTGATTGAATCCAGGTAATAGTATGAATACAAAAGCTATTAAAGGAAAAAAATGCTATTCCAGACATAACTTGGTTTGTCTCCCATAGCAGAATGATGCTAAAATACTGATTTATCATGACTAACTAAGATACTGACCAACGCTGCAACTATTCTGTCACCGATTTACAGCTCACCACTATTTGCCTGATGAAGTAAAGTTATACAGACAAATACTGAGCCTCAGTTGGTGGGATTTGGGGGTTTTGTTTACTTTTTGCTTTAGGCACACAAAGATGAAAATACTGGAAACTAACAAGAATGTCACAAATGAAACTGCACTTTTTACTGATCCTGTTAGCAATACCGAACATCAATCACTATTAGATTGCACTTTATGGGCCAATTTAAACTGGGCTGGCATTCAATACATTTTGAAAGCGACACTAAATAACAACCATGTCTGATTTTCTTTTAATTGAAATAGATTGCTAATTACTGTAGCTTCTTTAATATAATAATTCCAGCCAAGAGCTCAAGAACTCAATGTGTTCAGGAAACTTAACATGGTAAGAGGCTCACCTTGCAGATGTGATTTCCACTGCTGCTTTGTTTGTCACAGCTATTTCCATCCATTGAAAACAAGAATAGTAGGAAGAGACATTGAAGCAAGTTCCTAACATCATCTTTAAGCTTGCAAAAATTTAAGAGCTCTTTTTATATCAAGTTCACCAGTCCACTATATGATGAGCTTTTGTGCTTTATTCACAATCATATTTGGAATTCAGTCCCATTTACTATCTGTATTCAGCTCTATACACTATGTTTGCTCGCACTTGATTTTAGCTCAGCTTCATCCTGTCTATACATACACATATATAGTCAGAACTCACAACCAGAAATAATTACTGCTGATTAATCTATGTCCAGAGAAAGACTGAAATATGCAGGTCAGCATCTGAATTGAATCTAAATTCTCTCTAATATATAGATATCCTCACAAGATACATCAGCAGGATTATCTGTTGATTCATAAGAACTCAGTGTAATGGAAAAAAACCCCACCAAACTTCCCCATGTGAAGAAATGAATTATTTCTGTAAGAAGGCAGACAATGCAAGGTCTGGTTCCTCTTCTCACCCATCCAGCGATGTGACAGCACTGGAACAGCCAGAATTCTATTTCCGGTTCAATGCTAACATCTTCCAGCACACCAAGCTTCTGTGTCCCTCTATTCTGCTTACCTGCATAATACCATGCTAGAGTAAATTTGTTGAGATCTCTGGCCAAAGGCACCAATGTAGCATTCCCATGAAAAACAAAAGGTGAAAAAACATTCTGAGAGCTGACTTCATGTCAATGAATTTTAAACTTCAAACCAAGAGAACACTGCCTGCTTATGTAACAAAGACGATGAATAAATCTTCAGCCACTTCCTTGCCAGAGAAAGCTTTACTTCTGGATATCCATCCCAGCAAAGGAGCAGTACCACAAGAAGAAGTCAACCCCCATTCCAGTGAATATGAGCCTGCATAACACCTACACACAATTTATGGGAAAGCTGGAAAAGAAAGTGATGCAATAAGGACAGAGTGGAAACTACAGCTGTAGTGGCCCATTCCTCCAATATTTTAAGTGCTGTCATTTTTCTCATAATGCCAACTCACCCATGCTTAACTGTTTGAACGCAAACTAAACCTGATTGCTGAAATAAGAAAAACAGCACATTTCTATCCTATGCAACAGCCTGCATTCACCAAATAAACTGAACCTGTCAATTTGCTCTCACTTTTACTAATTTCCCCTTAGATAAGTCAACAGCTCCACAGCTTTAAAGTTTGCTACTCTGAAAGTGAAAAGTTTAAACTGATACACTTTAAAAAATTAGATAACTTCTACAGATCAGTTTAAGAAATGTGCTTATATTTTACTGAGTAAACACAACTTTTGCCCACATTATTACTACTGAAGACACAGATGTTCATTAGCCCTGCTTAATTGGGCACAGCAAGAATTAATCTAGAGCCAGGGCAAAGACAGAACTTTGACAACATGCTGCCTCACTACAGCCACCTTCCACAAGGAACCTAAAAGGCTGTGTGGGATCATTAAACACTAATTCACTCCCAGTAATGGCTGACATCCCCCACAAAGAACAAGGCTGCAGTCAGAGACTTCGGGTAATTGTGCTAAAAATTGGTATGCATCAAAGACTGTATGTAGGTCACAGATCCCATAGACAGACCTCACAGAGACCTTCGAGGAGCACAGAAAATTAACAAGTAGTGCGTGCATAAAGCCATTACCCTTCTAAAGCTCTACTCTTATAATGTATATGGAATTCTTGCCATTTCAGCCCAGAAATACTAAGGTAGAACTGAAAAACATGCAGCATGAAAAGATAAACAGATAACTAAGAAGAGAATCAGGGAGCCTATGAGGGAGGTCTACAATATCATGTGTGACTCTGTGTTATTTCACAATAATGTGATCTGCCAAGCAAAGAAACTGCGAGGCCAGAAGTTAAAGAAACAAGGATAGAGGAACAAATTTGCAATACAACACAGACTGAAATTTTCTACCACAGAAAGTCATCTAAGTCAAAATACAATTTAGTTCATAAAGATTAGTGCAGGACAGGTCATCAGAAACAATACACAATTATTTTATGGATGCAGGTACAAGTTCAGGATATCCCTATACTGCCAGCTGGAAATACTAAAAACCAACCAAACACAAAATCCACATGGCTAACAAGAGATGACATTCTAGATTTGCCTCAGTTTTTATAATCTCTCCCTAGGTATTGTTCAGGTCACAGTTCACACTGCTTGACCAGCATGAGTGATGCAACCCTAACCAAAACCCCTTCCTGAAGTAAGCAAGCCAACTCATAAATAGCCATCCACACTGCTGTCACTTACCAGTCTATCAATGCATTAAAACAATGAGGCAGGTAGGATCAAATACAGGAGGTAGGCTCGAACGTATGGACATCAGTAGCAACAGGTATAAACTTAAAAGAATGACTATCTACAACTCTGCCATAAGACTGAGGGCAAGCAGGGGAACAGAACACCATGAAACTTGAAAACAAAGCTGTTCTGGGAGGCAATCAGTGGGGAAAGATAAATAAATGAAAAGGAATGGTGAAAGTTTAAAGCTTCAGAAGCATAAAATGAGTGAACTGGAGGGCAGCCTCAAAGCCCTTTACTGATTACTACCAGCTCAAGGCGATGGACTAAGCAGATTCTTGTTCTAACCCATAGTGGTAGCTCCAGAAAAAAAAAAATCAAATGTGAAGAGCAAACACAGCGCAAGGGCTCAGAAATGTTGGAAGCCAAAATACCACACTTCTACTTTTCTCTGTGTTTTTCTTTACCTTACTTCAAAGTATCTGAAAGAGCCAAGTAAGCAAGCTAATGTTACCATACTTAATAAATGAGGCAGACTTAGCATAAAGTCCAAATACGTAAGCTTAGAAAATTAATCCCCCAATTACTTAAATAACATTATTACTTTTCAGTAGTACATCTCAAAAATTTACGCCATTTTGATTTTACCTGATCAGCTTTTCTACTAGGCAAAGTTACATTCCTGACTAAAACATAACAGCTAAATAAGCAGCCCAGTAACAAAACCCTCATCCTTCAGAACACAAAGCTTTCAGTGCTGGCACCCTGGATATACCTTGAAATCAGAAGGTTCAAGCAAACACATTTTCCTACTACTCCACTCAGTGGGAAATTCACAAGTCAGAAAGCACAAGAGAACAGATTCCAAATATAAAAATGCCCATATTTCCAATCTTGAGTTGTAGCCTAAGGCTGTAACAGCTGCTGATGTCACAGAAATTCCCTCTAGAGGAACTTCTGCCTGTAAGAGAGAGCTTACTCAAGCTGTGGATGCAGAACAGATATTGTTAAGATCACAAGTGCCGTTCTACTTCATCCTACTCTAAAATTTCATATAACTTCTCCTGTATCTACAGCAATAGAGGAAGAATTTCCCTGATGACTCAAGAATTTCCAAAGCAATTTTGCCTTAAAACTACAGAAAGATAGTGATATTTCCTCCACTGAGATGTGTTTCTTCATAAGAATGTCACATGTTTTTTTGGCTCTGATATAGTTTTCTCAAACCAACTTCCAGTTTTCAAAATAATGATTTCAAATGTAGCAATCTGCCAACAGGGCCAAAAGATAAACAAGCTGTGACAGTAAGTCAAAAGAAGATTAGAGAAAGGCATTGCTTTTTCCAAGAAACATGCAGATAAATAACAAACAGATGCATATGCTTCCTCTCTCTCCTCAAATTCAGAAATCAAAAGACATAAGCGAATGTTGCTGAGGCAGAAGAACACTGTTTTCTGTCTCCAAAGTGATTTGGATGATTATAGCAAGCAGGGCAGAACACTTCAGGAACTAATAAGCAACTAGTTTTTGCTTTGTAAAGTGAAGATGTGAGAAAAAATGGATTCATGTACCTGTTTGACCAATAGCTTTTTCAGGAAGTTCCCATTATTCCTATAAAAAAGGTATAATATCATGTTTCAAAAGCCAGAATTCAAGTGTTGCAATATTAGTTCTGTCTAGACTTGTATGTGTAGTGCTCCACTAACGCTATCATGTTTTTACTACGCAGGTCCTCCAAAAGCAATGCCTCCTATTTCCATGGAAACAACAACAAATACAAAGAGTACAATAAAATTATTTGACAGAGCGAATTCTCAGCTACAAAACACTTTTTCTCAACATAGCCACCACCATTAGCAATGCATTTTCATCACCCACGAGACAGAACGTGCACACTGCACTCATAAACACCTGTACAAGTAGAGCTACCCCACTGTCATCTCTATTGAAATGTACCACCCACCACCTCACTGTGCTCTCATCCACTGTTCAGTCTCCAGCAAAATTCAGTAAGCATCAATGAATGCCAAAGGGCACGGCCATTCCCACATGGAAGAACTCCATTACACACCTTTGCTTCACGGGCACTTCCACGCCAGGCGCCATGGTGTCACATGGCAACAACACGTAATGGAAGATTGGCAGGAAGGTTCAGCCCCCACTGCCATCCCACCAACATCCGCCTCTGATGTCGTGAGCCAACATAATCAAATGAGGCCTTATTTTTGGGGAAGCTTTCATAGATCAGTCATAAAATCACCTCTGAAGTTGACTGGAAAAAAACAATTTTTCAGAAGTGTGTGGACAGAAGACTTCTCCATACAGCAGTAGGAAGTACTGCCTATCAGCTACTGTTGCAAGCAGACTCTTTTTGAGAATCTTTGAGACTTTTTTTTCCTTCTGAGATGGGAAACTGCTTGTGAAATGAAGGATTAAAGACACACCTGGTCAGTTTAACAGATGGCCTTCACGTCATCAGGCTTTCATTAACAGTTTATCACCCTCCTGAAGATCAAGAGTTTTTCCAAAAGCTCTTTACAGGTTAATGCTCTTCAGTTTGACAACACTGACCTTCATATTCACAAAATATTGCTTATTTTGTTTGTTTGTTCCTTGTTGTTGTTTCTTAGAACACAGGACGATAGCATAAATATTATAACTGTGTAACTACTCCTCTAGTCAGTATGAATGGACATAGGGAAGAAATTTCAAGCCATCGTTTCTACAACAAAATTCTATTTATTGCCTACCTATCCACAGTCCTCAAGGTGGGAAGGAATAACAGATTCATGATGAGAGGGGGAAATGTGTGGCAAATTATTTCTTAAATTACTTTACAATTGTCACCATGCACGGAGAGCAGCTGGCTCTCACTTAACGCATTCTCAGCAGAAAACTTCTTAACACCTACCTCAGTGCAACATAACTTGATGGAGTAGAGTGGCTGTGCTGAACAAAACCTCACAGTACCAGCAGCTTTACTAAGCCAGGCCCTGTATCTACAGCTGTCCTTACAAAGGCACAAATGAGAACCAGAGATCTGGTGTTCCTCCAATAGCAAAGACTAACGCTGAAATGTAAAGCAGGTAACTGTAACCCTGTGACTTCCAGCTGGCACTAATCTCTTAATAAAGCCATAGCAATCTGTAAAGACACTGTGCTAATTTCTAAACTTTGCCTTTCTCATGATCTACTCACACTGTTAAATAATAACAAATGTTAAAGAGGAGTGTGATGAAGAAGTAAGCCAGAACTACAGAATAACTGAAGCTAGAAAGGACTTCAGAGGAAGTCTCTGGTCTGATGCCATGCTCCAAGCATGAGTTCAACAGGCAGAGATCACACAGCAGTGAGAATTTCTTATTTACAATAGCCGGATATGCCTTTGAAAATGAACCAAGAACTGCATTTCCATTGTTACATTGAAGTAAACGCTGAAATTCATTATACCGAAGCAAATATTTGAACACTGGTTACGGCCATTCTCAACTATAAGCAATGACGATGTAATAATTCACATCTTCTCATAATAATATGGACCCTGGCATTTAGCATTCAGGCCGTTATTCAAATTAATTCCAGACAAGCAGGAATAAAAAGAGAAAGGGAAATCTACGAACAACTTGTAATAATGTTGTGCTTTCTCATGGATACCATAGGAATAAAGTGAACAGGTAGAGACACGGGGAAAAAAAAGCACAACTGCTAGCGTAACAGTTTCCCAAACAACCAGCAACAGTTAAATCTGAAGTAAAACCATTCAGATACTTCATGTTTTCTGCTATGAAAGCACAAATAACATAAATAACAAAGAGTGTTTGAAAATGTTATGACTGAGTAGAAATCTTATTTTAGGCTTTGGAGTTGCGTTCAAACAATTTTATATACTTTTTGATTTATTACACAGACATGAGATAAAATATTTCAAAGGTTAAAATTCATTGATGAAGACTCATCAATCCCCTGTACAAACAGTACATACATTCCCTTATCAGAGGAAAAAAGTTACACAGATGTGTAAGTGATGCCCTTAACTGATACTGAAGCTCAGCTGTATTTGTTGAAGCAGAGTGCAGCAATTCAGTTGGGCACGACACCACAAAAGTCAGCTGTTTTCCACCTTTTCAATCCCAAACCTTCACACAGACCTTTGCAGAGTAATCTTGGAAAAGATCTGTCGGTTCTGCTGCTTCTGCCTACAGATATTCCCTGCGCACAGCCAAGTAAAGCAACTTCAACTTGAAACGTCACTCCTTATCCTTAGCATAGAAAAGCTCACTGCTCTGGTTGAGATGACAGCGCTCTGCCTCCTTTTGTGTCTGTGAATGCTGCCAGTTCCTACCCCAGCAAGGACTGAATGCGGTGACATTGCTCAGCAAACAGGCAGAGGAGAGCTGATTACAAGCAAAAAATGAACAAAGAAAAACAAGCGGTAAATAATTTACGTGATAATTGTATCACTGAATGTAATTGATAACTGTTAACAGCAAAAGGACTGACTGCCGAAATAAACTCCTAAACCACCTTCCTGCATCTCCCAAAGAGAAAGACATTTGCTCTAAGAAAATTATATATTTCTTCTCAAAAATAAAAAATAAAAAGTAATTCCTACATCAAACCCCCATCCTGAAACGCAGCTATCTAAGAGATGATGATATCGATACTGTTTTGCTAAGAGGAAAATTACATTCCCTTCTTCCCTAAAATGCCATTGTTAAGAGACGCATCTAAAACTGCATTTTAGAGACTTTCCTGAAAAGTAAGTGGAAGTTGTCTGGCACAGAGAATTCAAACAAGTTCTGAGGAGCTTCTAAACACTTCCAGTGAAAACTGCTATTCATCCTGCAGCACTGCCAAGCTCACACTGCAACATTCTTTCCTGTCTCTCTTTAAAAAAATAGTAATTACATCTACATGTCAAGTCCATAAAGCATCCATAATCAAAAGGATTCTAAAGTTTCTGCTGGCATCTCCTTTTGCTTTAAATATATTTCAAATGTACACAAACTCTCCATGTATCGTCTATAATAAGTACTGCACAATGTTTCACAATAACCGTAACAGAACGCAAAGCACAGAGAACACCGTACTTCACTAATTACAAGTTTTGTGAGAATTTGCTGTGTATTTATTAGAGTGTCTCAGGTAGAGCATAATTAAAACCTTTCAGAGAGCAGGAAGGACATACAATCAACAAGTTCTTTCTTCCCCTTCCATGGCCTATTTCCTTGAATAATGTGCAGAACTAGTGAAGACATTAACCTGCTTCCATGTCAGTAAAGGCCACGTATCACTGTGCATTAGCTGCTGTTTATGGATCTATTCCACTGAGAAAAGCAGCAGGATTAGAAAGAATGCTGTTATCCTATGCTTTGTGACACTCTGCTCTCATTAACTGCTTCCTGGAATATCTTTATTTTAACATTTTGTGGAAGTGCTTACAGAAGAATCCTCCTCTTCAAACAGTCTCCCACATCTGAATCACACATTCATATTTTTAGCCCATTCATTACTTTCAAATGTCAAAATGTAATAAATTGCATTTAAGTAGAACATCTAAGAATTACATGCACCAAACATTACCTACAACAAATACCCACTTACATTTTACAGCTGTTATAATTAATAAGATAGCTGGTATTTGCTTAAGAGAGTAAGATGCCAAACCAATTTCCATACAGATTAAAAAAAAAAGTTTCCTTTTACCCAAAGGCTTCTTATCTGCAAATTGCTCCCCATACACAGCAAGCAACACGCAGTTCTATGTAAATGTGGGTAAGCCAAACCGTACTATCTACACAATTAGTGTCTTGCCTAGAATTGGTGATCAGTTATTATTTATTACAGATCACCCTATCTGCTTCGCCACTGGCATAATTAACCTTTGGCACAGCTATTACTTACTGCTTATTTGCAATGTTTATCCTCATAAAAAAGCTACTTTTGTGCCAAGGTTTATACCATTTTACAAGCTTAGTTACAGTTCAAAAATAGATGTCTGCAATAAACTGTCTCACTGCCTCTATTGACACAGGAGGGGAAAGCAGCTGAGTTTGATACAAAAACAACAAAAAGCAGATTGTTAGAGACGACAAGGAAAAGTAATTCCAAAAGAAGAAATGTAATTCTAGCCTTCAAATTTGAAGGATTTCAAGCTTGATCAAATCTACACACCAAAAGAATTCCAGTAGAACATAACGAGCCAGGGCATATTACCAAATAATTAAGCAAAGGATCATTATGGTTCATGTCCTTTTACAGGCAACCACAATTCAGTGAACTTCTACCCATAACACAGAATGGTATCATTTCATGTTGGAGACATGTTCAAAAGAGGGCAACAATTACAGCTAAGGTCTAAATTTTAATAACCTGATTCCTCCAACTAAAAAGAAAAAAAAATAAGACTCAGACACCTGACATTTTCTTTTTATGATAGAAGTCCCAGAGAATAAGTACAGCATAAAGGAGTAGTAAGAATTACTGAACAGATACCAATCACGGTCAGTAGACCAGAAATGCCATACAAAAAAAGAAAGTGCTCCCCTAAAGTGTGGTGTTCTATCCAAAAAAAGGGGGAGAAAACAAATGGGACAAAAGATCTCCAAGACAGCGGGATCATATGAGCCTCATTTCAGGAGAAAGCAAGCCAACACATTCTACTTTACACTGCCTACAGAGGCATCTGACCAAGATCAGTTTTTCTCATCCCTGGTTCAGTTTTCAACATCTTCAAATAAAAATCAAGATATCTCAAAAATAATTACATTCATACAGATTACATGAAAATTGATGGTCAGGAAAAGGAAGAACTGATCTGCAGTTTTAGTGAGGGAGAAATAGGAAAATTCACCTCTTACGTGGTCTGAATTGTTAGCAGGTAATCAGCAGAGACTGTCCACAGTGCTGTCTCTCATTACGGTGAAAAAGGGTAAGGAATAAGAAGACACAATCAAAAATACATAGGAATGTCAATGTTATTCTTTCTGCAGCACACGGGAGCCATGACCTACACACAGGAACTTGTTCTAATACCCTTACAAACTGAGAACAACATGGATAAGTATTTACATTTCTTAACCTCATCCTGTTAAGTTGGTTGCCTAGAAACAACATCTCACCTCAGAACAACTGGGAAAACTGTGTTCTCCTAATGCTTATTCAGAACATTTTGTTGAACTAATTTCATTAAATTTACGGAATAGAAATAATTTCCCATTATACTTTTTACAACATTGAACACATTGAACACATTAAGAACACATTTGCTCTTCTCCATGAAGAACAAATGAAGTTGGTGTACAATAATGATAATATATTCTGAGAAGTCCTTCACAGATAAATTCAGACCTGGATACGACACACAGAAGGGTTGGTGGGGTGACTTGGCTCCTAATGATATTTCATTTAAGTCCACTTTCTTAGCATCAGCACAAGTTATTAATAACTCCCAGTATGCTACTTAGTTCTGCGGATTCATTTTCCCGTTAACGGTAGCAATAAATAGGCTCCTTGTTATTGGTTTTAAGATAATGCTGGATGCTGCCATATGGATGGGTTTGTACAAGGGTTTCTCATGAAAAGCCAGGGAGTGTAAGAAATTGTTGCTATATTTAACTGCTGTGTCCTCACATGCACAGCAGACAAATGGAATGGACAGCGTTCCAGCATCTGCAAGTGCAAATGATGCTCAATATTTACTGCACGTTCTGTTTAAGAGGACTACAGGGACTTTAAACAAGACAACATATGGATAGATCAGAGGATGGGTAATGGAATACTGAGCTTTTCACTCCTAGGTCACTAGTTCAAATCTAAACTGTTCGGTAATGAAGGAGGCTATTACCATCTGACAGTCTTGGCCTCTGCAAATTGTTCTGTCAGACTCTGCCCATTTCCCATCAAGCTCAAAATTCACCATTACAGTTTGCATTCCTGCAGATTACTTCACTCCAGCAAAGTAATTCAGCCTGATAAGCAACTTCTTTTTCCTTGGATCCTATCCCCAGAGCAGAAAGCAGAGGTGAACAGTGAAAATTATACCACCTGTATCACAGCACTTAGTTCTGTGGATAAATATGATTTCTATCTACAGACTGCCTACTGATGAAGACAAAATCCTAAGGACTAAAGACTGCCCATTACTTGACTTGCAATTAGCAGGAAAAGAGAGAGATTTGTGCAAGATGATTAAAATTCCTCAAAAGTCACCAGTAAGATTTCTCGCTGCTCCTCTTGCCATCAAGCATTCACATCTGTGCAAAGAAATGGTCTTCAGTGATGGAAATACACACTAAATTTGGAATGGTGACTGCAGCTGCTGTTGACAGAAAAATAAATTAAAAGGCACATATTGGATGAAGGCATGAAGTAGAATATCTCATTGGACAAATTAAATTGTTGGAACGAATGCAAGTAGAACATGTTATAAAAGTAAAGGACATGTAAAGAAGTTATATGAGAAAAACAAAAAGGTTGCTAAGTTCTACAAACACCAATAAGCACATCTCCCACACAGCATACTTTTATTGGATATGAACACTAAGTCAAGCACACAATAATAAAAACTCACAGCTTTTTCTTTTTTTTTTTTTTCCTCCGCCTTTCATCCTCCTGCCCCTGTTTGCATTTTGTGTCACCTCCTACATTTTGCATAGTTGCACTGTAAGTCATTTGGGACAGCAGCAACCGTTCTTTGTATCAGTATGCTTACAAAGCTCTCAAATACAGTGGAGCCTCTATAGTGACCATCATGGACAGAACCTCCTATAATTATCATGTAGTACCTAAGAGCTCTGCCACTATTATTTATCTTTAGGCAGCAGTGTTTCTTATGAAGCTCTAAAAACCGAGAAATACAAATACTTTCTCATCTATGAACCCTCCATGAAAAATTCACAGAAGATTGAATGCCTAATAACATCATCAGGACCAGATAAAGAAGGATTTAAGCTCCCGTTATCCTTTTTAATGAACTCGTGATGACAGTCCAAAAATAGACTATTAACCCAGAACTGAGAGAAAAACTGACATAATTTTACCTGTACAGACTAAAAGAGATGAACTGAAATGCTTTTACAGCCATCAGCAGCACAGTTTCCAGCTTCTCCATGATACCTGCATGTTTATCTATACTGGACAACTCAAGTGCACTCCTCTCCCATCTCCTACACAAGAACATGGGGGGGGAAGGCTTCTTCACAGGCATTGCTGAGCTGAGGGAAAAAAAGGTTCTTCTCTAAATTAGTATGAATGACATGCAGCATGCTTGATTAGACACACCTTTGATTAGGTGCTGGAATAGAATTTAAGGAGCATCCAGTACACTGAAATTACCTTTAGCTCTATCTCTCCTTAAAAGAGGACTGATTTCCAAAGACTCACTCATTTTTTAAGCCCCAATACATTTCTAGCAATCATTTTTAAAAACCGCCATGTTAAAGTTACACATTACCTCACCAGTTCAGTTTTTTGCACATCAATATGCACGTGCCTATCTAAATTGCTATTGTGTTCCAAAGCTGCTATTGAGCTCCACGTATTCTGCAGAATAAAATGTTCAGTCTTGGATATGTTCTCAAGTCAAGAACAATACAAACCCATAGACAGGTTTGTTTTCAGTGCATACTTTTTTCTTCCAAACCTCACGAGAGATTATACTATTACCCTTCCCATATTTCATATGTGTATTTTCTTCACAATTTTAACATGGAGAATTTGTTCTGAAATCTGAAAAGCTGCCTGGATTCCCATCACACGCACCATCAGGCACTAAAACACTCAGAGCAGCTGCCCTCGGCTGAGGCCAGAAAGCCATTATCTGCAACTTTCTGAAAACAGAAGGTGAGTGCTGTGTGGTTTATATTTAGGGCCGTAATCCTCGAAATCCCACACGTAATCCTCCTCTTCAACAACGGGCTTCAAATGGAATCAAATACAGGAGAAGCAAACAACTTCTGGCTTTAAAAGTAAAAACAAGCGCGTGCTTTTGCTTTCCTTCAGCCTCATTAGAGTAAATGCAACCGCACAGCTTCTTCTCACCAACAACTGCGTAAGTTTAAGTTACAGCGGCAGCAACCAAGTTATTACCCGCTACACGGCAGCACCAGGGCTGCTCGTTCAGAAGCTCCCTGCTACGGAAGCCCCCCAGGCCGCGCTGCCGCACAGAGCCGGGACGCTCGCCGGCGGCGCTCCGCGAACACATATGAGCATCCCCTCACCGGGGTTTTTATACCTAAGGGAGCGGACCGCAACTATTCCCGAGCGGGGAAGCAGCGGCACCTGCCCACCTGCCCGCCCCGGCCTCCTGCTCCCACCAGCTTGCGGCGGGACGGGGCAGCGCTCACCCCCGCAGCCGTAGCCGCGCGCGGCCGCGGCGGGAACGCGCCGAGGCGAGAGGGGCGGGGAGCGGGCCCTGAGCCCGGCCTCGCCCCAGGGCGGCGAATCCCTACCTGTCGGCGTCCCGCCGCCACACGCAACGCGCCCTCCCCTCGGCCGCCCTCATCTCCCGCTGCTATAGCTACGGGGAGCCGCGCCGGCAGCCTCTCGCGAGAAGCGCCATCTTCCCGCGAGAGCCGCGGGCCGCGCCGGCGGCGGGGAGCCTCCTCTCGCGAGAGTGCAGACGGTCTCCCGTGTGGCCGCCTGTGGCTTCGCACCTGGGCGTGCCGTTCCTGTTTCCCGCAGCCTGTGTTTCTCAGACAGGGCAGCCTTACCCAGCCTGTCCTAACGCGGCCCTCCAGCTGTGCCCGCGAGG
The DNA here is from genome assembly GCF_023343835.1 of Lagopus muta. Lineage (NCBI taxonomy): Eukaryota > Metazoa > Chordata > Aves > Galliformes > Phasianidae > Lagopus > Lagopus muta. Next base: position 46,261,887 of record NC_064437.1, on the reverse strand, counting down.
ATCGGAAGGCGGGCTGTAGCGATTCCATGTGCCTGTGGGGTGGCTGAACTCCAGGAAGCCGTGTCAGTGCCGAGGTGGCTGCGCTCTGGGCAGGTGCGGGCCCGGCCTGCTTGTTACTCGAAGCACTTCACTGTAGGATCAGCGCCCCGAGCCGCTGCAGTGGAGCTTGCTGGATAGAGCTGCCTGGATATAAATGTCTTCTTTTTGCCGGAGGCAAATTAAGCGTGCTTGCAGAGCGTGTGTAATTCCTAACGATTGCAAAGTGCAGTATGAGCGCTGTGGGACATGGCTATAGCTAAAGGGAGCAGGCCAACACGGTCACATCTACCAGAAGTTTGCATGGAATTCATGTCAGAGATGGACTTGTTCAGGTTAGAGCCATAGCATCACGTGTTCAGCACCACGTATTCAGGTAATGCGGGCATAAAGTAGATCTGTGAGAATTCGAAATGCTTCTTGAATAAATTTGTGGTTTGATTTTCTGAATAGGTAATAGTAGTATTTAGCTCGCATTCCTTGGGTTGCATTAGCTGCACTTTGTAGTTTTCCTGTTACCAGTGCTGGTAAAATACTGACTCTCAGGCAGCAGTAGTTTTGGCGGTACCCAGGAAACAAATTTCAAGCTCGCTGGAGCAAACAGCGGCTTTCCTATCAATTTAGGATTGTGCATATAACAATAGACTGAAGATGACTGGGGGGAATGCCCTTACCTTGGACAAATAATACGTCCCTGTTAGTGTTAAATAACCTCAATAATTCATTTATCTGACAATAACGTGAAGATGTGAGGACTAACATTCTTTCCTTTGTGCTCTTGTATTTCAGTGTTCCCAAGGTCTCAGAGATACTTTAACAATCCCAGGAGGCATACCACCAGTTCTGTAAGTTGTGGAAGAAGTTCTTTTTAACCAGCTGTTGAGCCCTGTTTAACATATAAGAAATGAGTTGATGCCAGTGTCCTTTATTCAAAGGATGTATGTCTGTATGCCAGGATTACCAACTTCTGATAATTCAGGCTTATCTTCAACAGTATACCAGATGTGTAAAATATGCTGGGACTACCTTTTGTTTTGCCCAGAGCAAACACAGCATTCTAGAACAGTGTATATAGGTGTCTGCTCAACTGTTGTTTCTTCTGCGAACAATAGAATGATCTGTAGCTGCTGCAGTGACATTTCTATCACTACTAAAATAATACAAAAATTATTTGTGCATTTAGAAGGATACTTATTTACTCTTCGTGACTTCACAGAATCACCCGGGTTGGAAGGGACCCCAAGGATCATGTAGTTCCAACCCCCCTGCCTAGCAGGGCCACCAAACATACACATTCAGATCAGGTTGCCCAGGACCCCGTCCAGCCTGGCCTTAAACACGTCCAAGGACGGGGCATCCACAACCTCCCTGGGCAGCCCGTTCCAGGGCCTAACCACTCTCCTAGTAAAGAACTTCCCCCTAACATCTAACCTAAATCTTCCCTCCTTATATACTTCCTCCTCCATTTCAGTCTTTTGCTTCGGGAATCAAGCCAACTATATTAGGAGAGAGAGCAAATAAAGAAGGCCTCAAACCTCTCCTGGGGACCAGAGATAATTAAGAGAAACATTTAGAGAGAGTGGGTATAATGAAGCCCTGAATCCATGCTAGCTTCAAGCCCATTATAATATGACTGTTTTTTATAATAGAATATGGAAGTAATTATTCATCTGATTCATTCATCCAGGCACTGTGGAGTTAGACTAAAGCACTCTTCAGTGTAATTGAATTTGTACAGCATCTGTGAGCAAGGAGTTCCTGTGCAATATGGCCTGTAGGTTGTCCTTAGGCTGGTCAGCAAAAAGTTCTTTTTTTTTTTTTTCCTTATCCTTCCAGGGACCACTTTGTTTTTCTGTGGTGAGTAATGTATAATAAGATTGATGCTTAAGGCAGGAACTTCCCCTGGTAAGAAAGGGAGATCTACGGAGTCCTTATTTACCCTTTCTATGGTGGGGTATTTTGCAGAAAATGCTTTTCAGTACAGGGGGTTGTTTATCAGATAGCCTTTTTCAGTGCTCTTAATGCCCTCCTTGTACTGTTTCTTCTCTTCGGCTCCAAATGCAGGGACCAGGAGAGAAGCAGCAGTGCTGCCCATGGCTCATTTAGATGTTTGCCAGTCTTTCATAATATTGTCATGTCTTCCCTGTCCAGATTTCCAAGAAATCTGTTTCCGGTAAGCCCTATTAGAAGAGGAAAGAAGAAAAACTATTTTGGTTTGGCACTAAGAGCAGAACTTATAACCATAAATTAATTTCTCCTTATTTCATGCATGTATTTGTTCACTGTAGCCTTTTGAAAATGTTCATTCAACTCTGGCTGCAACTATACCTCTAATGTTTTCCTACCTGTTTTAAAAGGCAGCGGTCCTTATCTGCCTTTTTTTGTTTCTGTTTTTTGGCTTTTTTTTTTTTTTTTGGTGCCAGTTCTATCTGAAAGTAGATTCCATAGAATTTTCTTTAAATGAAAAACTGAAACTAAAAATATTTGCACAATTTTGTTATTATTAATGGGAACTATAGAGAAATAATGGGAAATAATGGGAACAAAAAGAAAAGGAACTTGCAGTTTTTTGTTTAAAGAGTTGGAAAATGTGCATTGAGAGTTTTGATATGAAATGTGATGGCTGCTCCAAAAATAATACTTCCTATTTTATTATGCTGGCTCACAACATCAGTGGCAGATGTTGGTGGAATGGCAATAGAGGCTGAACCTTCCCAGCAACATTCTGCTACGTTTTGTTGCTGTGCGACAGATGGCAGCAGAGGGGCAGTCTGACAAAATTGTGTCTGACATGGAAGCACGCATGAAGCAAAGGTGTGTCGTGAAATTCCTCCACGCAGCAAAAATGGCACCCCTTGATGCTCAGTGACACTTGCTGAATGTTTATGGAGAGCAAACAGTGGATGTGAGCACAGTGACGCCGTGGGTGATGCTTTTCAGCAGTGACAGCAGCAACATGAAAGACGAGCCATTTTCCAGATAGCTAAGCAGGCTCGTAAAATGCATGGCTAATGGTGGTGACTATGCTGAAAAGTCGTGTTTTGTTGCTGACAATTTGCTCTGTCACCCAGTGTTTCCACAGAAATAAATTGGAGGCATCACTTTCGGAATGACCTTTGTAAGTGATGTTTCCAGAACATTTAATTGAAAATTTAAATGAGAGCTTACATGTGAGATATTTTTTTAAGCTAACAGTGGTTACCTTTAGCATTCCTTCAGAGTATTTTGTGTAGTCCTCTCCCCTTTGCTGCATGTGTTAGCACAGCATGTATCAAAGCAAGAACTTAGACTCATTACAGTATCATTTAAGCTATATTGCAAACAGAAGATGATCATCAGGTAGATGATAACATTTCCTGTGTGATTAATACATAGCAAGAGGTGTAGCACAGAGGCACAGCTAATTAATTACACTAGCTGAAGATACTTTTACTAGTATCATATATCTATATGATGCCATGGATATAATTAAATGGCTTGAATCCCACATACTCAGCAGCTCAGAAAAGTTGTAAGGTTCCACAAAAACCCAGTTCTGCATGCATCTGCAGATTCTGCTTATCTGTGGTCCTGGTCAGGCACATGTCCAAGACGTGTTGAACGACTTGTTTTAAGTCAGTAAGCTGCAATTTGAGGAGTTTGGCATAGATTAAATTGCATAGAAACATATTAATGTACTCTGAGCTTGCAGTCTGGCTTGCAAATTTGTCTAATACATATCCAAGAGGAGTTAGCATACAAGCTGCTGTTGATGGGCAGCTGTGAACTCCGTTAGTTGCCAGAGAAGTACTCATACCAGCTTGCTGTGCCAAGGAGCAGTCCTTTGGATGTGGGATGTTTGCCAGATGGTCACACCTGTGGCAGTCAGTCTTCTGTGGAAAAGAACATAAACTTTAGTCAGGGCAAGCTAAGTAGGAGAAAAAAAGTCTTTAGTGCAATGAATGTTCAGGCTCTGCACCAGGAGACGGTACTCCACGTGTGGAGACTAGGGCCATGTACAAACATGTTTTCTACGTAACTGAACAATTGGTTTCATGCTTTGCCTGTCTGATGCTACCCCTGTGTAGAAGAGATGTGAATATATATAAATGTATGCATACCATTTATACATATGCAAAATGAATATATGTCATTTTGTATATTGTAAAATGAATACATTTTATGTGTTCACAGTATGAATAAAGAAAACAAGTCAAACAAATGAAGCCATATTCTACTAATAGCTAGAAACTGTTCTAACCTTTGTTTCTGAGCCACTAAGCCTAACGACAAAGCCATCTCCTATGCTCTGTCAGTAACAACAAAATGTAATCCCCAGATGTTAGTTGTATGAATTATATTCTCATCACCATAAGGATGAGCTGCTTATGTGAGGCAGTCTATGATGAGATGGAAGGCCTTCGATTAGGGAATATGTTGCAGGCAAATGGCAGAATTTCTGCAGAACACAGAAAAGCATACCAACTGTGCCACTACCTGTCTTACAGTTTACAGGTATAACTTCAGACAGGATTTTAATACGTACTTATGGATAGTAATATTGAGATTTGTTCAACTCCTTTCTGTTGTATTAAATGCAGGGAGTACTTTTTAACATGTTTTCAGTATGGCTTGGATGATTCTTCATCATACAAGTCTCACTACACGGAGGAAGCATTTCAGAGCTTGGAAACGAGGATAATACTGAAAATACCTATGAATGTTAGAAGATATTTGTTCTAAAATTGAGTGTCACAAAATTGTAACCAATCTTTCTTTTCATGGGTCAGCCCCTCTCTGTTAAATTCTTTTTTGGCTGCTGTTCCATGGAATGTAAGTTTAATGTCTGAGAGGATTGTATCCTGCCTTTACAAAAGGGTGGGAACAGTATTTTGTTAGGTCCTTTTTGTCTGTGACCGCTATGATCCTGCTTAAAAGCAGATGGCTGAGTTTCCATTTGCAGCTTCTAGTTTGTGGAGGGAATCCAGTATAATTAAATCTTAGAAAATCCTCTTATTCACAGTATAAGTAAATATCTGACAGAGGTGATTCCCCTGAGCCTACATCATAGCACAAGGAAAACAGAGCAGAAGCAGCTACTAACATTCTCTTAAATATTTGAACATTTTGGACAGACTTCTGCCCTGATTACATTTGCTGCAAGCCTCATTGAAATTAACAGAGTTGTGCCAATGATTTTTGAGACAGAATTTGGATTACTGATTCTTCTCACTCTTAACATTAAACTGGATAGTGATTGAGGTAGCATATAAATTGCACTGTGTAAACAGAAAGATAGTAGTTGTCTGAATCGTTGTACAAAATGTAATGTTAGATTTCCCATTTTGTACTAGAAGCAAAAGCACATAAATTCCACTTAACAGGATTTGAGGTTGAAAGTGTACTCTCAAAAGAAGAGCTGTATGCCTCATTAAGCAGATTTACCAAAACTGAAGGATCCTCTTATGAATATTAGTAATGATAGCAGTATTAGTGATAATTTGCAATTATACAATACTAATTCCAAGCATGTTGCAACTTCTTATCCCCAGTTAGGGTTTGGAATAAAGAAGCACACGGACAGAAACTCTTGTCCAACAGTATGTTATGAACCAGAGAGAGTTTCAGAAGTGTTTCTAATCCTTTGACCTACTGGTGGATGTTGGCCCCTTGTATGAAGGAACTTTGAGAACGCAGAGCCAGAGAGCACTGTGCTATTTCTGTAATTCTTACCTTTCCCTGCATTTTTATTTAGTCCTTCTTTTTTAGTCATTTCAACTCAAACTTCAAGTGCTGTGTAAGACGAGGTCATGATCTTCTCCGGAGAAAAGAAATATGGCCTTATTGCTTTTAAATGTATTCACTAAACTGAGTTCCAAATACATCTTTATCATTAAATAAGACATATAATAAACTTCAGCAGAATGTTTAGGAAACTACTCATTCATCACTTCTGCAGCTTGATGTTGCTAGCATAATTTTTAAGAAATCTCCAGGTAGCCCTGGCTGTAGCCATTTAGAGGAGAGGAACAAAGCCAACCTTGTAGCTACATGAACAACAAAAAACATACACTATTATAGGGATTTCTCATCGAGGAGGAAAAAAATCCTGAACAAGAAATACTTCAGTGGAAACAGTACCTGCAAATAAGTTTTCTAGCCCTGCTTGTAAGAGGAAATGTTGATCCAAAGAATTGAGCAGGACAAGGAGCTGCAAACCAGAGTCTGTGCAGGCTAAGCCAGGGTACAGTGTTGAAAGTGCTGTATGTGTCGTGTGTCAGAGTGCAAATATCCATGAAACAAAGCATTCAGTGAAGACAGCCAATGCTCTTGATTTGTTTTTCACAGTGACTGGTTTTCTTCCTGTGTGTGTTGCACTGATACAACTGTTGACAAGAAATTGAATCCATTCTGAGGCATATTTGAATAAGTGTTGCACTGTGGTGGTTGTCAAAGTATTTCTGTTGTAATGAAGACTTCTTATTGCTTGATCTGTAGCTGTAGACAAGTGATCTCGTGTCAAAGTGCCTCTGTTCTCTTCCAGCCCATTGCCTTCTTTTTCTAAGCTATTGCTTATGATACACTGTGGAGAACTGGGGTATTTCAGATGGTACTACAATACTGTAATCTGCCTGTTACATCAAGAGACTCAGTTGCTACTTTATCTCTGATGCTGTTACTTGCATCGTTCCCTCTGAAATAGATCATTCCTCACCACCCAAGGTCTTTATCCAACTCACCAGGATGTATGTATGCCTTCATGCCTTGATCTACACCTGCCTATTTGTGACTGTCCCAGACCTTTCTTCTCATGCTAACAGCCTTGTTGTGAGACTGAATCTTTCATTATTGCTACTGATTTCATTATTGCTATTGATTCAGCGGCATTTTTAAAGAGAAAAAGCAGAACTTTTTAATTTCATCTTGGTGTTTTATTACTTGTGAATATATGACAAATTCATTATGAAGCAGACAGGCAGTACTTAGCATTGCTAAACAGAAAACAAATTGCTAATTTTGCCCTTTTTTATGCCCCGGTGAATAAAAACTTCTTTCCCTCAAACTGTTTCTGACATGGATTAACACCACAGCGAGCATTAAGCTTAGAAATCACCAGGAACTTGTTGGGGTTACAGGCAAAAAAAAAAAAAAAGAAAGGACTCACAGGACTAGAGTTGCACTTTTCAGCTCCTTTCTACCATCTTGCAAATAGAAAGGGCTAAGAAAAAAAAAGAAAGACTTTGTGGTAGGGATTTACAGCTCTTCTGTTTCACCACTTCTCGGCACATTGATGTCGGTCTGGTACTCAGAGGACTCTCCTGAAGGCATCCAAGGTATTGGGGTTCTGTTGAAGGAGGGTCTGTTTCTGAAATTTTGATTATATAACACAATAGATTCTGGAAGCAAAGGGCAAATATCGAACTGAGGCACTTTGAAGGTCATCCGTTTGGCTGCTTTCTCATAACCCCCATATGGCATGGCAGTCCTGGCAAAGGAGAAACAATGGACTTAGTGCAGAGAACATAAGTAAACAATGGGATTTAGAAAATAAAGAATTAAATGCATTGAAATGGTATATTTTACTGCTGTTGCAATTAACTACCAAATCCTGCCCAAGAGCATACATAACTATCGTCTGTGTGCTTAGAAAAACAACAAAAAAGGAAACAAATCCTCTCTGTTTCTGTGCACTTCTTTAGTTTTTGCTGCATAAGCCTCTGTAAAACCATACAGTTTTCGCACCTGAAGATATCCTTTACGTTTTGGAGGCAGAGGCTGCATTACTGCAGAAAGGATGGGGTTTGTTATTTCCTAGGTACTGATGTTCTAAAGCTACAAAAGCAAGTGCAAACCATAGAGTGGTTAACATAAGATTGTTGCTGCACTAGAGATAGCAACAATCTACTAAACTTTCAATTCACTACAAACTTTCAGTTCTTACCAGAAGCAGCAGGAAGATCCTGATTCTTATCTGAAGTACTGGCAAGTATATGGCTTCTGATATGGAGTATTTTTCCTGAACTTTTGAACTTTAAAGAGCTACATTAATAAGCAGTGGCATGCCAAATGTGAGGAGAAAGAAAGGGAAATAGGATTAAAGTCCTCTTATCCTGCTACCTAGGTCTATAAGCAGAATTAAAATCTCTAGTTCTTAATGTATTTTCTCTTTAAAGGCCTCCAATCTTTTCACCCACAGGAGACTGCAATTAGTAAAATGACACGCAACTAATACTAATTTACGTTGCACAACACAGGAGAACCATGACCCAAACTATTGTGGTTGTTATTTTCATTCAAAGTAAATGGAATTCTATATCCCAGAAGACTTACCTGTTAAAAGACTTGTAATGGGGGAAATCAGCTTTGGGACTATATGATAATAAGTCAATGGTCATTTGACTTTTGTCCTCAGGGCTGATACCCATTGCTCGTTCCCAGGGGGTGATGTAAGTTTTAAACAGAGGTTTTTTGCCTCCTGATTTTCCATCTGTAAAACAGATGAAAGTAAAACCATCTAATTAGATGACAAGTGCCCCAAATACCACACCTTTCTTGCTATTGAAAATCTATCTTGCCATTGAAGCTGAAGCACCCAGAATGCATGGTTAGATTTCTCTAAATGAGCTACTTCTGTCCTTATCCACAAAATCAGATGTATCACAGTCTAAGAGCCACTCACTCAGGAACTTATTTTAAAGCATATATTTGAGAGTTATATTTTCACTGTTCCCTCTGGATGCTCAAAACCCTCATCTCTTCACTATTTCAGGGAAAATTCTTGGGAAAGGCAAAATGCTATCTAGTTTCACAGATTTCTTTCTCAGAGGGATATCCAGAAGTATAAAAGCCAGATTTGATATAAAATGGACATTCTTCCAGAATGTAAATGGAAAACCTTGGATTTTACAAGTCACTCAAAGTAGTTGGTCGCTTATGGTACCTATCCACAGTTCCCAAGCAAATTTGCTTTTTGTTGTTAAAATGCCATTGGAACTGTTAAAATAATTACTTCATCTGCTGATTTTCATGCAAGGGATTTGATTCCGGAGCCTTCTGGTGAAACTCAGTGGAAGACAAAAATAAATCAGGACTAAAATCAGTGGAAGATACTCTGCCTCATAAAGATATTGCTTTAAGTGATGATTAGTAGATAACATTTAGAGATATTGCTGTTTCTTTCTTAATATTACCCAGAATATGCTGTTCATTCAGGTGAAGACCTTATTTTGAAATTAGGATTGATATTCTCGAGTCTGACGTGTCAGGTCAAACTACTGAGCTAAAAAGCTACTCCTGCTGTCTCCGACAGTGTTCAACGTGAAACCCTTCAAAGGAAAGGTTTTAGCTTGTGCTGTACAGGCATATTGCTTACTAACCTTAAAAACTCAGGATTTTCCCATCATTTCTTTGGTTCAGTCAAGGCAGGTATTTCTGCTTTTTGTTTATGAATGAGCAACATGGAAACACTCAGTCAAAAACATCTTAAACTTTGCAGGGGAACTTAGTTTGTAAGAATACAGGTTTTAGTCAGTTTCATTTACTTGTCTCCAAGAGTAAGACTGGCACAAGCTCTGATAGCTTTATCTATTTCTTGCTCTTGCAGAGAGATACTTGCCTTTCTCGGTACCGTGACCTCCTTCTCCAGCACTTCCAGCAGATTTTTCTGCATGCTCCCCTTCGCTGTCTCCAGGACCTCCTTTGCTTCCAGGCCTAGGAGGAACAGTGGAATAGTGCTGCTTACTGGAGCCATGATGCCCTGCTGTCACTCCTCCTACCATCCGCCCGTGGCCATAACCATGAGCATCTTCTCCATAATGCCCTCCTGGTGGGATGAACCTCTGAAAGTGATCCTAAGGCAAGAGAAAAGAGTAGAATTCCATGTTACAGGACACTGGTTACTCACACTTGCAGGATTCAGTCCCAGAATGCAAACCCCTGACTCCCGGGGTTCTAACCAGCTTTGTCCTGATTACAAAACCAATGGCAGAACTTTGTGTGACTTATTCTCTTTATTCAGTTTAGAAGCAGTTTTAGCAACACGGACAACTGAAGGACACTTTTAATTGGGCGGTTCTGTGTACTGTTCCCAGCAGTGATCTATATGAAATACAGAAGGAAATAACAGCTTTTGCCAGAGAAGGTAAAAGTTCAAACAGAGACACTGTTCAAGTTGTGGAAAAGCAAAATGGACAAGAGATGGAAATTGTTTCATGTGGGAGCTAAGCATTAGAAAGCACAACAGCAGCAGGGTACCTATGGCAATATGAAAGCCTGACAGATAACTTGTCAGTATGGCTGTTTTCCATATATATGAAAGTCAGCATGGGGAGGTATTTATACTTTGAGATTTACACTAAAGAGCTAGAAGCCTGGTTTATGTCTTTTTTTTTTGGAATAGAGGATAGGCTACAAGTATGCAAATATACCAGAAATAAAGCTGAAGGTTACTGAATCTGTCATTCCTCATGCTGCAGTTCTGCTTGTGTAAATTCCTCATGGCCAGTCCTTGGGAGGCAGAAGTGCTGATCTGAGAGCTCCCAAGGGGTTAAGTTTTTCTCAGGGCTCTTACACCTAGTACAGTTTAGCAAAAAGCAGCTTTCCAGGCTGTAAACAGGCTTCCAAGGCCAGCTGTTTGGTCAACTAAAAATAGAAGAGAAGTAAAAACCTCACAAGGCTCTAGGCAGAAGAATTATCTAACCCTCTGCTCCGTGTGTCTCCAACAACAGTGTCCAGGGTTTCACAGCAGGTCACCAGGCTGCAACCCAGGCAGGGAGCCAGCTGCAGGCTGAAGTGGCAGAGCTGGTGCCCCCAGGGCCTTTAGGGACTGTCCGTCCTTCTCCTAGCTGTAGGGAATTCCCTTTTTAGGAGTAGAGTAGATAACGTTCCCTGAATGTCAGGAAGCACTAAGAAGGGAGAGGATTGTGAGTGTGAAGCTTAAGCTGTGCACAGGATCTAGCAGGGCAATCTGTTCAATTATGTGTGGGAGCTATGTAACTGTAAAAAGGCAAGCTGAAACAAGGATTTTTTTTTTGAGGGGTAGGGGTCAGAATGAGGTTACTCTCAAAAGCTTAATAGACATGGAAGATTAATGCTTCTACTGATATGCTCAGTAATTTCAAAGCAGGATTTTCCTTCAAGCTTCACCCACGCTGCATGCCCTTCCTCAGAATTAAATGCTTGTTTTTCTTCTCCTGTGCTAACTTACATTCACTTTTCTGGGGAAAAGAAAAAGAGAGAGAGAAAAGAAAAAGAGAGAAAAGAGGGGGAAAAAAAGGATCAAAAAGCATTAGGAGTATAAGGATAACCTGAACCACAGTAAAATGAGCTGATTTGAGTTTGTGCACTACAGCAGTATTTGGTGTGACCAGGCAGGGGCATCATTGCCATCTTGTGTTATTTTAAATTGCAGTATTACCACTAAACTGAAGTGAAATTTTCCGAAACACAAATTCTGCCTCAGGAAAGCCACAGTTAAATCCTGCTTATCTGCAAATTAAATTAGTTTGATTGGTCTCAGCCTACTTTGTGATTCGTCACTGACCCATTAGCAAAACATCCTGTGTTCAGGAGATATAACCATTCAGATAGGAAACAATTTTCCATGTAATACCCCAACTCTACTTATTTACTAGAATAAATTGTTTTCTTTACTTTTGGCTACCACAATGGACTATCTTAATTCAAATTTACAGGAAAATCTATTATATAATAGAAGGCAAAGGCGATCTATCCTTTTGAAATCCTGAGTTTTGGAGCAGAGCTTTGACATAGTCAAAGTTTAGTAAGTACAACTTGGTCTCTGGTCAGGGTCTTCAGAGAGAATTATGGCTTTCATTTGGGTGAAATGCATGGCTTGTGCCTTTGGTGGCAACTTGCATATTCAAGATGCATATTCACATCATAAAAGTCACCTTGCAGGGTTCACTTATCCTGTTGGTGGAAGTCCCAGGAGAAAAGCCCGAGAGTGTCAACTGAGAAAGCTGATAACCCTTTTCTCTTGGCCCTGGGGACAGATCACAGTCCTTCTGTGTTGTGGTATGGTTAACTCTGTTTGGGTGTTGCTGGAGGTAGGAAACAGTCCCAGTCCTTATGCATCCCTAGATTTGCCCTATGAAAAGAACAGTTGTGGAAACTTCATGTGATGCACAGTCTCCTGGCTCACCTAAACAATTTGTGCTCGTGTCTTTGAAGACCTTAGCACTAGTGGGAGTCTGGTTCTGCAGGCTGAGTGCCTGGATCAAATTAATTCTGAATTCTCTAGGACTGCTGCATGTGTCTCATGAAACATAGATGATGAAAGATGATCCAGCTAATGGAGCTGAGATCTCTAAGTATCTCAATGCCCTGACGTCACTGCAGGCAGTCCCTGGGAGGAGACACCGTGTGCTTCCCATCAATTCCTTGCTGTGCCCTAAAGAGAATGATTGAGGCCAACATATGTGTTTCTATTTCCGCCTCAGTGATAAAGAGCTTCCCAAAGACTTGATGCCTATGTGGTTACTAACAGTTCTGAAGTTACTGTGACTATGTCCTCTCAGTAGCAGCCACTCCAATGTTCCTTTATGGTAGGATGGCTGATTTAAAATTTAGACGCTTGAATTTGAGAGTAGGGATCACTGGATAAGACTGCCTGATGTTTTTATGAAAACGTAAGGAAAAGGGGTTTCCGTCAGTCCTTAATTTGGTTTTGCACTGCCTTAAGCCTGTGATTCACTTTTTATAAAAGGATGAATATAAACTCAGCTGTTAAAGTATCTTAAGCTATTTTGATTTTTTAATCATGTTCCCCCAAGAGGCAGTTAGGTTGGTTCAGCTCCTGCTTTCTATTTCCAGCTCTATTTCTGACTTGCTTTTTAACTTTACAGAAAGAATTTTTCACTTCACTCTCTGACTTTACCCATCGAAATTATGTTAGTTTTTATCTCATGCTACAGGTGTTTTAAAATATCTTACTTGCGTGTTTTTGTCATCCTTTCTACATTTTCTCTGTGGATGAAAGAAATTGAGTTTCTGAATTTCTGTCTAAACTTTTCTCACTGCGCTCCAACAAACTGCTGTGGAGAAACAATGTCTCTTCCTCTCCACCTTTCTACTTTTTCCATGCCAGTTACCTCTTGAACAAGAAACCATCAGATTTCATATTCACTTTTATACAGTTTAGGACTAAATTGGGACCTCTAAGTCTTGCTTTAGGTCTTCTGCCCCAGTCCAATTCCAGCACAGCAAAGCTCATTTTATTGGAAAAGTTATATCTCAACTGGCTCGCTCCACTCATGTCACACCCTTGGAGTTTTTTATATCTCAGCTTATTTAGTAAGATTTGTTCAAGGAGTTTAATATTCCCAGCAGAACAGACCTCTAAAAAGAGTGTTTTTCCTAATATTTTCACTTAAAACTACCGCCAGTGATCTTTGGCATTCCACTAAGTACATATATTAAAAAGCAAACAGAGCCAACAGCTTATGCTTGTGACACAAGTCAAGTAGCTGCATGGTTGCTCTCCTATTCTTCCACCCTTATACTTCCCTTGAAATGTTATATAATGTTTGGCCATTTCACATGTGAGATCTGTGAGGCTGTTAGTGTATTTTTGTCTGCTGCAATGCACCGTTTTAGGCATTGTAACATAATCACTTCCATTTTCTACCTGTCACTTCTTCTTACTCCACTGGGTTCTTGTTAAGCTGCAAAAGAAATACGGGGTGTCTCCTGTCACTATTCAGAAGAACAGTAATCCAGTTCTTTAACCCTTTTTCAATGCCTGTGTTTTGTTTCACGTTGTTCACAATCTGAAGAGCCCTCCTGACTTGAAGTCCAGTAGAAACTACCTGTCCACACATGTTCAGCTTGTCTTCACACAGACATTGTCAAGATGTGGGAACTACCTTTACTGTAACTCATGGGCTGTGCTGAGAGTATATTAAGGTGGGTTTTTATGTTTGTGGGTATTATTACTATTTTTTTTTCAGATGCATGACAGCTGGTAATTGTCTACGCAGGTATTGGTTATTCCATCCTGCTAATGGTTCAAATTTAAGATGTGGTAGGCAAAACTGAAACAGAAAAAAAATAGACACAAATCACATCCCTCTACAAGACATATTTTCCACATGTAGCTCAAATCAGACCACAAATTTTGACTTGCAGAAAGACTGTTTTTAAGGGGTCTCACTGGAAGAAAGACATCATGATAGCAACATCCAAAAAGCATAACTATGGTTTTGTTTTCAGACAGTTCCCATCTAATGATACCAGGAAGGTCTTTCACAAAGCTTCTGAAAGCAGAGGTGGGACTTTGTAAAGAGTAAGGGCAAAAATAAGCGGGGCTGCAGGGCTAAAAAGTGTAGTTTCAATTGATGTTGATGTATTTGAGGACAAAAATATAAATATTATGATGTGGAGAAAAGGTCTGTGAACTGCTGTTCTAATTCTGAGCGGTAAAGTGCAATTTAGGAGACCCAGAGGTAGAACTCAGACTCTCTCTGCCTCAGTTTCACTTTTAAAATAACAGATGAAGTATTTCCTTCCTGTAGTGATTTGTCAGATGCTATGGCAATCAAGCACATAGCTAACTAGAATTTTGCAATATTCTTTAGTAAATAACAAACTGCACCTTGCGACTCCACAGTGAGGTTGATAATATTCTCTGAGACATGGAATGAATCATAGTTCCCACAGCACTGTGGCACAGAAGGAGGTAGGGAGAAGAAATCCTTCTGATTTAGTAGCCAGAGCCAGGCAGAGCTCCTGCATGGTACCAACAGGGAGAACATGACACGAACTCTCCTTGTTTGTCAGGATGTCAGTGTGCTAAAAAATGTCAAACTCAGTTCTTGCTAAAAACATGTCTGTATGCTGTATATTTTCAAGAGAAGAGGCACAATATTGAGGACTGATACACAGTAGGTGGACATGTAGCAGTGATAAGAGGGAGTGTGACATGTTGTCTTTTACATGGGCTATCTGACATTCATGCACATGCATTACGTGTGTTTTCTCCGCTAGAAATAAGGATAGTGATCTGATTGCCCTGTGTGGTTGTTTGAGTGGATGAGGAAAAGGAGGTGGAGGGTGGAAGCAGGAGAGTGGATCAATGACATGACTGCTGAGATCTTTCACCTTGTGTGGAAGGTTTATGGCCATAGCACAGGCTGTTCTGGAAACCCTTATATGGTTTGGATTTATTTTTAATAACCTTTCACTTTGTCTTGTTTTTATATTACATTACCTTGCTGTTAATCTTTTTTTCTGGAGGGAGAGAAATCATCTGTACTCCATTCCAACCCTTTCTTGCTTTGCTTTGCTGAGTGTTTCCTGAGAACTTTCTAAGACCATTAAGAAATCCATGATATAAAAACAAAAAAACACAGCACCAGCTTTAAATCCCTTCACAACTTGAAGGCAAAATAACTACTCAGGGATGAGTAGCAAAGGACATGAAAATTAACTGGGTGGAGGAAATGACTGGAAGTAGTAGTAGGAATTCTCTACTCTGCTGTTATCTTCCTCTCACTGTTCCTTTTCATTTAACCCTTCTTTTAATCCTCCTTTGAGCAAAGCCAGGAGCAAGAATTGAAGGGACCAGATTGCTAATCAAATAGTGCAATCAAAAGGTTTTTTTGATGAAGTGGTTTGATGCAGAGGTCAGGCATTTTCCTGATGGCTTGGAAGATAGCAGTGAGGCCACAGATCTGCTGCTTTTATCTAGCTGCCTGATAGCAACCAACCCTCCAAGGGGATGGCTCTGTTGTTGAGATCACTCAAGTTTTCTTCTTGCTGCTCTGGCTGCCAGCTGAGGTGCTAATTTGTGCTGGCTGTGATGATTAGAACAGTCATCTACAAAGGCAATGGATGCGGTCTGGCAGAGTCCTTGCACAAAGTGCACAGGGCAGCCAGCAAATGGTAGCAATTATGTTTGTGGTCCTATTAAAATGGCCTCAGTCAAGGGCAGTATGGCAGACTGAAGTCTTCCTGCACTGACCAACAGAGATTTGTTACTTGTTCTGTCAGCATAGAGAAAAGGTAGCCCTGAATGGAAATCATAGAAGATTTTAATGTGGAGTACCAGCTGCTCTTTGGAGACCCTACATTGTTCCCATATAACAAAGCCATGAAGAAAATCCTAGCCTTGTTAAGACCTTGTCTAATTCCCAAATACATTTTTCCACAGCAAATTTACTCAAAGAGCAGGAGAGTATGGATGTCCTTGCAGAATAAAGGTACAGGTTCACTACGAAAGGGTATGGAATGAATGTCAGATGTGGATGAATAAACTTACTGAAAAAATAAAAACAGCTAACAGAGAATTAGTGATTGTCATCAGCCTTTGTAGCATTAGTCTTGGAGAGACCCAGTACTTCTGTTAACTGCAGTACCTCTGTTTTTGCAAATCCAACTCTAAGCTAGTTTATCACAATTCATGTTGTATACTCACGCTGTATTTCTCTGATTGGAGACCCCTAAGTGACACCTTCAAATTTTTGCACGTTTGGACTTCAGTCTTTTCATTCCCTCACCTTATTTTCTCACTCCTCCTGCCATCCTCAATTGCAGCAACCCTCATATTCTGACATAGGAACTTGGCCCTCAGTACATTCTAGGAGCTCTGGGATTGCTGAGTATTTATAACATCAACTTGCATTTCTCTAGGATTTCCATCTGCAAAGTCTAGAGTTCAACACACTCTTCATTCTCACATCTTTTCTAAGAGAGCTGATTGAGCTGCCTTAAGGCACCAAGAGATGAAGAAACTGCCACAGTTCAGCAACATGATACGTTTTTGCTGTATCTCTGATCTGTCATCCCTGATATATAATCCAACCCACTGCTACAATTTTAATGTTTCTTTTCAGACATCTTTCCACATCCTGCTTCCCAAATTGTCAATTTTGGGAGTCGAATACAAAGATTTACTTTTGAAAATATCAGAGAGCTAAAGAATAGAAGAATAGCTTTTTTTTTTTTTTTTTTGGCAGAACATTTTCTTCAGCTTGACTTTCATCTTTTGCTCAAGTTTTCCAAGACTGGAAAACAGATGCCACAAAGGGACAAAATTGTACCACCAAATAAAGCTTAAAGAGCATCAGAAGATGAGATGCTGCATCCAAATGTTGTTTTACTGAATTCCTAACATTATATAAAAGGAGAGTTTCCTTTAGTAAGAGTTCCAATATCTTCAGAAGACTTTACTTCAGGCAAGTAACTGAAGAAAGATTAAATGAAAGAACTAATTCATGGGAAAGAGGAAAAAAGGCATTGTGTCTAATAGGAAGATGCACTAGAAAAAAGCCAGCCATAGCTTCCAGCAAATAAAGTGAATAAATTGCAGTGTCATCTTGGAAATTTCTATCTGAATTTTCATTTATGGAATTTTGTGCAGAAACAAGAAGGGGACTGTGCCCAGTTGGAGGAATAAAATTGTATCCAAGGCTAAACATAGAACCTCACCCACTGCTGCTGAAGTCAGACTTGACTGGATTGCTTCTGTCTTGCAAAGAGAAAAGGGGATGGGTACAGCGCCCTGTGCAGTTCTGAATGCCTGATAAACATGCAGTCCTCCCTCATCACTCAGTACTATGTTTTCCCATGCTGTTGTTTGCATGATACCAAACTATTCACAGAAGGAAACTAAAGCTGCTGCCAAAAGAAACAAACAGGAGGGGAATCAACTCTTTGAAAGGGTTGATAACTGCAGAACAAGGGGAAATGGTTTTAAGTTGAGGGAGGGAAGATTTAGGTTGGATAATCAGGGGTCAGGGGGAAATTCTTTACAGAGAGAGTGGTGAGGTTCTGGAACAGGTTGCCCAGAGAGGCTGTGGATGCCCCCTCCCTGGAGGTGTTCAAGGCAAGACTGGATGGGGCCCTGGGCAGCTTAGTCAAGTATTAAATGGGGAGGTTGGTGGCCCTGCCTGTGGCGGGGGGGTTGGAGATTCATGATCCTTAAGGTTCCTTCCAACCCTGGTCATTCTATGATTCTGTGAGTCTGTGAAACAAAAAACATATGTGTTCCTCTAATTTGTTTGGGTTTTTTTCTGCACTTCTTTGCCCATACGCATAGAGACAGAAAGAACAGAGCTTGTGAACGTTCCATTCCTGTTCCCCCTTGATGCACAGAGCAGCTTTGCAATTTTAATTTCCAACCTACCACAGAATTGTCGGTGAAGGCATCAGGGTTATTCTCATAAATGAACTTCTCCACCCTCAGTTGACGTAATTTGAACATCTTGGATCCTTTGTTAGTGAGGAGAGAAAGTTCTTCCAGCATCACATCTCTGGGGATGCTGATCTTCTTCCCCAGGTTCAGCTTGGTCACCTCTTGCGGCATGACTACAAAACATACAAATGGAACATGTTAGGAAGTGCTCTGCTCCAGCTCTCTTGTACATTGCTTCAAAGCAGCCAAGTTCTCATGTAAGTTAACTTTTTTAGGACACTTTCATTTAAACATTACCTTGAAACCGCGGCAAGATTTAATGATGTGATTGTATCTTTTTGTTCATTTGTTTTAAGGGGAATTTTTAAAAGGCAAAGTGATCGAACTTCTCTTCAAGACTTAACATGCTGATTACTAGGTAACTTGCTTTCCGTGTAATTTCGTACCACCAATTCTCTGTCAAAGCTATGGATTCAAACATTTTCAGTATAAAAGTCTTCCATAGATGCAGCTAGAGCCCTCCATCTGGAACCAAGCAACTTGACTTATGTTTTTTTTTCCTATCCTTATTAAGCAAGGATTGAACCACTTATCTGCCTCAGTTTCTCATTCACAACAGAGAATAAATCTTCATCATTAAACTGGTATAACATTGGCATAAATCAATTCTCATTTTAATAGATGTTCTCTAGAGAAATTTCCTGTTTTTTAGCAAGCCAGTTCTGTATGACACTGGGAGAAAATGCCTTTAACTGGAAATTGGATTTTTACTTGCTTGTTTACTTCATTGCAGGATTGGGGAAAAATAGAAAAATAAATACAATACCCTAACACAGAAGTTTCTACAGTCTGTTTGGGGACCTGAAGGAAGTGGCAGCACTGAATCATTACTTTTCCAAACCTCCAAAAGCATTCCCCATACTGTTAAAAGTAAAGAGATGATGTCAGTTAAATGCCACCCTATTCAATATTCATGTTTTCTGTAAAAAGAAAAGTGTCCTGGGTTATGCTCTTTCTGCTGTTACCCCCCCTGAGAGAAATTGTCTTTTTCCATAAATGAGTGCTGGAATCAAAGGAATTCTCTTGCAAAGAGGAAAAAGAAATTAGAGGCAAAGATTCTAAGAAAGAGATTAAAATGGAATATAAACAGACATTGCAGCATCAATGCCCAGAAAAGATAATATTCTCTTTCTATTCACATAGGTACTGTGTGAATGAAGTGTTTAATAGGAAGTTACAAAATGTGTTGTGGTTAAAGGCTCAGCTTTAATAATATCTGGGGCCCTGCCTCCTGGTATGTTCAATGCATATCTTACCCTAGGATTTCAGTCATGTAGAGTGTGAAATTTTGACAGCTGAAATTCAGATTGAGATCCAAACAATTCTCATGTGTGCAGTTTTGCATATCTTACCTTCGTGTGTCAGCTTCCCAATGAGTTTTGTGGGCTTTTTCCTTTTAAGAGGAGCAGGAGTCCCTGCTAGGGGCATTCCCACAAAGAGTTCTCTGCTTTGCTCTAAATACACAAGGAAATGGAGAATGAAACACTGGAAAGGTATCTTTTGCCTATCTTTTAGTTGCCATCTACAGTTAAGAGACACATGGCCTTCATTTCACACACAGGTTCTATTCTGTCCCATCCGCATGAAGGAGCAGAATATTATGGTATTCTTTGAAGACATTGCATTAGGACACAAAATACAGCAACAGGTCACAGCAGAAGCATTGCAACAGCACCACATAGCAATTTCCATCCAAAATAGACATTATAGTTGCAATGTGGCAGTCTCCCAGCACACAGATGTGCCACAGTGGTACTCTGTTACCTTGTGCTGCAGTAACAAAGCATCAGTTTGAAAAATTGCTCTGTCATAACATGCTATAATACCATGCAGTTATCATTTGGAGGTTACATATGATTTTGGATAAAGATATTCAGTCTGTCCATGGGATATCTGGGAGCATTTTGAATAATGTGCCAGTTTGATTTGGATGTTCTGACAGTTTTATGATGATTAGAATATTCAGAAACTCACTATACCACAATTCTTGCAAAACAAACAAACAAAAAACCCTGCGTTGTTCTGATTTGTTGCAGGAGGGTTGGAGAAAGAAGGCACAGGCAAACCTATTAAAGCAAAACTTGTTTGTCCAAGTTGTTTGAAGTCAGTTATGTATTGTACTTATTATACTTATGTATTGATCTTATCATGTATCATTTTGGAGGGGGGGGAGGAGAGGAACAGGGAAATTTCGTCTTGTACTCTATTTTCCATCTTTGTCCCCAGATGGGATAAAAGTAGTTTAAAGTCAGGGAAAGCTCAGAGAAATCTGAGTAATTCCACTTCAGGCATCTTCAGTCCCTCTTGGGGGTTATCACACATAACACAGCATAACATAAGTAGGTCTAATGTCTTGCCTTCACTTTAGCACTGTTAGTGCCCAAACAACAGCATACAGGGAGACAGATCCTCATATAATACAGTACAGTGGAAATATAAACAAGTAATGATCCATTGGCTTCAGCAAGAGAATATGGTAACTGATCATCTCTGTCCTTGCAGCTTTACTTGCTTAAAATTTCAGAGCAGAAGACACTGAACTATGAGTTATATTTATACAACTATAAATATAGTTATATATATAAACTAGCAAGCAAAGAAGTAGCTCCAGGAGCTTGCGCGCTGCCCTTGTTGTGCTTGAGACATTTTTATCTTCCATGTGTTTTGCAGTTTTATTCCACCATTGCTCCTTTTGCAACATGATTTTCCTGTGATGAGGTGGCAACAACAGCTGAAAGCCCAGCCCCATTAAGCCAGCTCCAATCATACTGCCAGATACTCTCTCAGATTATTTGTTTTCCTTTCTGATTTCCAAGCTTTTCTCTACTGAGATGCTGCCAGTGTAGTTCATATTGTAGAAGAGCCCACCCAGGCATATTCCCTAAGCAAATGTGAGCAGGTGCAGCCATAAAGCATGCGCTGCACATTCTCCTCGAGCAGGCAGACATCTGCTTGGCTATATAAAAGAAGGAGGTCTTATTTGACAGGAAAGGGGCAATACTGCCAAGAGTCAGGGGTTGGAAGGTTACAGCCCATCTAATGGGCCACAAGACTGGCAAAACAGAGGGAAATCGTCTGCATGCCCCAAATGTGGATTCCTTGGGGCAAGACAGGAAGAGTTGGCACCATTAGGGAACTGTGCCCCTCCAGTATATTAATTCCCAAGGAACAGTCTGTCCCTTTCTGCTGTCCCTCACTGATCCATCAGGACTGAGGAGTAGAAAACCTACTACCTGGAATGAGTTTAGCATAGGAAAATGGCAGCCGTCTTCAGTATTGGCAGGGCCCAAATCCGCACCATGACTACTGCTCTTCCTGCTACCCCGTCATGGGATGCTGCTGGAGCCTCAGTCCCCATCTTCCCTGCTATCCCATACACAAAGTCAGGCCACAATTACTCTTTTCTCCCTTGAGCAATTGTTCTGTCTTTTCCTACATGACTCTGCAGCAGTCATTTGATTGTTTTTGCTACAAACCAAACTAGTCATTACACTCTCCAGCCTCTACTCTAAATTATTTTTTTTCCAGGTCAACTCACCTCAGGCTTGCAGTGCCACGTTCAGACCAGCTCATGCACCTGCCCCACAGCTCAGCAGTGGGCCGTTTCCTCCCAACCTGTCTGTGGATACTGCTGGGGAGGCTCTTCCAGCAGCCCCACTCACCCAGGGTACCTCCTGGGTGCAGGCAAGCTCTGCCCAGCACAAAGTGCTGATGCAGAGTGCTGTGAATTCGACTCTTGAAGTCTGTTTGCACAGGCATCCTGAGGTTATTAATAACTGACAGCTCAGAGTGCAGAGTCTCAGATAGCACTGCCACAAGCCCTGAGGAAAGGGGAAAGGAAAAGGTTGCTCCTTGGGCCTCCTGCAGTCCCTGCCTGAGTACTCAGGAAGGCCAGGCACTCCATACGTTCCTCACTCCTTCTGTTCAAATCAATATGCCATTCCTCTTCTTCCCTTCCTTCTATTGCATTTTAGTAATAGTTTCTCAATATTCTTTTTCTCAGGAAGGCCTCAAAAAAACAATCTGAGGTCATGCTCTTCTTTACATCCATCTTCTGTCCCCTCCCCTCTCCATCATTAAACTCAACCTCCTCTAGGTTCTTATATATAACTTTTAAAATGCCAGGCATTCAAATAATGCACCACAAAGCATGGAAATAAAATAATCATATGCATGAAATAAGAAGTAGTGCAAAGTCTAGAAAGCTACTTAGAGAGACTTAGGAAGTAGCTTGTGCAATGTGTGTGGGAAACCCAGAAGAATCAAACTGCAAGGAGACTCATTTCTGGATTCATGGAAGAAATAAGATTGGTTGCCTGCACATTATGTAGCTCTGTGTGTGCAAATTACTCTTCTCTTTTAGCTCCTGCTTGCTTCTTCTGAGGCAACTCTACCTGCTCCCCCATAATCATTTGGGTTTTCCTTCTAGGATGGAGAGAATGTATCTCATCCTACTAGGTTACCCAAAGGTGTACATACCTTTCAGATTTCATGTAAAGCAGAAATCCTACAGAAAAGGTTGTCTCCTCCATTTCACATCAGGTCAGAATCAAGCTGTCCAATAAATAAACCTAGAATCTAGTGGGGGAAAGGTAACACAGCATTGTTTGTAGTAGAAAGTCTTCAGCATGCAGAATTGCAAGTAAAATTGATATTGTCAGGATATGGGCACTTTCTCTTTTTCTTTGCACAGCTGTTTCTTCATGCACCAAATGAGTATAAAACTTCCCAAAGTGATCAGTGTGTTGAAAAGCACAAAGCATTAAGACGGCTGTACCCTTTATATGTGAGGAGGAAGTAAAGACCTATGGGCACATCTGGCAATCTGCTAGCCTAAATTTTCCCATTTTCCCCTCACTTGTATCCACATCACCTATGTGTTTACTACACATTGTGCCTATAGCACAGCACTTAATCTTCTCCATTCACATCTGGAGTAAAACGTAACGCTTTGCTATAAGCTTCCCACTGTCCAGACAAGTGTTGCATTCTTCACTGAAAACAGCAGATACACCAGAATGACCCATGGGGGCCTATTTCTTTTCAATAATCAACTAGAGAATGTGATTTGATTCGATTCGAATGCAAGCCACTGGAACAGGCTGCCCAGGGAGGTTGTGGAGTCTCCTTCTCTGGAGATGTTCAAGACCTGCCTGGATGCCTACTTGTGTGACCTGCTGTAGGGAACCTGCTTTGGCAGGGGGGTTGGACTTGATGATCTCTGGAGGTCCCTTCCAACCCCTACAATTCTGTGATTCTGTGATTCTGTGATTTATACTATGGGACACAAAGCTGAGAAATGCAGCTCCCACTATTTGGCACCTTCTTGCAGCTGCTGAGACAGTGTTTACTCAGCCTCATCTCTACTTGCTTCTAGCAACTGTTTTCAGGCCATTTTATAGCTGCTGCATTATTTTTCCAGTCATCTCCAGTGCTTTCATGTGCACAAATTATACCTCCAGGAGACCAAAATCCTCTAACCCCATCCCAAGATGCAAGAGACAAGTGAGGTTAGGGGCAAGGCAAATACAGTGAGATGTGGGACCTAAGATTGCAGCTGGAGCATACTGAACAGAGCCAGAGCCTTGAACACATACGGAATGTAAGAGAGGATTTATCCTATTAGTATGGCACCAGGATTTGTAGGGCGATTTGGATAAAGCAGTCTTGTGTCTGACACTTCACCACCAAGGCACATCTTTAACTGAGATTCTCACCTCCTACTCTGTCTTCAGATAAAACTATATGTCTCCATTTTCAGTTGCCAGGCTGAAAACTAAATCCTGCTCCTTCCTTCTCTCTATGCAGTTTCCCTGGGAAATAGAAATATGTAGTTCAGTAATCTAGAAGCATCTTTGGCAGGCTTAGGAGAGACTGCACTTGTGGTCCGCCATGTTGCCAGGTTCAGCAGCTTAATGGATTTTTCCACTGGTGATACTATTTCAATCTGTTATCTCTGCTTTCAGTAATAGGATGAAAACAATGTAGATAATAAGTAGTGTAGGGCTCTACTCGAGCCTCGAAGCTTTAAATCACTAGAAGACTTGCTTGATGAGTCGCATGGGTGTTTTTTGTTTCTCTTTTTGTTTGTTTTTCATTTGTGTTTTTGTTTGTTTCTTTGTGTTGTTTTGTTGTTGTTGCTTTTCCCCATCTTGGATTGTGGTGAGATTTGGGGGCCAAGTTCAGTCCTTGCTTGAGTATGGAGTTTCCACGTAGGTCAGCAAGGATAGTACGTTTCCTGCCTCCAGGACATTGCAGTGCTTCAGGGAGGAGTTTTTAATCATAGAAGGAACTGCCCACGTGTCACTGTGGCCACCTCCCTCTTTCCAAAAATACCTTTTACTTAAGTGGCCTCAGGAACAGCCTGCACAAAGCATTGCTTTCTCTGTCCAGTATACTCAACATTCATTTTTGTGCTGAGTTCCCACGTGCCTAATTTCAAACGATCTGACTCCTAATTGTTGATGTCTGTGAAATCATTTCAAGAGCAGCAGATGAGATCTGTCTCATTAGGTAGCACTAGATGGGCATAAGTAAGAGCCAGTCCTCAGCAGGGCTGTCTCCCAAGCAGATTTTGACTATGTGAAAGCCTGGCAGGCAGAGTTTGTCTGACAAATAACCTTCACTGTTTTAATTTTCCAGGGATACAGAGTGGCTTTGCTCCTTTCTCTCCCTGGAGCCCAGGACTACAACACAGTGAATACATTCATAAGCAGAAGACTTCAATGTAATTTGATCTGTTCTAGAAGAAGTTGCAAAAACATTCACGTTGGTTTTTGAGGAAGGAGTTTTTTTATTTTCAAATATGTCTTTTTATGTTATTTTATTTGATAGTTTAAAATATGTATTATATGCTTAATCTCTTCCAATTTTATGCAGACTTGCCTTGACAGTATTTTGTTGTAGCAACACAATAGGACAAATAGTTAATGCTAGGCTCTCTCCTGCCACTACGTGGGCTAAATGCATGATGAGATTTAGGGCTGGGACAGAAATATGTAGGATTTGATCACAATGCTGGAGTGGGTGTTAGAATAGCTGGCGTAACTGTGGGGTGTTCCTTGCTGGGCAGCCTGTTTGTCTGCATGCTCCACGTGCTGCAACCCAGGAATGCCCTCTGTGCTGCATCAGGCCTCCCACTGCCAAAACTCCCTGGTATGAGGCTGGTCTTCTCCTCTGGCACGTGGTACTAAGAAATGTCGTATGTGAGTGCCAAAATTGGATAGATTAGGAGGGAAGGATTTCCTACGATTTTACACCCTCCAGATTTAACACCACATCAGGTGAATGCCAAAACTCCAGATAATTTGGAAAAGAACAGTGGCAACATCTAGTGGCCGTTAAAGCTATAGGTCTGTACTGCCGGCAAATATCCTTACTCTTTGTATATTCCGTATATGTGCTTGGCATGCACTTTGCTGGACACTTCTCCTTCCAACTAGAACGATTGTTTGGAGGCAGGTATCCCTACTAAGCACCTTGGTACTTTCTTCTTTCAAAACGCTGAGTAGCACACTGTAGTCCACTTTCATCCCTAGTCTTCTGTGTAGCCATTCAATAATCCTTTGGCTTTGCTTTGGGTCAGTAAACTCATAGCTGGCTCCCCCTCCACATTTGAAAGTCTGTTTTTCTGGCTCCTTCTGACATGACCTGCTGTGAGAAGAAATGACTCTCACTTGAGAAGGTTACAGAGGTTAACAGGGAATTTAATCAGAGCCCTGAACACAGCAACTGTCCTGCAATGTGTTAAACCATCTGGAATAGCTCGTAATCCTACTATGTCAGCTTTATTAAGCAAAACAAGATGCAGTCCTAATCTGTAGCCTGTGCATCTGTAGACTTATTTCTTTGGGAACTGAGTTTCTGGTTGGACTTGAAGCTCAGTTTGGCATCAGCAGACTTTTTTACTCATTTGTGTGTTTCCCATCCACAAATCAATCAGAAATATGCTGGATGGTTACAAGGTCCACCTCAAGACCACCATGCAAGCAATTAATCTGAGAAACATCCATAAAATGATAGCTATACCAGAGCCCAGTCTGCAAGTCTGATCCTACAGCTTACCCCTGCATCTCCAGTAGGGCTCAGGAATTTCTACTTGTGAGTGATATACATCTAGGAAAAAAGGTCTGCTAACACTAGACCTAAACTGAGGGCAATGAAACTCTCAGGACCCCAAATTGAACAGACTTTAACATGAACTGGGTTAGTGTTAGAGCTGGAGGCTATCCTTAGTGGATTATACTTGGTCTTCTGACTGATCGGATATTCTGATCTTTCAGTTAATAAGTTGAATGGTTGTACAGTGTAGATTTGTATTTGGACTTACTGGAGCTGACAAACTGTTGTTAACACCAGATTTACAAGCAGGGGATAGTAGAGGAATGCAGGCTGAGCCTGGGAAAGATGACTACATACATTTTAGGTTGTGCCAGGTGCTGTGCCCCATCCTTGCAGCGTAAAGATTTGGACTGATCTTTTGCTAGGATGGGATTGTTAACAGCCCTACAGCTTAGGACAACAGGAATTTGCAGGGCCAGATTTCACACTGACTCCTCTCTGTTCTATAACTGAGACAAGAAGAGGCATTTGGAAAAGACTCACAGCTGGCACCTCTGTGGATTCCTATCTGGATTTTTTTCTGTTGTAGACATAGATCACTGGGCTAGAGCAGAGCAGGATTATGAAAGGCTATGCTGAGAGTGGACAGGCACAGGCAGAGCAGATTTTTGTATCGGGCTGTGACACCAACCATAAGGCAATAAGTAGTCTAGTCTTACTAGAAAGTGAGTGCTTTATAACTTGTAGTACCAAAGTTTACATCTCATTTAACTTTTTGCTTTCAGGGTCTTTTTTTTTTTAATGTGTAGAAGCTTTAAGGCCAACTTAAGCCCAAGTATTTTTGTTGTCGAGACTTCCTATCCTTTTTTTGGACTCCTTATGTTCTCATGGCTTTAGAAGTTTGTGGTAGTGCTAAACTGCATGTGAGGTGAACAGTACTTCCTTCTGGGTGCCAAGCAAAGGTGACAAAATGCCACACGTAAAGTGCATATCACAAGTTTATTCTTCTGCACAAACAAATAGAAAGTGACTGTAAATTGCAAAAAAAAAAAAAGACAAAACAGAAAAGGAAAATGTACTTCCAAAAACGGAGACACCAAATCTATTCACCTTTTGGGGTCACATCTGCCACCAGACAGAGCACTGCTGTGGAACTCCCATTTTCAGAGCACTGATGAGTATCCTCTATGAAGAGGGCCTGATAGGGTGTGCTGGATATTATAGCAGAAAGGGAGTAAATTCAATCAGAGAACAATCCTGGATGGCACTGTGCTTGTGTCTGGTGACAAGTGACTCCTCATCACATCAGTCTCTTCTGAGATAGTTCCTCTCAGCTGCTACAGGAACTTGAGGTTATTCCTGGCAAGTGTTCCTATACATTCAGAGGGAAGAGACTGACTTCTGAAGCCAAGATAAACCCTCATAATTGCCATAGCAGCATGCTAGAGAGGAGGGATGATAAGCAGTTTTAAATCAGAACACACATAGATGTTTTCAGATGCTTAACTAGGGGATGCTGGGGTATGGCCTACCGCTGCAGCTCATATATTAGCAGGTGGGAACTAAAACTTGTCCAACAACTGTTTACATCTGTGCTTGTTTAACAGCTGAAGAATTTGAAATTTGGAGAGGTTCAAGTGAATTGTATATGATTCAGCTGTTACCTAGCAGGCAGCCACATTAGTTTCATGAGCAGACCCTAGCAGACCTGCTTGAAGCCAGCAGTTGTGCAGGCTTCTTCCCTATAGCTTAGCAGATGCATCTCAGCATTAGTTCACATCTCACATTACTTGCAGCTACAGGCCTTGTTTGAGATACTCCACAAGCATTATAGGCCTCATCTGCAGCACCTTCTGCTTTTGTGGATCCTGCTCTGTCCTCATAGGATAGGTAGCTTTCCTTCCAAACCTGGCTTTGAACCAAGAATGGTAGAGGTGAAATGCAGGATCCCCAGCCTCCTGATTCTTTTCCTTGCTCTGATGTTCAATATCAGTTCTCCAGTCAGACCTGAATCTTTTCCATCTTCTTTCCATGACTTATCGGAAGGATGGACCAAATCCAGTTATTCCACTCAGATCCTGTCATGTAACAGTCCACGGTGTTTGGCCATCATCAGTGTATCCTAGAAATCTGGAGAAGCACCACCCAGATACAGGCCAGATGCAATCTCACAAGTGTGATAAAGCTAGACCTCTCTCTCTGTTTTCCTTATTTTTTTTTCTAGTGGCAAAATGAAATTCCTTAGATGCTCAGGCCCTGACAACACTTGATCTTTAAGTCCATGAGAGACAGGAACGCTAGAGTAAGATTCAGAATTTCTGAGATTATTTCTTCACTGCAGAATTATCCTGAGCACCTTTTCTCTGGTCCACATAACCCCTCTCTACACCTGAGTTCAGTGATACTTTCTGCCTGGGCAAGCTGGTCTGTCTAAGGCTAGTGGCTAAAACTATCAGCCAGTGACAGCCAGCCGGTGCTCCACAAAAAGATTATAGACAAAGCTTTTGAAGCACTACCAGTCCTTCAGTTCCTCTCCATGGTTTTCCTAGGAAAATAGAAGACCTGCTTTCTTTGGGAAGAATCACAGAGATTTACCTTGCTAAGCACCTGATATTTTTTTCCTGACATGATGGCAATGTAGTGCAGCATAGGATGAGTGAGAAAGTAATGGTGCAAGTCAGGTTTTGTAGCGTGGCTGCTCTCCCTCACCACAGTTGAAGTGGATTCTGGTGGTCTGAGTTAACTCTGCAATGAAGACTTGTGCTAAGACCTCCCTTCTGAGGTTTTCCAGGGAGAAAAAACATCACCTCATCATTTGAGGTTGGCTGCTCCCATGTCATACAACCAGTTGCATCCCTTTTCTTATTAACGCAGGACATTTCCAAAGGTTTTCTCTCCATCCTTTCCCACAGCTGATAGTTTGCCAAGAGAGATGTAATTGTTTTTCTCCTCCTTCTCCAGCATGATTTTCTACATTCCAGGGTCCCCATCAATGAATGCTGCAAACACAGGTCTGCAAAGCAAGCCCAGCCAGACTTGAAGGATTCAAAGAGATCTGGAAGGATTGTGTATTGCTTTTACTTTTCTCTCATTCTCTCCCTCTCAAACTTGTCCAGGACTAAGTTGCTAGTGAGATTCTCCAGCCCAATGTGTGGAACTGCTACAAAAGGAGGAGAAAGGGCGGGAAAGCAAATGACAGGGATGTATGGACCAGAGCACATGTGATACACACACACAAATGCAAAGAAACCCTACTGATACCCCGAATTCTTCCTTAGTAAAGGGAATACTTTCTTCTTATACGCTATTGATCTAGCCTGGGACATTCAAAGAATAACTAGTCCTATTTCCCCAGCACTGCCAGCAGATTGAGCTCTGTATGCATGTGTAAGAATGCATATCCTCTGGGAATCTCAAAGCACTTCAGTTTTTATCAAATAATCTCATGGATAATTAAGTCATTTAGTATGAAATTTCACTGATGACTCCATTTCTCTGTTTCCCATTCTCCTGCTGAGACTATCTGTAGAGAGGATATATTTTCCAGCGCAACAATTTTAAGGAAGTTTTATGTAGTGAACCACTTCCAATCTAGCTATATTTCTTTCCTAAACTAAACAAAAAGCTCATGTATAAATGCATATTCAATCCTGCTTCCTTTTAAAGGCAACTTTACCTTTTCCTACACAATCCTTCTTTGTACTTACAGAATCTATCTCCTGTTCAGTGGGACCAGTGCTGCAGGGCTTGCTTGGAGCCTACCAGCCGCAGCCTGAGCTCAGCTTTGCTATTTATTTATCTCCAAAATTTAACACTTCCTTCCGTGATTCCTCCAGGTTATGGTAGCCTAGCAAGTACATTCAAGGCCCCACTGTCAAACTGCTCCCAGACCTTACAGCTGTGTTTAGTGCCAGCTAGATGACTCCCTTTCAACTCCAGCCCTGGTGACTAGAGGAACAGGCACCCATAGTCATCCTCCTGCACAGTGCATGCTGCTTCCATGTGTGCGTGCCAGCACTCCTGCTCTGCTCCCTTACCTCCTTTCCCATGCCTCTCAGAAGGGGTATCTGGCAGAATTGTACATGGCAGAGCCCACTTCTCCTTTTGCTTTACTGCTATTCAGTGTGTGTACATGTGGGCATACAAGTGCACATGTACAGACTAACAGGCTTTTTGAAAAAACAGTTTTATGGGAAAGGTAGGACTTCTGCATTGGAATCCTTTCTTCCAGCAAGGCTTTTGTCCCCTCAAGACTTCTTCATTCAAAGCTGACTCCAAAGCCCTCAGAGGAAAACCACTTCACATCCTCTTGTGAGACAACAGCTACAGTTCACCTCTCCAGAGGTGTGCTTTGCTGCTGTGTGTGAGTTCCCAGTCCTTGAGTACCACGCATGCCCTCTCTGCACATTCTTCCTTCATCTGTAGCCACAGCCATAAGCCTTGCCACGAAGCTGCCTATCCAGGTTCAAAGAGAGGTGGGGGGAGAAGGTGGTGCAGAAGGGGAGTACTTTTTTTTTTCTCTTTTCTTCATTTTATGTCACACCACCCCAACATACTGAGCTGACAAGAAAGACAAAATGAACACTACCTCTGCAGGGCCGTGGATGGGATGGGAATGATGCGTGCCTCAGTGGTGGCCAAAGCTTGGCCTCCACACATTCGCCTGCATTCCTGTTCTGGCTGCTGAGAATTTGGGCCTGGCCACCTGAAAACGAGAGGCTGAAGCTGGGTTTGGGGAGGGCCCCAGGCTTGCCTGACCAAACTCTGGGGAACTCTGATATGGCTTAGGGGACTGGCTGAGCTCCATCTGGAAGGGTGCTGGGGTAGCAGGAGCAGAAGAAGCCATTTCTGTTCTCCACACAGGCTCATCCAACGTGGTGGCTGAGCGGGGCACAAGCACAGTGGGTGCCAAGCTGCTCGAAGCAGGCATGGGAGCAGGGGTGGAGAAGCGACGAATCTCCTGTGTTTTGGCTGTTTTCACAGGGACTTGCTTGGCTGCAGTGAAGGACGAGCTGGCCTGCTGGCCTGGCTGACCAGGAGACTTCTGAGTGCTGGAGCTCGGGGGATCACCAAAACAGAACATGGCTGACTTTAATTGATAGGGCTGATGGTGCATTAAATCAACGGCCTTGTTCCCTGACTTCTGGCCAGGTGCCTTTTTCACTTTGCTCTCTGCCTTACTAGCCTGAGACTTGCTGGCTGCCAGAGGATAGAAAGGGGAATGCATTGGGTTGTAAGCTATCGGAGGCGGAGCCCGGATATTGGGTGAATATTTCCAGGATGAAGGCAGAGAAGGGGAAGGTGAAGGGGTCCTGGGCTTGGACTCTGGCTTCGTTGCTGTCTCCACCACAAACTTGTCCATGCGGCTCTGGCGTTTGGCAAAGAGCTGTGCCCCCTTGCCTTTAAGCTGAGGCATGTCATGGGCCCCATTTACCAGTCCAGCATCTTGCTGCTGAGGCTTAGGAGCCACTGGAGGTGGGGTCTTAAACTTGCGGCCTGAGGACTGCATGAAGTTGCAGGCTTCAGCACCCAGGCTGAGGAAATCCTCCTCAGGCCCAGACTCAAAGCCTGCCCCAAGGTGGTCACCTTTTGGCTTCTCATCCAGGTTCTGCACCAGAGACAGGAGCTCGGGGTTGGGTGAGTTCTTCTTTTCCTCAACCTTACTGAACATGGGTTTCTTGTTGCCTCGCCGGCGAGCCTCCTGCAGGATGCCTGTGCGGGGAGCTGGCACGGCAATCCTCTGCTCCCTGGAAGTTAAGGGCTCAGAAGGAGGCCGTGGTGTTGCTGCTGAGTTGGCAGAAAGCTGCATTGGCAGCGGGGAGGTGCTTACCATATGCTGTGCTGGTGCTGGGCTAATATACAAGGAAGAAGAGGCTGTTCCAGGGACTCGGGGCTGAGATGCTGCAGAGGCCACCTCCCCTCCTGGCTTTGAGGGAGTTGACAGGAATATAGAGGCAGTGGATGTCCGTGCAGGGCTGGCAGAAGGCTTGGTCTCTGGAGCGCTTCCTCCAGCTCTTGGCTGTGATTCTAGTGGTGTTGTTGGCCTGCCTGGTGCAGGAATATACAGAGATGTGGAGGAGCTCACTGGACCACGGTGTGTCGGTGCTGTGGCACTGGCAGGTGTTCCTGGAGCAAGAGGTGAGGAAGGGGAGACCACCGTGCTTTGTCCACCAAGGTTTTCACTAGGTTTTTTGGGTGCAGATGGCCTGAAGATGACTGAGGATGTTGCTGGGCGTTGGCCAGAAAAACCAGGAGTAAAGGGCCGTGCAGATCTGTTGAACATACTAGTGCTTGAAGAGAAGGGGTCAGGTGTGCCTGGGGGGTGCGGGAAAACAGTGGGGCTGGGGGGAGCCAGGACCTGAGTAAGTGTGGTGGCTGACATCTTGCTGGGCACTTGCACACCTTCCAGGTGGATGCTGAGGGGCACACTGGCTGTCTTCTGTGGCACAGGCATATCTCCATTCACCATGCCCGGCTGTGGCTGGGCAGCTGGGGTGAGCTGGGGGCTCCTCTGTGCAGGGACTTTTTCCACTGTGTACTTCCCTGCCCGTTCCCTCTGCTGTTCAAATAACCGTGCTCCTTTACCCGAGGCTTCACTCAAACCTTTTTGCTTCTCTTCTTTCTGCTCAGAGACTGACTTGGACTTTTCAATGTCCAGATAAGTGTTGTCCCAGTCTGAGTGATTTGTTAAGCTTCGGGCATCAGAGAAACCTTCCTCATCAAATTCAGACTCACTAGTTGGAAAAATTCCGTCTTCCTCCTCGTAGGAACGGTCTTCGTCAACACTCCCAAAGCTCACTAGTGTATATTTCTTAGCCCTCTGTCTGCGCTTCTTGAACATCAACACCCCCTTGGAGTGGGGGTTGGGTGCGTCTGTCAGCAGGGATGCAATGGTTCTGCACTTGGTTTTGGCTTCTTTCACGTTCTTCTCTTGGATGCTCTCGTGGCGGTGAAGCTCTGCAAGAGACAGAAAGACAAGCTCAGAGCTCCACAAGAGGCTAGATGGGCAAAGATGGGCAGTGATATGGCTGTAGGTATTCTAGTGCTCAAAAAAGGAGACATACTGACACCATCTGCCCTATCTTTTCTGTCCAACTTTTGCTGATAAGCATTGTTTGTAACTGCTGATAGAAACCCAGGTCAGTTTCCTCTTTCCATGCAAACACTATCAGTGAAGTTTCTATGGGTGCAGAAGGAGAACCGGCTTTGTTTTAAAGGACAGTTTCTGTTTTCTGGTCAGATCTGGGACTTCCTACTTCTGCAGCATGTGGACAAGAGTCCCTGGCTGTATTTCACAGTGTGTTTGAAATTTGTGTCTTTGATCCTGGGAATCTGGAGCATTTACTTATCACCCTGTTACTTATCACCCTGAAGGTGGAGCCCTGTGATATGCAGATCTTCCTCCTGCCATATGGTGGATACTTAGGAGCAAGCAGTTCCTCTAGAGGTCTGGAAAGCAGCCATCAGTACTGTTAGTTCAGATGTGTGTGTGCAACAGGACTCATAGTTTTTAGGTGCTCAGCAGGAACAGCTGGTGCCTGGGCCCCGCAGTGACAGTCTGTGTCTTACATCAACACCGTGTGTAGGGCTGTTCACTGCTCCCTGCAGCAGCCCTGCGGCAGCAGGAGGCATGCTTTTACCCTTGCTGCAGTCCCTTGTCTGTGCCCCAAGCCCAGCAAGGAAACAGACCATTTGCTCCTGAGCAAGAATCCCAGACCTCTATGACCGATCAGCCAGCCCAGAAGGAATCTACTTACACAGGCTTGCCTGGAAAAGCTGACACCTGTTGGGACACTGGCATGAAAGTGCAGAATAATCGTTTTCCATCTGCTCTGCCAGTCCAGTGGACAGCAAAGCCCCAGTGAGGAACACTGTGTTCTCTACCCCATGTGTAGAGAAAGCATAGTGTGAGCAAGATCCAACAGAAAACCAAACTCAGCTACCCTGAGAAAAGCATGGACTTCCCTATAATCAGTGTTCAAGAAATCAGCACTAACCTTGCAGAGAAAAAAGGTAGAGCAAACCCAAGCCACAAGATAATCTCCAGTTTTTTTTATTTGATTCTTTTCCTTACTCCCATTGTCTTTTTCCCAGCATGGCTGTACAGATGAGAAATCCATCCACTGCCTGCCTCTAATTGCCAAAAAACTGCATCACTTTGTCCAATCTTTTGACTGTTTTATCTCAGAACATTCATTCAGTGAGGACCAGTTAATGGGGCAGAGCTACTTGCATTGGGCGACAGCAATGGGAGAGGAAGTTTAGCTGGGAAGGACACAAGTTTTCCTGAGGGCTGCAGATATTCCCCAAAACCTGTCTAGGTGCTACAGGTGTGGTATGTTCTATACTGCATTAGTGCAACCACAGCAAAAAGAGCTCCCTCTCATAGTTCATGTTGAAAATAAAGTGTCAACTTGCACAGCAGTCATCCTTGCAGAAGCTTAAGATAAAGACAAAGGAAGACCGATCTCAAGGCTTGAAGCCATTCACAGCACATGCTGCTACCCTGTGATTTCAGCAAGGGCACCTGTTTGGTTACTTGAGCTGGATGCTCAGTCCATTCCTCCTCTTTGCACCAAGAAATCTAGAAGAAGCCAAATCAGTTCTAACCTGTGCAAATGGCTCATCATTTACACTTGCATTTGGAGAGTAAAGGCTCTCTGAAAAGCTTTCCTTACATACTGACTCCACCTTGCTGAACCAAGACTAACAGTGACCAGGATTTTGTGGAGACTTAGTGCTATTCAGAACAGTTGTGGACTTCCCTCAAAGATCAGCTGTCCATGATGGAAATGAATTACCATCCCTGAAGGTCTGTTCACTCCACTTAGAAATCTGCATGCTTGTGCCAGGGGAAGCAGGGGGTTCCCAGTGGAGGAAACAAGACATTTCTTTCTTTCTACAAGCATCCAGTCACTATACCTCACCAAGCTCATATTTCGCTTCTGCATTTATAAAGAGGAAGAGCATTGCTACAGAATTTAAATCACATTCACACTATGTAAATTCTGTTTGAGTGACTCACAGGAAGATATTGTGCATCAGGAGCTAACAGCTAGGGAGTTACACCAGCCAGAGTGAGTGCCTGAGCCTCTTTCGACAGCAGTACACTGTGAAAGGGTTCAACTCTACAGTGTGGGCTAGCAAATACTGTAGATAGTCTTGGTTATGCCTCCACCAATAGTTGGGCCAGACTCAGCATTAAAATCTACACATAGCTTCCCTAGGATGTTGGTCTGAACTACTCTATGCTCAGAAGCAGCTGGAAACTGAGGCTGTGAGACTTGCGCTCAGGGCAAGGGCAAGACCTGAGACTTGCTTCCCTTTTCTCCCTATTCTCCTTCTTATCAAGGTTAGAGTGCAGAACAAACTACAGCCATTATCCCAACAGAAAAAATGATCACGGTATTCAAGCTACAATCTCTCACAATGTTTTAAGAAAAAAGCAGAATCTTCCTAAGATGACTTGTTGAAGAAAAACAGGAAGAGTGAAAGCAGAACAGAGAAATGAATGGGGAACAAAGATCTGTGGAAACAGAAGAGGAGAGGAGAGGAGAGGAGAGGAGAGGAGAGGAGAGGAGAGGAGAGGAGAGGAGAGGAGAGGAGAGGAGAGGACAAATGAAAAAGAAAGAGAAAAAAAAAGAAAAATGAGGAGACACCTGTACCTGCATAAGGCTGATCCAAGCTTGAGAAGGCAGAGTCCAGACCTGGAGAGCTGGGCATGTCACAAAGCCCGTTTAACTCACAGCTCCCCATAAACAGAGAGAGGCAATCGGAGAGAAGCAAAGCAGCTTCCTGCTGGATCAGAACCAAAAACTCTGAGGTGTCCAAGCCCTTTGCTATCAGTTCCACAAGCCTTTTAAAGCCTCTCTTTTGTCTAGTAGGTATTGCTGCCAAAAGCCATGAGGTCACTTTGTCTATTTTTGTCTTCTTAGTTTCATCACTGAGCAGTGTGATGGACATTATCACCTGGCACTCAAGCATTCTCCTTTTTTTCTCCTCCCTCCAATCCCTGGGAAAATAACCTGTTCTTTTTTTTTGTCTTAAAATAAGAAAATATTCTCTCTGTTCCCACTGCTTCTGTGGTGCAAGCTTCAGGCTAGAAACTGTTTCTAACTGGTACCTCCATGGACCTTTCAAACAGATAAGGTTAACATATCCAGCACAGCAGAGTAGAGAAATCCACTCAGGAGGAAAGAAACTTTTCTCCTCTGAATGCTCAGGGAGCACCCAGCTTCAGGCAAATATAAGGAACAAAAGAAGATGGGGAGAGGCTTTCTTTTCCTTTATACATCAATTTCCTTCCACATCTGAGGAGTATCAGCTCACGATACCAATTCCTGCTGTATGCCAGGACTAAGAGACATTTGACAGAGGAGCATTAGGATACTGAGTGCCTGTAGTGAAGTGTTTGAATTAAAATGGCAAAGGCTGTTACCTACAGGGAAGAGTGTGGCTATGCTCAGGGAGGGCGATGAAGGGTTTGGAGACCAAATGTTTTGGCAGCACCATTCAGAGCTCCAGCACCAGAGACTGAGAGGTGATGAATGACAAGATGATGATAGTAAGAACTGGAGTGGACAAAGGAGAGGGGAACGGAGAGTGCTGGGAATCTACAAATCACTGAGAACATCATCTCCAGTGTTAGTGAGTCTAGAAAAAGGAAGGTCTGACCACAGAATCATAGAATCATAGAATTATTAAAGTTGGAAAAGACCTCAAAGATAATCTTGTCCAAGCATCTACCTCCTGCCAAAACTATCCACTAAGCCCTGTCCCTCAAATGCCACACGATGCCTCCTAAAATCCCTTTGCCACCACTGAATGCCAGGGAAGAAGATTTCCTCAGGCAGAGTTACTGTAATGGAGACGTGTCATGGCCTCATACAAAGGCTTTTACAGCAAAAGCAGAGAAAGTTACTCAGTTCCTTCTGCTCTGATTAATATTTATATATACAGGGATACAACCTCTTTGAGAAAACCTTGTAGAATCTGATATATTCCAATTGCATATATATAATATGCAATTGCATATATAATATGCAATTTATATATCAGATTCAACAAGGTTTTCAACAAGGTTTATTATATATATGCAATTGGAAATCAAAATATAGCTCTATAGTGCTGAACAAAATACTGAGAACATTCAAATGGATTAGATAAGACAGTAAACAGAAAGATTATGAAACGCTCCTGAATTATGCTGACATGGTGGAAAATTTCTATAGAAAACATTTTGTTAACTTCTAAAGCACTCAAATTTTGTCTGAAGTTCTGCTGGAGTAATCTTCAAAAAATAATCTATTAGCCAAAGCCTACAAAGACTTTTCTGTGCCCTAATTTAGCTAAAGCCCACTGAAGTGGAATGATTTAAGTTACTAATTTCAGTAAAGAGAAGTGCAAAAACTATACATTTTTTCTGGATAAGGACCCATTGCAGAAAAGAATTTTAATGCATACTCAAGAAAACTACTGAACAAGCAGGCTCATACAATGTCAAGTAGTGTTACCAATACCAAGGCTTTTCTAGAAAATAAGGATGCTGCTAATTTCAGAAATTTAAAAAAAAAATTATGTGTGGTGAAATTCTACTTTGTCTACTACCTTTCCATATGGGATCAACTAGAATTTTATTCTTCTAGCTATTTTTGTTAGACAAGGTCATTTTTCCATGGCTAATGTTGCAAGTATCTCAGTAAGTCACTGGAGGATATAGACATTTCATGCTCTTCATACCTGGAGTCCTTTCAAAATAGGATTTGAATAGGTTATATGGGCTTTCCAAGTATATGTCTCTCAAAAGCCAGTCTTTAAAGTTATGCCAATGATTGAATTGCAAAGAATAAGGAAGGAGACTATATATTCTTTTACTTAGAAGTTATGGTGTAACTCTGGGGACACAACATTTATTTCTCATCTTTGTATCTTTGCGTACTTTTATCATATAAACTGTGCAAACTATAAGGCATAAGTACTGGCTTTGCCTCCAACTTAGCATGCTACAGACATTCAGTCTCACAACATTTAAGTTTATCTATGGAGATTTTAATGTATAGTTCAGTACTTAGCAAAGCAGTATGTTTTTTGGTTGGTGATTGAAAGAGTTCCAAGTGAGACACTGCCCCATTACAATCCCCTGGTTTTAGAAAAAAAGAAATTAAGCTTTTTTGCAGGTGAATTTATGGCCATGGGACAACAAACAAACGAACTTAGTGGATTTTGGACCGTTTATAGCCATTCTTTGATTCCCACACTGCTACAGCAGAACCCTGCTAGGCTGAGAAGGTTCATGCTATGCATGGCTGCAATTAGTCTCTGTATTAGTCTCTGTATTAGTCTCATGGTATCCTGCTGGAGATCTGAATAGTTTGTTCACTCAAAAAAATCTCCTTTACATGATAGAGAGCTTGTGTTGGTTTTTTTTTCCAGAGCTGGATGGAAATGTGTCCTCAGTGCAAAAGGCAGCATACATGGTCAGCATTCCTATGCTGCCATCTCACTCTCAGGCCCTGATATTCCCTACACAGCCTTCTACAACAAGAGTGCCAGGACAGCACCTGTTGGATGTACTGGTGAATCTGCCTTTTGCATTTTTAGCCTGATTGCCCAAGAAAGGTTTATGCAGTCATGCTTTACATCTTTTGATCTGTCTGATTCATGCTAATAGCTTTTGAGACCATTTGTTAATTTTAGTCCAAACTCACAAAGCTACAAAGCTCCTTTGTGTTCACATGAAAAGGGATGGCTGGACAGAGACAGACCCCCCCATAGGAAGCAGAAAGCCTGAGTGTGGTCTTAATTGGGCACCAAAAAATGAAAAACACACACAGGATTAGGAGCTCCTGTATGAGAACCATCAGGCAGATTCACATCTACTACAGAATGAGATATCAAATCTGAGACACAAATTAAAAGGACACCAGGATCTGTTAATTCTGCTGCTCACAAATTGATGTCTGACAGCAGGATAGTACCGATTCATCATCTCTTCGTCCTTCAGTGTTTCCAGCATGCACACTGGTAATACAGAGAAGCATATGTTCACCATCTGTGCACTTGATTAATCCTGTGGCACATGTCATACATTCTTATTATCCAATTGATTTTAGTTCCTTTCTGCAACCTGCCAAGCTCCCATCTCATTCTAAAAATCCAGCCTTCCACAAGACAACTATATGTACTTTCCATGCTTTATGACAATTTCTGATTAACACTTCACAGTCTCTACTCAGTCCTCAGGTCATCCATTAAAAATGGTTTTATTGCCATTTGCTACTACTGCTTGATAGGTAAAACACATTCAAGAGAAATAAACATATTTTAAAAGCTTCACTAGGAAGAGTTCGCTGTTCAAAAGCAGAGACAAAGACCTGGGAACAATTCTGATCTCCCCAATCCAGGTAAACCACCTCCCATCCCAATGTTCCCCACACACCTGGGCTTCTGAGGGAAGAAGGAGCAGAAGAAAGCTGCAAGGTGTCTGAGCCAGGTCCCAGTTCTGAATAACAGCACGTTAGGGGCTGCAGGTTGTCCGACAGCACATGCTGCCTGTTCTGTCTAGGTGTAGCCAGAACACAAGATCCTCTAATAGAAGAGAGGAGGGTTGGGATTTTTAATCATCTGTCTTTTCACCAGTCATATAACATTGAGGTGGAGAGGACATTTGATTGACATATGTTCATGTTCAAAGCTCCATGGGTGAAAATATAGAGGTAGCCCCGCTGGATTTAGAAGCCAAGTGAAACACTACTACCAACTTAGCCAATTAGCTAACCTGACATCATGAGCCATTAATAGTTATGTTTTCTGTTCTATTCTTAGCCAATTGTGTGGTCACCTTACAGTAGTCCCATCTCATCCATATTTCTCTAGTTGGAAAAGTCATGTGGAACCATATCAGATATCTTACAGAAGTCAACACATGCTGTGTCCACCTTATTTCTTTAGCCACAAAGTATGTTACCTTACTGAACAGGTCACTGACTGGTTTCTGTTTTTTCATTTCATAACTGATCGTTTTGTTTTCCATGAAATGTGTTCAAAATAGTTACTTCATTCAGCTAACTGAATCTAAACCTTTTTTAGTCATTACCAAAACCCATATCTATAAGAAATGTGACGTTCTTGGTCTTTTTCCCAGAGTCTCTACCCATTATTCTGAAGTACTAACCAAGAGCTGAGGGTCATTCTGATACAATTTTCAGTAATTCCTTACATTTTACTTCTGGAGAGAATAAGAATTAGACTTGTCCTTTTCAGTATACTCAGAACATCAAGGTGTGCTGAATCTTGTCCCCCTTATTCCTGCTTCCTTTTCCTCTATACTAAGGGACAGTTGCTTGGCTAACATAAGCAGTAGATACGCTTATGACAGTAAAGCTTTACAGATTTCACAACAAACTGATCTCTTTTCCTGTGATGGATTGAAGGTAAACTGAAGAATGATATTTGCCAGATTGATGTTTTTCTCCTCCCTACCATTAATTTTCTCTTATTGAGGAATGACTCCGTTATTTAATTGCCCTTTGTCAAAGTCCATTTATGACTCACCCTTTTATGCCTTTCTCTCCCACATCACAGTCATTTTTTCTCATTTCTCTGTTGCCACTGAGTAATTTTGCCTACTTGTCCCCACGTTTTCAGCGAGTCCCATGTAACTTCAGATCTGATGGAAACAACATTGGATAGGAAGAGGGATTCTTGTTGTCTGTTGGCATTATAATTTCTTCCAATTCAACTCTGAAAATCCTGGAACCTAGCAATTATTGGGCAATTTCTGTTTGCCCAAGCAGCTATTACATCAACCATGAAAATAACACCTCTGTGCTTGTGGTAGAAGAATATAAGCCAAAGGTGTAAGCTCAAATGCCATACTCAAACCTAAAGCTGGATAAAAAGTGTTCCAGATGCACAGCATTTCTCTCACTTCTGTCTTTGTTAATAAATACATCTGAAGCAAAAAAAAAAAAAAAAAAAAAGAATGTTAATACTGAGAGATTCATAAGCAAAGGCAGCAAAGGCATATGACTAGATTGCATACACCAGTGTATGTAAATTGCTTTCCCTAGTGAAGGCAATTCCCAGGTCAGTGCATGATGAAGTGAGATCAGACCCTTCATCAGTGATTCACCCATGGAGGTTGTTGGCCTTGTTTCCCTAGTGGTTGGCTGCCTACTGGGCACCAGGGCCAAGGGCTATTCAACGTTGCTTCATACTGCAAGGAGCGAACTTCCTGTAAGATCAGTATATGATACAGGTGCTTATTCCAGAAAAAAATGTATCAATAGTTCAGGTGATTAATTTTAAGCTCCTGGGCCAAGTAAAATGTTTTTCTGCTCTATTTCTAAGCAGAAAGGACAGAGACCTAAACTTTTGGGTCTCCTACACTGCAGAGAGTTGCAAAATGATTAAGCTAGCCTACCAACCATGTAACTGCATTTATCAGTCACAGCTGTTGAAGGTGAAAGCCAAGTAGAAAATGTGGTGCAGTAAGTTCAAACTTCCATTCAGATACTTTATCTTCTTCACAACTCCTGTGACCCATATGCGTTATAATAGGCTGCTAGCTGGCTTGTTGCTCTCACACTCTCTGCAGAGAAATGTGACTACGCTGTTAGCAGAGGTAATCTGTAAGACCCTCCAATGAACAGGCAACTTATAAATAAGCATCCTATCTCATCAAGTGATGCTGCTGTACATCCGCTTCAAACAAGAACAATTTCCTTTTCTGATACAGAATGTAACAACTTTGATGAATCTGCTCCTGCAGTCAGGCCCATATAAAGCAGAAGAGGAAATTTCCCCACCCATTCTTCCCTCCCTTCCCCTGCCGTATATGGAAAGGCTCTTGAGTCCTAGGAATTAAAAATAGTCCAGTGGATAAGCTTAAATTGAGATATTTTGAAGCACTTCTTGCACTGACATAAATTCCTATGTGATAGCAAGTTAGGACCAGACTGCTGTCCTGGTATGCTTGTCTTCTGACAGCAACTGGTATCTGCTGTTATGAGAAAGCCTGAGCCCATTGCACCTGGGAGACAAATTAAGATTGAGGGTGAGAATACAGTGCACCTTAGAGAGGAGAGGCAGCTCTGGCTACAGAATAATCCCAAGCCTAATTATATCTTCCTTTCTTTTTGCATTATCCAAACAGCACAGAAATCATGTCAGGCAGAATTTGGACTGGCCCATTACAATGAGGATAAATGGAGATCCTAAGGATACCCAGTTTCTCCAAGGATTAATTTATTTAAAATGAGAAAATTTCTTCTTTAGTGAAAAATAAACAAATTTCCACTTTTGTTTATCCAGATTAGGCAATATACTGGTTATTTACAAGTACGAATGCCCTCCTGTAGTTCATTTGAAGTACAGCAAAGAGTCTCCATTTGCTGATTGTTCTCTTGCTCTCCTGAGCAAAGCGTAAGGGTGCACAGTAGCCACTGGGTAGCAGTGAAAATTGAAGTCTTATTATCTGTAGGGCAAGTTCCTCACACTTTGAGGGTATGTGGCTCCCCACTCTACCCCACCAGTCTACATCAGCAATACTCTGAGTGAGTTTTGAGCAGGCGTGTCTGAGCTGTGTGTCCTCTGGGGAGCTGATACAGGTGCTTATTCCAGACTTTGGGAAAAAACTGGGTCAATCACAATATGCAAACTGTGATAGGGCAAGAACTTTGAAAAAAGGCAGGCTCAAACCTGTTGCCTGAAAAGACTCTAAGCCCTTACACCTTTGCTGGGAAAGGAGAGCTACAACACAGCAGCTGACTATACACAGGGTATCCTAAGATGGCACCAGTAGCTGATGCCCCCCCCCCCCCCCCCCCCCAGTGTGCTTCCTTTGTTCCATCTCATCCTCTGCCAAATCCTTGTTCAGGCCATTTCTAATTGCCACTACGCTATGTTCTGCTCCTGGGGTCAAACTGTTGGCTGCAGTGAGTA
Organism: Lagopus muta; assembly: GCF_023343835.1. Taxonomy (NCBI): domain Eukaryota; kingdom Metazoa; phylum Chordata; class Aves; order Galliformes; family Phasianidae; genus Lagopus; species Lagopus muta. The sequence goes on along the minus strand of NC_064437.1, from coordinate 46,218,653 downwards.
AGTGAGCTACATTTGTTTTGTGTTACTGCTGTTCAAAGCAGGCATCAGACAGCAGTGTCACCTCTGGCAATTGCCAGATGATTTATAACAACTCAGCAGGGAAATAAACTGTGGTTGTCAAAAGTTGGTAAATTTGATGCAAAAAAGAGTGTGTGCTGAAAAAATGTGAAAATTAACAGAAAATGAACCGGTAACAACCACAGAATAAAGACTGGTAATCTTTCATGATAAGGATGGGAAAGAGAATGAGGGGAATATGGGAAGCATTTTATAGTTTCACTAATGTTCTTGAGTATGCAATCAGTCCAGATCAGAAATCTGCAGTGCTGCTTGCCTGAGGTACAGGAAGAGATAAGAAAGGGAAAATGCAGCTTAAGAATGACAGTGAAAGTTAAAAAGAATGAATACAAATAGAAAGAGAAAAAAAAACCAAATTGGAGAAAACATCACAGCAAGCATGAGAAAGCTGTATGAGTACATTCTAGAAAAAAAAGGTGAGGAACCAGTTGGTTGACAGTTCAAAAAAAAAAAAAAAGTTATTCTTACAGCGTAGTGGTGGAAGCCATAACAAAAGTGAAGGTCATAGAATCATAGAATGGCCTGGGTTGAAAAGGACCATAAAGATCACATAATTTCAACCCCCCTGCCATGGGCAGGGTCACCAACTACTAGAACAGGCTGCTCAGAGCCACATCCAGCCTGGATGGTCAGGCCAAAGCGAGGAGGGTGTGCACCAAAAGGCAAACATCTGATTAGGTAGTCAGAATGGTCTTTAAATGTCTCCTGTGTCTATATCAAGCTCTAGGCTCCTGTGATTGATCATCTAAGTCAGCTACTCTTCATAACTCTGTTTTTAAAAAGTTGTTTAGCTTCTAAGCCATGAGCTTGATTTTGTGTTCTGGTTTGGCAGAAGCTGGAAGTCCCCTTGTCCCAGCGTAGGTTACTGTGCTTTGTGTACTGCTAAGAGACAGCAGAGAAACAGAGCTTTAAACTCATCTGGCTCTGGCTCTGGCTCCATAAGAGCCTGGAGCAAGCGTAGGAGCTAAGCCAATTCATGTACAAATATCCTTGCAAGGCTGCATCTTTCTGGCAATGGCTGTGGTACCTCCAATGGATATGGCATCTCTACAAGCAGCCCCTTTGCAGGAATCAGTGCCTCTGTGCAGTCCCACAATTTTTTTTTTTAATGGCTACTGTAATCCAGCATAATCAAGACAGAGTTTTACCCTCACATTTACTGCCAAGATTCCTAACTCAAGAAAAACCCAAGCTGGCCTTGTGAATTGCAATCCATGGCAGAACAACTCTTACATAAGGACACTCGTAGCCAAAGATGATCCAGAAAGGGGATGAGGGGTGGAAAGAGTAATACGAGAATAAAATACCATCTCAGCCTCTAATATTTCTAGGAGCCCTACCTCTCGCTGGCAGTGCAGTTGCATCACCTTCTGCCATGGGGTATTATTTTGCCATCAGAAATGTTCTGCATTAAATACCTGGCTTTCCTGGGAGCCTTGTGTGCTGATACTATCCATGGAAATAAGCCTTGATGTAAAGCATTTGCTCATCCACTGCTAGGACTATCAGATGGCAGGGAGCAGCTGAACATGCCTTTCTCACCATTCACCTCATGCTTGTACATTATTCAAATGGGGAAAAAATAGCTTCATCGTCAGAGAGTCTGAAACTGCTGATTTCTTTGCTCTTCTAGGGAAAGTGAATGTTATAGACTAGGAAGAACTACTACAAGGCATCAAGTCAGTTGTACTGCCAAGCAGGGCCTGACATAAAGCACTCAACTGAGTCTGTCCTCAACACAGAGTAGAGCAGATACAGCCTCGATTTGACAATTACCTCTAAAGGACCAAGAAAAAGAGGGAAGAGTGGTGTAACAATAGCTTTGAAATATTATCTGGTCTGGGGAAAAGATGTCTAGTGTGTGTTTTATCTCTGATTCGGTCTAATAACTTTTCTATGTCTCAGTTTCCCAGTCTTCCACAATTAAGTCAGTTTTTTGAAACCTGCTTAATTTCTAGGCTCAGAGAAGTTAATCATTTGACTGATATACTCATATGAAAAAAATATATATTATTACCTTTTATTTGATATTATTGGCTAGATCACCACTGTGAAATCAAATAACATCTTACCCTGTCATCATGTTTGAGTTTGAAATGCATATATAGCAGAAACCAGGAAAGGTATTCTCAACTGAGGTCACTTTCTGGTCCATCACCCAAGAAAAACTCTAAATTTTTCAGTGTTTTATTCTACCTGGAAAGGTCTCAAGAGATACCCACCCTACAAGGAGCTGCCAGATTAACTGATTTACCAGCTCCCACCTATATTTGCTGCCAATACTTCAAGTGGATTGATCCTACCCTAGCTGCTACATCGCTGATTGTATGGCTGGAGCTCCTAGAAGTGACTCCTGGACCCTAGGCCCTTTTTCTCATCTAGTGCTTGGGACATCCTTGGTGATCCAGACCCCAGTGGCAAATGTGCAATGGGAAGCTCCCATCTCTGCAGGGCTGACTTGGTTTCTTCACAAGTTAGGGGAGCTAACCCACTTGACATTCGCAGGAATGAGGATTTTAGAAGGAGATCAAGCATAGGAAGAGGGCAAGGATGAATGGCAAGGCACAAAGCACTTACTAGCCTGCTTGGCTTTCTCTGCATATGTGGTGGTTAGATCTTCATCAACTGGGTACTCCACTGGCCCCACCATGGGGATGAGATGGCGCTCTGCTCGGATAGCCTTGGTGGCATGGGGTAGGAGCATCGCCTCTGGAGAAGGCTCACGACCCTCTGTTGAGGACGGCCGCAACTGTCCCTCGCTCTCTGAGAAAGGGGTGTCTGCACGGCTGCCGGGTGGACAGGCAACCTCCCTCTTGGCCACCCCACTGTAGCTGGCCTCCTTGGCTTCCTTCTGCATGGCAGCCTCTGGCAAGCTCTCATAGCCGCTCTGCTCAGACAGGGACACCTCGTCCTGGGGCAGATCTGCCTTGCTGTTGGTGCCGTCTGGCGGGGAGCGTGGGGACTTCTTGCGGGCCCGGCGGTGCTTCTCCTGGGCCACGTTGTCTGCATCACTGTCAGTCTCACCATAGTAGGCCTCGCTATCCGGTGGGGAGGTGAGGCTGTCCAGGTGCCTCTGTGGCTTACGGGGCTGTGAGGGCTGTGTGGTGGCTGGGGCTCCTGCCGGAGCCGAGCTCAGGAGCTGTGCCGTGGGGCTGAGTGCGGATGGTGGGGAGAGCACTCGCTGCCCTGGGGAAGGGGAGCGCTGAATCCGCGGGCCAGTCTGGTCCCCGCCAACTGTCCTGCGGGGAGAAGGAAAAGCAGTGAGTGAGGTCTGGTTGGTGAGGGGAGCTGGAAGGAAACTGCATGTGAGGAGGGAGCCCGCTGGACAGGGAAGGACAGAGACTGAGCTGGTGTTTCAGGTGTCTTTTCTGTGGGACAGATATCTACAGTGCACACAGTACAGACACTAAGGGCAGACTCATCTCTGACGTCAGCTGTGTGCTTTCATCCCGAGTTTCTGCTTCATGACCTCTTTGGAAACCAAGTCTTAAACGCTCAAAATCAGTTTGATTCTGAACCACACAGCTGGGCTGGGGAACTTCTTCCCCTTGCCAGTGTCATGAGGATTCATTAGAATTATAAAGGAGCCTTCTGAGCATGCTTACTGGGAAGCTAGGCAGACAACATTGCCTCTGTAAAGCTGTGGGTTCATGATATCAATTGTTTGTTATCCAGCCTCTGAACAGTGAAAAATTTATATTCATGTCAAACCTTGGTGGAAGCTAACTGTGGGCAATTCTCCTGACAGTTTATTTATTTTAATAATATTTATAGTATGAATTCCTACTGGGGAGAAAATGCAAAGCTCCTCAGGCAAAACAGAAATGTTCTTTCTTTTCTTTAAATACATAAACAGATAACTGAAAATCATTGCTGCTTATAAGCTATTTTCTGTTGTTCTGCACTATCCATTCAGGCCTCTTCCTCCTGTCTCTTTACAAACACTCCCCAGCAGAAATGCATATATGACCTTGCATACTGCAGTCTTCCAGCTACCCGTCCTCTCTGAAAGCAACTGATTGGTGTTGTCCCTGGGAATATAGATATGAAGTGTTAATAAAGATGTGTTGAGAAAGCAATATTTGATGAGTTCTCTGCTACACCAAAATACAGCCAACTTTACTCACTGGTTACGTTATTCTCAATCCATCCAATATTGGCTCCCAGAGGGCTGATCCATGCATCCTGTGAGAAGCCTGTCACTTTGCTAATTCAAAGTGTGCTCATTTTGGCCCAAAGAATTTGCCTAGGCACCTGTTGGCTGCAGATGGGCTCCAAAGGGGTGAGATAAGGCCTTGGCTAGGGACCAGGCGCTATTCTGGCCACCCTGTTCAGGGCTCACTCATCCCAATTCATCACAGTTGGCTGACAGAATGAGCACATCAGAAGGCACCAGCACTTTCCCTGTAGCCAAGGGAAGTAGCCTACATGCTCCTGCTTTCCTTCCTTCTCTGAGCACTGCTCTCCTTGGGCCCCAGTGTACAGATGCCAGTAAGCAGGGTGGCTCTCCCTTCCCTTTGCTCACAGTGCTCTGTCTTTTGAGGGCTACAGAGAATTACATCTCCCAGATCCCTTCACCAGGGTCTTATTTTCTGAGGGCAGCTTCTGTTTCGGTGGTAGTGTGAACTAGTTAGGTCCTCACACAGCTTTGCTGCCTTCGTCTTTACCTGATTGATTTACAGCTTGGCCCTCATCTAACATGCTCTGAAGCACTGGGTTTGCTTTCACACAGGTAGAAACAGCAAAGTTACTGGGATCATTTGTGTGCCTAAAATTTGATCCTTGTTTCTAACATTCTGCTGGAGAGCTCAGCAGAGATACTTCTTCCCAGAAAAAGAACTCCCCTACCCACTTCTTTGTAGAAGTCAGTTCATATCATATTGGAATACAGTGGCCTGCTGTAGTAAATATCCAGGTAACCTTTGTGCAACTTTCTGGTGGCTCGGTTATCCAATATATAGTCAAATCCATGCCTGCCTGTACTGTCACAGTCCTGGTGTTTGGAAACAGCTTACCTTTTCACTCGGATATTGAGCATGCCATTGGAGGAGTCGATGATCTGCATGGCAGAAGCATGGGAGAGGCCAGCACATGACTTCCCATTGATAGATACCAGCACATCATTTTCCCACAGGCCTCCACGGCATGCTTTGCTTCGCTTTCGGATCTGGAAAAAAAAAAAAAAGAGAGAAAGAATAGGGATGAAAGGAAGAATAGTAGCCATTTAGTTCAGTTGCTCATCTCCTGCTGGCGCTTCTATTGCTCTCTCTCTGAAAGAATAAAATAAGGCCTAAAGACAACTGTGCTGCCAAGTTGAAGGAAGACCACGTTGCCTATGCCCTTCTGTTTCTGTATTCCCTGCTCCAGCATAGGCTGGACCTGAACACCAACCTAGTCTGAGTCCTTCACTGCAAATTTAAAACTCTGGAGTACCTTGCTCTTGATCTCTCATGCCCTGTTTCCTAAGTTGCTTGTGTTTCAGAGAAGGAACGGGAGCTTATTCCAGACTCTCCCTATACATGGCTGTGTGTCAGGATTCCCAGCTGTACCCACAACTGTGCTTCTGTGGTGTGACCCATGACATGCACACAGAGTCCCTGCGGATGCCGTCCTTGGGGATGCTGAGAATGGGAGGAGTTGGGGGCCCTCTGGCACTTCCTGCCATCAAGAATTCCTGCTCGAGTGGCTTTGGCCAAAATATTTCTGGATATCTGTATCAGGCCACATGGTGTCCTGTTACACAAGTGTAAACTTGGAGTAAATCTTTAGCCTTAACAGGAGTTGTGCAGGATATGCATTGCCATATCTGAAAATGGAGTTTGAGGCTCTAGTGTCAGACTAGCACCCAGTCTGGCCTCTTGTGGCCATTACACATCATGCATTTACTCTTTCTTCTGTTCCATGACGTGTTGAACTTCTCACTGAAACCCCCAACACAGTCTAGGGTTCCTGCTGGGGCTAGCAAGCAAACCAAGTGTCCACTGAGCTCAAAAACACAGATCTCTCATGTAGATCAGCAGTGTGACAACCTTCTTATAGGACAGCTTGGCACTCATAATGCACTTAGTTTGCACATGCAAAAATAGCCAGACAAAAACACTGCATAAGAGTAAATCAGGATGAAATATGCTAGATTTATAAATGCTTCTATATATTTTCTTCAGATCTTGCAGTTACGTGAGAAACAAATCTGTGCAGAGTTGTTTGACAGAAGATTCAGTGAAAGAAGTGAGACAGATTCCTGCAGAGATGTAATGCACTGCCAGGCACCTTCTCCCACACCTTACGGCCTTGCAGCTCAAGCAACTGGACTCAGACAAAATGCTTTGGGAGTCTGCGTGGAATTCTACAAGCTTCTCCGCCCTCACTGCCATGGAAGGAGATGTGAGAGGATTGCTACGCTACTGTCATTCCCTCAAGGGGCAGAAGAGAGCTGAAGCCCTGAGGACATCCCTCGGCATGGCTGGCTGGTCTGAACCGAAGGCTCTGCATAATCAGCATGTGACCAGGCTTAGCCCTGCCCACCCATGTCAAGAGGCAAGAGCAGTACTGCCTGTAGGTCAGCCTCAGCAGGACTGAGAAGTGTTAAGAAGACAGAAAGAGGGGCCCTATGCTCTGAGTTGTTTGTATGTTCACTGGCACTTTATCCCTCTGTAGCCTCTCCAGCTTGACCCCAAATTTTGTCTGCATGCTTAAAATAGGGATTCGCTCATCCCAGCTGCCACAGCCATCAACTTCTGTCATCTTAGCCTTTTATCTCTCTTCTTGTTAATATAAACTAGGAATGAGAACATGTGGGTCTGCAATGCTGAAGAACTACATTTCTGCTGTTACAGTACAAATATTGCTTCCTGATACTCCGTCAAAGTGCAGCTGTTAACTAAGAAGAGATAGCAGACGTGTTTTCCAGTGCTGCCTACTGCGACAGCAGCTAATGCAGAGGGTTAGTGTTAGGGCTGTAGGGAGGGTGACCAAAGGTATCTCACTGGTATTACTCAAAAGGACAGCTGCTGCTCCACAGCCAAGTGCTTTGTGTTCTGCATAAGAACACACTTACTGAGTATGTCTCTCAGTTATGGAACAACGAAGGGGTTAAATGTTGTCTGGAGGTTCTGAGAGCATTCTTTACATCCCATAGTACTCCTCCATGCTCACTGAAGCCAGCTGGCTCTGGGCTGGTGACCACCCATACGAGAGGCTCATGAGCCTTCTGCGAGCCCTTGGGCCCTGCTGGAACCTGCAGAGAACCACTTGGCATTCCCAGGCAGGCAGCCTCCTGCTGCCCCCTCAAGCACCTTTAGCTCAGAGTAGGCTGCTGGGATGTATGCCGTCCTGTGTAGGTTGAGCAATGCCAGCAGGCAACCCATTCATTTTGTGGCAAGCAGAGGTGCCAGCCCAGTGATTCTGGCTTGCTCCGTGGTCAGAACTTACCAGGGCAGCAGAGGGCTCGTGTGCAAAAGTAACTGTGGTTACTTCAGGGCTGCTGTGGGAGCTGCAAGCTAGCCCTGAAACTCAGGAGATTTCTGCCTCTCGCCATTCCTCCTTGGGAAAACAGGACCAGTGGCAAGCCCAGGACCTGCAGAGTCTGAAATAGCATGTAAGCATTCCTGGCTGTCCGTCTTCCACAGGTTTGTAAATCTTCCCTTGGAATTTTACAGATCTGCTTCCCAAAGGCAGAGGGAAACCAACAATTTACAGCTTCATAATGACAACTCCTATCCCCACTGCATTTACTGGAGAGGAGAAAGGCAGAAGAGGAATCTGCAGAGTGAGGAGGCTGACAGCATGCCGTTCAGAAAGGATGGGACCTTGTCAGCAGGGTGCAGTCTGCCGGAGCCAGGGGACAGAGAGCAGCATCAGCCTGCCAGTTAGCGTGTGACTGCCAGCACAGTGCTATGCAGACCTTGAACAACAACACCCTGCAGCCTGCACATCTCGCTCTCAGGGAGGGCAGCACCGAGTCCTCGAGGCACTAGGCCAGGCTGGGAGCTCATGCCACCAGCCAGGCTCACTGCCCACCCTGAAGGTCAAACTGCCCTCAGACTCACTACTTGCTCCCTATGTCCAGAAGGTGCCCTCTCCTGGGCGGCCGGCAGCCTCAGCGAGTGCTGCTGACAGGAGCTGCTTGTACAGGCTGCGGGAAGAAAGGATGTGCCACCCAGCAGCTCTTCTGAACGGTATGGGAGAGGAGGGGAAAAGAATCCTTCTAGAGGGATGGGACAAGTGGCATTTCAAAGAGAAATTCCCTCTGCTTTGTGAAGCAGATCCCTGAACACTTTCTTGTGCAAGCCAGAGGCAGCAGTAAGGGTCTCTGAGAAGTGGCCTGGAGTAGCTCTACGGAGCTGCACTTTCTGATCTCTGGCAAGGACTGACCTCTCCCTTTGGAGGGGAAGACCTCACAGATTGTCTTGTAACTACTTATCTGTTATACCTTTGACTCCTTGTCTCTGTAGAAACCTCCCTCCCCACAGTACACCTTGGTTCATGATGGAGAAATGTCCTCCTTAGATTATACTGAAGAAGGATACATTTAAATCTCAGGAAGAAATTCTTTATTATGAGGGTCACGAAGCTCTGGACTAGGTTGCCCAGAAAAGCTATGGATGCTCTATCCCTGGATGTGTTCGAGGACAGGTTGGATGGGCTTTGAACAACCTGGTCTAGCAGACATTATCCGTGCCCGTGGCAGTGGGGTTGGAACTACGTCAGTTTTAAGGTTCCTTTCCAACCCAAATAATTCCATTATTCTGTGATTACAGCTTCATTTATGGAATCTCAATATCAGAGCCTTACTGATTTATGCTACTGGAAATATAAATCAGTGTGGAATACTGGAAATACAACTTAATGAAACACATTTGCACATAGAAAATTGTCCCTCTCACTGCATTCACACCAGAGACTTCTGTTGTGATAAAACAGCTCTCACCAGAGCGGTTTAGTTGTCTACAGGGCCTATGTATGTGCATGTACATTTCCTCTTTTCCTTTATTACATTGCCCTGTTCCTCTAATTGATCATATTGAATCAGGTGGGAGAGAAAGGACAGAAGCAGCTGAGACAAAAATGAAAAGAGTGAATGCAACAAATGAAAAATACAGGGAAGAAGAAAAGGTGTTGAAGGGAAGACCAGTGCTAGGCCAAGAAGGCTAGGATGATGATCTGGCTAGAGAAGAATTCTCTTAGTGTAGCCCTGAAGAAACAAAAGGACGCCCTGGCTATTGGATGTGTCTCGGGTGAATTCAGCCTAGCTTTTGAGAACAGAATGCAAGGGAGAAGGGGTCAGATGCAATTTGGCAGCATCTGTTCTTCAGTATGGACTATATTTAGGTGGTGGCATGTGGGGAGTGAAGACACGCTGTGATACTAAGAATAGAGTAATCCCGATAGTAACTCAGTGGCTTCACATCTTGCCTGAGAATAGCCCAGGGAACCTGTCTGAAACTGCAGCCATCCTCTCTGCTGGCCACCACACTTTCTTCATAAAAAAAGGTATTATGGTAGTCAGAAGGTCTGTAGTGCCTTTCAGGAATGAACTGTAATAGGCACTTCCCCCTTGTGTCGCCAAAGCATTTCCCACCTCCTCCCTCAGGCATAATGTGTACAGCAGAAAGACAAATTATATTACTGGTCTTCCATCTAATCTCTAAAATCTTTCCAGCAGCAACCAAGCAAACTCAAGCCAAGTAAGAGTTGTATGTTGACTACAACTGGACTTTCCCTTTCCCTCTCTGCTTGTGTCTCACATCACAGGGCTGCCGTCCATGCAATGCTCTATGGCTGTGTGGCAGCTTTTAAATTTCATTCCCATTTAAGTGAAATGTAGTCCTGTTACATGGTTCCAGTGGAGATGTAAGAACTGTCCTGTTGTATAAAGCAGTATAAAGCATTACTGAAAGAAATGAACTTAGGCAGAATCTGAAGAGTTGTCTAACATCTGGGTCTGCTCCTCCCAGAACCACATGCTCAGCTGAACTACAAACACAGCAGCTGCAAAAGAAGAAGCAAACACCTCCAGCTCTTCTTTGGGCACATCTGCATTGACACCAGTTCAGTTACTGGAACAATTTGGTTTGATTAGGCTAGGGCCTAATCTTTTACTTGTGCAAGGACAGATACCGCGGTGGTTAAAGCACTAGACTGGCATTCAGGAGACCTGGGTGAGTTTTTTGTCTGGCCTTACAGAAAACTCTCAGACTGTGAGCTGTAAATGACTGCAGTCTGGTAATCAGGAATTATTTCAGTAGTCATTTGCTCTGACTCTTTTCTTTGTCTCAGATGCTCACCTGAACATAAAGATCCATTAAGATAGTTTCTCTATGCCTTGCCTATTAAGGATCTTCATGGCAATTCAGTATTTTTATTAGAGTAGAATATTTACTATAAGCTATTATAATTACACTAATTATTATAATTATACTTCTTAATTTAATCCCAATAACTTCCTGCCTTACGATTTGCTTCAGTTTAAAAGGCACCACTGCATGTACTTTCTCTTGGTAAAGCAGTTCCTGCAGACCTATGTCAAAGGTCATCTACAGTGAAGGTTAAGTAGAAGGTGTTTATCTAGTGAAAGAAGGGACAAAACATACATCTGGAATAGCAAATGAACACAGAAAGGGAGGGGGGTGAAATAAGGTATCTTGACCAGCAAGCAAACAGATTGGGTGGTTTCTGGACAAGGGGTTTGGAGATGAAACCTGGTGGTGGCAGAGGATGCTGGTGCTAGACAATCCATTAAATGCAAACAAGACTTCTTTAGTCTGTTACCAGCTCGAGTGTACTGGTAAGGGGACTATTGCTATTCCAGTACTGGAGAAAGAAGACAGTGCACTGGACCAAATTCTGATTCTCCCAGTGAGCAATCCTGCACAGTCTGCTATTTGTGCTAATGAGAGGGAGTGCCTGCGTAAAGCTACTTCCCTTGCCGGTAACTCCAAGCCTTAGTGATGCACAGAGATTTGTGAACCAGATCATTGGCTGATGTGATCAAAAATGGTAATTTACAACTATGACAATACAATTTTCTCTTCAGGCCACCTTCTTACGGTTGCCCCAGAGGCCCTATCCCCTCATCTCTGCTAGGAAGGGCAGAGCTTCCCTTCCAAGCACTGCTCTCTGCTCACTGCTGTCCCAGTGCTGTGCACAGCTTGCAGCTCCTTGGCCAGACAGCAGTGGTGGAGGCACGTCCCCTTCCAGTGCACAGTGACTGTGGCCCATCTGCCCCTCAGAAAGTCTCCTGGCACCACAGCCAGCACTCCCTTGCTGGCAGCCAGTGGTGGCACCTGTCTGAGTGCTGACAGGTCATAAAACATGTACAGGAGCACTGTCAGAACTGCCTGAGGCACTCCTTCCACAGCGCCGAGGGACATACTTGGTCCTCCAAAACTAGCAGTAGTGACTGCTGTAGACTAGACTGCTGTAGATTAGGTCGCCACAACTTTCTTAGGTGTAACTTTCAACGCCCATGAGATCAGGTAGAGACCAGTCTATCCACCTTCCACAGTGCTTGCAAATCTGCAAGCTTTCAGGCCTATTTGGGTTAGAGCTGGCAACTATCAGCAGGAATAACATCATGCAAGCAAGGGTGAACAGGACAGAGAGCCAGGCTGTGGATCGCAGGCATCAGCACCTGGCTGATAAGCCTGTAGCACATAGGCTGCAAGGATATCTGCCACAGGAGAAAAGAGAAACAGTGAGTTTGGAGCAGAGAAACATGCAAGAGGTGAGAAACAGTAGAGAGGAGGTTGTGATGAACTGCTCTTAAGCAACAAAACAGTTGTTGCTTCTAAAACCTATACAGTCCAGTGTCGCTGCTTCCCCTAACAATTCACTCAATTGCTGCTGTGTTTGTACAGAGAAAAAAGAGGAGCCTCTCAAGCTTTCAGGGCCAATACCCTGTTGTTTCGGATACCAGATTGTTTACTCCACCTAACCTGATTTTAAAAAAGCTTTTAGTTGTTTGTCAGGATTGGAAGGAAAGTTGTTGCTGAACCACCCTGCTTAGTTACCCCAGGTCTTTCTGTGCACACTTGATCAGTGACAATGCTGTCCTTTATTTGAACAGTATGCTGATGTTTGCTCAGCATCTATTTGTAGAAAGACATCATATCTTTCAGTCTTTGCGCTAAGTGAAATAATTCTTCTCCCTTCATTTTCTATAGCTGCTCTATCTTGAATTAATTTTTGAATTTCCTCTTTTGAAAGAGTTAAGAGCTCCATAGGTGTGATATTTTCAGTGAATTCTTACTTGTACCAGCAGTCAGTAACACCAGCGTCTCCCTAACACAGCTCATTTGAGGCTCATTTCTTTGCCTTTTTTTTTCCCCCAGAAATGTATAATTTTGCTAGCTCATTATCTTCATGTGAGTCACTGACAACACAGAATCACTGAATGCTTTGTGTCGGAAGGGACGTTAAAGCTCACCGAGCCCCAAGCCCCGGCCGTGGGCAGGGATGCCCCCAGAAGCACAGCTGCCCAGCACCCATCCTGCCTGGCCTGCAGCACCTGCAGGGCTGGGGCACCCACAGCCCTCTGGGCAGCCTGTTCAGATCTTCCTCCTCTACTATCAGTAGCAATTGGAAAGCTTCCAGTTTCCATTTATTTCTTCAGTATTCATTGTGAACCAGGCTAAGCATCTTTCAAACTAAGCACAAGGGCCTTCTGTGTTTTTTATAGCGTTTCTTTTTCATAGAATAAATCTTGTTTATTGAAGGTTCCAAAGGGCAGCTTGCATGCACTTGCACCATCTGAAAGTTGCCCTGTTAATTGTAGAAATTATTTCCCTAATACAGCTCCATATTATGTTCCTAGTTTGGTTGCTGATAAGCATAATGCTTACCTTATAACTTCTCAGACTACTCATTTCACATATTGTTTAGCTCCAAGAGCATTTGATGCACATCCCCTTCTCTCAAAGAAATCCTCCAAGAACCTGAAGGTATTGTTCTCCCTTACTGTACTCTCTTTTCAGAATGGGTGAACAATCTCATCACTACAGATTCTCCTTACAATAAATAGTGTATGTGTTAGGGCAATGTGCTTTTTCCTAAGCCTTTCTAAAATAAAAACTTTGCCATCAATGGGGCCATTCTGTGTCTCGCTATTAAGCTTGTTTACTCATCAACAGCTGACTGTTGATGGCCAAAGATTTGATGTGTGCTGTTGCTGCACTGTTGTGTTACTACCACACAGCTATACAAATTCACCATCAGTGTGGTAAGGGGTAGTGTGAATTCCCATTATCCTTTACCTGCTTTCCTAAGTAAGTTAATTACAAATTGTAATAAGCCAAATGTGAAAGCACAGTAATTCAACTGAGTTCCATTGAAAGAACAGTGCTGTAGCTAAGAACAGAATGGTGATTTTCCTTTCCTCTTTCAGTTCTTTACTCTTATTCTTTCCCCTTATTTGCTTCTCTAGTTCCCCTTATTCAAACATCATAATTTCTGCAGAATTATTCATGTCCTCTGTTGATCTTTTATCCTGCTGTGTTTCTGCCTGCTGAGCATATCACTGTCTGTTGTTCCTCTAGCTTACTCATTACCAAGTTGATATTTTAACATAACCCTAATTTAAAAATCATCTACTCTTTCTACTGAGGGTTCCCCAGGCACTAATAAATTCTCTTTTGCTTCTTGTTCATCTCACCCTCCACTCCTACAGTATCTGTTTTCATGAGACTGAATTGTTATGGTACCACTGTCTTTCATTTACACATCAGACATTTTTAGCACACAGACACTGCAAATGATTGTTAGGGCAGAACAAAATATTTAGTATGTGCTCTTGCAGGAAAGTTTAAAACAAAAGATGTTTGCAGTTACAGATCTGGAACCGTGTCATCAGTTGAAGTCAATATTAGCATTTCAATCCTGATCATGTTATTTAAATTCGATTTTTTTCATCAGTATCCACTGGGCGCCGCTGGATGGAAGAAGCAATGTGTTTCTTCCTCATTCTGAGGCAGACAGAGCTATCTGACTCCATTAAGGTTACCTGAACACAAGGCTAGTAATATTTGGAACTGTCCACATGCTGTGTAATTGCAGCATCTTGCTCCAGGCATGTCCCTGAACTCATAGCCCATGGAGAGTGAAACATCAGAAGCACTTTGGCAGGTGAATCCAGTGTGTGAACATCCAGCTGCTTTTTTACCCCTTGTTGTTGACTAGAGTGTGTTTAGAATTGGTCTCTTGTTTCATCTAACAGCTTAACCGTGATTCTGCGAAGAAGATGGTGATGTAAATTTTGGAAAGAAGAAAGGCAAGAGGTGTAAGTTTAACAGGTGTAAACTGATCATGTAAGATAATGAAATGTGCAGGGATTTGTAATACAACAGGAGAGTAACTTTAAACAGGAAATCCTATGTTGTGCAACATTTAGTCTTTGGAATGCCTGACTGCATCTTTACTGGGAAACTGTATAACAAGTAAAACTCAATCTGTTCACAAATAATTATGTTTACGTATAGGGTAAAACACCAGCATTGTTAATTCTCATTCACAGTGCATACTGATAATCAGCTGGAGTGAAAGAATTTCCCTCTGCATTGCATGACCAGAAAATCAGATGCATTGTTGAAGTGTACCACTTCCTCTGAAATACTTTGTGTTGCAGGAAACACAAGGGAAGCAGGAAGCAGGAGATGGACTGATCATATACCTAGTCTGATATAGCAATTCAAGCATTTCTGCATAACTACAATGTAAACCATTTCTATATAACTTACTTGTTATGGTTGGTTCATTTCTACTTATTGGTCCCAAATTTGCTTTTTTTTTCTGCTTAGCATTTCTTCATCCAGAATGGTATAAAGAAACAATTTGATTCAACTTCACTGGTAAGCATCTTCCCTTACTGCTACTCCTATTATTTTTATAGTCTAGAAGTTGAAATTGCCTGAAATGACAACTAGAGACACCCAACTGTACCAATGTAGTATTTCCTTGGAGGTACAGGATACTCACGTCTGTATCTCCTTTCATGTTTCCTACAGATTAATACACATTCCTGCTCTGTTCTTCACCATTCTGTCCAAATACATTTTTCTGTAAGATTCAAAGCAAAAATAATAATTTCTGTTCTGCTAAACCAAACTTTTCCTGGTCCAGCACTCTCCTTTTTCCCCAAGAGGCTGTTCTGTGACAGCATTCAGTTTACTAATAGACCTTTCTCATTTATCTAATCTGTCTTTCCATGCGCACACAAATCATCCTTCACCACACTAACAAACACTGTGTTATCTGACCTTACTTCTGTGAGGCAGGCTCAATCTCAGTGACACCTCCCCCTGACCCCATGTCCTGATGCTATGCAATGCCACTGATCCCATGGATGGAGGCAGAACAGAACAAATTGCGCATCCACGGCCAACGAAACCCAGCTCCAGCAAACCAATGGAGCTCTAACAAAGCAATACAGCTCTAACAAAAAAATAATACTGCCCTATTTCTCTGTGCAGTGACATACGGCCACAATCCCTGGAAGTGATTCCCTAGTGATGGGACCATTCCCATCTTCAGTTCCTAGAATATCCAGATACCGCTAATGACGTTAAGGTTTTGGGAGATGCTTTACATCGTTGGCATTTTGGCCCAGATTTCGTCCTGCAAATGTTAACAGCAGACTGCGGAATAATGAGAATGTGAGCTTTCAACTCAAAGACACAAAAACTGGAATTCAGACTTCTACTCTCAACACGGCCATTCAGAAGACAATCAGGACACTGCATGCCTTCTGGGGGTTTATTTTCTTCTATGCATTTTACAAGATTCCCAGTAAGGATCCCTAAGTCCTTTCTTTGGAGACTGATTAAGCTATTGCTTTTACAACAGTATTTATGGCCAACTGGATGCTATTAAATTCTGGATAATAATAGCAAAAAAAGGAATATCATAAAATCAGTCCTGCAAGAAGAATGTTTTACACTTAGATTTGTATCAATTATATTTTCCATAGATACAAGTATTGTAAAAATATGTATATTTTCATTGCTAGTCTTAAGGCATGATACCAAGTTTGAGGTGAGAGCAAGCTCAATTTAGTATCTTTCTGAAAAAGCCACCAAAGCGAGAGCAATATTCCATTCACCTTAAGGTGCAGCTTAGCATGGGTAATGGCTAGTTCTTGCTGCTGTTCTGTTATAACAAATCTTTGCAAGTTACTCAGCACGTCCTGCCACTTCAATCCCAGTTTCTTGTGTATTGGGAGAAAAAGTGAGTCAAAATAACCCCACAGAGCTTACGTGGCCAATGAAAATCCTGTTTTGCTAACAACCACTGGTTCCAGATACCTGTTTCAAGGGTACTGATTATCTCTCTTCAGTACCCGAAGCTCTATGAATATGCGATTCTCCTGTAGAAAAACAATCTTTCTCTATGTAAGAAACATCCACTCTGGGCAAGGCCATGGGATTCCAAGCCATTTGGCAGAACTCACAGATAAACACTCCTTGACCTGGGGTCATAGAACATTTCATTTTGAAGTTCTCTGTCAGAGACACAATCTACTTAAGGAAAACAGAATGGGGATGGCATAGCGTTTTTTCATTCCTGCTGCTGGGTGTCTTCCAGGGAGACATCCATACATATCAATGTATCAAGTATAATGCAGCTGGTATGAGCTTAAACACAGGACCATTTTCTTTTTTCTTAATTTTTAACCTAACCTCTAGTCTTCCTGTCAGGAAATCAGTAACAGCTACGGATTTACACAAGTGCAACTCAGAATTCATATTTGTTTCTTTTTTGTTATTTCATCTCACTTGCAAACAACTGCTTTTCATCTCTTCTTTCAATTGAACGCATCAAAAATATTCCTTTTGGACAGCATTAAAAAAACTTCACAAATAGCAGACCGTAAGAAATGAGCATCTACTTCGAAACTGATAATATAATGAAGGGTTAGAGACAGTTACATTGAATTGCAATATGGCATTTGTTGCTTTGATTTCAATTATTTTTTATTTAGTTGGATGCCGTACACAAGTCCTTAAACCTTCATATGTGAGCTCTTTTCCTGAACTGTCACCATTGTTTGATCAGTGCCAACAAATGGGGAACATTAAGTGCGTAATGATCCAGAAAGCAGGCCACCTTTCACCTGACACTTCCACCTTAGCAGCATCCATCCCATCCCACACCCTGCCTGACCATTCTCCCCAAGTTTTCCTTTTAAGATCTGCTGTCACATAAAGGAGTTCAGACACTCCTTTTACTGGCAGAAGATGCCTTATCAGGAAGGATATCTGACTTCAGCAGAACAACCCTGCCCTTTCAGTTCACACCTGGAGGTCCTACCTTTGACACCTGAAGGGGTCTTTTCTGTTCAGAGCCCCCTTGCAGCCGGAAGCCCCAGGGGGCACCTCCAGACAGAGTGATGAGCATTTCTTCTTCAGCTCCCATGATTTCTGTACTTTGGATATTTTGTCTTCCCAACTTCGAAACAGGCTCTAGGTCTTAACAGGCAGTATCTTCCATTCCCATCTTCACCATTCACATCACAATTCTCCAATCTCCCCAAAGGCCCTCTTCTCACTTTTTCCTTCAAGTTCACAAACACAAGAAGAGAGTTGAGACTGTCAAGCCCAGCCTTCCCTGCTCTTCTGCACTCTCAGCTGCTGCTCTGCCTATGATTAGACATTTGATTCTGCTGTTGGTAAAGGGCCAGAGTTGTTCTGCACACGTGTCATGTCAATCTCACCCTCAGTGCATGGATCTCTCACCGAAGCATGGCTGAAAATAGCTCACCTCCTGCCTTCAGAGCTTCATCTGGCACTCTTAAAGCTGGAAGCTTTTCAGTAAAAATTTTATTTCCACTTCCCTTTCCAAATGCGAATCTGAGTAACCCAGCATTGAGGATTCATTAGCATGGCAGTTTCGGGTATAGATGTGACACAAGCACAAACTTGTGCAAGATCAGGTGACGGCACCCAAACCTGAGAAACTGAACCAGAGTAGCCAGGAAGTGGCAACACTCTCCACTTGTACCTTCCTTATGCAGCTGGTGTAACTACACAGGAGTGTCCTGAAAACCACGGGCAGGCTGGAGATGTGCTCCTCACTCTCAGACGCTCTGCAGCCAGTCCTAGTATTAGACATGGGGACAAGAATAGCCAGGATTAGCCACACATATGGGATTCAGACAGCTCTCAGCAGGGGACATCACGTCTGGCCTCTTCGATGGCCAAGAGAGCAGAGCTGCACCCAGACCCTGCACCACCAGCTTCTCTTCAGCATCACACCGGAGGAGGCCTCCCGGCCACCCCACGCAGGCCTGGCCCTTGGGAGCTACAGGAGAAATCAAATCCACACTCCCCCTTATGCTACTGGGTTAAGACGTAATTTTATTTGACAGCCTTAAGAACAAATTGACCTCTTTTTGCTCCGCACGCGCTGAGAACAGCCCTCAGCAGCTAACGGGCACGGGACGTCCCGTGACGCGGACACCGTGGCTAACCCTTCAAAGGACGTGGTTTCGCGTCACACACGGCTCGGTCACGGCAGTAATGCAGCACGGCTCTGCCTGCGCGCTCCAGCCGCTCTTCCAACGCCACTGCGTTTCGGCGCCAAAGCGGGGCCGTACACAGACTTCTGCCGCAACCGCTCCGCGAGACAGGGCCGTGCGAGGCCCCGCGACAACGACCCTGGGGCTTCGACCCGGCCAACCCAGCGATGGCACTTCCGCCCGCACTTCCGCCCGGCGACGTCACGAAGCGCGAGCGCCGCCACGGCGAGCCCGCACGGCAGCGAGCGGCAGCCGGCTCGCGTCCGGAGTGACGTCACCCCGCGAGTGCCAGAACGCCTGCGCGGCATCCGGGCCTTTCCGGGCGGGGCGCGGCGGCGGCCGGGGGTTGGTGGGCAGTGCGGACGTGGCAGCCGGCGGGCGGGGGAGCGGTGCTTCCGGTGGAGCGGCGGGCCCGGCAGCCGGAAGCGGGCCCGGCAGCGGCGCCAGGAGCGGCAGGCGGCGGAGGAGGTGAGTGAGGCCGCGGGGTGCCGGGGGCGCGAGGCCCGGACGCCACTCTCTTTCCTCCCAGGGCCGAGGCCCAGCGGGAGGACGCGCGACGCCCTGCGCTACCGCAGCCCGGCGGCCTGCCGGGAGCGCGGCCCGGCGCTGTCCGCATTCGGGGCGCCCGGCGGCGGAGCCGTCCTCTGCGACCGTCGGCCGCCAGACGGGAGCCCCGGGCGCTGCGAGCCGGACCCCGGCGCCGCCCTGACAGCCGCTGGGCCGTGGGACGGGCGGCCGCTCCCACACGGCCCTCGTCCTGTCGGCCCCGCTTGTTGTATCTAGGCTCGTCTTGTGCTGCTGAGCCCGTGAGGGGCGGCTATCCCCGCACAGGCGGTGGAACTTAGAGGGTGACCGTCTGTGGCCTTGAAAGTGCAGGGGGAAGGTGTGGGTGGAGGTGGTGCGGCCAGAGCACGAGTGTGCTCCTGGAAGAGGCTAGGCCAGGTTTCATGTGTGCTGTTCTGTGGTGTTGGAATTCACTTCCGTTTTTCGTTTTTTTTTTTTTTTTTTTTCTTACTTATTTTTTCCCCCTGAGCAGTGTTCTTTGGAATAGGATGAAAATTCCTTTGATTCCTGCCATGTGTCAGGTGTTGTCCAGTTGCGTGTCTGAGCCAACTCTGAATCTTCCTGCAGTTAAAAGGCATTGCAAAACCAACGGTAGGGATTGTTGGGAGCTGTCACATTATAGCTAGAGTTCTGCTTAACCTTTCTTAAACTGAGGCACAGAAAAGTTGTTGCTGAAACACAGATGAATTACCCTGACATCAGAAGTGTCTGCCACAGTTGTTAGCATTTGTGTGCTAATATAGGAATAGAGAGTGTTAATTTCAGCCATTAATGTGTTAGTTTCATAAAAACATTTGTTTTTTTCTGTTCTAAGATTCTTCACTAAACGTTTTGGAGAGATGCTAGAGAGAGAGAAATGCTATCTGACATACAACATGCAGTGCCATTTTCTGTATACAGACTGTGTGAAATCGCATCCCTACAGTGAGGTGACTTGTTGATAATGTTGTCTTGGCCTTACTCTTCATTAATATGAAGTTGTCCCAGGTCACGTTGGCTTATGGGGTTGATAGAAATACTATTGGCCTAAAGTTCTGTCTAAAGAGGTGATTTGCCTTCTCTGTACATAAGCATCTCTATGCATTGTAGTGCAGGAAAGGTTTTCTGTGTCTGCTTCTTTCTGAATGGTACAACTTGAAGTGAATCCTTTATTACTATAGAGACACATGGAGATTGATATAAGGATTATGACTTCTTAATATGCTGAGATAGTCACTGCAAATTCTAACTGCATGGCTAAAAGCTGAATTCTAGCAGTGAACAGATGTGTAAAGGGCTGTTTCTTTGAGTTAGATGCTTGTACATCTTCGAGTGTTTTCTCTTGCCGCTGTAAGGCTGAATCTTCTTCCTGTAACACTTATCATCAGAAGGAGGGTCAAAACTCCAAGGGAAAAATAATGGTTGGGTAAGAAAGGGCAAGGTACAAAGAGTGACTAAAAATAATCAACAAGGTCTCACAGTAGAGAAAAAGGTGGATGATTGAAAATCTTTATTAGCAATGACTTGTGAAGATAAACCTTGTTTTTTATGTTCAGCAAAGTTCATTGTTCACATAGAAATCACTAAATGTATGAACTGGGCAGTTAGGCATTAGGAAAAGCTAATTCTGAGCTTTTTTGTTTATTGTGAGTGGTGGGAATTGCATAATGCATGTTTGTGTAGAGGAAGTCAGAGTATAGAAGCTTTGGATGAAAAAGATCTGTGTTACAATTTGTGTGCAGAAAGCTTGTGTAGCAGTACGGTATGTGTCTAGTCTGTTCTATATTTGCCTATTTATCCATTCTTGTAGCCTCCTTTCCAATCTTTAAACTGTTTTCCAAGTTTTTCTGATTAATTGTACTTGTGCAAGGCTCACAGAAGTGAGTCAGATGACTTCACACATTGTAACATGGATGTGGAGGTACAGCTGGGGAAGAGAGAAGTCTTTCACTGTGTTTTGCTGATGTGATGTTTTCAGTGACTTTTGCTTACACTGACTGCTTTCCAGGAGCAGTGCCCAGAACTGTGTGTTTCAGAATTTCTTTTCTTTTGTTTTAGCTTTTATTCCAGAAGAAGATATGTAAATCAGTGCCACCAGGTTTATACACTTTTTTGATCTAAATAAAAATCTGGTGGTGATGGTAAAGGTTGGAAATAGTGGCAGACTTAAAGTTAGATCAAGAGTAAAACTTCAAGTTCTGTGTTTAACCGCTATTACACCCTTGTGGCTTAAATGTTATGTTGGACCTTCCCTGAGATGGTGAATCAGCCTCACAAAATAGTGTTGAAGGTGGCTCTTATTTAGAAGTACACAAAGTGATCACACCTTAGATGTGAACAATGATTTTTGTTTTGTCCTGAAGATTGAAGGATTTCAGGAAAGACTGGCCTCCAGAATTCTTCTCCAGAACCTGTTGTGGCACAAATTCTATAGCTATAATTCTGTAGCTATAATCTGTCAAATGCTTTTTTGGAACTCTTTTGTGCAAATACTGAGGCTTCTGGACTTGCACTGGTATTAAATTGTAAAGCTTCGTTTTGAATAGTGGGTGTCTTACACCTCTCCTGAACTGTTAAAACAGATCTGTTTTATGGCTGTGACTCAGAATGCATGGGTGAAGAGAATGTTACTGGTGGCGTAAGGAGTTGAGAATCTGCTGAGATGGAAAGACACAGCACAACAACAACAAGCAAAAAAAAAAAAAAAAAAAAAACGACCAAAAAACCCCACAACTGAATTAGAGAGTCAATTCCAGTAGTGCCACTTGGATTAATTTGGACAAACATATGGGATGCATGCTGTTGTACCAGCCTGAGTGCTTCCAGCTCAATTGCCAGTCATTGACTTCCAGGGTATGAGCTTCTCTTCCAGGATTTTCTATAGAAAAACAGAAGAGGTGCTTCTTGCATCTGAAGAGTTAAATGTTGTGCGTGTGCAGAAGAAGTGATAGCTGAAGAAAAGCATGTTCCCCTTTTGAGTGATCTTGGCTCCAGAGTTGAGGCTGTTGAGGTGGTATAGCTGTTTCTCCAGAAAGTTACAGAAGAGATGCTATAAAAGCACTGTGAGTAATATTCCGAACTGGTCTTAGAGGATGCTGGCTGTCCCCTTCTGTCCCATCTTTTGGAAAGGGTTTTAATTTCTCTGTACAGAAATATTTATCATATTTCTTTCAATTCCAGCAAAATACAGAGGCCGTGTTATCCTCGTCTTTAAAAAAAAAAAAAAAAAAAAAAAATCAGAACAAAAACCAACCAAGAACCAAGGTTCTGGTCTCCTTAGAAGGTGAAGTAAAGGGGCAGGACCCATAAGAAAAGGCTCTAGCATCCTTCTGAAGGAAAGTTGTTCTGCTGCATCCTTTAGAAAGCAGTCAAGAACTAATGAGATCCATTGCCTCAGTTTCAAAAGGGAATTAACAGTGAATGAAACCAGAGAAAATGATGAGTTTGCAGTTCTCCATGACTGGGGAGACTTCCTGATTGAAACTCATATGAATCACTAGTGTTGTTGCATTGTTTTTTTTAATTTTTAGTAGGCTGTAAAAACTGATCTGTAGTCTGTTTTGTTTGGATCAGAAGGAATCTAGGTGCTATTGTAAAAGCTAAACGTTTGTTCCCCATATTACTGTTTTACTATTTTTCTCCCATCGTTTTGCTGCTACTCTGCATTGGTTGTCTATTTAACGGCATACCAGTATGAATTTTAACTGTGTACTGCTGGTGTTTTGACTGAAATTTCCATGGCCATTTGCCTTTGTACAGATGAATGGATGAAAATGGCACAGAGTGGTTGCTCTCTTTCATAAGAAAATTATTTTAGTTATAAATAGTAACAGCCACTTGTCACGGTGTCCCTCTCTCCCCATCAGTGCTGATGATTTCAGCTTTCTGTATTGTAACTCATGAGTATTAATATGACATTCAGCAGCATGTTGTACTAGTATGTTTGCCTTCATTTTCATAATGCATTACCACGTACAAATTAATATCCTCAGTATTTTCATTAAATGGAACAGGCTGCTTTCTCTCCACTTTTCCTTATCTGGAGCACGTATTTCATTCTTTCTGTGATTTTTTTTTTTTTTTTTTTTTTTCCTTTGTGTCATAAGAAATAGAGCATGAAATCTTCCCTTTTCCCATATCTCTTCAAGCGACCAGCTTCTAATTTACATCTGTATTTTTTTGGATGCAGGCAAAATGAATGCTGTTTGGTAAAAATAATGTACTGAGGGAAAAGAAACATGGATTCACTCGGTGGCAACCCTTTTCTGCCTTCTCAGAGTTGAATTCTCTTGGCCTTGCCCTTTGTGGTATTCCACGTCAATGATGAGGAAGTGTACTGCAAACCTTACATCTAGAGCAGGTTGAGCAACTGAGGTCAGTGAAGCAGCCTTGTCTGCAGCTTCAACACCAAGCTAATTCTTGAGTCTTTGTCTTTGTTTCTAGCCCTCTCCTTGGTCTCTGCTGTAATGGCATAGGCATTAGCTTGTGCTGTAGGGGATGTTGGCCTGTTCTGGCTGTCACAGGGACTAGCTGAAGGCTTGAGGTGCCTTTAGGGCACTCATCTGTAACTACACAAAATAGATGGTTCTGTTTTCCATACAATAAGGGTAAATATTCTAAGACTTCTTCCTCTGGAAGATTTGCATTAAATGAGCTTGTGTCTCCAAGTATTGCTGAAGAGCAAGCAAGAAGCAGATAACCCTGCCCACCCAAGTGGGAAATACTGACATTGACAGGAGGGAGTGGGGGAAGGCTGACAAGAGAATAGTTCATGATAATCAGGTAGGGTCACCTGCTGAATGTGTGCTCCCATCAGGTGAAAGTGGGACATGCTTGAGTTTTTGCCCTGTTGTGCAATAGGATAAAAGATTGATCTTTTCCAGCTCTCTGGTAACTGTTTGGGCAAACATGAGGTTTGCTGAGGAAAATCCACAGTGACTCCAGAGTTCTGTAGGTACGACTTGTAAAGGGAGCCTTCATGGTTGTAGCTCAGGAGGTGTCCTGCCAGGTGCTGCTGCTTAGCCTGCAAGTCTTCCTGAGAGGAGGTCCCATTTGTAGGAACAGTGTCTGGAGGACAAATTGCTCATGCAGAATACAGTAAGCAGTAGTGAGGGGTAGGAAGGAGAGAAAGCAGCCTTCTTTCTTCATAGCCTTATGTTCTGAGCTGCTCAGGTTGAGCAGTCTTCAGCTGTGTTCTCACTTGCTTTGTAAGAAGAGTTGTTCTGCTTTACTGGTTGCACTGGACAGAAAATGAATGTGGGTAGGTGTGTGACTGCAGCGTGGTGATGTGAGTCGCCTGCCTGGAGAGGAAGAAGTTAACCTTCAGGGGAGCTGGGAGCAGACGTGGGTCTCAAAGTCTGGGTTTCCTGGCCCTGCAGCTGCTCCAGGTAGCCTGCTCTGCAGAGCTAAGTCAAAGGTGGAATGGGAAACCTCAGTGTATGGCACTGACCCTCTTGCTCACTGTTGTTGTGTTTGGAAACATTGTGGACTGATCAGAACTACTGTCATGCTTTTGTAAGTGACGCTGTATGTTACTCTCAACAGCAAATTACTTTCAAGGATTTAAGAGAAGACTTTTTTTTTCCCCCTAAACAAAAGCTCTACACAGCTTGAAAAATAGAAATATGAAACTTCATTCATTTCATGTAATTTTCAGAGTAAGCATTTGCATGCTTAGCATTAATGTTACTGCTTAGCTTGAGGAGATAAACATGGTATGCATATATTAAGCTAGCTGTCTTCTGTAACCAAGCAGATCATTCTGTTGTGATATGTGTTCTCCCTGTTTGGCCATGAAAGAATTTATTTGTGTGTGGATGGTTCACACAGGACTGTAGTTATTTTAGTACTGTTTGTGTGTAACTGTAGTGCCAGTTGTTGAAATACTGCTTTGATGTCATCTTTCTGATAATGTAACGAGGCAGCCATAGCGTTAGGTGGCATGCTGTATTCAATGAATAAGCAGAAGAGCTCAGGTATTTATTATCCGCTTGAGTTAAGCTGTAGGTTCTGTGTTGGGATTTAACTCAACTAGCTGATAGCTGTTGCAGCTGTATTTGTCTCCTCTGTGTTAAGATGTGATATTTATTTTCAATGAGGGAGTTCATCGTGGGATTTGGAGAAAAATGAAGGGAAAATTAGTTATTTGCTTTACCTTAACTTTGCATTTTTGTGTGAACTGTGGTCTTTCAATAACTCTCGGAACACATGTTTGTGTACATTGTTACTGTGGATGCAGTTTTACCTGAAGGGGATAGTAAGTGGCATATGGAGTGTCTGAAGGAGCCCAGGGGCTGCAAAGTATCTCTGAGAAGTAGACCATGAGGGAAGCTCCTTTCAGTGAAGTCATCTGCTTGGCTCTGTGGTTTATCTGCCTGCTGGCTACCGTGGTATTCTAAGAACTGCCTCCTTGGTCTGGGGACTCCAATGTCATTTGTGGTTTTGTCTCTATAAAGTTAGAGGAGTTGGGAGTACATCTATTAGAAGGTCTCTTGCACAGCTTTTCTGAGGAACTTCCTTCCTGTCTCTGACACTGTTTCCGTTCTTTCCCTTTCATAAAGCTCCTACAGTGACACTTCATCCTCTGATGCTTTCCCATTTTGAACATCTGTCTTAAATGAGCATGCTGCTTGTGGAGTACTTGAGCTTTCTGAAATTTATGTGTACAGCAAGGACTTTTAGTCATTAACTGTTAAAAAATAAAGCAAAGCCCTCAAATCCTTTGTTGTCTCTTCTGGTTTCTTTCAAACAGTTCAAGAAGCAGACTGTGTGGTACTGATTTGTGTGTCACTTACAGCAAGGAAGCATGAGCTAGTAGCACATGGATCTTAAAGATAAACTTGTGGAGTATTAGTGAAGTGTTATGTTAAGGAATCTCTCATCTAAGTTGTTTTCTGAGTCTTGTTTGTTTGTTGTAGGATCACAGAATGGCTTTGGTTGGAGGGTAACATAAAGGTGTTCTTTGAAGGGGGAAACAATTCATGAAGTGTCTCAGGAAGATTCGTAATTCTGCTTTGGAGTGGCAAATTATGAGATTTTTTTTCCTAAGAAGCTGACCACAAGTCTAACTAGAACAGAACAGTGAATGAGTGGATTGATTGGAAACAGTTTATTAGATTACTGTTTTCTAGCTAGTTTTTGTAAAGCGTTTACCATGAAAAACTGTGCAAGAGTAAATTACTGCTGAAGTGTTAACTTCTGTAGTATCTCAGGATCTCTAATTTCTGTGAAAGCAGTAGAGAAATTGGCTGGTTTGGTTTTATGTCTTCTAAAAGCCATTTCCTTCCCCCCTCCACTTTTTGCAGGTGAAATTAGTTTGGGGATGTGAATACAATGAGTGTAAACCAGCATACTCACGCGGGGCCTCCTTATGGGCAACCTCAGCCTGGATATCAGGGCTACCAGCAGCCTGCCTACGGAGGACAGCCATTGCCAGGGGTTCCTCACGCACAGTATGGAGCTTATAATGGTCCGATGCCAGGATACCAACAGCCAGTCCCTCCACAAGGTACTTCTCAACCAAAACATCATGATTGGTAATCTGTGAATTGTTGCATTTACAGAATTTTTGTTTGTTTCCTATCACTGCATTTCTATTTCTTGATAGCAGTTATCTTCTGCACACAGCTTACGTGATGTTAAGAATCATGTTCTTTCTGTATGTGCTCAGATTATTCCTGTCGCTTGTCTGACTCAGTAGGGCTTACTCTTCTCTTAATAGCTCACTTTCTTTTGAGACTACTTTCTTTTTGTGTGTCCCTGCCCCCATGGTACTGAAGCAACCCAATGGGGTAGTATTCCTGAAGAGGTTATGTTGGGGGCAGCAGTGAGAGACTGTAACAGATTTGTAGCAGAGGCTGCTTTACATTACTGCATAGCAGGGTCTGTGCTCTGTCTCAAAGGATTAAAATATATAACTTTAGATAGGAAGCATGTTTGGAACTAGCTTCTTTACTATCTTTAAAAGCAACAGAAAGTTTATGGATGTGTGGGTATGCTAATGTAGTCCAGAATTCTCCTGGTTCTGCAGGATCGTGTCAGTTTTTTTTTAGAATGGCAAAATAAGCCTAAGCTTGTGTATTTTTTCTTTAACAAAATAGTTCAATTCTTTTTTCTTTCTGTACTCAAATGCAAGTCTAACATAAAAACAAAATATCCTCAAATTCTTATAAATTTAGAGTACCCAAATTCTATTGGGAGATGAATAGTGGCCTTAGCATCAGTAATGTTGTAGAAGATAAAATACTATAGCTTTGAGAAGAAGTATATCTACCTCTTAAAATGATACAGATGAATTCAGGTCCACCAGGGTGAGCACAACACAGACTTTCACTCTGAAAGGTTTTAGATTTTGGACTGTTTTCCTAGGGAAATGAGCAATATACTGGTCATGTTAATGATCTCTGTGTCGTTGCCCTTACAAATACGCTTCGAATTCTTTGCAAAGTGGAATTTCAGCCAGACTTGATGAGACAAATAGAACAATCAAAATACCCACTGTCTTACTGAAACTGGCAGAAGTGGGAGACTGAAATATACGTCCTGAGAAAGAGACTTGCAGGGGGAGCTGAATGGTTCCCCTGCTGTTTATTTTGGCTGGAGTTAGCACATTAGTGGAGTAGAAGAGGAGCATGTGGTATGCTGAAGAACTGGATTATTCAGTTTTGTTCCATCTTCCTCTTCTTTCCTTAATCCTCTTCCCCTCTTCCTAGGAAATCTCCTTCAGCATCACTTTCAATGAATGAGCTTTGAACTAATTTCATGGAGGGTTTAAATTTTTATAAAACCTATGAAAATCAGCAGTGTGAGGCAGAAAGAAGCCCTGCTTCCTGGGAGTGTACAAGACAGAGCTTTGGGCACATTTGCTGCTCAGTGTATGCATCAGCTAACTAGTATTTTCCACTGCATGAAAGGAATGGGAAGGAACTGGGCTTAATTCAGTGAGAGAGAGGAGATTCAAAAAGGGCAAAGAGTGTAGATCTGTTGGTAGAGCTTTATCTGCTCTGCTCTTTAGAACAAACAAGTTCTGACTGACAGTAGTGTGAAGAATGTTTAGGATCTTTGTGAAAAGAAACGAGTGAGCTTTTTCCATCAAAAATTACTTGCAAGATTGAAAGGCATTTCATTTTAAGGAAATTACCTGGTTTTCTTTTGAATTGTTTACTTCGGCTTTTTTAATTTTGGAACAGCAGAAATGCCATTCATGACTGATCAGTAAGAATGTGCCTAAAAATCCTCTAATATACATATAAACCTTTGCAAATTAAAAACAGTCTGGTATTTGTGCACCAGTAGTGATTGAGTGGTAGCGTGACACTGATGGCATCTTGTTGGACAACAGAGACATACTGCAGTCCTTATGTCCCTCAGCAGCGTCTTGGGGAAAGGCCACTTGTGGTTTGTAGAGATGCCTCTTGTGTTTTTTTTGTTCTTATAAGACCTCCCTTCCTAAAGATAGGAGAAAAATCCTTAACAGACTGCACAAAGGAAATCTTGTCAGGGCGCACATCTCATACTGCTCTTGCAAATTCAGGATTTCTGTCTTTAGAGGGAGGGGAATGTAAAATCAGAGCATAAGTGTAGCAGCCAGAAGTTAACTTGCTAGTAGGTGCTAAATGAGATCCAGGTAGAAAAGAGTGACATACACATGGTGCACTAACAGAGCAGATAGGCGATAGAGGAAAAAGTCTCCGTCTCCATCTTTGCTGTCTTCGTCGTGGTGTTTGTTATGAGTCTTGGCAGCAAGGCCTGTTGTAACCGTATTATGTAGAGGGGAGAGAATTCAATTCAGAGATGCTAGAGTGACAGGCATTGAGAACACTGAGGGATGAAAGAACTGCTGATGTTAATCTGTGGTATCAATGTAGTCGTCTTAAGGACGTGTTTGAAAAATAATAAGTAAAAAGTGCTTGGAAAACTGACTGGAGAAGCATTCGCAGCACTTGCCATCCTTGGTCAGGGAAGCTTTGCATCTGACTTATATGACAAACCCTAGCTCTAACTGATAGAAACATGGAAATGTTGTGCCAGAGGCTGAGAACTTGCTTAGAAGCAGAAGGGGAATGCTGCACTGTTAGCTGAGCATAGCTTCTTCACACAGTAAAAACGCTGAAAGAACCAGGATAATTTTGCATCAGTCTTTCACTCCTGCAATCAGCTTTTTGCTTCTAATGAGATCATGCAGTTGAAAGTACAAATACAATTGTCTGTCTACCAGTAACAATTAGGTTGCTTTTGGACTATTATGCTTAGACTTAGTTCACAATATTTACATTTGTATTCATGTTAATGTACGAGCTGTGTTGGTAACATGCGTTATGGGCGGTAGAACAGTGAGAGGGAGAATAAGAAAGAAGCAGTAAATGCGACATGGGTTTTTATGTATGTGATACTTTCTGCACTGCAGACTGTCCTTAAGATTGGAAACACTGTCTTGGTGCTTTCTCTCAGGCTTGATTTACTGGTATTCTGTCTTTCCAGGTTATTTTCCTTCCTTGGGGTTCCCTTCGAAGGGCTCTCCTGTTTCTCTCAACTCTGACACTTCTCTTGCACCTAATTTCATAGGTAAATGTGGGAGCGTTTGTGCTGTGCCACTCCTACTGTGGGGAAGGGGTGGTTCTCTTAACCATCTTCTGTGCCACATTCCAGTTCAGCAGGGTTTTTGTCTCAAGGGTGTGGGTACTCGGTTATTCAGGCAGAGGTAGATGGGGTGCTTCCTACGCTGTTTGTCAGCAGCGTTCCAGAAACACAAATGCGATATGAAGAAATAGTTGTAGTGTAAATCCCTTATATCTGCAGATTCATAGATAGAAACTGACTTGTGACTAATGTTTTGAGAAGGCTCGTTTCGAAACCTGAAGTGGCCCAGAGAGTTCTGGTAGGAAGAAGCCTTAATTTTTTTTCTTTAAATGCAACAAGCAAACAAACAAATCCTATTCCCTTTGGGAAAGAATTAAAATATGAGGTCTGAAATAAAAGCATTGCAGTGAAGAAATACAAAACAAACAACATTGAAAAACAACCAGCCAAAAAAAAACCTCCCCAGCCACCGGGAATTTGGTCTTAGAAGTCAAAGGATTTTTATAACTTGGATTTTCATTTAAGGAAAAAACTTTTAGCCTTCTTGAATATAGCATAAAAGCCCTATCTGCTAGGAATAATTCTAATTCTGAAAGCTGATGATTGAATAAGGAAATATTTTTGCTAAGTCAGCAATGAAGATGCAGAAATTAGAAACATTGCAAGAAATCATGTTGTATTTTTCCTGAAAATAAGGGAAAAAAATTTCTTTTTACCCTGAAAAGAAGGATATGTTGGAAGAGCTATTTCCATCAGTGTCTTTGTTAAGAAGAGTAGGCAGTCAGAGCTGGGCCAAGTTCATGTAATCTCAGGATTTTGAATAAAATCACTGTCACTTCCCATTATCCTGCAGTCTGCCTCTATTTTGAGGTCTGTGATGAGTAAGGACAGTATCTCAAAGGTATTGAGGAGGGACTTAAAGGTTTCTCAAGAAAAATGAATCTTAAGGTGAACAAACCACTAGATATTCATATCCCTTCAAGTAATTTTTTTTCAGTGGCTATTTGAGCAGTCTGTGCTAATGGTTAGAGAAGTGTATTTATGAGAAAGATCAGGAAAAATAAGATTTCTCAGTTGGTTTTTGGGTTTTTTTTTGGAATTAAAGACGCATTTATCAAGTTGTGTGCCTGGTAAAGCTGAAAAAAAAAACCTGTAAACCTGTAGTTGTAGTTTGCAGGCACAGTCATATAGTTCTAATTATCAGAGCTTTTAATATAATCTTAATCGAATAGAATAGCCTGTGATGGTCCTTGCTAGGCTGGGCATAAAAACAGCCAGCAGAGTGTAATTTTTCAAAACTGAATCTACTCACATTACAGTTAGTCTTCAAGACGGGAAAACTAACCCATAATGAATGCTAGGCTTATGTAAATACTCTCCTTCCTGCAGATAAAAACAATTAGATTTGAAGGGGGAGGAACTTAACATCTTTCTGATAAGAAAACAGATGTTTTCTTATCAAAAAACAAAGATGTCTTTTGAAGGTCTTCCACAGTGCCTATTTTCTATTTAATCTGTGTGGAGATGTGACTAGTGACAATGGCTAAAATATTTGTTTTCAGTTTTGCTACTACTAACGTAGTTGCATAAATAACTTGCTGCTGAGAGAGTACTGATACATTAATTTGGCCATCCAAACTCTTTTTCACTTTTTTCCTCCCTTGATTTTTCTTGGTAGCTATTTCAAGTTCTTATTCCTGTGAATAATTTGGTTTTTGTTTTTTATGTAGGTTCAGTCAGAGCCCTTCCAACTTCCGGAGCTCCCCCTCCAGCCAGTGGAACATCTCTTCCTTCTGGCCACCAGGGGTACAGTCAGTTTGGACAAGGAGATGTGCAGAATGGGATCCCAACCTCAACAGCACCAATGCAGAGGTATATACAAGAAGAGAAAATCTTAATGCTAGGTCTCAGCCATTTGGCATTTACTTTGCTTTAGATCCTTTGTTTTTGCCGTGGTGGACACTGACTTTTTTTTGTATCTTATTGCCCTCTCTGTTCCAGTGCTCTACCACTCTGACAGTAAATAAATTTTTCTTTGTGTTAGTATGGAACTTCCTGTGTTACAGTTTCTGCCTGCTTCTTTCTGTTCTGTCATTGCTTGCCACTGAAGAGTCCACTCGCATCAACTTGACCTTCTGCACTTCAAAATTTATAAATAGTTATGAGATCCTCTCTTAGCAATTCTTAGCAAATCTTTTCTGGTCTGAGGAGTCCCAGGTCTCTCAGCCTTTCCTTGTACAGGACAGGCCCTTTGTCATCTTTGTTGCCCTCCACTGGACTCTTTCTAGGAGATCCCTGTCTTTTTTGAACTGGGGACTCCAGAACTGGACACACTATTCCAGATGTGGCCTCACCAGGGCGAAGTAAAGGAGGATCGCCTCCCTTGACCTCTGCCTTGTGCTTTTTAATGCACCTGTGTTATATGTATAGACATCAGTTGACTAATTATAACCACTTCTCCAAAGTTTTTCTTTTTCCATAAATAATTTCCTGGTTGCCAGAATCTGTCTTGTTTGGAAACAATTGCTTCCACGTAGTAGATGTGTTTGGTTCCTTGACAGCATGAACTGAAATGGAATTAACAGAAAATTTAATTAGTTTTAGACATAGAATTTGTGTTTTAGGAACCAACAGATTTTTATGATGAAAAAGATTCAGATCTGTGTGGGGTGTACGTAATTATTTTTAAGAAACTTAACAACAGTGCTTAATTTATACTTCATGTAAATTATTGTCTAGTATTTATATGCTAGGGCAACTTTTTAATGGCATGGAGAGCTGTAACTGTTTGCATAAGGGATATCAGTGAAATTTCTCATCTCCCCTTCTCAGGCCGCCTGCTTCTCAGCCGTTCCTGCCAGGCTCAGCACCTGCGCCTGTCAGCCAGCCATCTACGTTCCAGCAATATGGTCCCCCTCCATCCAGTGTACAGCAACTCAGCAATCACATGGCAGGGATGACAATTGGCAGTACTTCAATCTCTGCTCCTCCCCCAGCTGGACTGGGATATGGTGAGGTTTTCTGGCTGTAGAAATATGTGGTTGCTTTCAATTTGTGCTAGTTATTTATTAAGTTTTGCTCTTGTCAATGATTCATTGCCATATGTTGATGGAGATTATCTGAATGTTGATATCTGCCATTGTAAACAGTAGTTTCCTTGGCTGGTGATATCATCACTGGGGAAAAAAGAGCTGATATTACTGCAGGAGTCAGTGCAGGAAGTATTACAGGACACAAGGAGGAATATTGTTATATTCTTTAATCGTATTACTAAATGAATCTGTGTGTGACACACAGAAACATCTACATGTATGTGAGCTGAGAGTCTACATTCCTTGTCACTCAGCTCCGTCAAAAAATAGTAAGGAAGAGGGAGATTTTTCAGATCCGTTAGAGTAATGTTCACTTAAGGTTTTTATGTTGGTACTGGAATGTCCATCTGAAGGCGAAAGCGGTAGACCAGTTTAGATAATTGTGAGTGAAGGAGTACTGTTTTGAATTGTTTTGAGTTTGGAATTAATTTTCTAGAGGAAATCAAGAAGAAAAAAAAATGATAGTAATGTGTTTTCTTATTAGGTCCCCCAACATCGGTTCCCCCGGTCTCAGGGAGCTTCAGTGCAACAGGATCTGGTCTCTACACACCGTACACTGCGAGCCAAGGACCCCCTCCTCCCAGTGTGCCCCAAGGTCTTCCTTTGGCACAGCCTCCCTTTTCTGGTCAACCAGTACCAACTCAGCGCTTACCTACTGAAGTCCCTGGTTTTGCTCCGCCTCCGTCTTCTACGGGGATTGGACCTTCCTCTTACCCTCCTTCCACAGGTGCCCCAAGGCTGCCTCCCATGCCCGGCCCACCGCTGTCTGGGCAGACAGTTGCTGGACCACCGATGTCCCAGCCTAATCATG
Organism: Lagopus muta; assembly: GCF_023343835.1. Classification (NCBI taxonomy): domain Eukaryota; kingdom Metazoa; phylum Chordata; class Aves; order Galliformes; family Phasianidae; genus Lagopus; species Lagopus muta. The sequence goes on along the minus strand of NC_064437.1, from coordinate 46,185,043 downwards.
TGTCCTCACCACCACCCCCATCAACTCTGTCAGGGCCTCACCCAGGGCCTCCCATGAGTGGCCTTCATGGACCACCTCCACCCACTCATCCTCCTCAGCCAGGATACCAAATGCAGCAGAACGGTGAGTGTTCCTAACGTAGAAGTTGTTTGTTAGATGTATTCTCTGTGTGCTACAGAGAAATGGATTGCAGGTTTGTAACTTGGAAACTTCTGGCTAGAGTTCAAAGCTTTGCTCTTGTTTCTCTCTGATAAAGGACAAATCCAAGATAAACAGTAGTATTTACCATTCTAAGCTATTTGTTTTACGGGTTTTAATCCAGTGATATGAAATGACCTCATGAAGTTTAAAAAAAAAAAAACAAAAAAACAAAAAAACAAACCAGAAGTTGTTACCATACGTTAACCTATTACTGTGACTTCAGGCAAGTCAAAACTACCTGAGAGTTCTTTGCACAACTTTAGTTTATGGCACTGTGGGGTCATCCACTGACTCTCTGGCTGTTCTGTGTGTAATTTTTTTTAGGCAGTTCTGCAGAATGTTGACAGTACACATCTTAATACATATTTTAATCCTGTTATTTTGAAAACAGTTATGTTGGTCTTAACCATGTTTCTTTAAGTCTGATTTTAAGGAGGGCTGTGTCAGCTTACTGAATCACTGGTTGAGATATACTGAGCTAAAATACTGAAAAAAATTTAATCCTAATTATCTGGAAAGCGTGTAGGATTCTTGTTATTTTTATGATGATAGAATGAATGGGAAGTGCCTTATGTTAGCAGTTATTTAATTTATTGTTCCTTTCTTGCAAGGTTCCTTTGGACAGGTGAGGGGCCCCCAGCCAAACTATGGCGGAGCCTATCCAGGCACACCAAATTATGGAAGTCAGCCTGGACCACCACCACCAAAACGCTTGGATCCAGATTCAATTCCTAGCCCTGTAAGCTTACTTTGTTCTTAAGTGTGAACTTTTCTGTAGTGTCTTTACTCTTAACAAAACTGACAGAGACCAAAGCTGAAAGCAGGTTTCTTGTTCCAAAGAGCAACAGTCTTTTTTTTCCTGCTTTCTTTTCTCTATTATATCCAGCTTCTGTCACTTGTTATGAATAAGCCCAGAAGCACTTTTTCCCTTGACAACTGAAGAAAGACACTGCGTATACGTATCACTGCTTTAATTCCTCAGGGCTTTTTTGGTACTATGTTACATTTTAGCAATCCTTGAGGGCTTAGATTAAGTTTGCTTCATCATTTCTGAATTCTAACTTAATTACTTTCCAAGGTGAACTAACTGCTGGTAGGTAGCAATCTATGAACTGCATGATCGAAGCTTGAACTAAGGTTCACAGGAGATGATTGTAATGTTTTTTCTTTTCCTATTGCCTGGTTAGTTTTCTTTGGATCATAAAGTCAGGATGCTACTTCAATCAAACATGGACAGCTTCACAAATTAGGATTATCTTTTGAAATGGAGGTTCTGAGGAAAAGACGAGCGATGGTGTGCAATGGCTAGCAGTGATGTGTAATATTAAGCCTGGATGTGCTGTTGCCACTGGTCTGCTATACTTTCCTTCCACAGCTCCTGGTGCTGTTACTGTCTCAGAAGGCCGCAACTGTTTGGTAACAGGGAACTTTTCCATAGCAGTGATTACAACTGGCTCTTAAAAACTCTAAAAAGAATTTCGTTTTGAATTACAGCTGAGATCTTTATTGCTGCTATTCAGAAGTTACTGCTTTCAAAAAAGATGATCTATTTAGACTCCAGGTTTATATAAGGCTTAGGACTAATTTTTTTCATCGAGAATAAGAATGTATAATGCTTGTCAGCTTCTTTTTTCCCACTAAATGAGATCTCAGATGGCTTTTATCAGTTACCTTCATTTCAGCATGTTCTTGAAACATAAATTCCCAATTTCTAACCAAAATGAGCACGTGAGCTACTACATCTGATAGCAGTGTGTCTCAGTATTGCAGCAGTACTGACTTTTGGGGTTGGTGTACGTTGCAGAAGCTGATGTGTTTCTTGTTGCATGAGTGAATGTCCAAATATATCTAATTGCAGTGCTTCGAGTTTGAGTAGAGAGAAGTAACATTGTTACTTTTTGTTTTATTATTCTCTTCCCTTTCTTTTTCTTTCTTTCTTTTTTTTTTGGTGGCACTCTTTACTTTTTATTTATATGCATATTTTTTTAAAAAAGCAACTTAATGAGCTGCCACCCCAGCAGAAACCCAGACACAGAATAGACCCAGATGCAATTCCTAGTCCAGTAAGTGCTATATATATGTCAACTGTGGTCTGTGTTGGTGACCATCTGTGCATGCATGGAACCTGAACTTCACCTCATTAACCCTTCATCACTAATCCTATATCCTTTCCTTGCTATGTCCTGCTTGCCTTACGAAAATGAGTATAACACCACGAGAGGTTGTTAAAGTCTCTTCTGTGATGTTTGGTGAGGCAATAGAAAGTAGACTGTTTCAGAAACAGATCATGAAGAATGTCTCCCCTTCACTTTATCTGTTCCTTAAAATACAGATTACATGGCATTTTAAGTGTTAAGTCATCAGTGTAATTGTCCGTGTAGTGTGTTCCATGTTAACATGCACACCTTATGAGCCTTTGTAGCCATGTCTTTTACCATTTCTGAGCAGAATTTGGTTACAGTTCTTGTTGATAGCAATACTGGGCTAATGCTTTGAACTGCTACAAGTGAGGAAACACTGTTTTCTTTTGATGTTACTTGCTGATGTAAATCTTCTAGTTGACTACTATGAAGCATGGGGAGCTAGAAACATTCTTTCATTATCTGTGCTAATTTGTAACCATTATATTTTGAATTTGGAAATACAATGGTTGTGTCTTGAGAAATTTATCTGAAGACAAAGCAGCTACCTTTTGCGCTGGAAGGAGAAAAAACAATTACCCTTGTACCAGTTCTTCCTTGTTTAGCTAAATTTGGTCATAGAACAGCTACAAGCTGTGAGGTCATCGATGTCAATCAGTCTGTAGACTTTTGAGATGGAACTCGATTTGAGTGAGAGAAGTCTGATGCTGTGGGTGGTGTTTTTTGTCGCAACTTGGAATCTGTACTGAGAGGGTGGAAGTTCTGCTGTGCACAGTTCCACATTTCACAGTGTAATCAAAGATACAGGTGGTTGGCACAATAAGATCAGAAGAATTGCTAGTTTTAATTTTTGATTCAAGCACCAATATAGTAAAGGTAATTAAAACTACGTAAGAACAATCTTCTGTTCTTATGCAAAGTTCAACGGGTATTTGAGTCGATTAAAACTGTTCAGTGCTTTTCTGTTTTCTGTAGTACATTTGTATTAATTTCAAAATTGTCATTCTAATAAAAATGAAAACTTTCACTTGTTTTGTGAAGTTTAAGCCTGAATCATTGATAACTCTCTATCGAAACTTCACTTTCTGCATCTCCAAAAAGCACCATGAATGTAACAGCAAGGAAAAGCCAGGTCATCTATACAGCTTCAGCCTGAGACTAAAATAAGCTTCTGATTTTAATTTGGCTAAGATCGGTAAAAAAGGAATACTAGCAAAAGTTCCTTTCTTGATCTAAATTTCCTTCTTGAGTTCAGCTCAGATCATAGCACACAAAGTATACTACTGTTCAAAATACTTGGGAAAATTGTGTAACTTCAATGTTATTTGTTAGTCATTCAATATTATCTGAAATCCAGCTGAGAGGTGACTGCTTGGTAAAACTTACTTGCTTTAGACTTGTTACTTTTTTAGAGCTAGTGACGTTTGCCTCAGGTTCCCTTTCCACTGCCTTGCAGATGCAAATTTTTGGTTATCCAAGACTCCAAATATTAACTCAATGTTTTCCATCGTAGATCCAAGTGATTGAAGATGACAGAAGTAACCGTGGATCAGAACCATTTGTCACTGGAGTGAGAGGGCAGGTCCCACCTCTCGTTACTACCAATTTCCTGGTCAAGGATCAAGGTAAAATGACCAATCCACAGCCAAAAAATGTTTCCCAGGGCAGGTTCCTGGGAGCAGCATAAGCAGCAGGTGAAGCTTTTTCTGTGGAACTATATCATGATAGCTCAGAATTGAAATTTACCAGCAGTATTGTTGGAATTCATCTGAAAACAGCATATAAGTGGGATGTCATTTGGTCCATGGATTTCGTAGAGAAAGAATATTTCAACTTTATTTCCTACACTTTTTTGGAGTTTTTAAACTCCAAAAGTTTAAAAACTCTGAAGTTCAGAGTCCAACACTATGGTTGGGTGCTTCTCTTCTCAGCCGGACTTGGGAAAAAAAAGAAAAAAAAAAATTAGGAATGTCTGAGTTGAGATTTTTGCCCATACTGTGATTTACTCTGCAGAAAGAATGGAACATAAATTTTTTTAGAGGTTTAAATTTGAGTCAAATTTGCTTGGTTTGATTTTTGAGGCTTATATTATGCAGTGTTAATCATAAAGACGCATTCAGTTTGGAATTGAGTGTTATGTAATTATGGAATTAAGTTTATGTAATTCTTGTGGTTTCCTTCCAATTCAGGATATTCATTCTTTCATTTGGTGATTCTGTAGTGCAGAAAGAAGGGTAAATTTGTTTGCTGGGCGTGTGTCTGTGTCCACCTGCTTGTTTGTAGTGTGAAATTTCACTGCACAAGAATTGGTAAAGAATGAATTTCATGTGGGATTTAAGTACATAACATTAAAATATGCAGTTGCATATGAAACTAGGAACTGTGTTTTATTTCTTTTTATCAAAAGAAAATAGGGATGTTGTCTCCTTCCTTTTGTGAAAAGCTTTAATGAAGATGTATGATCCTCTGTTCACTCAGTCCAGTGTTTTTTAATAGATGTTTTTTGCAGAATACCATCTGTACTTTAAAACCTCAAGTGCAATCTTAAAGTGTACTTGATATAAATGAATCTCAAAGCACACTGATGGTTATCAAGATATCCTCTGACCAACTAAGTGAAGCTGAGAAACCAGAAATTTGCACGTGCAAAATGATGATCACAGCAGAAATATTTATTGAAGCAAAGTATTATATATTTTGAGGATCAAATTCCATTTATAGAGGAATAGCCTTCAGCACAGCTGAAGCTATCTTGATTTCTGTTCTTGAACATAAACTTGTTCTGAAATTTGTTGGGATTTGTTCCTTTGTTCTCCAGGTAACGCAAGCCCCCGCTATATAAGATGCACGTCTTACAATATTCCCTGCACCTCAGATATGGCCAAACAGTCCCAGGTTCCTCTAGCTGCTGTCATAAAGCCGCTTGCTACTCTACCCCCAGAGGAGGTGAGAGCTGTATGCAGTTACACATGTACTGTATGCTGTCTGAACTTGTCAGGGGAGTGTCGTTCCTTGTTCACGTATAACAGATGCCTTGTTTAAATTTCAGCAGTAGATCTGTTTAAGTAAGGAGAGCTGGGTAGATGTTGCTTGTCCCGTAAATATGCATTAGAGAAGCAGGAAGGTGTTGTGTTCAAAATGTTTAGTATTTTGATTGCCATGCTAATTTCTGCTATTTTTTTTTATAGTAAGCGTTAAGCATTACTCTGACCAAATGACCAGAATGCTAGGATGTTAACAAATGCATGCACTTGCAATTATTTCAATTTCTTTCTTGGCCTGTGATATTTAGATTGTTACTAATCACTGACATTAAGTGTTGCCTGGGGTATCAAGTTGTGGAATTGGATGAGAGTGTATCAAGTAGCACTCATTAAGCTAATGTTGTGTACATGCACAGCACTGTGTGGATTAATTGACAGTGCAAGACTGAGCACCAGGTTCTGCTGAACTGTGCTTGAATTTCTGCATTCATTCTGTGCAGTCCTTTCTTCTAGCTGTAATAAGTGACTGGTTACCTCTTCTACCCACTCCATCTGGGGAGATAAAAGCTCCAACAATATTGGAGCTAGAAACTGTATTAAAAATATTACAAATACTGTGGTTACTGTGTAGCATTAGCTTACTTAGAGCAGTGACATAAAGACAAATAAATAAACTTGGGAAGTTTTAATCTAAATTTGCAGTATTCTGTGCCTTGTTAAACTTAACTTTAGCATCTCCTAAGGCAAGGAATGTCCTCTGGAGTTTAAGGGTAGGGATTATTTCATTTTATTAATCTTCCTAAGCTGTTATTTAGATTTCGAAAATTGATTTGTGATAAAGCTGAATTGTGAAATTAATGCCTGCATTTCAGTGAGGTTCAAAAGGAGCACAAGAAGTGAATGCTGTCTTGTTGTGCCTGCAGGTTTCTCCAACAGGATGGCATTCACCTCTTGTGCTCCTTTTAGTTACAAACCACTGCTTAACAGCTCTATGGTGTATTTAGGCTTTGGACAAACACTTCTGATACCCAGGGGAAAAAAAAACTCATCTAGGAGCAGAAAATTGTTCTGGAGTCTGGTTAGCTTCCATCACTGGAAAGTTATTTATGACAAGGGCAAGCTCCCTGTGAAGGGGGTCGTTATGACACATGAAGGCTCAGCTGTTCAGAGGAGTAAGACTGTAAATAAAGCTAAAGCTTAACGTATCAGTAGTGAGAGGATACGTAGGACTGGTGAGAATGCAGTGTTTGGATAAATCTAGGATCTGCAAAATACAGGACCTGATTGTGAAATTACAGAGCCTTTGTCCTGTGCTAATGCACAGTTTACATAGCAAATCTTAAGACTCCTTAAGAAGAAACTCTGCCTTCTGGGAACAAGTGGCTAATAACAAGTTATATAGAGTAAGACATGTTTACAGCACCCTTGCATTTTTGGGTGGACAGAGGCTGAAGAAAAGGCTTTGGAAGCGCAATACCAACATTGCTGGCAATAATAAAACTTGAAATCTGGTTTCCTCAGAGGAGGTCAGCCCGGGTAGGATCTGGGAAACTGGTCACAAAGCCATTGTATCATCAATAAATGACCCCTGGAGTTGAATGAGAGCAGGGTCTGTGTCATGAAGAGGAAGAAAGTGCTTGTGTTGTTTGTTCGACTCATGCTCATAAAATATGTTCTTGTACAAGAACAGTGAGAGGTTTAGGGGGACTGAAAGAATGTAAATGGGGACACCATTAGTGTCATGTAAGTTAAAAGTAAGCAGTTACACCTACTGTGCTGGATTCTTGATTATTTTGAAAGGTATGGTAAACTGTGAATACAGATCATAGCTTCCAAAATTTATTAATCATTCTACAGGGAGTCTTCCTCATTCTGTGACTGAGAAGCTGCACAGGTTGCCAAACATCTTAATCTGTTTTGACCACAAACACGTTGTTTTGTCAGTGATGGTTTAAAAATGGTTTGCTACACAGCAGTTTTAAAGGACTTGCTCTATAATGGGGTCAGGGCAAGCAAAACTGACAGATATGCTTCAATTCACGGTGATCTTCAAGAATGAATGTGATCAGTTTAGAGTTTTGAAGTTAGTTTAGATGCTTTAAATTCTTAAATATGTGGAATGCAATCACTGACTTCTTTTTTAATCTTGCTCTTTGTGAAGGGGAAATATAAGAGGTAGAGAATTATTTTTAAAAAACAAGAAGTAAAAAATGAAATAAAATTGTGCTTACTCCTGTGAAGTTATCACAGCTGTTATTTGCATAACTTCAGTCTTCTGTGTTCATCTGAGATCCATTCATGCTGTGAGTGTGGCGCTCCTGCTCTTCAAGCAAGCTACTATATAAGGTAGTGCAGGACCATGCAGCAGTACTTGTTTGTGTCAAAGTAGGATAGCCCATTAGTGACTGCAGCCCACAAGGGAACTGCTGTGTTGAGAGATTGAGTTGAAAAACATTTTTGAAATACTTGTTCAGGCTTCCTCTGTGTTCTCTCCCACAGCTGCTGAAATGCTAAATCCTGTACAATGTACAAGGAAATTGTTTTAAGCTCTGCAGTATGTGTGGTCAATTTTATTTGTAATCATATGACCTTTCTTTTTATTTTCCCTGCTTGCACAGACCCTTCCTTATTTGGTGGACCATGGAGAATCTGGTCCTGTCCGATGCAATAGGTGCAAGGCCTACATGTGCCCTTTTATGCAGTTTATTGAGGGCGGAAGGAGGTTCCAGTGCTGTTTCTGCAGCTGTGTCACTGAGGGTAAGGTTTCTTCTGAAAACCAGACTCTGGGCACTATTGATCTTTGAACAAGATTCAAAGCAATGGATCTTAGTTGTGTTACAGTGATTTATAATGTATGCTGTGCTTTGGCATATCTACTTTTGGGAAAACAACCACCAACTCCCCTCCCCCCCCCAAAAAAAGTTCAATATTCAGTTCAGAAATGATGCTCAAATTAAGTAGGTGCTTATTTGTCGCAGCATTATTGCTGCAACTTTGGAACATGAAATACTTGTTGCATGATGTATAGTGTTTTGAGAAATTATTTATGGTACTGAGATTAACCTTCAGACAGTAGCATGAATTAGGATTTTTTTTCTTGCAAAGCCTCTTTGGACACTATTTGGAGGTGAGATTGCAGGTAGATCTGCTGTGGCTGGATAGGAGTGTTCAGTATATGCCAGTTAGTATTTGTTGTTGTTCTAAATCAATATAAAGCACGTTCCCTCTTAAGCAGAAGCGGCTGTGTGCTGTTTGTGGGCTGGCATCTGTGGGTTTGTTTTGTGTGGACAGTGGAAATGCAGGGTGCAGCAACATTGTTTTTGAGGGTTTCATTTGGTAGCACTGCTGGCTTTTGTTCTCATCACCTCAGTTACTCTGCATAACGTGTCCATGGCAAACCAAAATAGGAAGTTAGCTGAGACTGGAAATGGCTGGTTTAAGAAACAAACAAGAGAAACTTTTATGGTGATTTTTCATAGCCCATGTGCATTCTCTGACATTGTGCACTCAGCAGCTTTATAAATGGCTGTACCTGCAATAACTGAGCAGCTGTAGGAAAAGGAAGGAAGCTCAGAGGCAGCCAGTGAAAGAAATGCTGTGGAAGTATAATGTAGTTGTACCTAATACTTCAGAACAATCCCTATTTTCAGCATTAAAAAAAAAAAAAAACAAACAGCTTGTACTGAGTGTATACTTGGAGAGTAGAGAGTGATCTCTTTTTTTATATATACACAGTTTTAATGGTATCACTTTGTTTTGAACTGATGAAGTTTTGAGTGGTTTGAGTAACTCATAGCAAAAGGAGTGGCTCAGTTTTTGGTGTGCCTAAACAGAATCAGTAATATTGAAGCCTACAGTTTGCATCAGATTCTATTGCAAGTCATTCTTTACTGCTTTTACAAGACTGGTATTTTTTCCTTTGGACTAAATCCTTCAGAAAAACCCAAAGAGCATGTTGCAGTGATCTTTCTGATATGAAATGTAAAATGAAAATGTAAAGGAGATTAAAGAAAAGCACAGTGGTGACTATACAGCATGCCAGTTTGTGCATAAGACAAACTAGAAGCAGTTCATCTGTATCTGTTGGATTTAATGACATTCTTAAATTGGAGCAGTGATTCTTGTAATGCTTGCAAACTAGCTAGTTTTCCTGAAGTTTCATCTGAACCAGCTGTTGTCACGTTAGCTCTCTAGCAGCAGTGTTTATCATGGTCACATCTCTGAAGTTGCTTTTTTTCCCCCAGTGCCAGCTCACTACTTCCAGCATTTGGATCATACTGGAAAGCGAGTAGATTTCTATGATCGACCTGAGTTATCACTGGGTTCATATGAGTTTCTGGCAACAGTTGACTACTGCAAGGTACAGTATGTGTTTATTACTGTATTTTTGTTTTGCTTTTAAATATAAAACAACTTTTCCATGACTGTAAGTAGTACAAAGTAGTACTTTGTTATAGCTGCCTCTGTCATTCTCTTCTGGAGCTATATAACCACTTACAGCTGGGATATGTTTTGTCACCATAGCAATTCTGCAGGAGAAAGTGTCTCTATTTTTTGGGGGGCACAAGGAGAAGGTAAAAGAGGTTCAAGAAGAATGCAGTAATAGTGATGATATGATGTGCCACTTGGTACGGAAAACGACCTTTACCTATTGAAATTACATTTCAGCTACTGCCATAGTTGTTAAAAACACAAGAATAGAATGGAAATACGTATTATTAGAGCTATCTCACTTTTGATTGAAGACTTAAATCCTAACTAACTTCTGAGGGTGACATCTGTGCAGTGCATGTTAAAGCAACTTAAAACTCGGAAAAATAGATTGCAACCTAAATGTTGCAATTCTACACTAGTTACCTTCTGATGCTTCAGGTTTAGTGAAAGGAAAATCCATTATGTTGCAATTAACAGCTTAGGATACATTTTTAAGTCAAATGAGATGTGGTCTTCTTAGCTCTTCTGAAAATTCTGGTTTCCTGTTTTTTCTATGTGCATCCTTTTCAATATGATCTACAGACTTGAGAAAACTGTTCTTTTCCCAAAGTAGACTTGATATGTAAGTAGAAGGGAAAGGTTGCAGCTCCTGGAGGAAAATGTTTTGCTCTGTATTGAAGAAATCATCTAGAACAAGTCCTAGACAAATTCCAGGGTCTTAAACTACAGGAGATGTCACACTCTACTTTCACTGTCTGTCCTCAGTTGTGGTTATGCTTCTGTTCACTGAACAAAATCTGTCAGGGACGTGTAACATTGATCTGTTTCAAGTGTAGAGTGCTAACTAACTTTGTTAGTTGAACAGGGATGGAAAGTGATCTGAAGAAACAATTGCTTTTCATGGGTGGAATGTACATGAAAGTTATTAGAGTTTGGGCCATCATTCATTTATTCATGTTACAGAGCTATTAGATGAACTTAATGTGATTTCTTTCCCCCTCTTCCACAGAATAACAAGTTTCCCAGTCCACCTGCTTTCATTTTCATGATTGATGTGTCTTACAATGCTGTGAAGAGTGGCTTAGTGAGACTAATATGTGAAGAATTAAAGTCGATACTAGATTATCTGCCCAGGTAAGGGACATTGTAAATTGTTGTATCCAGTCCAAATGGAGGGATCTTACTTTCTCCCTTGGAAAAAAGCCTATGAAGCTTATTTTCACAATGAGATCAAGCAGGACATCTTTGAGTTCTTTCTAGCTGTAACAGATTTCCTTCCTTTCATTTTTCCCTTATCCCTTACTGTGCTGTATCCTGTATAATGATTTCACTCACCGTCTACTTAGATGTGATGTCTGTCTCTTACAGGGAAGGCAACATGGAGGAATCTGCCATTCGAGTAGGCTTTGTCACTTACAACAAAGTATTACACTTCTACAACGTGAAGAGCTCGTTGGCACAGCCACAAATGATGGTTGTCTCAGATGTGGCAGACATGTTTGTGCCACTCCTCGATGGCTTTCTGGTGAATGTGAATGAGTCCAGGACAGTTATTGCCAGGTAACTTAAATTGAGTTATGATGTGTGTAGGAAATGTCTAGTTTGATAGATTCAGGCATTGTGTTTAAAAGTAATGTTCACTGTTTCTTTGTCCTGTTATACACCTAGAAGTCACTCTATATATTAGCTTTGTATACTGTTTCAGATTAAACTTGCAGGACAAAACAGGACAATTCTTTAAGAGTGTATTTGGCTTGTAGTCCAGCTTGACAGTGGGTGCATATAATGGAATTTGGGGCAGGTGGGTCTTTATGGGTGAACAAGCAAACTTAAAAGAAAAAAAACAAAAACCACAACTAATGTGATGCAGAGTGTAATTGATAAGAATACTGAATCATTGTCTTTAAGGCAGTTGCCTGAGTAACTGTAAAGTAAGACAACAGATATTTCCAACTTTAGTTCTCTGGAGAAAATTAAATGAGCAGAATAGAGAAAATAAAATTCACAAGGGAAGAATAGGAAATTGACAAAACTTTGGCAAACTAATATTAATTAAACCATGATGTGTTGTTAAATTGGTTTTGGGAACTAGACAGTGCATGTTTTGTTGTTCTGGGTTGTTTTTTTTATAAATTATAGCTGTATATTTGTAGTGCATTAACAAGAACAAATACAAAGCTGTCCATTAAACCAGTTAATCTTTCAGTAGCACACAGATTTTTGCAAAGAGGTGCAAAGTATTGGTAGGCTTTCGTAAGAGTTTATTTAGCAGTATACATTGGAGTATATTAAAAAAGCAAAATACAGAGGAGTTGTTGATATAGGCATCAGCTGAAGCTGCTGAGAAAGTCAGTAAGGGATTACAAAGCATGAGTTCTTTTCCACAGCAAACTAATGACATGCCAAATACTGGGGAGAATAAGTGATTATGTATATAGACTTGCACATACTTCATATATTGTTAGGGACACTTGTTTAAGCCACCTAGTCTAGTAGCTCACCAACAGCATCTCTATGTGGCTTTACCATTTAAATTTAATCTTCCTGAATTTTTCCTTTTGTTTTTTGTTAGCTTGCTGGACCAGATTCCAGAAATGTTTGCAGACACAAGAGAAACAGAAACTGTTTTTGGACCTGTGATCCAAGCAGGGCTGGAAGCACTAAAGGTTAGTAAATGTGTTGTCATGGCAAATTGTTTTCACTGCTCTGAAGTTCATGTTCATACACTTCTAAGAAAAATCTGAAGTTTTTTCTGAGTCTTCTTGCTGTTGATAGACTTGGTACGTGTAGGGAGTACTTGGCTGCTAAAGAAGGTATATGTACTTCCAGTTCTATGTAGGTGGCTCTTTTTTTGCTTATTTTCATAAAGCATTTTTGCACAAAGCGCAAGAAATGTGACTTAACCTTGGTGACCTGGCTGCATTTTTGCTCTGAGCAGTTTCTAGACCCTACCATAAAAAACCCCATCCTTCCAGCATTAAAACCCAGTGCTGAACTCCATCATGTCTTATTTAGGCATTCTGTAGTGTGGTATCTTTCTAATGCTGTGCTTGAAATATAATCTTTAGTTAAAGGAAAGAAAGCAATCTATTGAGTTACCCATACCAATGTGTTAACCCAGAAAACTTTTCCAAAACTCTTCCATTCCAGTACTAGGTGACTGCATGTGTGATTTAACTCAGACTTGTGTGTACTGATCAAGTTGATTTCCTGTATGATTTTCCCCAGATCTGTTCTTATAGCTTTATTTGTCTGTCAGGTATGTTCTTAGAAGTATCCCCTATGCTTAAATTTGGTGGCAGTCCTTCAGTCAAGATACAATTCTAACTACCAGTTGAATTCTCACATACTGAATTTGGCAGAGCAAATAATCTACTAAAAACTGCTAATGTTCATATAGGCTTATTTAAAATTAATTTATTTAAAATTAAGGATTTCTCGGAAGTCAGATTACAAAGTCCTTTACCATTTCTATGACTGTCCACTGGAACAGGCTGCCCAGGGAGGTTGTGGAGTCTCCTTCTCTGGAGATACTCAAGACCCTGCCTGAACACCTACTTGTGTGACCTGGTGTAGGGAACCTGCTTTACCAGAGGGGTTGGATCTCTGGAGGTCCTTTCCAACCCCTATGATTCTGTGGCTTTTCTATTTCTACAAGCTCAGCAGCTGTAAATCAGAATAAACCAATCTAACTCATTTGTGCAAAACCTTTTTTAGCTGCTTTAGAATATTAAGATTTCCTTGTCATCCTGTAGCTAGTTCTTTTCTCCCTACCAGCGATCTAGCACAGGTTCAGAGGAACGGAAACTTCATTTTCTGTAACTGATCAGGAATCTGTGCTCCCAGTGTTAGGTATTACTGATATAACCAAGTAATTACTGAATCTGTGTCTGATGCGTGTTTAGTTCCTGACATAAAGAAATGAAGCAATAAAGATGCTTGTATGCATGTCCTTGAATCACATTTTCCCTGAAGATTTTTATTAAATGTTTCTAACCTGAGCAGCTTTAACCCCCTCTCTTCTACAGGCAGCTGAGTGTGCTGGCAAGCTCTTCATTTTCCACACGTCTCTGCCCATTGCAGAGGCCCCAGGGAAGTTAAAGAACAGAGATGATAAGAAACTGATCAACACAGATAAGGAGAAGGTAACAATGACTTGCATGATGCTTATGGTACAGTTCTACATTGTACTTTACATGGGATAAAATTAACCTGACATTTCATTGAAAGAATGAGAAGGAGCTAGCATATAATGTAACCATCAAAGCTATTATCTTTCTACATTCTGCTTTTATCTTCTGCTCTCAATCAGAGATGTGTAGACAGCTCTGGTACAAGAAGAAAAGGTATGTCCTAGTTTATTGTACAGGATAAAATACTATAGGTATGTTAAAGTGAACAGAATTCAGGATTAAAGCAACATGTGAAGTAATTTTCATGACATTTCATTGTTTCTTGAAGGCAGACTTATGAAGACTTTCATATAACTCTGAGTTTCCTTAAGTGAGACTTAGCATAAGATTGTTTTGATTGTGATTATAACCCCCACCCCATATACTTTTCTTTTTCTTTAACCATAAACTTTTTGTATTGTCTCTGACTTATTTTTTTAGACTTTGTTTCAACCTCAGACAAGCTTCTACAACAATTTGGCCAAGGACTGTGTAGCCCAGGGCTGTTGTGTGGATCTGTTCCTGTTTCCAAACCAGTATTTGGATGTGGCAACATTAGGTGTAGTAACTTATCAGACAGGAGGCTCCATTTATAAGTATGCGTATTTCCAGGTAAGAGCCCTGCTGAATCAGACTGATACTTGGTCTGAATAAAAGTTACTGTTCTTCGGGGTGTAAACCATAGCGAAGAAGAAATTGAAGTAACACTTTATCTCCAAAGTGGTGCAGGAATCTTGCCGAAAGATTGTTAGCTTTGCCTTTACACAAAGAATGTATGAAGAACAACAAGTTATTCTGTTAACTTCTAGCATGATAATATAGCAGTAGGGCACTAAGCACAACGTGCTGACTGGTTTTTTTCAAGTACTCCTGCAGTGATGCCTTGTTAAAAATTACTTTGTAGTTTATATAGCGACTCTGATTTATGGTGAAACTTGAATTATTTATCATGTTGTAGCTTGAGACAGACCAAGATAGGTTCCTGAATGACTTAAGAAGAGATGTCCAGAAAGAAGTGGGATTTGATGCTGTGATGAGAGTACGTACAAGCACAGGTGGGTGTTAGCATGAGTAAGTTTTAATAAATTAGCCACTTAAAGCATACCATATGGGAAGTAACAGTTTTCGCCCTTATTTAAGACTTTCTGAGGCTATGCCATGCAAAAAGTTCTCTTAGAGCTTTGTCATTTTAACATTTTGTAAAGACTGAAAAAAGATTCCTGCTGAAGTCTCTTGAGATAATTTATTGTTTTCCTGATGATGGGGTTTTCAGGATTCCAGAGGCTGTCTTGTTATTCTGCTGAAAAGTACAACTTATTTATATACTTCTGTGTATCCTCCTTTTGTAGGCATTCGAGCAACTGACTTTTTTGGAGCTTTTTATATGAGCAACACAACTGATGTGGAGATGGCAGGCTTGGACTGTGACAAAACAATCACAGTTGAATTCAAGCATGATGACAAACTGAGTGAAGACAGTGGTGCACTCCTCCAGGTGAGGTGGAGGGCAGAAGGCTTTCTAGAAAAAGGAAGGGAACTAATTCAGAATTCTTATCAGAAGTGTGCCAAGGCCAGAACCAAAGCCTAAGTTGGTAGTGTGCCAATTGAAGAGGACGACTGTTGCCTTGAAACTGACATTCCCTCAAGGAACTGTTCATTGTTTCTGTCCATTAATGTTCCCCTAAATTTTCAGGATATATGGCCTTAGGATGACCTCAAAAGCTTCAATCCACAGACTATTTTCCAAGACAAGTTTCTGTGATTAAAAATGCTTGTCACTTGTTATCTTTCATTAATGCTGATTCTTAGCAGATGCTTTTAGCTTACTGTGCAAATCCTCTACATAATTTTCTTGCTTGTTAAAGCATCTGAGTCTTAATTTTTAAAGAAGTATGCTCAAGCCCTGCCTAGCTTATTGTAACAGTGTCTCATTTTCCTATACCCTGGTGTTTTTGTCTCATACAGTGTGCTCTGCTATATACAAGCTGTGCAGGACAGCGGCGACTCCGGATTCACAACCTCTCACTGAACTGTTGTACACAGCTTGCTGACCTCTATCGAAACTGCGAGACAGACACACTTATAAATTACTTGGCTAAATATGGTAAGAATAGATATGTTAACAAGAATCCTAAGCTTTAACTGCCGTTCAAATTGTCATTCAGTGACACCTGTT
Organism: Lagopus muta; assembly: GCF_023343835.1. Lineage (NCBI taxonomy): Eukaryota > Metazoa > Chordata > Aves > Galliformes > Phasianidae > Lagopus > Lagopus muta. Next base: position 46,168,935 of record NC_064437.1, on the reverse strand, counting down.
CAGTCTTTGTGAATCAAGTGTCAGGGAGCAATCTTCATACTTCAGCCACTTAGGAGAAAGAGCACAAAGCTGTGAAGATATTGTTGCTTAGGACAAGAGTTTCAAGTAGAAGGTGTAGCCTTATCCTACAACTTGTTACCTATATTTTTAGAGCTTTGTATGAATTCAGACAGCTTTCAATAATTGTTTATTTTTGGACCATTTGTCCAAAAATATGCTTCCACTGTTTGTACTTGAACTACTCCCAAACTATAAACAATAGTTGTTTAGACTTACTTTGTGGAAATAGCGTTGGTTTTTTTTTTACTGTTTGTCAGCAGTCATTTTGTAACTGTCCCATTTATTTCTCCTTTCTCTGCAGCATATCGTGGAGTTCTCAATAGCCCAGTAAAGGCTGTACGAGATTCACTGATAAATCAGTGTGCACAGATCCTGGCTTGCTATCGAAAAAACTGTGCTAGTCCATCTTCTGCTGGCCAGGTAAACTCTGATGCTTTAATTTGAATCATGGACTTAGATACTAAAATGTGATTTTAGCAGATTCCTTGATTATTTTGCCTATTCAAAAAAACAGAAAAGGAGAGTACAAGTGAAACTATGGTTGAGAATGGCTTGTTGGACAATTTTCTGGAGCTCAGAAAGCACTACTTGCTCCAGCTATGTTACTTTTGCAGGTCCATATTGTATATAGATTGTCAGTTTTCTGCTCTCGCATTTGTGCCGCACTGTTGGTTCACTCTAGGCTTGTTTTGTCAGGCATAAGCTTACTCAGCAAGAGAGCTGAACATCTTCTGTATGCTTGTGACTTGTAGCTGATTCTTCCTGAATGCATGAAGCTGCTTCCTGTCTACTTGAATTGTGTGTTGAAGAGTGACGTCCTTCAGCCTGGTCCAGAGGTCACAACAGATGACCGTGCCTACATTCGTCAGTTAGTCACATCCATGGACGTGGCAGAAACAAATGTCTTCTTTTATCCCAGGCTTTTGCCCCTGGTGAGTCTTTTGAGACGTTCGTAACGCTTGAGATTCGCTGTTGTCTTGACTTGTCCCAGTGACTGGCATTTGTGTTTTATCAGTGGAAAGCCATTTGAGAGGTATTTGGGATCTGGCATCCATTGAGATACTTGGGTTAATTTCACTCAGTGATGGCTGTATTTCTGCCTCTTGTGAATTTGTCGGAGGATTTGCTCTGAGCCGTGAGCATGTAACCAGTGGCATGGAAAAATCCTTTAAATCTGTGGTAGCTTTTTATTTTTAAATTGTAAGGCTTTTTGTAATCTTGCTGTGATTTTAGTTGTTGCAGGGAAATTTCTCTTACTATTCTCGATTTCCAGTATTGTAGTTGTTGAAATAACACTAAATACTAATTACATTAATGCTCCAGGAAGCAGTATTGAAACTACAGATTACTTTCAGAGCAACTTCTGTTTTCTTTTGTTAACCAATAGTCTCTTACCAGTGTCTTGTTCAATACGAAAACTAGTCAAGAAAGATGATACTTCAGTCACAGCTACTGCAGTGGTATAAACATTAAAAAACCACTAGGATCTTGTGACAGAAATTTTCCAGACTTCCTAAATGTTTTTGTTTTATAACTCTGATTTTTTCACTCTAAAACAGACCAAAGCAGATGTTGACAGTGACTCCTTACCGGCAGCAATCCGAAACTCAGAGGAGCGTCTCTCCAAGGGTGACATTTACCTGCTGGAGAATGGGCTGAACATCTTTGTGTGGGTGGGAGTGAACGTGCAGCAAGGCCTGATCCAGAACCTCTTTGGAGTGTCATCCTTCAGTCAGATTAGCAACACCTTGGTGAGCTGGGTGGCACTGTGGGAGTTGCTGTCTGTGGTAGTTGCCCAGTAGTTGAAACGTTGAGAAAGCAAGTTGAGAAAATAATTTTAACTTTTTTGTGTTAATAACAATGAGAAGCATGGGTGTATGAAAGTAGTGGAGACATCCAGTCTGAGCATGTACACTTCCTTTTGCCTAGCTTAATCTGGCAAGCCACATTGCCATTGGTGATAAGAACAGCTGATACAAAAATAATCAATCTTTAGTTATGATACCATGTGACATTTCCTTTTGTAATAGCAGAAGTCAAGGAAATTGTGACAGTAAATATATTTGTAATGTTAAATAATATGCCAGTCCTGCTGTGTTGTTCTTGTTTTTGCTGGCTTTGTTTAATGCTGTTCTATTTCTCCACCTGACTAACGGGGATTGGATATCTTCCATTCCAGAGTACCCTGCCTGTCCTGGAAAACCCCTTTTCAAAGAAAGTACGGTCTATTATTGACATGCTTCACCTGCAGAGATCCCGATACATGAAGGTAAAAATGCTGATCGTTATTCACAGCTCTTATTCACCTCTTTTACTCCTGGCAAAGCAGGTGATGCTAATCCTGTTCATGTAAAACCTAATGCTGAACACAGTCTTAACAACTGTGATTCAAACTTACACGTTTTTTCAAGGATCTGAAAAAAAAATCTGGTATTAGTTTTAGAGTTCATGCTTACCAAGCTCTAAAGCTAATGATTTTCAATCTAATTATACTTCTCCACAAACTATGTATGTGGAGTTTTCTTTATAAATATGACTGAGACTTAACACAAGTATGAAAGTGAAAGCACAGAAGGTCTATTTGCTGTGTTTCTAGTTGTCTTGGTTGTATTTTGAGCTATCTAGCTTTTTTTTTTTCCCAAGAGCATGAATTGTGCTAACTATCATGTTTTTGTTGGCAGTTAATAATTGTGAAGCAAGAAGATAAGCTGGAAATGCTCTTCAAACATTTTCTGGTGGAGGATAAGAGCCTAACTGGGGGGGCTTCATATGTGGACTTCCTGTGTCACATGCACAAGGAGATTCGGCAGCTACTGAGCTAGAGGAGGGAGTGGTGCTGGAACTCAGCAGTGACATTTCAGTCTTCTCTAATGATCTGATCGGAAGGTCCAGCGCCCTCAAAAAGGACAACATAGAAATCTGTACAATTCCATAATTTTTAATACACATGACATACGCAGAAATCCTTTCACCCTCTCCTGGTCCCATATGAGAGATGAATTCTTTTTCCTGGTGAGGGCTTAAAAAAAAAAAAACAAAAAAACAAAAAAAAAACAAAAAAACCAAGGGCCTTTGATACCAGGTCTTTTACTTGTATCTAAATTGTTTCCTGTGCTTGGCAGGAGTTCACCCCCCGCCCCATGCTCGCTAATCCCGTTGTAATGAATGTAGTTTTTTTTTTCAGTTCACTGTACATGATTCAACATTGGGTGAAAAAGCGATAACTTCAAAATTTCTAGTAGTTGCTGTGTGTTTGTATGGGCGCGTGGGCATGCTCCTACTGTACAGAGGGTGCGCAGGTTGGGAGGGCAAGAGGCAGGTTGGGTGATGGGAGCTGAAGCAGCCAAACATTTCCTTTCTCTTTGTAGAGGAAAAATGACATTGCAGAGCACAAGTGTATCGTATTTGTCTGAACCAGAAATCTTCCCCCCCCAAAAAAGCATAGAAAGCCAGTAGGCAGCAGGACAGATTTATTTCTGCTTTCTTCCCTGTGCTGTAAGTTGATCTGCAGATCTGCACTGGAGGAAGTAATAATTCAGTAACTATCAACAGCTTCTGAACAGCACAGGGGTAGGTAGTGCTTCTTGTTGGTATGAGTGGTGACTCCTTTCTTTCTCATTTCACAGCCCTGTGATAATATCCCACTCAGTCCATGTTCTGTAGCCTCTCTTCTTCTGCAGAAGAATCTATCCAGATGGCAGTGAGAGCAAAATCCTCTTAAAGTTGAGCAGAAAATACTGTTACAAGGTGATTTGGGGCTGTGTGGGAGCTGGATGATAAGGAACTGGCCACTTTGGGCCACACTGTTGTAATTCATAGCAGACAAGCAGGAGTATGATTTCTACTGACCCAGATTTGAGACAGCTTCGTGCCCTGGATTACAAGGAACGGGGGACAAAAACTGAGGTTTAGACTGCCCTGTATTAGGTATTACAAGTACCTGATTTCAGTTACTGGGAAGGGTTTTGGCCGTAGTGAAGTTTCATCACTGGATGTTTATACCCGCTTTCCATTCTACCTATCAGCTTGCACAAATCCTTTTTATAAGCCTATTTGTTAAACTAAAATACCTCAGACACGAGTCCATCCACGTTGGCCACTCTGCCACTCCATTCTGCGGGGATGGTTGAGAAGAATTCTGTGAAGAAGGAGCAAAGTGCAATCAGATTCAGAATTTTAAGGGCTTTGATCCTTCACTATGGGAAGGGGGATTGTGTAGCAGTTTGGGCACTTAAGTGTTCTTAAACTTCCCTGGAGTTTGAGCACTACAAGGGGGAGGAAAAATTGTGGGTGGTTAGAGGAGCTATTGTCTGGGCTTGACTCTTCAGAGAAAAGTTCTTATTGGGATCAGAAAAATATCTGGCTGTGGTTTTAGCTCCATATCCTGTAGCATGTATATAAATCCATTTTTCTTACGACGCTGCTGATTTGTCTTCCCTCCCATCACTACATAGAAAAGGGAGTATGGAGAAACTCTGACAAAGTAGTTGACAAAACCTTCCTTGTTTTTGTATGAATGTGGCTGACGTTTTATTCCATGCATTGCCTCCAACCAAAAGAGCTAGAGGATTTTTAACCACCTGGGGAAAATCTTCCCAGGAATATAAGGCTCAGCAACCACAACTTTCCACAGATACTAATTTCTAGTGTTAATACTGAGGGGCGTGGGGGGTGAAAATGAGATCGTAAAATGAACCTTTCATTTTCTTCACTTGTTTTTTTCCAATGCATCTTTTAATTTGTAAAGAAATAAAAATATATTAAGATGTATTTTATGTCATTGTTAGTAAATAAACACTGCTTATTTTTCCAAACCCTGTATTTTGCGGGAGGGAGGAGAGGGGAAGGGCTGCAGTCTGGCCGGGTGCTCCTTCACAACCTGTTTTTCTGCGGAGCAGCTTTGCTCCTTTCTTTCTTGCGAACGGCGATAAGAAATTCAACGAGAGCAAAGGCACAAAAGGCGCTGTTTGATCTCAGCGAGGTTTTTTTTATTTCAGAACTTGCATTTTGCAGCGAGCGGTCTGCAAGTACCCCCTTTCCTTTCATTTCTATACCAAAGGCGTTATTTCCATGTTCGTGCAGGAGAGCAGCTACACGTGAGCTCATTCAGAACAGCGGCTCCGTCGGGAAGGAGTCCCGCTTCTGTCTCCGGCAGGACGGAGCCGAGCTCGGCCCGCTCGCTGAGCTGGAGGCAGAGAGGACGAGCGTTCTGATCACGTCAGAGCGCAGACGCGCGGCGCCCCCCGCCCCTGCGGCCGCCGCCCGCGCGCCTCCTCACGCAGCGCCGCCCGAGGGCGGGCCCGGCGCGGCCGTTTCCTGGCGGCGGGGCGGCCGGCGCGGGCCGAGCGGCGGGGCATGGGAGGCGGAGGGCCGGGCCGCTCGGCGCGGCGGGGGCCCGCTTGCCTCTGGGTGACGCTGGCGCTGGCGTGGGGCGCGGGGAGCCGGGCCGCCGCGGGGGAGGGGGAAGGAGACGGAGAGCCCGGGCCGAGGGACGCGGGGACGCCGTGCGGGGCGGAGGGCTGGGCGCAGACCGCCGTCCCGCCGGTTCCGGCCTTCGCGGCCGCGGCGTCGTACCGCGGGCCGGGCAACGACGACGCGCGGGGTGACGAGGCGCTGCCCATCCTGCTGTGGTGGAGCGGCAGCCTCTTCCCGCACTTCCCCGGCGACACGGAGCGCATCGACTGCCCGCGGGGCTCCTGCCTCGTCACGCGCAGCCGGCGGGCGGCGCGGCACCGCCGCACCAAGGCGCTCATCTTCTACGGCACCGACTTCCGCGCCTACGAGGCGCCGCTGCCCCGCCTGCCCCACCAGACGTGGGCGCTCTTCCACGAGGAGTCGCCCATGAACAACTTCCTGCTCTCGCACCCGCCCGGCATCCGCCTCTTCAACTACACGGCCACCTTCCGCCGCGAGTCGGACTACCCGCTGACTCTGCAGTGGCTGCCCGGCGCGGGTTACCTGCGGGGCCCGGCGCTGCCCCTGGCCGAGAAGGACGAGTGGCGGCGGCGGGGCTACGGGCCGGTGCTCTACGTGCAGTCCCACTGCGACGTGCCCTCGGACCGGGACCGCTACGTGCGGGAGCTCATGAAGTACATCCAGGTGCGTGCGGCGGCGCGGGGCGCTGCGGGAGCCGGGCCCGCGTGGCCGAGCCGCTCCGTTAACGGGGCGCGTTTGTCCTCGGTTCTGCCGAGACGTGAGTCGTAACGGGGAGCGGCAGGCCGGACAGAAAGGCTAGCTGCGTGCCGGTGGGAGCTGCTGGGCGCTGCGGGGTTGGTCGGCTTGCGATCGGCAGAAAGTTGTGCCGAGCCTGCATAGATCTTGCGGACCGAGCGCTGTGCGCTGCTGGAATCTGGAGCTTTAGGTGAGCGGGAGGGAAGGAAGGCTGCGAGTCCATTGGCGAGCCTTGCTCCCACTTACAAGAATGGGCGTGCAGTTTGCCGTGTTTTGAGAGTCTGCTCCTCGTCTGCCTTGTGGTGGGGCTCTGCTGTGCCTGTGCCGGTTGGCTCTGCTGGGGCACCGCCTGTGGAGAGCAGCTTCACAGATTGAAACAGCTCTGCTTCTTTGAGGTGGAAACAAATTTAGTGCTTTCTTTTCTTAAAAACTAAAGGATGGTCGATAGGGGAAATCTTAGAAACATTTTCTTCTGAGTTGATTCTGCTGTTTTTATTAGCAGTGATTAATTTCTTATGCATGTTCGTTGTTTGTTAAGTAACAAAGCAAAGGCAAAATCTTTTTAGAAACCTGCCTCTGTATAGTCAAAGCACGAAGCAGACCCTGGATCAAGTGTACTCTTTGTTTTTCTACAGTACTCTTCCAGCTCCCTACATCCATCATTTTTTTCAGTCTAACAAGTGGAAAGTTTTGCCAAACTGCTGAGACTGGAAGCTGTGTGAAATCATTGTTTGGAAAAGGCTTGCTCCCTATGAAGTAGAAATATGACTTTTAAACCAACATGAAGGAACCTGAATACCCTTTCTTAACTCTTAGTTTCTCCTTAGTTCTCTAATAAATACGTTTGTTGTTTTTTGGTTTTTTTTCCTGTAAAATCTTGTTTCTCCTGTCCTCTGCCTTACTTGTAGTTTATGCTGCTTTTGGAACTGAGCGTTCAGTTTATGACTAAAGCTGTTATAAGAGAAGTGGAAATCTGGGAGTCATCTAGATGGAATGAAGTTGGGAGTAAAGCGAGGCTCAACTGAGGTAGTTAGGAACTGATTAAAGTTAGGAATTTTAGGAGGACTATGAGCTCCAGGCAAAAAAATCACTTTGTGTAGATGACTTGTTATTTTGGTTATTTTATAGGTTGACTCCTATGGAAAATGCCTTCATAACCGGGAGCTTCCCAGCGAGCGACTGAGAGACACTTCAACAGCCACTGCAGAAGATCCCGAATTCATGGCTTTTATCGCCAGGTACAAGTTCCACCTGGCCTTGGAGAATGCCATATGTAACGACTACATGACAGAGAAGCTGTGGCGTCCAATGCATTTGGGTGCTGTCCCAGTGTACCGAGGCTCCCCAGCCGTGCGGGACTGGATGCCAAACAACCTCTCCATCATTCTTATCGATGACTTTGAGAGCCCCCAAGAGCTGGCAAAGTATCTTGATTTCCTTGACAAGAATGGAGAGGAATACATGAAGTACCTAGAGTATAAAAACCTTGATGGCATCAAAAACCAGTTCTTGCTAGAGAGCTTGGAGAGGCGGGAGTGGGGTGTGAATGACATGACTTTGCCCAATTACCTGAATGGCTTCGAGTGTTTCATCTGTGACAGGGAGAACGCCCGGGTCAGAGCAGAGCAGGAGCACAAAACGTCTGGTGGGAAAACTCCAGCTCCTGCACCTCACATAGCTCATTTCCAGCACATGGGATGCCCTATGCCAACCCCTGGGTTTGGAAGTATTGAAGACCTCCCCAGGGAAGACAGGTAACTTACCAGTACAATACTTCTTGAAGCAGAAAAGCTTTAAATAATATATATTGTAATATATATTATATATAATATATAAGTAATAATATTTGATACTTAAAGCATCTATTAGTACATTTCCAGTTATACTTCATATTATGCCTTGTGGGTGCTATGGCAGTTCTGCTAATATTGTGTAACACTGAGGCTGAAGAAAAGGCTTGGCCGGTGGTGCGTGCTGGTTAGTGGTTGAGAGACACACAATAATATGTTCTGATGCTCTGTGACCTTGGGCAATTTGTTTCTCTTTTGTCTACCTTTTCCTTATTTTGTTTACTGCTTGTAGGGGGAGTGTTATTCAGTGCAGTGCACTGAGAATGGCTTAGTTTGGAGGGGACATTAGTTATCACCCAGTGCCAACCACCAGGTTGGGCTGCTCAGGGCCCCATCCAGCTGTCCTTGAATGCCTCTAGAGATGGGGCATCCACAGCTCTCTGGTCAGTCTGCCAGTGCTTCATCGCCCTCTGAGTAAAGAATTTCTTCCTAACATCTAAACTAAATCTCCCCTCTTTTAGTTTAAAGCCATTCCTTCTTCTCCTGTCACTGTCAGACCTTCTGAAAAGTTGGTCCTCCTCTTGCTTGTAAGTTCCCCTCAAGTACTAGAAGGCTGGAAGTGAGGTCTTCTCAGAGCCTTCTCTTCTGCAAGCTAAATAAGGCCAGCTTACTCAACCTTTCTTCATAGGAGAAGAAGGCTCTCCTCTGGATCCACTCCAGCATCGCCACATCCCTCCTGTACAGAGATCCACTTGCTAGCCTGTGTTTGGGAGAAGCTCTGTATCTCCTTTTGAATGAATACCTGAAGAATAGAGTTGCTACAGTGTTTAGCGTGGGCCTCATTCACTCCTGTTGACTTCTTTTAAAGCAGAAGTGTGGCTCACCCATTGTACTTCACAAGATATTTTGTGGCATCGGAACAAAATTTTGGCCTATGCTGAAGGACACAATCCCATTTCTTCAGGAGAGGGGCCCTGCAGCACAAAATAGATTCTGTGCTTTTTGTCCTTCTATGCAGGGATTGGTACAGGGATTGGTACATAGGAATCCCTATGCAGGGATTGCTGGAATCTGCCACTGTTGCAGTGAGCCCTGGAGCTGCCCTGAAGGTTGTCAGACAGGAATAAGGACACCAATGCAGAGGAAACTAATTTTGACAGGAAAGAAAGATTCTGGTTTAGTTTTCATGGTGTGCTTAATCCTTAGTGTTTGTACTGACTTGGTACAAAACAAGTCAGTGTTTGGGTTCCCAAACCTCGATTTTGCCATGGACAGTGTTTGTAGTGTCAGCTGTTGGATGGAAGGGTTGTTGCAGTTCCTAAAACCTGTGCTCTTTGTAGTTCATATTGCTAGCGTAACATACTTGCATTCTTCCATGTTTGTCACAGTTCTCTGTGTGGTCTGCTACAATTTCCTTCTAGGGATATATTCAAATGTCTGCAATTCTGAGCCATCAGACAGCCAATTGCAACACTGCAACGTGCTGATGTTAGTCCCACTGTAGGATTAATGACTTCATGAACATACTGAAAAGATCTGATACGCTGTCCAGAAGGAAGTTGTTAGTATACTCTATCATAACTTATATCAGTTTAGAGCTTTCTTAATAATTTCCTAGACTGAGGACTTGAATACTTAGGAGGAAATACTAGAGGAATACCAGAGTTGAAAATACAAATTTTCAAATAGTCTGTAACCTAAAACTGAATTCTGTGTGGATTTGAAGCTCTAAAAAAATTTTTGTAAGGTTACCTGTCCACTGTAACTAGAAGAAAAGACAGAGAGCTGTTTCTTCCTACATTTGGGTGCTTTTGAAAATGGCCAGCTGAAATAAAGAAAGAAAAATAAGCTGAGGTAGTTCAGTTTCTTTAGGATATCCCTATCCCACAGAACTTGTCATGCGTGTCACTAAGGAACATTTTTCATGATACAATTAATTCTTGTGTTGAACAATAGAAAAGTTATGCTGGTATGTTAAACAGACCTGTCTTTGTAGTCCTTTGCTTTCTTGAGGTTAGTTGATTTATCAGTCCTGATAGCAAAATGTGCTTTTCCCTTATCACGTGCTCTGTAGTATCCAGGTCTGTGTGTGTCAGTGTTCTCTTCTTCATAAATCTTCTTGTACTTGAGCAGCAGATGGCAGCAAAGAAATAAGTTTGAAGACATAGCATGGGGTGCCTGCGCCACTTAATGCACGTTAAAATACTTCAACTTCCTGTGCAGTGCTCATGAGCACCGAGTTTTGTAGAGATGTAACCCAAACTACAGCGGCGTCCCAGGGAAGTTGCCATATCTTGCTGAAATGTGGTATTCTCCCACTGCTTAATGGTGTCTCCAAAATATTGTACCAGGGAAACTTGTCCATTATCTGCGATCTGCTTTAGAAGATACATATATATACACCTTCTGGGGCTTAATTAAGAGGATCTCCAGTGAAGCACTGTGGTTTCTGTCCCATAAACATCTGATCTTTCACTGTTTGTATCTCCAAAATGCAAGATGATCACTACAAATAACACAACAGAAATTCAAAATTGCTACCAGAATGTGTTCAGGTAATGTTTATTTTTTTGTCAGGAATTCTGCAGGAATATTTTGACAACGACTCAGTCAATTTAGAGAACCGTCTACTGAGCCATCAATTATTTATTTCTTTCTTTACAAAACACCATTGTGGAAAAACAATGCAGGGATATAAATGGCAAAAGGTATGCAGCATAGAAGGTCTGACTGTAAATGTTCTGTGGGCTCTGGCAGCTTCGGGAACACCAAACAACAGACCCAGATCAAGTCTCCATATTGTGGAGTTAGAATCCTATTACATGATTATGCTGTGCACGTGTGTGTGCTCTAAATCTTATTCACAGGTGCCCGTTTTTTGTACTGACAAATGTGCTGAGTTGACTGAATATCTCTAACAAGTGTTTGTAGCCAGAGCACATCACTGAATCTTTGTTTTGCTGTCCTTTAGCTCTGAGTGTGGGGATGAAGTCAGTCACTGTATAGTATACAGTCACCATATAGTGTACTGTATAGAACTCCGGTCTGCTTTGTGCAGAAGACAGGAGTTGCAGTGCTCCTCGTGATGAAAACATGTTTGGTAGGAACTGGAATCTACAATTATTCTTGCACTGCATTGTGGTGTCTCAGTTCTCTCACCTTTGTGAAGAGAAATGTTTTGTTTATTTGCACAACATAAAGTCATTTCCCAAATAGGAAGTGGGGTTTTAACAGGATAAATACAAGAAGGCTGTGTTATAATACCTTTCCAGTCACCTGAACAGTTTTAATCTGTGGTTGGGGGGGGGGGGGGGGGGGGGGGGGGGGGGGGCAATATATATATATATATATATATATATATTTTTTTTTTTTTCCTTTGATCTTTTCAAGAAAAGAAAAGCCAGTGTGTCTTCAATAAGGTTTTGAAATTGTCATGGTTTTACTACTTTCATTTTATGGCGATGTCACAGTTTATTTAGGACCAAGAAAAACAGTTGAGAAGCGTGTCAGATTTGCCACACATACAGTGCAAGGTATTTCTTGCAGTAGAAGTGTGTAACCAGCCAGGATTAAAGGTGGATCCTTAGCTTGTGGTAGTAACATTCCAGGTGTGTGTAGTTGGTAGTTTCAGGGGATTTCTTCAACTGTGTTCATCCTGGTATGCCAGTTTTTGTCCAAGTTAAAAAATGAGAGTGCATCTTGTTTCTTCAAAAACAGTAGGAAACAGTAAGAATGGTATGAAAAGAGAAATACAAAAGCATTCTTGTTTAACGTGCTTGACAAAACATTTGTTTGGATACTGGGATTTCTCTTAGTGTTGTGATAGAATTCAGCCACAGAACAGTCACTTTCTGTTGCCCACTGCCTCTTGGCCTTGTGCCTGGGTGAGGGTACTCACTAATGGGTGCCCTCACTCAGTGCTGCAAAAAACATGTAACTCACATTGGCGCTCCTTGAGCAAAGGTTAAGGAGTTGAGTGGTGAAGCAGAGCAGTCTCACAGTGTGTCCAAGTGCTTTATTTTACCAAGGAACCTGTAGGCAGATGTTTTTGTATGCAAAAGTAAGCCTCTGTGATCCTTCATATTGTAATCAACACTAACAGGTTAATTGTGAGCAGAAATGTCCCACCACAGATGATTCTGTTAACTACAAAAACCAAATTCTCATGGAATACAAGTTTTATGCTGCTTCAGAATGAAAGTGCTTGTAACGTGTTCTGCATTTCATATGCTTTTCCTGGAATAGGGGCTGAGATCTGTTTCTGGGCAATGCAGTCATGCTGGCTTTAATGTATGATGTCGAGAGTGAATGTCGAAGTACTGCGCTTCTGTCTGCGAGGGAGAAGCGCAGATTAAAAAGAGCCTCACATTTGGTCTGTACAGAATTTGTGCTGATTTGATGGGGCTGGGTAGCAGCTGTAGTACAAAAGAGGTAATCAGTCTGTCAGGAAAGAAGGATAGTAGTTACTAGCTGAACAAATTGTTGCCACACCTCAATACAACAGAAATGAGAGATGTAGTCTGCCTTAATGTGAATGGGGAGGGAATTGGTGTGCTGTGTGTGCAGTAAGAAGGTTGAGAATGGGTGCACTGAAAATGGTCTGGAGGAAAAGAGTAGAGCCAGCTGGGGGATGTCAGCATTGCTCTCTCTTGTCATGCATTCCCTGTTCCAACTAACAGGAATTCTGTACATATTTAATGGCTTGTCTGAAAAGATTGATACCTTGATATCTGTAGCACACATTCTGGCCATGGAAGGCTACTCTTAAAGTTGTATGAGGACTACAGGATTTCATTTTAATAGCAGGTTTTATTCCTCACAGTTCATGATTTAGTCTCTCTGACTAATGCTATTCACATGCTGATATTTCTAAAGTGGTCTGAAGGTAATAGCAAGCTTGCTTTCCATGGAGAATTTTCATAGCAAGTTACTTCAGGTGGGTTGGAGCACAACGGCACAGAAACAACATACATTGTCATGACCATCCCTGGAACTGTTTTCCTCTTAGATGAAAGGGAAAAACAAATATTAATGCTGTTACAGCTCAGATACGTTTGTGTTGTTTTTGTTTTTGTTTTTTTAAATGATGTCTCTTTTTTTCTTCATTTGTTTCAGTTGGAAAGAGATGTGGCTTCAGGACTATTGGCAAAGCCTTGATCAGGGTGAGGCCCTCACTGCTATGATTCATCACAATGAGTCACATCAGGGAAGATTTTGGGACTATATGCAAGAGATTTTTCTCAAGAGGACCAGGCAACACTGATCCATCCCTTGGTTTGAAAATTGCATTGAAAGTTGTGACTGAGAATTCTTACTTCTCTCCAGGTATTTGCCTTCAAATAGAAGAAACTCTTGCAGACTGTTTTTCTGGTGCATGAAGTGAGTGATCCTCTGCTGTGATTTCAGCTGTGGAGATGTTAGCAACTGAATCTTGTATCTGAATTTCAGCTCTGTGGTGTGAAGCTCCTCCTGACATGCAGGAGGAGCAGAAGAGGAATTTTGCATTTGGTATTGCTTCCCTGTGGCTTCCTTGATTTCAAAGGAATGTATTTCAGACTCTGCTCAAATGCCCTAAGTTATTTCAGGAACTTTTTTTATATTCAAAACACTTGCTTTTTTATATTTTACCACATGCTCTCCTCATTAAGTTATTCTTTTACCTGATATTAACAAATAGCTTTTCCAGTGAATATATTCTGAAGAAGACTTATGTCTGTGGAGAGCAGTTGTGCCTTATGAAATTGCAGCAATAAAGTCTCTTCTCTCCAAGTGAATGTGCCTCAAACTTTCCTCCTTCTCAGGATAACTGAACAGCTATAGGCAGGTCACTTACTCTGCCTCATTTTTCTCTTACGCTAACTTTCCAGGTGACACATACAAATGGGACAAGAGTCTAGATTGTTGGATTCACAACTTTGAACCAGATATTTAACAACAGAGTATTGCCTGGTATTGTGCAGAACCAGGGTAGAACGAGCAGCTTTGTTTCTTTTAAGTTTCTGTAAAACCTTAAAATCCAACAATAATCTTGACTGATTGATTTCTCAGTGAGATTCAAAGGCCTTTGATTTGTTCTTCTTGAGTATCTGCATCTTTCTACAAAGACAAATACATTTTAATGGTGGTGCTTTTCCAGTGCTTCCTCTAGTTTGGAGATGAACCTTGCAGTCTTTTTGTGCTGAGATGGATGATCAGAATGGGGAACACAGAGGTGGCTTTGTATCTGTACCTAATCTTAATGCAGTAGGATCCTGGTCTGTGACTGGAGTTCCTCAAAGTAAGTGATCACATATAAATCATCTTTGCTGCATAACCTGTATCTCTTAGTAGATAAATAGAATGTGCCATCACCTGCCATGCTGGTACCTTCCTGAAATAATTGATCTTGGATTGGAAGGAGACTTGTTTTTCTTGTCTGAGGGGTTTAAATGCACAGGCCACACACTTCAGTGATGTTTCTAACAGTCTGATGCTATTTCTCACTTCTCCTCTCTCCTTGGAAATAACTACTGGATAAATAGCCAGGATGTATCTATGCCAAAGGTAGATCATTGGATCTTTGAGGTGATTTCGTTTTGTAAGGCAGTCCAGGTGTTGCTGGGACGAGCCAGAAGCCTATTTCGACAGTTTGGGAACAGGACTAAATCCACGATCTGATAAGTCATCATCTATTGTTAAGCTGCGTATGGATCAGGTAGTCTCATTTCTTCTCAAATTCCAATTCATAATATTCTGGGTATGTTATGGCTATAATATTCTTATAGGTGATGACACTCATCTCAGTGTTTGTTTCTGAGGTGATACAGTAATGCTGTAGTGTAAAAATCCGGGCATTGTGAACAAAGACTCGCAATTAATCTCTGCATTCTTGTGGGTATGGAAAATGCATATGCAACACACTGATCTCACCTAACTTTTTGTACAAGTCTTTTTTTTTCTCCTGTAATAAAGTAACAAGTGGCTCTTCAGCTAAAATGCATTCACCAGTATACATTCCTTTCTTTCCAGGTATTTGGGCTACAGGGATGATTAGGTGGATGTAGCTGTATTATTTTTTCAAGTGGATTATTCAATTCAGATTAAGATATAGATCTGTATATTCAGAATTGAAGTGATCACAGTGTGCTTGAGAAGTAAATAAAGAAAACTAAGACTGCTTTAGCTTGGAATATGAGCTTCTACTGAACTGCTAAAAGAGATTTAAATAAATTGTCTGAATTAATTTATTCAGTTACTTGAGATTCTCTTCATTTCATGTATCTGTATAGAAAAGCAGTTGGTCCTCATTGACTGTCTTCTTAATTAGCTGTATTTCAAAAACCTTTCTTATCCAAGTTTTGTTGGGGTAGGCAGGAGAAATTCTGAGTTTGCTTCTAATACTAAATGTAAAAGTAAGGTCCACATGCTAGCACATTCTGCTTTTTGCTATTTTATTCTTTAATTTAAGTAGAATTTCTAGAAGTGGGGGATGTATTGCCAAGCCTAGGTATTTTATTATTTTTTAATAATTTATCTGCCATTACCAAAATTGGACATGATATACATTATGTATTGTCCTTGCAGTAACAATCACTAAGTACCAATGCGAGCACGTGTGTCATAGCACTTGCTTAATTCTTGATTAGTGAGGTCCTAACTCCCCACTTCACCTTTCTGCACAGCAAAATGAGCTTATCTTTGTCAAATGACAGTAGAATTGAAGATCTGGTGGTACAAACTTAAGAATAGCTAGTAAAAATTTGATCCTAAGGACCCTCTGTATGGATTTTCTAGTTTGAAACCAAGCATTCCTTCACCATTATTTTTTATCTTTACTCAGTATATTACATCCACCAGTACAACAAGTTTGTGTTTTTTTCCCTGCGTATATATAGTACAAAAGGGTGTTTGAGTTTCATGACTGTTGCCAAATATGAGTATTTTTGACTTCTTGATCACCATATCCTTTATTAACATGGGTGAGAAGGTAGCACAGGTATGAAACTAACCTTATCACAAATATTCTTTGTGGGCTTTTTCTAAAGTTTTCAAAATACAGCTTTCAGTTTGTTAGCTAAGGCAGTTTCAATAGCTCTCTCTTCCAAGCTCTTAGTGTCTTCCTAGATACAGCTGTGTTTTTTTTCAGTCTCACAAGTGATGAGTTTCTCAAAAGGTAATGAGTACCAGGTACCACTCTGCACAGAGTGAAGCCAAGATATTCACCCCAAACCTTGTGTTTCTCTTGTATCTTCAGATACCAGAGTTTCTCTTGTACCTGCAGTGTTAGATTGTGCTCCCTGTATCTTCTCCTGTATGTCACAATTAATGCATCTGCTTTGTAATCGGTGTGCTTATGTACGTCAATACACTGTATCTGTTTCACTTGTTGTGTACATTGTGCTAGGGCTGAAATGGTTGTTCCAGTGTGTGGTATGAAGTTCTGTAGCTACCAGGCAAGCTCCTCAGGGGCAGGAGGAGCAGTTATCTTCCCAGCTGGCTGAAGAGTTGTGATTGTAGTTCTGTTCCAGGCTGCTGGCTGACCTTGATAACATCCAGTCCTGTGAACAGAAAAATGTTGACCCTCACCAACATTTTGCTTTCATCTTCTTCAACTGTTTGGAGGAGAAGCTGGGTCTTAAAGCTTTGAAGGGCATATGCATCTTCTCACTGTCCAATTTGCTTGTAGCTTACACCAGCTCTGGAACAAGAATACCCATCACTCTACAAACACTCCCTTATAGCTAAAATATTTATAACTGATAGTCTATTTTTTATATGCTTTTTGATGTAATTTATTCTGCTTTTATTTTCCTCCTGTCTTGTCAAAGTATTCTTTCTGAGAATGGGTGTCTTCAAGGCTGAGTTCTTCTACCAGGAATAAAGAATTTGAGATTAATTTAGACAGTAATTCATTTTGAGAGGATTGCTCTTTAATGTCCAAAGTCTACTGCCAACGTTATCCAAAGTGAATTCAATTTACAATCCTAGTTGTCTTTCTACTAATGCAAATACATGAAAGCAGGCAAGGAGGAAGGTCACTGCAGCAGTTATTCATACTTTGGAGAAAGGTATCTGTTTGTGTAGGTTTCTTGGCAGTGGATTTCTTACTTCTCTGCTTTATATCTAAACCAGCTGAATAGAGGCTGAATGTCATCACTCATGTTGTGACTGCTGGAAGGGCTTACATGATACTTATCACAAACACTGTATACAGCCATCTTTTGTTAACCCCGTTCTTAGTGCACAGGTGCCCATAATCACAAAACCACAACCGAGCCTATTTGGGAATTTTAGCAAACGATATCAAATACTAAAGTGATAAAGAAATTACCCGTGTGCACCCTTTGGCAGTCCTCTACTAGCCAGTCTGAGTCACTTCCCTGCTTGTCATGCATTTTCCTGTTTACTGTGTGACTAGAGGGAGGATTTCAGAGCTGTCAAGACAGCTTTATTCATTAGCATTAATGTTCTAAAAATAGATACCTTGTCCTCATAACTGTGTATATATGAAACCGTAGTAGATTCTATTAATGCTGCGTCTCAGAATTGACTTGAAAAATTGGGATAATTTATGGTCCCTGAGAGGTGAGGGAGAGAAATGTCTGACTGAAGGTTACAAATCCAGCAATCCATTTCATTGTGTTGGACAAGCTGAAGTTATCTTTCACCTGCCAAAATTGGTAGCAGGTGCTGCTTGATTTTTTTCAGGAAGAAGCTGGGTATTTTATTTGTTAAACTGGTAATCTGTGTTTTCTGTTCTTTCAGAAGGACTGCAATTTCTAATAAAATAGCCTCAGTGGAGAATACTGATTTGATACCAAATATTGATTTTTGCAAACGAAAAGAGAAAATTTTTTTTATTTCTGTCACTGTAGTAATTTCCAGTTAAGAATTCTAAAACAGAGCTAATGATCTTTGGGTCTGTAATGATAAGTAGAATGAAACACTTCAAGAACCAGGTGACAGTGGATGTGTATGAGGAGAAAAAGGAAAGAGAGTCTTTCTATCTGCAAAGAGCAGCATCTGGAGAATCACAGCAAAAGTTCTGTAACACCTTGACAGAGGGTAGTTTTAACTGTTTTGGCAAACAATAGGTGGTGAAGGACAAAATAACTCCTGCAGGGCTGGAAGGAGTATAAATTGAATTGGAACACTGTCAGGGACATCACTGTTTAAACAGGCTTTGCTATGTTAGACAAGTGGCCATCTGCCCCCCATAACATCTTTGCAGACTCACGCTTCACCTATCGTCCCAAATGAGCCACTCCCTGAATAATTAGTTGTCATCTATTTGGTTGAATTTAATTAAGATTGTTGATAGATTTCCAGGCACCTCCTAAGAAGCATTAATCAGAAACATTCAGGAAGGTACCCTCCTTCATTCTGCCCAGAGACCTCTACTGACAAGTCAAAATTAATCAGAGACAAAATCCTTTTAGCGATAGGACCAGCTGAGCCAAAGCCTGTGTCAAGTTTTAACAGAGTGCACTTCTCTTATGATTCAGTGTCTCTAAGCTGGCAGCGAGAGATACGTGGCCTTGCAGATGGATTAGGAAGAGTGGAGAGGAGTGGAACTGCAGGGTTTGTTCTGGAGCCCTGATGGGTCTGGCATCTTAATTTGTATTCTATGTGCTCTTCCTGCAGAAAAGACTCATCTGATGCTGAAGCAGCTCAGCTAAAGATGATTTGGGGGATCTTGGAATGGATCAAAACAGACCACGATGTTTAGAAACATCTCTGAACAAGTAAGGAGACATCAGGTAATTTGTCGTAGAATGGACTGAAATTGAATAGGTCTGAGAATTAGGGATTAGGGATGGCAGCTCAGATCTATTTAGGTAAACAGAATAATTCAGGGAGGCTGATACGGTTAAGATAGCTCAGGATAAGGTAGGCTAGCACTGTAATGTTAGGACAGTGACCTAAGAAATTGCCTCTGACTTTGTGCTCATGAATGCACTAAGTGCTTCTACCATCCAAGCACAGTGTCCAGCAGAGGGGAGTAAGTCTGAACTGATTCTAATGTTCACAAAATGGTTAACTGTACTGCTAGTTAAAGTGGGAATGTCTTTTAAGGCATCTCCAATTAAATTGATATGCCCTAGGACAGCTAACATTGAGGTTAAGGAGATCAGGGTGAGACAGCTGAGAATAAATAGCCAGAGGCAAGAGCATTGTGAGGTTGTATGGGAAGAATTAGGGCACTCAGGATAAAGTTGGGTGAATACGTTAGAATTTACTTGAGAAAACCTGGATCCAAGCAGTTCAGAAAGACATTGTTGACTCTATTCATTTCTTCCAGCACATCTGATTTGTAATTGTCTTTTGGAAAGTACCTGGAAGTTTTAGATGGTCCCAAGAAAGAGAAAGATCCATGGTATAATTTGTTATCTCTTAAGAAGATATTTAATACAGGAATCTCATTTTAAGGATGAATCTTATTGCAGCATTTTTAGCATTGAACATAATTACAGTGTAGCATTTATTGCAGCTGTACAGCATTGAACAACTGGCTTGTACAGCTGTGCAGCATTGAACAACTGGCTGTTGTTCCATTTGTGATAGGTTTCTTTTCCAGTTCTAGTGTTGATAGTTCATCTCTGGCTGATTTTGGTTTTGACACTGAGCACAGCTGAAACACAGGGTAGGATTTAACTTTTAATGGTATTCATTTAAAAAAGAAGTTAGAAGTGCAGTTTGAATTTCATGTGCTCTTTATCAATGTGTGTTCAGAATTCATAGTGAGACGTCTGTGGGGTTTGTTGAGGGAACTGGGCTTCTGACTTCCCCTGAAAAATCAGAACTTCTGCCCCATCCTTTTATACGAAACATAGGCTACAGGCAGACTCAGCTATAGAGTAACAAACCTATCCTGTAGTTGCACGTTCTCCATTAAAACAAATGCTTGTTCCTTGCTTCTAATATGTTGCATTGTGTGCAGACGCCATCACGTACATTATTCTGTCTGCTTGGGAATTTCATAGGCTGATGCTCCAATCTGAGGCTGAATGCCAAGAGAAAAAAGTAGTTTATAATGCAGAGAGCAATAGCTGGGGCAGGAAGGTATTAAAATTCTCCTTGTGTAATTTGCCTTTTTCTTCTGCAGCCCCCCCCCTCCATTTTTCTTGGAATTGTTTAAGAGAGATTAGCTTTTGAAGGTGAAGGTACCTGAAGGTGCTGCCACCATTAGCTAATGTAATTTGTAAAAAGCAAGTGTGATTTACAATGACTGCAGTTCAGTTTCTCAGCTGGCTTAGTAATTGCAGCAGTCAAATGCGGCAGAGAAAAATGGCAATCGGAGATGTAAGCAGGAGAGGCAAAAACACGAGCAGCTGAACCTCGCAGGGGCTGCTGTTCTGAAGTGTCACCTGTGTGTGTTGAACTGCAGTGTTGGGCTGTGAGCCCCCAAGCACATTCGGAGGCATCTGCCTGTAGTTCTCTGCCACGCGAGCTAGGGAGATGGCTGTTTTCTGTCCCACCAAAAAGCATGGAAGCAGAGAAACACCCCTTAGCGAATTGCTTCAGAACTGACAGTCAGACTGCGCCAAAGGAGATGGGGTTTTATTTTTCCTAAAAGAGGACCATAAGAAATCTTTTATTTACTTGAATGTGTTTTCTCCTATTTTTAAATTGGACTGTAAGAAAATATTGGCTTAAAAATAACACAATTATGGTCAGATAAGCCAGAATATATTCAATATATACATACATATACGTGTATATGTATGTATGTATGTATATACAGCTGCAGCAAAATCTGTTAATGGCGCAGAGAACTTTCTGGCGTTGGTGTGGTTTCGTTTAAACCAGGATAACGTGAAGCCCAGTGTCTCATCTCCCTGAGTAGGTCAAAGACTGCTCGGGTATTTGTGTGAAATATTAAGTTTCACAGACTGGGAAGCAGAATGGTGCTGCGAGGCGGAGGTTGCAGCTCAGCCGGCCAGCTGTAGGGCGGCGCGCTCCTGCTGGGCTCTGACGTGCTCGCGGGCGGGTCACGTGAGCGGCGCCCGGGCCGGCTCGCCCTACGGCCTGTCGCAAAGAGCATGGCGGCGCCCGTTTACCCGGCCTGGGTGAGCCGATGGATCTCCGGGCAGTGGCGGCAGAGGAAGCGGCCGCCGGCCATCCGCCCCACCCGGCCGCTGGTGCTGGCCAACAAGGTGGCGAACCGCCGAGAGCTGGCGGGAGGTGAGTTGCCGATACCGGGCCGTCGGTCGGGATGGAAGCGTCCCGAGGCTCCGTGAGGTTGACCCCCGGCGGTGGACTTTCCCGCCTCGCCCCTCAGAGCTGCCGCGTCGCCCCGTGGGGTCTCGCGCTGCGGAGTGGCCGTGGCGGTGACGGCAAGGACAAGCGCGTGCTCGGAAGAACCTTGTGTTCTGAACGGAGCTCCTGGGGACCTCCTGAATTTTGCTATACAACAAGGAGGTGTTTGCTGAGTACACGGAAAATGTGGAGGGAAAAAAAAAAAACCAAAAACAAACACACAGCGAAAGAAAACGTCTGCAGTAATTGGTAGTAATTAGCAGCGCCTTTGCACGTGGGATGAGACCAGAGGCATCCAGCAGGCAAGGGGACCTAATTTGTGCTGTGTAATTAGTGTGCGAGTTCTTCTAAAAAGCGCATTTTCCCGTACTTCAGCCCTAAATCTATATTTTATGATAATCTTTGTGTAAATTCTTAAGGTAAATGCTATATCAAAATGTAACAACCAGATGGCTCTGATGGGGCAAAGTCTTGTGGTAGGAGTTTTCTTCTCTAAACCAAGCAGTGATGATATCCTCCTCTCTGTTGTTCCTTCTCACGTGCCTCCATACCATCTTAAAATTCTGTTGGGAACTCTGTGTGCTGTGGAGGCTGTTGGCATGAAATCTCAGATACTTCAGCTTTTATAGTCCTGTCTTTCCCTTCTAGAGGCAACCTGTCTTACAGAGATGTCAGTAATGATGGCCTGCTGGAAACAGAATGACTTCAATGATAAAGCTTGTGCTGAGGAGATCCAGACGTTCTATGACTGCGTGGCAAAGGCAGAAGTAATGAAAATCTCTTTTGTGTTCTTAAAGTCCAATAGTAGGGAAGGCGGAGAAACCTTCAGTCATTTTCTGTGTGCCAATATAATAGTGTTCTGTGAACAATTTGATTTGTGCTTTGAGAAATTCAGTGATGTACATCAGGTACACAGTCCCTTCTGTTTGTATTTAGAATTTCAGTAAAGAAATGTGGGAAGGGACCAGGTGTCTTGTATGTTATAATTAGACCTGAACCACTAATCACATGTAATGCTTTTGGTGTTCACATTCTAAAAGTAGAGCTTTGTTGCTGTTAGTCAATTCTAACCTAGGCCATTTCTCTTAATTTGCTCCAGTTTTTAATCTCTAAAGTTTCAGCAGCGGTAGACACTGCTCTTCTCTGTACGTCATGAAAGTTCTGAATGAAGGAGAGTACAATTTAGAGCTGTGACATAAAGCTGTGATTTATTTACTAAAGCCATATTGAGTTTTCACCTCATGCAGTAAGTT
The DNA here is from genome assembly GCF_023343835.1 of Lagopus muta. Classification (NCBI taxonomy): domain Eukaryota; kingdom Metazoa; phylum Chordata; class Aves; order Galliformes; family Phasianidae; genus Lagopus; species Lagopus muta. Next base: position 46,146,422 of record NC_064437.1, on the reverse strand, counting down.
TGAAATGAAATCAGTTTCAAAAACTGTCTAAAGGTAGGTACATGTACTGAACTTGTCCTTGAACTGTTGGCAGATTTTCAGTCTTTTTAGTAATAGTATCGTCATTTAATAAAGTATCTTTTTACTGTTGCGTTTGACATCATAAATGAGAAACTGTCCATGCTTTATTTGGTAGATTACAATGAAAGCAATTTAAAAAAAGAACATAAAAACGAAACAAATTTATATTATATTGGTTTAAAGGCTTATAATATTGCTAAGTGAAAATGTGGAGAGATCATCCTCACATGTCTGTCTCATTGATTTCACCATTTAAAGAAGCCTAGTGCAGTTCTTAGAAGCCTTGTGACTAATTAGCCAACTGCTATTATGAATGTTGCTTGAAGAAACAGCATTATTTTCAGATCAGCATTTCAGTAGAATTATTATTAGTCTTTACAGAGCCAATTCAACAAAAAAACAGGTAATATTCTTAGTTTTCTTTCTCTGTTTCAGAAGGAGCGCAAGGAAAAAAAGGACGAGTACGCTCTGTCACTCAAGGGAAACATGCCTTCAAGCAAAGTGAACAGCCTGCTGAGGAGGTTTCCTAATATTACACGTTATGTGTAATGTGCTTTGCTAAAGGGACTGTGGACAAGCAGTTAAAGTTGGCGTTTTCGGAAAATAAATGAAAAAAGGGTTTTATGAATGTTTAATGTCTAGTGATGTCTGTCTGTAAACACTGCTGGGTGGATTACGACTTCATGTTTTATTTCTAGAGTGGAAAAAGAAAAATTCCATCCTGATTGTTGGCTGAGTTTGTTCATGAGATTCTTGGATCTTGTGCTCTTAGGATTTTTGGAGTGAATTGTCCAACCAGCCACTGTGTGGAGTAATGTACTCACTGTGAAATAAAATCTAGGAATGTGTGCAAACCTGTTTTCTAAGCTAAGGGTGACTTTTCTTTGGTTTATAATCTTTCTGCTTAACTTATGAGCTGCTGTCAATAAGTGTTCAGACCCAGACACTGAGCCAACTTAAAATTGATAATAATTTAATGGCTTGTACCCCTGCATGTATGTATACACAACTTGGTTCCTCTTGACATTTTTAAAATTCTTGTTCATGTACAAGAAGGCTGTGGAATGAGGAAGAAATTTCCAGCAAAATACTTTGATAAAGCACAGTGCATTGGGAAGGGTTTTAAACCCTCTGATTTGCAGGTGAGAAGAGTGTGGTGTCATGGCAGATAATTAGGTTGCCTGTACAAAGATAAAATGATGCAAGACTGCTGTTTGGCATGGGTGAATCAGATTCTACAGCAGAATGTTCCATTGTTTCAGTTAAACAAAAAAAAAAGGTGGGAAGGAAGTTCAAGAAAGTAGTGGTACTAAAACTGTGTGATGAACAGTTTTGATTTGTTAACTTTCAGTAGAGTACCACAGAACTGCAGGTAGGTTCCTGTTTTAGGACCAGTACCTAACTGGTTAAAATATATAGCAAGAAAAGTGCAGTTCTGCAGAGAACTAACAATATAATCATATATGTCACTAAGTCTTTGGAGCATAAAGACAAAGCAAAGATCAAGATAAAAGTGGTACTTGCAGACTGTGACTGTGTAAGATCGTATAGTTTATTTAAATGCTCATTGATGAGTTATCCCACAAGGTAACTTATTCTATTGTTGCTGTTGTGGCATGAAGGAGTCCTTCAGAGATGGGAGCTGGGATGAGTAAGAATATTCTGTTTGCACCTGAGTTTGGGAACACGCTTCTGTATGTAACGTTTCACATTTCCAATTCAAAAGATGCCCTCTGTAGGCACCTTTGCTTATTCTTTATTTCTGACAGAGGTGAGCTAAGCTGGGAGTAAGGAACTGAATAAATTCTACATTATCTTATATTGATGAGTTTTCTTTGTATTAAAGTTTACAATTTCAAACACAGCTTTGCAGCTCTTCCACTGGGAACTGTGCTGTGCTAAATGTATCATTCTAGAGTCTTTGAAGGACTGTCACTGTGTAAAAGATTGCAAGAGAATAACAACTTTGTTGTATTTTTACTTTTGAAATTCTTCTCAGTTCTCATGAATGTAGACAGCTTATTCTTGGATCGTAACTACTTCATAGAGAGCTTCCTGAGTTCAGTTATTGTTTTTCCTGACAATTTTAAGGACTGTTTGTTTGGATATGGAACGGAGGAAAGAGAATGTTTTTCAGATATACTCTGAAAAGTATACAGTACACTCTGAAAGTTTTACAGTATTTCTTTTAGAAGTACTCTAGCTGCACTTTTGGTTGGGAATCCCATGCTGTAACCAAAAAGGCCTCCCAGTACTGATTGTCCTTGGCAGTTTGGTTGCTGCAGTTTCCTCATCTCACGTTAAGCTTATGTTGTGTTCCATGATGTAATTTATACTGGGGGGTCATTCCATTACTAGTTCATATATAGATGGCAATGTCCTTTGTGAGTTCAGGGCTTTTGCCACTCCACGGTACTGTTGTTGGGGCACAAAAGAAGGCTGGGTTCTGTTTCTGCTGGTGTTGAGCTCACGGTATAAGAACATTGCTGCAGAGATCTGTATGTGACTGCATGATGGGGAAAGAATTACACAAAGCGGACTAGATGTTCTACTCTCCTAAGCAGGATTTATAGGATTTAAGCAAATCTGCTGGAATTCCTTGATCTTGTTCATGCACCTTATAGCTTGAGTGTTTTACCAGCACTGTGTGTGATTGCTGTTAACTACCTTTCTTCTTAGGCTTTCGCTGAAGACCTTTTATGGAGGAAGCACTGATTTTTCTATATTTTCCTGAACTTCAGACTTCAATGTATCTACCTAAGGGTAGGAAATTCTCAGACATTATTAACAAATACTTAGATATAAAGAGATACCTTACATTTCATCCATGTGGTTAGTCATTTTGGCTAACATTAAAAGAGGTTAAAAAAGATGGTTTAATACCACTCTCTGCTTCTTTTTAGCTCGTGTAGCTTCTAGGCTCCCAGAGGGAGCTTTATTGACTTTCTTTGTTTATTTAGATTTCCAAAACAGCTGTGATTGTCCCAAATTTTTTTAGCACCCCTTTGCTCCCTAATACTCCTCTTGGAAATGAGCCATCTGTTAGTTTCTCTGGTAGATAACCTTCAACATCTGCATAATTGATGCCCCTAGAGGGACAGAGTAAGAGTTGTTCCTTTACTATTTGTAAACATTTTTCCAATCTGCAATTAAGTTAGTTAACAATTTGAAATAGATTTACTGTGCTTTTGTTATTAGTAGCCTGCAAACAAAGCTGATCAAGATTAGCAATCTCTATAGGCTACCAACAAGCATTCAGTAGGTGCATGAATAAAAGGCTGGCCTGTAGCATCTGCATTTAGGTGACTTTCTTGATTAAAAACACAGAATCACAGAATATCCTGAGTTGGACAGGACCCATACGGATCATGGAGTCCAACTCCTGGCTCCAAAAAGAACCGCCCTAAACACAGATCATAATGGTCACATGAGAAAGCAAAGGACCACCCCTTCTGAAGGACTTATAGTTAAGAGATTAGAAGCTGACAGCTAATACATTGTCCTGCATTCTCTGCTGAGGAAACGGAGCTAAGAGAATAGCAAAAGCACTAAGGTCTAGTTCTTGGCTCCAAGTCCGTCTTGGCACTGACGTGGATCTTTCTTGTTCTGAATGTGATGAGCAGAATTACTTCCTTACTTCTTAGCCTAGAGAGATGGAGATATATCTTTTAATTGGAAGGCATGGCTACTGGCAACTATTTTGTTTGTTTGTTTTGTTTAAAAGAAAAGTAGTCCTGCCAGTTCAGGTGTAGTAAGTTTAATTCCTGAGAAGCAAGCTTATTTTAGAAGGCCGTACTTTTGGTTTCTAAGTGTCTATACAGAATAATCTGGAAAAAAATAGGACAGAGAGAGACTCTGTTGGGAATTGTAGACTGTTATTATTGTACAACTACGTTTATATCAGGGTGAGGAGGTAATATGTGTTAAATAGTGGACCTGGATAATTACAGTTGTTTTATAATAAGAAGAATAAGCACACGCAGGGAAGTTCTAAATATGTCATGTATCTAGAGATAATTTAAAACATGTTTCTAGTGCTGTAGTTATATTGGAGTAATTTCCTCCTTAGTCAATCTGAAACACCCAGACAAGGCTAATTTAGCTTGTGATATCTTGGAAGCTGTTTAAGCCGAAACAGTCCAAGAGGGGCTGTTGCCAGAATAACTACCAGTAAAACTATGGTAAGTAGCAAAAAACCTTTGGCGTAGGCAACTCTTGGTCTTTGAATTGCAGCAGAATATGAGCAAATGGGTAAGGAAGAAGAGAGAAATATAGTAAGAATGTCTCTATCTCAGGGAAATGTTCTTCCATGTGCCCAAAAACCAGGGGGAGGTCTTAGCAAGTAGGAAGTAATTGCAGACTTGCCACAGAGGAGACTGTTGCAAAGACAACAAAGACTGTTGCAAATATATCTTGGCTTCCATCAAGAAGCTGAATCCCAAATTTGAGCTGCTGTTGCTTTTGATGCTCTGTGTTTTCCTTTTCAGTAAATCATTTTACAATACCTAGGAAAGCCTTGACTTAAGAGAGGGAAGCTACTGTGAGAGAAATCCAGTACAGACTTTTGCTAAAGGCTGTAAACGCTAGCAGTACATGTCAGATAGAGGTTGAATTGAGCTGTTCTTTTCTAGTCCTAAAGAGCTGAGTAGGTGAGCATCTTAGGAGTTAAGAAGGAGCATCAACTACATCTGTAGTCCTCAGCCAGGGGTAGAGTCCTCTGAATGTTAGTGGTTTTTCTGTTATTGTTTCCAGTACATTCTTTCCTTATGTTTTCACTAGAGTAAGTGATTAGAAAATTCCAACACATTTCCATCTTTGCTTTTTGTTTTGCTCCTTTTTGCCTGTGCCACCTGAGAGTTAGAGAATGCTGTAGCTTCTAAGCTATTTCCATGTCCACCTGGCCTGATCATCTGCTTTCTGTGCTACAGGGATATAGGAGATTTGCTTCTAATTAACTGAGTGTAATTCTTGGCCAAATCCATCACGTCCAGAATGCAGTGTGGTACGAATCCACTCAAACCACTCCCTCCTACCACTTAGTGACCCCTGTAAAGGATCCAGATGTAGTGGAATTTCATTGCATTTGATGAGTGACTAAAGATGAGGCAACACAAAGCTGTCATGTGAAGTGACTAATGGGCAATAAGTGAGAAAGGAAAAAAAGGCTTTCTGTCAAGCCATTGGATTTATATCAGCCTGTTTCTTGTTTTTATGCTGAAAGTCTCTTTGAAAATGCTTCTCAGCAGGCTTGGCCAGGAATGAGCTCATTTCTTAAGGTGACTAGTTCATGCTGCAGGATGCTAAGGGTTAATCCCTCCATAATCAGAATATAAATGTAGTAAATTCTCATTAGACTGAGCTGCAGAGCAGTGCAGGAAATGTGAGAAATTTCCAAAATTAAACGATTTGAAATTGACCAAGTCTCCTCCTTAGGTTTGATTAATGTTTAAAGTGTTTGCTGTATTTTTTGTAAAGGAGCAGTAAATTCAAAATGAACTAGCTTAAAAACAAACAAAACAAAACAAAAAACAGAAACAGCCCACCAAAATGCTTAAGGATTAATTGATAGCAATACAGTAATTTTTCAACTCTGAAAATTGCCCCAGCCAGTCAAATGAAAATGTTACAGCCCCAAGGTCAAAGGAACACTTGACAGGTAAAGAGGCAATACCCCGCAGGGCTGACAAGTGGGAACGCTCCCCTGAAAGTTGATTTTTCCTTGGAAATCTGGAAGCTCCTTCACATAGTTTTCTAGGCCCCATTTACCTGAGTTCAAATCTAAGGAGAGTGTGACCTCAGGAAGCTGCAAGCAGCTAATCAAGGAGGCAGCGGTGGGAGGATAAAGTCCAGATTCCTTCCAACAAGTATAATCTCTGGCGAGTGTGCGTGCACAAGCCGTTTCCTTTTTCAGTTTTGCTGCTGGAGCTGTTGCAGAAGGAAGCCCCAGATCCTTTTTACTGCTACATCTTTTGTGCTAAAGGAGAGAGAAGGAAGAGTCAGCTGTGGAAAGAAGGAATTTCAGGAGAGGAGAGAGCGGCTGGCCGAGCTGCCGGGCGGACGGTGGTGGGGAGGCGGATGCTGGCGGTCAGGAGAGATGCGTACCTAGAGCCAAGAGAGAGGCTGGGACAGCCAGCAAAAGGGAGGGGACAGCGGAGGTGCGGGAGCAGGCTGAGGGCTGCGCCCTGCCCGTCTGCGCTTGCCTCCTGCTGGTTTTAAAGGTGATAGATTCTGGGGACATGATCTCCCGTCTATCCCCTTCTTTTTCCCTTTCTGAAGAGAAGAATCAAGGAGAGGAGGTGGGGAGGGGATGGGGAATGTGAGATTATAAGATGCTGTTGGGAACTTTGATTCCTTTCATCCCTTTCCCCACGCAGAAATGAAAGAGGCATCCCTCTCCCTCCAAGTGGCAAGCACCCAGCTCGCTGGGAAATTGAGCTGGAGAGTGAGAAGAGGAGGCAGCAGCTGAGCCCGGCGGCAGAATGAGACTGTGAAGCTTGAAGCTGCTGCCCACTTCATACAGGAAGGATGAAGATCCCCAGAGTACTTAGGCTGTTGGTAGAGCTCTCGAGTCTGTTACCATGTCTCAGATGCAGGGAGGTAAGAAAATTAATATTCTTCTATTTGTAAAAAGTCACCTAGATTTTTATATATATATATATTAATATCCTCATTGTGAGTGGATTGTGTTCTTACTGAATATGTTTTCTGAAGTATCTAGGCAGCTGTGGTCTCTGGGAAGGCTTGGGGGCTTGGGGAGGGATTTATTTCCTTGTACATATGAAATTCATAAATGGAAACAAAGCAGGATGCACAAGGGCTTGCAGATGCTTTGGCTCAGGTTCCCCACGTTACTCAAGCACTGCGGTGACCCTGGCATGAGAGATTCTTTGCTGCTTTTCTTCACCAATGGACTGGTGATCCCTATTGCAGATACCACTTATAGCCATAGAGCTGGGGCAGCGACTGCAGCATGGGCAGTTGCACTAAAATTTTGTGGTGTTGATGGTGGCTGCTGGGGGGTTTTGGAAACTGCTACAGGAACTGGCAGCAACTAGCTTTTCGTTAGAAGGGAAGCATATTACTTGGACTGAAGTTCTGTCATTTATGCTGAGTCTCCAGGAAGAGTATGCTCAGTGTCTCATATGGCCAGTTATTATAGCAACCCATCCCTCTTTCTCATGTTAGCTCACAAGTGTGTATAAGTGCACACTGGAACGCAGAAGTTAGGGGATTTGGGTTGTGACTCACCTGTCCTGTGTATTATCTTGGGCAGTCACAAAAGTGTCACTAAGCTCACTTTCCTCTCTTTGCAAAGTGCTTTGAGATCCTCACGTGCGTCCTTCAGCATTGTTGGTTTACAGAGCAGCTGGATACATGCAGACAGATGGATTTTTGGCTGAAGAGGGTTTGTCAGTTAATTGCTGTTTTATCTATGCTTCCTCTTGTACATTTGCACCTGAGCTCTGACTTGCTCTTTCTGAACTGTGTCAGGAATTCATCTTCAGTATGCAATGTCATATTCTGACTTCCAGAGGATGATGGTGAAGCTTGGCCATAGCTCTGAACACCTGCTGACCATTATATATAATTTTCATCTGTAAATTAAATCAGCCATGAATAGGTGTCTTTCTTGTCTGGTATCTATGGGGACTATCCCTGCTTATTCCAGAAGTGGGTTCAGTTTAATTCTGAAAGTCTTTCAGGGAGAGCTGAGGCTGAGAGAAGCAAAATTTAGTGCATTTTGAAGAAAAACAGAACCATTTCTGTAGCTAATTCTCTTCATTTGTGCACCTCTGCTCTGTGAATTAAAACTCTTTGTTCATATATATCTGGCTGTATTTAGAAATGAAACAAACTACGTGAAGCTAGCAAAAGCATGTAGTTTCTTCTTTCTACTCTGGATCTGTGAAGATCTTGCACCTGCCTGCGTACCATGCAGTGTGTTGAAGTGGAGATCCCTATCTCTCAACCAGCAGTCAAGTTATAACCACCAAAAACACTGCCTACAAGAGGAAATGTAATTTTGGGGATGGACAAGATGCTAGAATGAGGGCTTTATTTCATATTCTTTGTTCTTAGCTACTTAATATGATTTGGATAATAGTCTCATAAGAAATCTTGTACTGTCATACATTTAAAAACAAAATCCTCAAAAAGCCATGCTAGATTTTCTTCTTCAGTTGTTTTCCACTTGGTACATGGATGTTTAATACTATCTTCACACAGAACACTAGGGGCATCATCCCATCAGATAGCTGTGTTTGCTCCTGTGGTCATGGATTGCTTATTCTTTGCATGGAGGGGGAGTGAATAGTTATTCATTATCTTTCCTTACTAATAACAGTGATTATTTTTTTCCAACTTTTCTTTCCATAGAGATCTCACTCTGGAGTCAGATTTTATTCGCTGAGAGCATTGGGGCTGAAACCTTGAAAAGAACAAGCAGAGCCCTGTTATGTGCTTAGATCAAGGGTAAATCTCTGCAGGCCAGCAATTATACATTTTATTGTCAGTGGGCAGAGCTGTGATTGGGTTTGAAGAAGAGCAATGGAGAGAGCAGGGAAGAGGCTGGTTACCAGGGTGTGTTTGCCTAAAGCAGCAAAAGGCCGAGCTGCTTTCAGGACATGCCCGTGTTTATTTCATTGGATAATATCTCTGCCTTTGCTCTGTTTCTTTTCCCAGGCTCTCCTGGGATCCCAGCCCAGCCAAAACCATTTGCAGAGTGCAGGTAAGAACAAGAAGTTATTAATTCAGTCATCAGGCAGATTCTTTCCTGCAGTGGTGATCTGAGACCACAGGTACGATGAACCACTGCTCTCTGGCTTTCTTCCCTTCTTTCCATCATTTCTTTTATCCTGTATGCCTCAATGTTTATCTCCTTTAGCAACATGGCCAAACTGCTTTCTCTTTATCATGTCTTATACTCTTGCACTTTTCTGTTCCTTCCCCGTTCTTTTTCTTTCACCTCTATTTCTGCTCTAGTCTTCTTTTGCATGCTCATTCCACCTAGTAAGTACTGAATTCTTGTGTTCTCCCCTCTTAAGCTCGCAGGTAATCCAAAGAGCACAGTGTGTTTTCCAGGCATCTAACTGAGCTAACTGCAATTGCTTGTCACTTTTGTACCTTGTAGCTAATATTCAGCTGTCATTTGTCTCTGCTGTTTATCATAAGTGCCTTTATAGCAGAAGAATTTTTCTGATTTTTTTTGTGAATGGAGCTATAACTGTTATCCATTTTTTTTTAGTTTATCCATTTTATACATTCTTAAAAAACACACCCTCACACAGAATCTTGTTCTAGCTTCCCTATTTCTTATTTCAGAGTCATGACTGGAGAAGTTGTTGTTTTGTTTTTTTTTTTCTCTATTAAGACAATATGGAATTAAATGATGGGATTTCTTTACATGAGATTTTTGTATAGACACTGGCCTGGAACACGGGCATCTGTGCTCTACCTTAAAACCGGTTGCCTTTCCTTTCCTAAGGAAAGAAAAGTTCAGACAGGTGAGGTGATACACTAATGTGTATAAAGGCATACATACAGTGAATGACAATGCCATTTTCCATCTTTCTGATTTACAGAATTAAATTACACCCAATTTTCCACTCTTCTCTGTCTCTATCAATTAAGACAGGGAATTAATCTTTTGAAGATCTTAGAATCAAATTTAAGAGCATCATATTCAGATACCAAAGGAGGTACAAAAGGGGAAAAGTCTGTGCCAGGCTCAAAAGCAAGCCAGAATAAGGGCATATGTCTATTGAAATTACTGGCAATGAGAACCAGTTCAAACTGTTTGTGTTTGAGTCCAATTAACACATTTTAAAGATCCAAGCAATTCATTATCTTCAGAACATTTTTTTTTTCCTAAGTTGCTCTGAAAATAATCATAGAATCATAGAATGGTTTGGGTTGAAAGGACTTTCAAGACCATCGAGTTCCAACCCCCCTGCTATAGGCAGGGACATCTCCTTCTAGACAAAGTTGCTCAAAGCCCCATCCAGCCTGGCCTTGAGTACCTCCAAAGAGGGGCATCTACAACCTCTCTGGGCAACCTGTTCCAGGATCTCACACCATCACAGTGAAGAATTTCTTCCCGATATCTAGTCTAAATCTACCCTCTTCCAGCTTAAAGCTATTTCCCCTTGTCCTATCACTACACGCCCTTATGAAAAGTCCCTCCCCAGATTTCCTGTAGGCCTCCTTCATGTAGTGGAAGGCTGCTGTAAGGTCCCCCAGTGCCTTCTCTTCTCCAGGCTGAAGAGCCCCAGTTCTCTCAGCCTGTCCCTGCAGGGGAAGTGCTCCAGCCTACTGATCATCTTTGTGGCCTTCCTCTGGACCCGCTCATTGTCCTTCTTGTGTTGGGGGTCCCAGAACTGGATGCAGTATTCCAGGTGGGGTCTCAAGAAGAGCTTCAAGACTGTAGACATAAAAGGTGGTTCAGGAGATGAGCTCATACGCCTGGTGTTGTCTGATCCTCCATGTGTGATGCCTGAAGTATAGCTAACAGCTTTCTTTCTGTGTCCAGTGTCCAGTGGGTGTGGCATCGGACCTCTTGGGTACTACAATGGCTCGTTGGCTGTCACTGAGGCTGGGGCAGAGTGCCTGAACTGGGCAGAGTTCCCTGATTACGTCCAGCAGTACCCAGACCGTGGCTTAGGGAACCACAATCACTGCAGAAACCCAGATGGGGGAGCTACACCCTGGTGCTTCTTCCGACTTGCATCAGGGGCCATCAGCTGGGCTAACTGTGACTGTAACCAAGGTAAGATTGTTTCCTATCTGCCAGAGCCTGGGCTACTCTGTCTTAAGGGGTTAAGGCCAGAAATGATGCTGCACAGACTAGTAAGTAGCAGTTAGGATAACCTGTGAAAGAAGAACAGTGCAGTAAATGTCCCAGTTTGTCTAAAGAATTAGGACTAAAAGCTAGCCTGTTTGGGGATAAAACATCTGTATGTACTAGGGGGTGGATTTAAGCTGCTATAGCCATGTCTTTTGTAGATACTTTTATTCTCATACATGGAGAAATCTTTTTTTTTTTTTTTTTTTTTTTTTTTTGTTAACTTAGGTAATTTTGAAAGCAGTTTAAGTTATGTGGAAAACAACCCACTCCAACTCCTTAAGTCTTCATATCAGAACTCTGCTCATGTAATTGTAGCAGCTCAAATACAGAAAAATCTTCTGTGATTAGATTTGTAAATCTTCTGTTGCAAAGTGGGTCCTAAGCTTCCTTTAGAATTCCTTGCAGTGCCAAAACAAAGACTGCTGCTTATTTTGAGGCATGCAAGGAAGCTCTCAGTGCACTGATTTGTGCACTGTTTGTCCTCATCTGCTGACTTTAACTGCGTTTTGCAGAATGGATAATAAATGAGACAACAAATATCTTCCTTCAACAGTAAGTATTATTCAAAGTACTTCAAAGTTCAAAGTTAGCTTCATTAAAGTGAAGGCTACAACAAGCATGGGTGTGCTGTGTGCCTACCGCACCCTTACACTACTTCATGCAAGTCAGTGAAAGCACCATGAAACAGGATGTGAGGAATTGGGTCCAATTCAGCTCAGCTACACTCAGAAGTCCAAGACTTGCTCCTCTGAAATGTCTTTTTTTTTCTTTTTCTTTTTCTTTTCTTTGCCTGGAAGGTGCTGTGCGGTTGGCTGAAGATAGCAGTGTGGAGCTGTACTTTGGTGGACTCTGGGGTACCATCTGTGCTGACCTCTGGACTGACTGGGATGCCAGTGTTGTCTGCAGGCAGCTAGGTCTCAGGTGAGAACCTCAGTGTGGCTTGAAGTGTTATGTGTTCATAGGTTCTTTGAGAGAACAGCCTCATTAATTACTGTCCTTCTGGAGTAATATGTAGGCTGTAGGAGAGGAGTTTGTCCTGTAGGCTGACTTCCCACTTGCTAGGGTCCTTTGCACCTGTGTTCTTTCCATGGCTATGCCTAACCCCAGTCAGCATTTGCAGAAACGGTAGTTTCTAAATCTTGATGTTCAATGCTGTGTTGAGTGATTCAATTTTTAATATTGTCGTTTTAGTATTACTGTACTGATCTTTTAGAAAATGTTGCAACTGTGAACCCTCTTTGGGAATCTCTTATTTGGCCTTTAGTCTTCCAAAGAAAAAGAGATTAGGTCCACAGAGAAGGAAGAATTTGATTCAGATATTTAGATGTGCTGACCATGTTACAATCTGTTGAAGGGTTTGTTTATCACTCTCCAATGAGGGTACCATTTCTGACCCGATCAACTCTGCTGTAGAGAAGATAGCATGTATTACATGGTGGGATAGTACTGTGTGCTTGCTTGCTTAGACTGGAAATGGCTATCCCTTTAAGCTCTCACAATTAATTGGGCTCACAAGACATGAAATGCCACAATTGGGCTGGAAAACAAGTGTGAGTTAAGCAGTACAACAGTTTCATCATTCTGTTGCATTCTCCACACCAGCGAGATTGGCACAGCTGGGAAGAAGAATCGTCCTGGACTGTGGCCTATTCCCCTGCACCTGCAGTCAGCAAACTGCCATGGGGATGAGAAAACCCTCTTGCAGTGTGGCTATCAGGAAGCTGTGTCAGGAACTTGTAACCAGGGGAGCGCCATGGTAACATGTGTCCCTCCAGAAGGTAAATCTCTAAAGGGGGGTTCACTCCCTTTTTACTTGTGCCTAGTTCGCTTGGAATCTAGTGTTGCTGATAAGATATTAAATCTGAGATCATGATGCTGTGGAGAGTAAATCATTGGAGCGTATTCTTTTTTCACCTGCTGTGATGGTGATTACTTTCCTTCCAGTGGAAAATAATTTTTTTTTTTCCCAATCCCAAGTACTCAGCATGCTTCCAAAATCACTGAAAGATGCTGTTGCTTATGACCACATCCCTTTTCACTCAAAACAGGTTTTTGTTTACAGGCAGCAAAGTCCTGGTCATTGTAGCAGCCAGTTAAAGAGCCATCCCTGGACTAGTGGCACCTCCTGCTGTGGCTTGCAGTCATTGGTGTTTCTAGAGGGTTTGGAGGGGAGGAAATGGTAGAATGGAACAAGAGAGTCCCAGAAGTGGCTCTGGCTGGTGAATAGCTCTATGTCTTTAACTGCTAGATGTGCTTTGTCTCTATCTTGTTCTATTTTATTCTTTTTTCCTTTTTCGAAACACAGGTGTAGGCGCTCCATTGCGTTTAGTTGGGGGAAAGGAGAGCTTTGAAGGACGGGTGGAGGTATACCATGATGGCAAGTGGGGTACCATCTGTGATGATCAATGGGATGACCGTGATGCTGAAGTAGTTTGTAGGCAGCTGGGACTCAGGTACTTTCCGTACTGTTCACATGAAGTAGTAATAGAAGTAGTCTGAATAAAGAATGTGAGAGCATCTGTCTTCACCATATAGCACCATTCCTTTCTATGGAAGGGTAAGAAAATCTTGGGGAAGATAATTCCAGACTTAACATCTTGTCATGGGATTTTGTACTTAATTAGGTCAGTCAGTTTTATGGGTTTATGCTGTGTAAAAAAAGAGTTGGTTTAATCCTATCCAACGTTTGTTTGTGTTTATCCCTGTTCATTATTTTTACATGCTTGTATAATGCATGTATTTGTGGCTGCAGTGCTAACTTGCAGTGACTTCCACAGGTGAATTGCAGTCATTTATTTGTTTAAATTTAAACACCTTCAGTTTCACTGATTGTCTTTATCCTCTTCATTCAGGAGGAAAGCAAGAGAGCACCTCATTCTCTGTGCTATCCGACACTTAATGCAAGGAACTATTGTACACTAAATCAATCCTGCATAATTGCTCAAAATAGCTGAGTTAGGCTTGAGATCCTTCCTACTTTGGGAGTTTTGCCTTTCACTGAGATTGAGACATCATTGTCCTCAAATCATATTAAAGAACTTTCCAGTGAGATATATTGGTTAACCGTTGACAACACCACTGTGTAAGAAATACAGATAAGCTATGGAAGGATTAGTGTAGGAGAGACTCTGGGAAACACAGAATCCAAGAGCACCAGACTGTGACCTTCCTTACTGAATTTTCATGCATCTCTTGCAGTGGGAACCCGAAAGCCTTGTCGTGGGCTCACTATGGTCAGGGATCTGGCCCCATCCTGCTAGATGAAGTGGAGTGCTCAGGCAATGAACTCTCACTCGACCAATGCAAGAAGAGTGACTGGGGACAACAAAACTGTGACCATATTGAAGATGCTGGCGTCTCCTGTGACCCTTTCACAGGTACGTACTTACAGTTCTGTGCCAGTCAGATGCAGCCTTGCTCCTGTATTACGTAGGTGGAAATGAATCAGAGCCAGACAAGGTGGAAATGCTGAGGTATGGAAAGACTGAGGTATGTTCGTTTTTTTAGTATCCTTAGGTAACTGTCTTTGGTTTCTTCCTGTCATGGGCTGTAGAGAGTCTTCAGCAATGGGGCTTAGGCTGTTTATTCTCTCCCTTTCTGAGTGCTGATCTTTCCTTCTCCTACCCCTTGCAGAGGGCACTGTAAGGCTGACTGGTGGTCGCAGCCCCAGCGAAGGCAGGGTAGAAGTTTATTACAATGGAGACTGGGGCACAGTATGTGATGATGGCTGGACAGATCTCAGTGCCCAGGTGGTCTGCAGGCAGCTGGGCTTCAGGTAGGACTGAGAGCATTTGTAGTATCTGTACTTCCTAATTTCAAGGTTTAGATTCTATGTCCCTTTACTGGTATGGGCTGGACGTTACTTCCTTCAGTACTTCCTTCAGTACTTTGTCATTACCATTATGCAGTTTCATTCAGGGAAGAATAATAGGTGTCCACATCCTTTCCCAGGAAAAAATTAATATATGTATCTGTCTTAATTATTTCTTGCTTTGACCTGTTTTGAAAGTAGATAACAGGCTTAGTACTGTCTTAATGAATCCCCCACCAAAGTTAGAATTTTTTCTTATTATTTCTTAAATTTTGAGATGTATCAGCTCAGCACTACCACCCTGTCTGCTCTAAGCTTTATCACCTGCTAAACAGTATCAGCTGTCTGCACTGCTGCTAACCTATATCACCTGCTTTGGTACTTGAAGGAAGACCATTAGAACAAGAAAGAGTAGTGGTAGGGATTTCTTAATGGTCTCTATGAAAGCTGAAGTTGGTGAGGTGTGCCAGCTGACTGGCTGCTGTCCAATGTATCACTGAGTGGCTGAGTAGAGAGACCACCAGTGCCACAGCAGATGTCTCCAGGTGAGTTTTCCTTTTGGTTTGAGTTTGGGACCCTCTGTGGGATTAGTGAGTTACAATGACTTTGATGTTAACGTTCTCTTCCTTCCCTCTAGTGGGCCTGCTACCCTGGCCTCTGAAGCGGACTATGCTGCTGGCCAAGGCTTTATCTTGCTGGATGATGTGGCTTGTGTGGGCACGGAGCTCTCCCTCCTGGACTGTCCCCATAGCAACTGGGGGCAGCACGACTGCTCACACGCTGAGGATGTGGGAGTCCACTGTTCCCCTGAGAGCAACACAGTCACTGGCAGCCTCGGTAACTTAACTTGTGCCTTGCTCTGGACAGAGGGAAAACATCATTTTCTGGTCTGATACTTTGGAAACTTTGGCAGATGTGGGATCTTTCCCTCTGCTGCCTCAATTAGAACTGCTTTTTGAGAAGGATTCATAGGAATAAGCCCTGGCTGTTTTGGGGCAGAGCCATGGAACTGTGGTTCTTCAAGATGTACAGCCAGACCTGTAGAGAGATGGAGATTGAAGAGAACGATGTTGATGGTCTCTGTTTATATGAGGCCTGGTACTGCTTTCTCTACTGCAGGAAACTTTCCAATTTGTCATCTTTTTTTTTTTTTTTTTTAATTCAAATATACACCATCCAATTTTTTTTCTTGTTTTTCCTGGATGTAGAGCACTTTTCTTGCCTAGAATAATGTAATAGTTTTTATAATTAAATGGATTTATTTCCAAGGCATGTTTAAGCTTGTCCGTTCTTGGCTCAGCAGCTAATAACTTTCTTTCTGCTCTTGTTCTCCTCTTTACTTAGCTTTCAGAAATATGATCTAATGATTTCCAGTGTGTATTTAATAAATTAATATGCACCAATTTTGCAAGGAAATGAAATGAGGGACATAGCGGTCAAATAGATCACCACTCTTCTCCTTCTCACCTCCTCCTCATCTCCTCAGTTTTTCCTATAAAAACTAAGTTCTGGGCACCTCATGCTCTTTGGTATTTTTGCTTGCAGCAACCCCTGTGTTTTTTCTTTCACAGGACCTCCTGTGCGGCTGGTGGATGGAGAAAGCACCAAGGAGGGACGGGTTGAAGTATTCCTGAATGGGCAGTGGGGCAGCATCTGTGATGATGGCTGGACAGACAGAGATGCTACAGTAGTTTGCAGGCAACTGGGCTTCAGGTAAGATGACTGGTACATGCATCTTACAAATACAAATTGCTCCCAGGAGGAATCTTCTTTCTGAACCTGTTTCTGGGAGATTCATTTCCCTTGAAATTTCTCTTTAAAACATGCTGGTGCATCAGTTTTACCTGCCTCTTGCTTAAT
This sequence comes from Lagopus muta, assembly GCF_023343835.1. Taxonomy (NCBI): domain Eukaryota; kingdom Metazoa; phylum Chordata; class Aves; order Galliformes; family Phasianidae; genus Lagopus; species Lagopus muta. The sequence continues at coordinate 46,129,848 of NC_064437.1, read as the reverse complement.
GCACATTAGCCATTCTCTCTCTCATTGCAGTGGTGCAGCAAAAGCCAGGGCAATGGCTTATTTTGGTGAAGGCCAAGGGCCCATCCATCTGGACAGTATAGAATGTAGAGGCACAGAGCACGCTCTGGGGCAATGTGTCAGACCTGACACTGGGATTCACAGTTGCTGGCACAGTGAAGATGCTGGTGTGATTTGTGACTATGTGGAAGAGAAGGTCCAGGATATCAGGAGAACAGGTGATGTGCCCTTTCTTCTACACAGAAATCTGGGGCTCAAGGTTTAGGATTTCTGCATGCTTTTTCACTGTAGTTTTTATCTTTTTCGGTTGAAACTTTAACTACAAAATAAGCATGTTCTCTCTTGCAGCTCCTGGTTACTCTTCCTTTGTTTTCACTGTCTCTTCTAGTCTAGACTAGTCAGAGGAGCTCTAACCACGTCAGGTCTTTGAGCCTGCAGAACTTCCCTTGAGTCATATCATTATACTCTTCCTTAGAGCAGTAACTATAAGCAAACTTTGGGCTTTGGAGCACTGAGGAAAGCTGTAGAGCCAATTCTTGCCATAGGACTACAGATTCTGGAGGTAAGCTCCTCCACTAAAACTGTGGAAACCATTGGGAACAAATCTTATATAAATTCCTTTGCACAACACAATGCAGTCAACTACCAGGAGAATTAATGCCTTCAGGGGACAGGAGGGATATCTTGGCTCTGTGGCAGCAGTTGTTGATACTTAAGCTGAAGGTATCTGTCCAACTGTGCTAACTTTACTGTGCAGGTCCAGAGTCCAGTGTGTGTGGCATGCGCCTACTGCATCGTCGCAAGAAAAGGATCATAGGTGGAAACAAGTCTCTCAGGTAATTGCTGAGAAAGGCAGAACAGGTTCCAGCTTTCCTAACTTCATTTGAACCAATGGTCTATCTAGGGAAGAATGCTTGTCAGCTGAGCTCAGATAGGGCAGAGTGAACGGGAAAAGCAACAACTCCCGTGTATGTGATGCTAACTATTCTTCTGTTTCTTCTTCAGAGGTGGTTGGCCATGGCAGGCCTCACTACGGTTGAAGGGTTTCCAGAGAGATACCCGTCTGCTCTGTGGGGCAACACTGATCAGCAGTTGCTGGGTAGTGACTGCAGCCCACTGCTTCAAAAGGTGTGTTTGTAAATGGGAGCTCTACAGGATTCTCAAAGACAAAGAAGATAACCTCAAATGAGGTTGTTCTCCCAACCCAATGGAAACACATGAACAAAGTTTCTAAACCAAGACCTTCAGGTTATGATGTGTGTGATTTTGGAGCACTTATGGGGATGACTCAATTTAGGCTTGCGTTATCCCTCACTGCTTATACCTGCCCTCTTAACTTTGAAGTTTTACACCTTAAAGGGAACCATCATTTTGCTATTAATCATAGAATCATCTCCCAGTACTTTAAGGAAATGTGAAAAGAGAAAGCCATGAGCCCGTTACAACTGTTGTAACCCTTTCTATAGAAAGAAGTATTGTGCATGGTAAACAGTGACTGTAACAGCTGACATTATCACATCTGTGGGAAGAGATCCCACAGTCCTGTAGCTGGCACTTCTTTATAAGTTTGTGGGTTGAGTCTCAAAGCAGTTGAGACTTGCATGAGTCTAATTCTCTGTTAGTAGAAATATCAAGGTATTGCATGTCTTTTTCTCTAGGTTTGGTGTTGATGTGCGACGCTACCTGCTGCGGGTAGGTGACTACCACACAGCTGTGAAGGATGAGTTTGAGAGAGAGCTGCCTGTGGAGCGGATTGTCCTTCACAGGAACTACTGGGCTGGCAGCAACGATAATGACATTGCCCTGGTCCGAATGCGAGGCAGAGAGGGGCATTGTCTCTCCTTCAACAGCCACGTTCTGCCTATCTGCCTTCCTGACAAGAAAGAGAAGTCTGACATAAACAGGCAAGCCTGCATCATCTCTGGCTGGGGAGACACAGGTAAGTGACAAAGCTCTTAGGAGCAAGATAGGGATGAGGAGAATCTGGACTGAGGAATCTATATGCACAATTATTTTACGTCTGTTCAATTCAAGGCCATGTTTTTAATGCTCCTATTATTTGTGCCAAGTGCATCGTGTCAAGGAACAGGAAATAAAGCAATTTTTGTGCCACTGTTTTCTTCTGATGTTAAGGTTGTCTTGAAGCCTGTCCATGATGGAAGTTTTGGTTGCCATAGCAATCTTCTGAAGCTGTGAGGGAGAGGAAAGCTGCCAGCTCATCACAATTCTCTCCTCGTCTCCCCTTTCCACATGCATGTTTGTCCACAGCAGAGCCATTAGGCAATGACACATGCAGAGCTGGTGCACAAAATCTGTATATTGTTCAGGGAGGTCCCCATGTTTCCATGGTCTCCTGCCTTCTTTATAGATCACAGTAGTAAAGTGAGGGCTTTGCAGTGGAAGGAGTGTTCTTCATAAATCTTGCTTGTAAAGAGCATGTGCCTAGGTAGTGAGCTGAGACAAAGTGCTCTTTCTGTACAGTAGGTGACCTTTCTTGGAAGTCTAGCCACTGTGATGAATCTCCCTGGATATTGTTCCAGGGACAGCTGGGCTCTGACATTGGTTTCTGCACAAGCTTTGAGAACCTGCCGTACATGCCGTTTTGCACAACATTACTCTGAAACTTCTAGGTTAAAGGGAGGAGAGAATATTCTAGAAAGTATTAATGACTAAATTGTTAACACTGTCAAGGCAATGTTTTAAAATGCTGGGCTTGGTGGCGTTCTGACATGAATGCATTAGTCTGGGGACAGCTTTGAACTCTAAGACGTTGTGACCAGTTGTGCAGTCCTTTCCCACTTGGGGTTCATAGATGCAAAGCAGGGCTTAAGGAAAGGAAGACTTTCTGGGCTGCTGTGACTGGAGAAAATCCATATGTTCAGAAAGACTTGCTGCCAAAACACAAATAGCCCCAGGAGTTTTCTGTTGTTTTTGGACTTAGCCATCCTTTCCAGCTGTTTCTCTAGCTGTTACTCAAGTGTTTGATTGAAAATACAGATTTGCCTTTGAAGTCAGTTATACCAGGTGCACATGTCACTTTGGGGTGTCTGCAGAGGATCAAGGAGTAATTTAGTCATGTAATTCCTTGAAGTTATGCTGGTACTTAACAGCTAGAATCTCTCCCACACACCAAACCCATCTTTCTCAATGAGTTAACAACTACCTTGTGAACTTACTGTAAGTCCATAAATTACTTTAAATCTTGAGCACCAGAAGTTTGCACTCTAAGAAACAAGCCTTAAATTCTGATCAAGTCTATGGTAACCAAAATTTGAGCAAATAGAAATAAGTCGGGCCAAAGATGAGGTAAGCTCCCTTTGAATAATATTTGGATGCTTCTGAAACGTGTTCCAAAACTTCTCTGAGGATTGAGCATTTCACAAATGTTACTTCATTTATTCCTTTGTGAAAACACTGTCATTTTAGAGAGAAAGAAATGAAGGCTCAAAGAGGTGAAATAAGCTGAACAAAGTTCAAGTTATTCGTTGGCAGAACCAGGAGTAAGACTCATCCTTTGATCTATCCCCTTTCTCCAACCTCTTCCCTGCTTCTTTGATGTTACAGCTCTTTTTTGTGGTCTGGTTTTGCAGTTCTCTGAAGTTCTGGTCGTTCAGAGATGCTGAGTTTAGCCTAATTCTGTGCCACAATCTTGATGTGAAATGTACAAGTATCCATTTTTGTGCAGAGAACTGTTGCTCTAGGCTGCTGCTGTTGTCTGTATGTGAATTGGTTTAGCTGGTCTGTTCTGTTCCAGGGAAATCTTATTCAAGAACACTACTGCAGGGGGTGGTGCCTCTTCTGCCACGGGAAGACTGTGAGGTCCGTTATGGGCAGAAGTTCACGAACCGCATGATTTGTGCTGGGAACCTCTCTGAAGATAAACGAGTGGACAGCTGCCAGGGTGACAGCGGAGGGCCACTCATGTGTCAGAAGTCAAATGGACGCTGGATCATTTTGGGAATCACTTCGTGGGGTTACGGGTGTGGTCGGAAGGATTCCCCTGGTGTGTACACAAAGGTCAGCAGATACGTACCCTGGATCAAGAAAGTGACCAAGCTAAAATGAAAATGTCTGAGCCCCAGGAACTTCAACTTGTCCTTCTCCCTGCAGCAGCTGAAAGCTGTGGCTTCTGGCCTGGGAATGGTGGAAATGTATGTTTTCTTTTGGACACTGGGAAAGTAATTTAACATAGAACTGGGAGAAAAACAGCTATGGTTGATTCTTTGGTCTCACTTTAGTTCTTAATCTCTGAGTAGACAAAGCAAGTGCACACTGGTAGGACAAATTAGCCTGTGTTGCTCTGACAACAAGTTTGAGTCCTGTAATGCAATCGATGCTTATTTCTTTGGCCCCAACACACAGAAATAGTAGAAATGAAGATATGCCTGTCTCTGTAAATCTGTTCACCAGTTTTTGTATGTTCACACACTTGAAAATCACTGCAAAAACAGGTGAGATGCTTGTAAGTTGCTGCAAGCTCTGGCATACTTTTTCATAACATGTCTCTCTTCCATTCCAGAAATGAGAAGATTTGACCTGAGCTGAGGAGCAGGCTAACAATTGGCCTTTTTTTTCCCCTGATATGTCTCTAGGGGGAACCTTTTCTCTTCTGAATATTAGATTCTAAAATGTCTGTCCCTGCTAAGAGGTGCTTGTCCTTCCAGCTGTAATCCTTGTGCCACACATTTCTGGTCAGATGCTACGGCTTTATTGCTGCTTTCTCAAAATTGTGGTTCTTCTGTGGTTTGTTTTTTGTTTCTCCATAAAGCAGCGTCTCCTGGAATCAATTGTTTGTGTGAGAGTACATCTTCGTTTTTAAGAGACAGTAGCTTTCTTGCTCTCATGATTACTGTGAATGACTTAAAAATGTGACTTCACTGTGACTGGAATAGACACCATTACTTTTCTTTAAATCCAAATATAGTGTTAAGTGTTCAGGTGTTGATTCATAGTTTAACAGTACTGCAGGGACTTTATCTTGATATTTTATTCATCATTATTAACTGCCCTTTGTGATCTTAGCCTTTAGTATCTCTGTGTTCATAGTCCTCCTGTGAAGCGTGGAAATACTCTGGAGTGTAGACACCAAACAAACACTAGAGTGAGTAGTTCTCTTGAGGTGCAAGGCAGTTTCCTGCATTCCTGGAGTATATGCAGCCTTTGTACAACAGTTTCTCTCTTCTTTTTATGTTTCTCTTTTCATTCATCTGAGTGGAATTGGGTTGGCTTGACTTAAGGGTCTGCAAGCAGTGCCATCAAGCTACTACTGTTTTAGGTTCAGACCTTCTCAACCTGGACATAAATAATACTGAGAGAATACAAGTGTTATTGAACACTTCAGTTTCTTCCTTCTCTCATTCAAACAAAGGGACGTAATTTCCTCCTCTGAGGCCTTAATTACTTTCTAGGTTAATTGATTATTTTTGAGTAGGGAGAAAAATACAAAAGCAGAAGAGCTAAGTGTGTTAACAGTTGTGCAGCTCACAGTGGTGTGTTCTGTATACGTGTAGCCAAGCCAGAGAGAAGACAGGTCTGTTCATGAGCAGCCTTGGTGCACAACCAATGCTCCAAACATGGAGTAATAATACAGTCTGAGACATGTGGAACTTTTGCCAAATGTGCATGTTTTGGATTCACTCAGTCACACACTAGCCTGCTGACTGCAAGGTCTGTACTCATGGCACTGAGCTGTTTGGTACCTGGGAATTATCAAGGCAAGAATGGAAGACAGCACAACCTGTGGATTAGCTATGTCATATGATAGGACAAGTAGTGATAGTGTATTAGAAATTGCCTTGAGTTAAACAAGCAGTGACTGCCAGAAGTTTTAATTTCTCTTCTACAAAGCAGCTTAATCTAAAAGTGTTGACCTGCATAGGTGTCTGATTTTTGCTAAACTGAACAGTTAATTTACCTTCTCCAGTGATTACTGTACAGTTGGCTTACAAGTGCTCTAATGGACTTTGAAAATTGTACGTGGAAACTTTTTTTTAAAAAAGAATTAAAGGAATCTTTGAAACATGCAATGTTAGAACACCTGCAAATTGCCCTTTGAGACAGACCTGATCTGTTAGTGCCCCTTCTTGAGGGCTGAATGTCTGCAGTGTGCTTGTGTTGATGACTCTATTTGAAGAGCTAGGCTTGGTCCTTGCAGTGCAGTGCTTGGCTCCGTGCTGCCTGTGCTGTCCATGGCTGCTGGCGGAGAGTCCCTAAGGCACAAGCTGCAGGCTAGACAGCTGGTTTTCTCTTAGGAGTTAAAATAAGAGGAGAACCGAGGACAGTTATGTTACAGACCTCTCTATTCCAGAGTGGCAGTAACAGTACCTGTTTGGGAAATGGGGAGGGATTTAGTTTTCACTTTCAGCCTCCCCCAAGCCTGAATGCTACATCAGCTCAAACACAGTGCTGTCACGCCTCTAGTTTAACCTGGTTTGAACTTCTAGCTTATACTCATAACCCCAACAGGCTTAGAAATATAGAAAGGATTGAAGGTTTTTTCCCTAAGCCTACTTAACTTGTTGCCATTCAGGAGTTAGAAAAAATGCCTATGCAACATAAGTGAGACACAGACCTGGCACAGCATTCTGTGATTCCCATGTTCCAATTCAAAATATTTCCCCTGTATTTTGTCACCATGAAAGCTGTGAGAATCACGGTACTTAACATTCTGTGAGTCCTGAATGAGCTAGGAGGAAGGGAGGAAGTACCTCACCTAGTTTTACACTTACTTGTGCTAAGCAAACCTGCAAACACGCTTGTGAGTTGTCCTAACCTGTTCAGAACATCACTGTTCCTCTTTGTGGCCCAAACCAAACTCACATGCTTTGCCACAGGGGATTACTGGAATTATCTGATCAGAAGACCAGCACTCAGCTACTCCAGAGTTGTATTTTGTACCTAACGTTGGCCAGCAGCAGACATGTCAAAGCACAGTGCGTGTGCGTTTGTACTGAACAAGTTTTAACAGCCTTTTTCTTTTTTTCTGGGAAATCTTGTTCTTGGACCATTTATGTTAATTACTTGCACTGCTATCAATGTTCAAATTAAAAGTACTAGTACTTGTCCCTCCAGGTACTGCTCAAACACTACGTGCTATACTTTCATGATTTTTTCTGTGACTTCTCTGTCTCTCTTCATTCCAAACTGCCTAGGTACCTGATAACATACGAGCTGTCTCTCCACGCCTTCTCTTTCTGCTGGGTCTTTAAGCTTTGGTAACCAGAACTGAAAACAATTTGTGAGGGGAAGATGTGCCATCTGCTGATTACTTTCAGTATTTTCAATAGTAGGCAATGCTGTAAGTTTGTTCAGTGCTGTGTGTGTATTATGTATGTATGCTAGCTTTAAACTTGCTGATGTGGTTTTAGTGGCAACCCTCCTACAGCAAGGTAAAAACCAACCAAGGTTGATTCACCCAGTGTCTGGTAGCTGCAGCAGCCCCTTCAAGCACAGCCAGCTGCTGTAGGTATATCTGTGGAACAGAACGTGGCTCTGGGCAGGGGGTACCTGATGAGTCCTTAGCAGCATTCGTTGTCTGGTTGAGGGTAATGCCCATTCCTCCCTTCCAGGAACTGATAGTTCAGTTACTGGCATCTGCGATGCGCTATGGGGATGCTTTGTAAGACAAGTTCCTGCAGTAGTGTGGTGCATGTTGGTTGAATGAAAAACAGTGCCTCTGTGACTGGGGAGCATTTGTTAGATAGAGTGTCTAAGGAGCACCTAACATGGCTCCTGTTAGCCCTCTTCCTACAAGAATACCCCGGTGCTCTACAAAGGCAGACCCAGTGCTAGTGCCTTCCTGCCCTCTAGGGGCTACATGGGTACTCTCATCAGCCCTGTCTTGACACCAGTCCAGGCTTTGGCCAGTTGAAGCTGGATTAAAGATTTATCCATTTCCTGTAGCTGAATGCTTTTCAGATGATTTATAAGAATTATGTTTCCATGCTGTAATTAATTGGGCAGCTATTTATGAACCTGAACAGGATTTCAGTTACTCCTGTAATCCTTGTACCTCTGTAGCAGAGAATAACAAATCAGTTCCTCAAAGGTATTAGTGGAGGGATTGGTTAGGAACTAGGAACATGAGAATTTACTGTCTCAGGGATAGGAAAACAGGGTTTGCTTTATGTCTGTCTGCCTTATTTTCTGAAGCCAATATCCTGAAGACTCTTCATCCCCGAAGTAACTGTTGTGATCCATCAACCACTTAAAGACACATATTTATGTATATAAGAGGAAGGTTATTAGTAGCTGAACTGCAGTGCAATATGTAACATCTTCTTGCTTTTCTGGGAGTTCCTTGCAGCTAGAAAATGTGGGCATGGGAATAGAATGGTCACTGATGGTAACCAGCCTGGAACTGCTCCCGGTGGGATGAGGCACTGTGACCTGGAGCAAGGGCTTGGGCTGTGTTTTTACTTATTCAAGAAAATATTTAATTCCCCACGTCAAGAAGGAACATTTGTTCAGCCCACTCAGTCCTATTAAAAACCCTTTCTACTAACAGGGGCCTGAGTAGCTCTGAAATCGGTCTAGTGCCAAAACTGTCATGTCCCCTGGATCAAAACCAGTGACTCACAAGATACGCTAATAAATTAATTGTGCCGTGACTGTGTGGGGTTCTGTCTTATTTTTAGTATAGGAACCTGTTCCAAGGGCAGGTTTTAGGATTTTTTTTCAGCAATGAATTATGCTAATTAAATTTTTGTATTAATGGTATTTCTAGAGGAGCTTTAATGTGTGAAAGAATGTTACAGAGTCAGTTATCCTATCAGCTACCATTAAAATGCAACACAACAGCTCTTCAAATGCCACATTTGTGGCCATTTGGAACAGGCAGAGGGCACCTACAGATGAACTCATGCTCAAAACAAGCAGGATTTGATATATCAGTTTCCTAGTTCATTGTTGTTGTTGATCTTTGCACACTACTTTTGAATGAACTTGTTCAGCATGATTTTGTCTCATTTGATGCTAGGATTCATGTGTCACCGAGTGAAGGACCAAAGCCAAATTTTGGATAAGAACCAGGAGGAATGAAACATAATCTGACTGAGACACTGATGTGAGAACACTGTTTTCTTCCTCCCCTCCAAAGCTGAAATTGCATTACTGTATAAAAGGTCTGTTTAGAAAAGCAACCCACTGACTGCTCCAGTGACTTTCTCAAGTTGTTAGGGTTAGCCTGGGGTTTGATGTGGTGATGGCTGCAGGTACAAAATATTATAGCATATAATTTCTTGTGCATGCTGTCTCCAGTCTCCTGTTGGGAACGTACGTGCTCTTGCTAAAGAGAGCGCAGCTTGTGGTTAACACCTCCCTTGCTTCATGTTTGACTTTGAGGTTTCTACACCTACATGTTTCTGCTTCTGCTTGTGTGAAGCTGAGAGCTCATGGCTGAGGTTTTGCAAGAGTGTCTGGCGTGAACATATCAGTGGGCAAAGCTGAGTTAAGGGCGTTTTAGTGGTCTTAGGCCCTGTTTCACCAAGTAAGCTCCAAAGCAGGTAATGCTTGGGAAAGAAACAAAGTTGAAACTGGAGTTAAGATTACAAATCTGTCAGGTCTCTTATTTTGTACTGAAGTACTTGACTGCTGCTTTCATATTGTGAACAGACCTCAAGCAGAGTACACAGCTTACTCACAGTAGACTGACAGCTGTAGGATAGTTGGCTTTGGATTTTGAAACTGAAGAAGGAAATCAGAAGGAAATAGGTTTTTATTCCATGCAATATTCTAACTAGGATAGCTACCATACTCCTTAAGAGAGGAAGAGAAACATTCAGGTGTCACTGACATTAAAAAAAAAAAGTATCTTACTTGGGTTCAAGTTCCTCTTTCTACTAGAGGGAAGACAGTATGCTACATAGGCAGTCTTGGATTGCTGGGCTGGATGCTGTGCCACTCTTAACAAAATTGGCTTGTCCACAGAGGAGATACCAAGGGTTGGTTAAAGATTTGCTGTAGGATTGTGTTTATGTGTGAAAGTGAAGAGGAAAATGCAGAGCTAGCAAAATAGATCCCTGAGTAAGTGGATGATCCATCTACAGCCGTTTATATTTAGAAAAAAATATGGATTTAACAGATGTGAATGGGACAAGAGTAGAACTGACCAATTCCAAGAAATGAGTGAAACCCCATTGCACCACCTGATCTTCCCCTCCCTGCTTTTCAAATCCCTCAACTTCTCCCAGAAATGAATGGCACCTTTCTCCTCACAGATTTTCAAAATGAGGAGAGGGAGCTGCGTTGGATCAGCCTTACCAAAAGAAATGCTGTGCTACTCTGACATCAGCCAAACAAATGGCCTTGTTTCTCCCTTTTGTATCTTTGCAGGCCTTCACATGGATGTCAGGCCAGCTTTAGCACAAAGGGCCAAGCGGGAAAGAGCTGTAACTCAGTGCTGTGTTCATGTTGACTTGTTGACCAACAGGAGAGACAAACCAGCAGGAATTCAATATGCATTCAGTGAATCCTGCTGTGAGGTGTTTGTTAACACGCCAACATCCCATGGCCACATCAGCTCATGGCTCAGGATCCAGCAGCAGGTAGCTGTCAGATATTTCCATTAGAAGAGATCATGCAGAGAGTTGCTGTGCCACTTGTGTGACATGCTAGCCTGGGCAGTGGACCCTCCTCACTGTGAAGGTAAAGACTGTGGGAGAGATTGGTGGTGGAAATGTAGCTGGAGAACTTGGCTGAAACCCATTAAAAAGTTTACATTTCTTTATTTCCTTCTCAAAAGTAGAACAAAATCCCTTTGGAACAACAAAAAACAAACTAGAAAAATCGAACAACAAAAAAAACCCAAAGCACCAAGCTGCTTCTTTGCAGTTTAATTAATCCGCTTTGTTTAAAACTGAGCTGTATGCAAAGAAGTAAATGTGCTTCTACTGGCTATTTTTTCACTCTTTTCCCACTCCCCTTCTGCATGTACAGGCTTGCTAGAAAGAAAGGATTATAACCACTGACTGTGGGATGGAGACCTGTTTAAGAAAGGACAAGTGAACTATTCAGATGACTGCACGCTTTGTGTTTGTGGAACCAAGCACACCAGAGAAAAGCTTTTACTTTAGGTTGATTATTTCACTATCTCTAGTAAGACTAAAGATAGGGAGCTTTTGTGATTCAGCACAACTTTTGAGATCTCAACAGAAACCCTTTAAACTCTCCAAATATTTAAACCAACGCTAGGTTGATAAAGACTTGAGAAATCTTTATTGTCATAACATGCCTTGTCTTTGCAATTACAGGGGCTTAGCACATCTATTTGGGCTGATGAAGCTTTTTTTCAGTGTGGTGTAGGTAGGCAGAGGGGATGCACTGTTTGCATTGCGTGGGTCTGCTCAGTTGAAGCAGGAGAGTCCTTGTGTACAAGATGCCTGATGAAATGCAGTGCATGCTTTTATTCATTAAATTCATGCTATTTATTCTCGATAAATATAAGTTGCTAGATTCAACATCAATTGTGAGAACAATGATGGTGATAGAACGACACAAATCTATTTTTCTTACCCAGAGAAGATGTGAGGTTACTTAGGGAATTGCATTAAAGCTTTAAACAGCAAATTTATAGGAATTTGTCACAGCATTTTGCAAGTACATGGCTGAAAATGGATACCTGCCTAAAAAAGATAGTAGCCTCTGAGTCAGATCATAGAACAAACAACTGCCAGTACCTGTCACAGTTCTCTATATCTAGAGAAGAAATCTGAAGATAGGAGCAGCTGATGTAGTTTAGGATCCCTAAATCTCCTAAGGGAGGAGGAATCCAATTCAGAGAGCTTGCTTCCTGGATGGCTATGGTCTAGGACATCTGCAGGTTAAAAAAAAAAAGGATAAGAAAAGCACTCTATGAGGGTCCACGTTAACAGTCAACTGGTTTGCTTTACAGAGCACTCTGCAGTAGATCTTACTTTGTCAGTTAGGTCTAAGACAAAATACTTTCTCCATTACTTCCTACTGAAACAAAAAAGGGAGAGTCAGGTACAGCAGCCCAGGTAATTTTCAGTCATTGCATCTTGCGTGGTATTTTAGTGTCTCCTCCAAATGCACAAAAGAGCCTAGTTAAACTTTACATAGTGTAAAATGTACTGACCCTCACCTGCACTTTTGAGTACAAAACTCAAAGTATTTTTTCTTAAATGGAGTGCTGGTGTGTGGGCATGGTGACAACGCTTTTTAAGAGAAAATCATGCATCGTACAGACTTCGTATTGGCTTCTTAAACTTCTGATGGGACCCAACATTAATTACATTTCTAAATAAAAATTCTCACGTCTCTATCACTGAGGTTGGATTATTTTTCTGAGGAATATCTGTGCAGAAATGGGCAGACTATTTAATTGTCTATTAAATGTTGTATAGTGTAGTAATTGCACCTCAGATTCATCTGTTATTCCTATATTTAAGTGTTGAAGTACCTCATCTTTATATTTTGAAAGACTGTAGTGCTGAGAGACACCTACAGTGCAAATGTTGCTATGGCCAGTTATATCTGAAGTAGTGGGTTTCATGGCATGTAGAAAGTTGCACAAAGATGTGAAGATGCACAAACCTTGTAAACACTACGCAGCAAGGTTACTGAAAGTGACTGGATTATTTCAGCTAGCCAAGATCTGCTTACATGCTTTGCAAAATAGCATCTATTGGTCTTTATGTGAAAAAGTACACATCCTTTTTTTCCCCAACAGTGATGATCTTCTACATACCAGTCAGCTGATTGCACTCTCAACAACACATACAGAAACTGGCTTCTACAGCAAAGGCATGCTGAGAGTCAGCTACAGTAGCACCTCTTTTTTTTTTCTTTTTCCTTTGATTACCATTTTTGATTGCTAAAACTGCAGATTGATAGAGGAGGAATACTATATTTAAAACTTTGCTTATGTATTTCTTGGCAGACTGAAACAAAAGCTAGGGAATTAATCTCTCCTTTTCAGAATTTTTAGGAAGCTTTCAAGTCTGTAACATTGCTAGTTAGGGTAATACTCTCTCTAAACAAACTGACATAACAATTGCTAAGTTTTTGTAAATGCTGAATCAAACAAAGTACCCACAAAAGACAGACTATTGCTTTCATTTTTTTTTCCACTGTAACTGTGGTGATGTCCAAATGTGGTCTCAACTTCAAAAAAAGAGCCAGCAGTGTAACAGTTGCTTTCTCTGAGAAATGAAGAACATCCCTTTTCAGTTCCTTTCGAGTTGATTCTTCTCCTTTCATTTATCTGTGAATTTATATTGCATACAAGATATCACTAGACAGCTTGGTAATGGCAGAATGAGCAAAGTGTGAGAAAGAAAACTTATGCTCCTGTAGATTACTGCATAGGGAAGAAAAATCTATAATTGCAATCTGCAAAGTGCAGGAGGGCAGACTAAATATGCTCAGTAATCCTTACAGGCATTGTTATCTGTAAGCTGCATCTTATGCTTTCTGAGGCATAATTGTTATATTCGTACATGAGGTCTTAGCTGTAATTCCAGTCTCTTGCATTATAACAGTAATTTTAACAGCTGTTCCAAAGTGCCTTTAATGACCCCATTTTCCATGTATGGACCAGTGACTCATCTCACAAATAGTAAATTCATTATTTAAGAAAGCTTTAATATCAGACATATGTTCTAGTTATATAAAATTCCAAAGAGAGAACCAGTGATGCTATCAGTTCAAATTCTCCTGTGATGAGCATTAGCCCAAAACTGGAAACTGCTCAATCCAAATAGACAAAGCTTTTTTTCCCAGAGCTTCTGGTTCCTCAGGGTAGCTTTGTTTCAGCTTCATGGTATTCTGTGTCTGGGGAAGCTATGTACATTTTGCACAGGCACTTGTGCATTAGATGCAGAGCAATGGCAATGGAAACAAGCTGCATGCTCTCCCTTCTAATGTGCTAAAACACTATTTGCTCCATCTCGTCTCCAATTCCAGTGCTGTGAAATAAATATCAATGGTAGCTGGTTGTGATTCATCTGGAGATATTTATTCTCAATAGCATTGCTTTATCATGAAACAGTAATTTTCTAGAAGTGATTTTGCAACGCAGACCATCACTTTCCAAGGAACAAGAATTTAAGATACAAAAATGTATCTGCCGTTTTCCATAGCGTCATAGTGCCTGAGCACAAGAAGCTACTCTTCTGCACATTCTGTATTTTACTTAGAAACAAAGCCATACATGTGCTTTTAAAATGTGCATTTGCTTGTTATTTCTGACTGCATTACTACATGCAAAAAGGCAATGAAATCTTGCAGAGTCAGAATGTTGCTGAACAGCTGGGCCCCATTGCATTAGCAGTGATAAAATCTCAAGAGTGCTTTATGTTGTTATTGAGTCTGTGTTAGATTCCAGCCATAGCAAGGATGTGTTTTACTTTCCATGCGATTAGAAATAAAAACACACTGGATCTGACTTGTACAGTACCACATGACTCACCAGTGAAAAGCAGACACTTCTGGGGTGCAGCACAGACTCTTTCATTTCTAGTCCCCAGTGAGAGCTTAAAACTGGAAACAAATGTAAATGTTGCAATTCTGCTTCAGGGTGTTTGTGCGTGCTTGTCTCTCTAATATGAGAAGTGCTGCTTTCTGAAAATTGTGTGTAATGCAGGCAAAGGAATTCTGAACAATAATTTCACTCTTCTAAAAGAAGAATGAATGAAAAAAATATATCGCTGTATGGGAGAAACCATCCTACTGGCAGCCTTGTCATCTCTGCAGGATTCCTTACTGGACTTCTTTCTTCCCAGCAGAGCACTGTTGAGATTGTCAGATACTATTTTTCATGGCCTCTTCGTCAGTGCCTATAGTTTCTGTCTGTTGGGAGATCCACAAGGGAACATACATGCCTGAATCATGCAGTAAGTTGGCTGGAAAAAGATGGATGGGTGTTTATGGGCTGTGCCTTTCCAAGCCATGGCCCCAAGGACAAAGAGAAACTTACAATCACACCTGCACTCCCTCATGTCTGCCAGAGAAAGAACACACCCAGGTCTGGTCTGCATGAGCCAGAAGGCACATTTTTTCAGTCTTCTGAAATGCATTTTAAGACAGAAGTGCAAATTTTCACCCTGCTTTGTTTGCCTCACTACTTTCCTCACCTCTTCCATGCTTTCAGCCTGTGATGTTTTAAAAAGTGAAAGCAAGATTTCTTTGGAAATTTCTTCAACGTGTGTTTTCCCAGAGCTGGAAGGGGAAGGAACATGAGCGAGGACTGTTCCAGTTGAATAGCATAAACATAATGAGCCCATTTGTAATTTGAAAAATGCCATATTAGCAAAGCTTTCCTTCTGTCCTCTGTCTTTTCCTGAAGCAACTTGTATTTTCTACTGTTTCTTGTAAAAGCTAACTGCTGTGTTGCATGTGATGTTGACAAAAGATATCAGTGAGCAGTACCAGGCACCGCATCTACCTGCCTATTTACACCATTCCAGTCCTACAACAGGTCATGTCAAGATGAAGAATCTTACCCATAGTTATTTCTTCATCCCTTGACAAAATCTGTTTAGTTTCTTAGCGTGCACTTCTTTCATCTCATTTTTCCTATCAAAACACACTTCAAAACTCCAGTTGTATTTTTAGATTCTTTTTGGACCCCCACAGTCTTGTAAACCATTTTTCCTCACCAGGAGAGCACTGTTCCTGCAGGTGAAAGCCTTCTTTCATGCAGCATTCCATTAGGCATTGTGAAATCTTCAGGTGTTCCAGCTTTCTTATAGCTCGTGACCTAGAGTCCTGTTGATGTAAACTGTCAGAACTCCCATAATCTGTAAGATGTGTGCCTCTCTCTCCATTGCTGGTGCTGTACACTAACAGGTCATCTGGCAGTACAAATGTGTTTGTGTGCAGTAAATCCCTTGGAAGGAATCCAATTGGACAGCAGTGCAGGACAAATTTTCTGCCATATTAGCCAAAGTATATGAGACAGAATTTAGCACATTGGGCTACATCATATTGCCTGGTACCTGGCTTGTTTGGTATCATGCACCCACCCATTAGCTGAGTGCTTTACACAATGTCGGCTTTGTAGCATTGCAAGAATGTGTGTGGTAGATCGCTTGGAAGGAAGTTTTAGCCACTACCTGGGAAACTTGGGAGAAGCATCAAACCCAGTGTCAGTATGCCATTTACATACTCCTACTGACCAGCCACTAAAATGGCAAAAAACAGGAAAAACCATTTTTATCTCCTTGTTTTCTGCCTGTGATCAGCCTGGAGGAACAAGCAGCAACCAGTGGTAAAAGGGCTTCACTTTGTTACATGAAATTTTGTTCCCACTGCAGAAATTCAGCTTGTCCTTTCTGTGCATGTATCTGCTAATCTGTTTCAGGCTTGTTCCAGCTGCATCAGCCAGAGGAAGTCCAGCGGAAGGTGTATGAAGTACCTGGGGCAGGACAGTGCTCTCTGGCACACTAAGGCTGGGGAGTGAGCATGGTGAGCACTCCTTGCCAAGGTGGCCAAGCAGGGGAGCTGTGGCTGTGGCAGTCTGGGAACAGAAGTACAAGGACAGAAGTGATGGGAGTGGAGAGCCTGAGAGACTCTGCTTGGCACAGCACCTGGCACTTGGCAGAACACCCAGAAACAATCCAAGACAAAATAGAACCATTCCAAATCCCCAAATCAATGAAGGACCACTGAGCAAAGCTTTTATACCTGGAGTAGTGGCATGCATACTTTATAGGGGCATCTTCTTGTGGCTACTGACTTGGATAGTCGAGAAGTATGGGGAGCATCATCCTGCCTTCTCACAGTCACTTCTGTCATGGTATTCGTCTTCTTTCTTTCCACAGGAAGATTCAGATCGTCCTTCAACTTTGGAGTTCCAAATGCTGCCCTGGAGGATCCCTGCTTCCTGAATTTAAGAATTATTTATGCATCTTATTTTAAGAAGTGCTAACCTTCCTCATGGCATGAAACAGAATAATCCATTATTGACAGTCCTCCTGTGAGCCTAGCTTAGAACCTGTGCACTGTGTTGGTTTAAGTCCCTAAGGTCTCTGTCAAGATTTGTGGCAAACTGCATCTTTCCTCCAATTTCCTTACTGTCCCAAGCACGGGAATTCCCTCCTCCCAAAATCAAACAGCTCTCGTACCTCTGTCTCATAAGATGGTGGTGGACTGTGTCTGAGGAAAATTATCTTTTATCAGAAGGATGAAGAAAATCATCAGATTTGCATTCTTCACCATGATCTACTGCTGTATCAACCCCAGCTATAGCTTTGGGTCAGATTTGAGCTGATCAGCAGGTCAGGGCTTTTGTTTGTAATGGTGGCTGTCACATTGCATTTTGAGGTAGTTTCAATTGAAGTCATTTGGTAGGAAGTTAACAAAACCCCAAGTCTGGTAAATTCTTAATTGAGAAGGTACCAGCTCCAAATCTCCTTAAAAAAAAAAGAGAAGTGATATTCAGGTTCCTGAGCCACAGCTTACTGATGAGGGGAAAAAGACAATAAACTGTGGGATGAGACTGAAATACCAAGTGTGGAGAATGTTGGGGTACCAGCTGGGGTCACAGTGATAAAGGCACTACTGCTGACACCTCTGGGGAACTTTTTATCAGTAAGGTCAGCATTTGATGCCCTGCTGTGATGTTTTTGAGGATGTTAACTATCCAACCATTTCCATCCTGGTGGAACCAAGGTCTAGACGTTTTGATTTCACAGAACTAGGGGCAAAGCAGTCTGTTTGAAGCTCTAAATCTCCATGTTATACCTAGTATTGCTTTCTGCCTGCCCCTGCACACTATAAAAGGGACTGAGCATGTTAATTGCCTAATTGCCTGACTTCGTGTGTCATTAGCTAACAGGGTAGTTACAACACCTATTGTTAATTAATACTATTTTCACTAGCTGAAAAACAGGTTGTGTAAGTTTGTGCGCTTCCCCCTCCCAACTCCCCCCCCCAAAAAAAGTTTAGATTTCAGTGCTCCTGAATTGATTTCATAGGTTTTAATACATATATTCTTGTGCAACTGACTATATAACCCTTCAGATGCCATAGGTACGTATGCATGAGCGTAAATTAGCTCTTCCTATGAAGTGAAAATGTATACAGACAACCTGCTGGCAAAAAAAAAAAAAAATCTGAGAAAAAAAAAAAAGCACAGAAAGCTACTAATGTGAGAGTTTATTTAGCTAATAATGATTTCTATAAATAGGAATACAGTGAACGCATTTCTCATCCATCTATTACCTCAGATATCTCCTCGGGAACATCCCTTAAAGGAATTGTGCAAGTATTTTAAGTCCAGCAGCTTTAGACAACAGCACACTAAATTAGATGAAGTCTTAGAGGAAGATCTGAGAATTAACAAACTGTGGACTGCTCCATTTGTCCTACTGGTAGGAAGAACAGAGGGATCCCACATTCATACAGGTAAAAAAATACAACTGATGCACATTTTAGTGAAATGTATTTGTGTTTGAGATCTTAAATACTAAACTGGCAAGCATTACTTATGTAGGAACACACCATGTAAAAGTTTCCCTTACGACAAGGTTATCTTCTAAAGCTCACTATGAGGATCCATCACTAAACACGGGGGCTTTTTGTTCCTCTGTTTGAGGTGAATTACACTGAGGGACGAGCTGATTGATCTGAGACACTTCAGTTTCTCTCAGCTCTCGGATGCCTGTTTCTCAGCACTTCATTCTGTTTTCCCTATCATTCACATGTTTCCCTCTGCACAAACAGGAAGACACAGGTGCAGCCTATGGTTGCTCAGCTGATGCTTTCTCAGCATCACTTTACAGAGAGAACTCAGCCTTCATTTTTTTTACTCTACTCTCAGAGCTGAACAGATCTCTAAAATAAAACAGAATTTTAGAAGAAGCTGAAACAGAAGCTTTCAACCTAGGCATGGGAAAACCTTATGTAACTCCTTATGTAACAGGATGTGGAGTACTTTCTCATTATTAACTTCAGAGTTGCTCATGCTCCCCTGGCTCCCAACACCTGCCTTGTTTCCTCCCGGCTCTGGCATGAAGAAAAGGGGCTTTTTGGCCTGACCCCCGAGGGCAGCACACTGCGGGTGCTATTTCTGAAAGCTGCTCCTCCAATTTATTGTTGTATGAGGAAATAAAACAGGTGGAGAACGGCGCTTTCTCTCTACTCTGTCTCCTTTCCTAAAACATCTTACAAAAATAATAATCAGAAAGGGCACCGAGCAACTTCCTGCTCTCTGATCTACGCCAGATGCGCGCAGCCGATATTTCCTCCTCGCACAATCTGCGTGCTGTCCGTTCCAGGGCCCAGCGCCGCACTTCAGCACGAGCCGCGCTTCCCCAGAGCCGCCGTGCAGGGACGGCCGAGGCCCCGCGCCGTTTCCTCGTGACCCCGTCCGCTCCGCGAGAGTATTCTGAAAGAAAATAAGAAAGACTGAAGCGCTCCGCTTTCACAGAGGCACGGCTGCTGCGTGCTACCGCCGCCCAGTTCAGGCGCCGCACGGCTTTCCCCCATTCCGGTCCAGACTGCCCGCACGGCCACGGTGATCGGTGACGGGACGCGAATCGCCCCCGGCACCGCTCCCCGCCGCTCCGGCCCGGCATGCCCCACGCGCCCACCCGGCGGCGGAAGCCGGAAGCGCGGTGGCGGAAGCGGGGCTCAGCTGGCGGGGGGGTGTCGCAGGTGAAGCTGGGAAGCGCGGAGCCATCTTGGTGCCCGCGCCGGGCAGGGACTCGCCGCCGTCGCCGCGCCAGGACAGCGAACCGCCGCCGGGCCGGGCACGGGGGGGCGTCCGCGCGCGGGGCGCTGCCGGCCGCGGGCCCCGAGAGCCGCGGGCTCTGGCCGTGACGGGAGCGGCGCCGCGGCGCCGCGCCGCCCCTGCCTGCCAGCCCGTCCGTCCGCTCGCCGCCGGCCCCCGGCGCCGGGCTCTCCCCGCCCGCGCCCCCATGAGGCCGGAGCCGCCGCCCGCCGCTCGCCCGCGCCGGTGACGAGCCGCCGGGAGGTCGCGCTGCCCCCGCCGCGGACGCCCCGGCTCCGCCGAGCCCCCTCCTTCCGTCGGCGCTCGGGCTCACCGCCCCCCGGGGGCGTTCCTGTGGTGCCGCGGGCGGGGGGAGGCCCGGTCCCGGCGGGGCTTTTCCCTGAGAGTGAGACAAGCACCAGCGCAGGGAGACCCGGCCGGTGCGCGGCCGCTGCGGGTCCGAACGTGGGGCTGCTGGCGTCGGGAGCGCCGGGCTGTGACAGACGCGCACCTGCCCGGACTGGAAGCGCCTGTCCGCGTAGCGGCCGCCCCTCGGGGTCGGACACACTTTGTGGACATAAACATTTTTTAAACTTTTTTTAAGAACTCGTTTTCTGGGATTTTTATAAGCCACCCTGTAGTTTGCGTTGGTTTCCTGCTTCTCCCGCTTCAAGGTAGCGTTTGCTCTGTTCTTCCTGGTACCGTAACACGGGGACCTGAACGGAACTGACATTTTAAGTACTCCAGGAACCCTCCGGTCCATCCACCTGTTAAAGCGAGCAGTTGTGCTTCCTTCTTTCTTCTTTTTTCCCCGTGTCGCCTGTTGGATGTGATGGAACTCATGTTTGCGGAGTGGGAGGACGGGGAGAGGTTCTCCTTCGAGGACTCCGATCACTTTGAGGAGGACTCCCTTTGTTCCTTCATCTCAGAGGCAGAGAGCCTTTGCCAGAACTGGAGAGGATGGCGGAAGCAATCGGCCGGACCCAATTCTCCCACTGTCAAAATGAAAGGTGAGATCGCCTGGCATCCTCGGGTGTGCTGAGGACACGTGGTGGCCGGGGTTATGAGGCGCTGGGGGTGAGGAGAGCCACAGGGTGCTGAAGGTGTGAGCAGAAGGCGGTGTGGGATGGCTGTGAGGGCAGCTCTGACCGCAGGCTGAGACGAGAGTTTATGTGGGATGTTAACACAAAGCAGAGTTTTGGATGAGTTCTCACCTGTGTGATCTCAGTCATACCCTAGTGCTGCTTTTCTGAGTACGTTTTCTGAACTTGCTGTTGGAAATCTGAAAGTAGCCTTTGGTAACCAAAGAACAAACTTGTTCAGGAATAGTTATACTCACATTGGGTCCTAGTTGCATTGATTAAATTAGACTAAGGTATCATAAAGGTTCTTATAATTGCTGTACAACTTCACATATTTGTGTAGAACAATCTATTTTTCTTACCTGTCTCTGTAGTTTTCTCTTATTTCTATTAAGATGAAAACATTATTTTGTAGTAGTAGAGCAAGAAGGCCTTGTGACTGTGACAAAGGGGCAAGCAAACCTCCATGTGTCTGCTTCGGAAGAGTTGCATTATTTCCTTTCTTCTGACAGTTGGTTCTTTTTAATAGTAGACAGGAAAAAGGCATTAGGAACTAAAGAAAAAAAAGAAATCTTTAAAACCACTGTATAGCTGCTAAGTTAGTGCTAAGAAGTTGCACGAGTGTTTCCTACTCTTCCTTTCATCTCCTTTAGTTTCTTTCAGTCTGGTGTCAGTGCTTTCCCTGTTACTACTTGCCCTTTGCGACCATAGCTGCCTTGTTACTGCCTCCCTGACTGAGCTGCAGAGTTTTGTTCTCTTCTGAGTGATGGCCTTACGCTGAGAGTTCAATTAATAATGAGTTGTGCTAAAATCTGGCAGTGTTATGCTATGAACAAACATTCACTTATCACTAGGTTGGGACTAGAAAGTACACTTTGCATTAACCACAGGCTTTTCAGAGCAGCTTAATTTTTAAACTTTTAGTGTATGTGAACTGTCCCTAGTCCCAGATATGGAACTGTCTGCGTCTCTTGACTGATTAGGTGTAGAGCTAAGGATTGCATGGGCATTTAAAAGAAATTAATTAAAAGAAGAAGATAGAAAAATGCTGAATGCACATCCAACTTGGATGGCTTTTGGTATCCTGGTCATACTGGCAGGATGTGTGGCTTTCCTATGAAACATCCTATTTGTGCAAAGAGGATGGATAGTGTTGGAATTAGCTTTCTGAAGCTGTGAATCTGGAGATGCAGAACTAAGGGTTGGGCACAGTAAACTTCATGTTTTGCTTTAAGTCTTGTGTTTAGTAATGTGCTTGCAAGGAACTGAGGTTTTGAAAACATGCTGCTGTGGAAAGACTCTAGTTCAGCAGAGGTGTATAAAACTGGTTTGTGTGAGATCTGCCGGTCAGACTGGTACTTGAACAGGTGATTGGTTTTTAGTTGCGTGATCTCCAGGGTTTTGGTATGTGATTTTGTGTTTTCCTGGGCCCAGCCCAGTACCTTTGGCTCTCTTGACCAAATTGGAAAGCAAACAGCAATTGCTCCTGTATTGGCATCCACTTGTTGTGTATTAAAATGAAAAATTGGTTCAGTAGATTGTGCATTTTTGTAATCTTTGGTGTCTCACTTGTCATGGGAAACAGAACAGCTGACATGATTGTTGTGATAATTGTAATAATTTACACCTATGGTGATGTTGCTGTTCGAGGTTCTGCAGACCTCTCAGCCTGTGTAGGCAAGGGTGGCATTGTTTGTATTTAATTCATATTTTTAGATTTTATCTGCAGAGAGATCTAATTCCTTTGTACAAAGGTTTTGCTGTAATGTGGGGATATTTTGAGAAGTGCATGAGCATGGATTTGTTGCCTAAATAATTACTTATCCACTCTACAGATTCATGCATAATACCGTTGACACAGAGCTCTTGCAGGTACTTTTCTGTATGCAGTGTGTTGCCAGTGAGCCTGGGCTGACTTGGAACCTTTCATTGTCTGGAACCTGCTTGGATTTCAGGAAACTTGTGCAGATCTAACTATTTTTAACACCTCTTTGTGACATTGTTTTTGTAGTCAGAAAAAGCAACATCGAGAACTTGCCAAATCCTGGGCATGTTAGTCATACTGAGTCTTCTGAAGTGTGGTAGTTCTCAATTCAGCCTGTGTATTTTTTTATTGACACGGTTTACCATTTTGTAGTAGCCTGTGATGTAGCTTCCTACATGAGCAAAAAATGAGGTTAGATGCAGAGTGCTTTGATTTAAAATGCGAAGGGAAGCCAAGGGGAACTACATTCTGTGAGCTTTTTCCTCCAGTCAGGCAGCTCAGGCTGTGTTTTGATTTGGGATCAGTCAGATGGGTTATGTAACACAGAGGATTTCTAACTTTTTGTTTTGAGTTTGTCCCTGTGAGAGTCCAATTCATCATTAATTAATTGAAAGAGAATCCTCTTGAGACTGAGGGAAGTGCTGCTGGCTGGGGATTCCTCTTCTTAAACAAACTAACAAACCACCATCCCCACCACTTGCAGGCTTTTTAAATTTTGCAGCTTTTGCTTTGTGCTCAAGTGTTTTTAATATTACCATTAATATGGTTCTTTTTCTTTCATTTAATTTTCACTGAGTTTATGGTCAAGTCTTCTTATGTTACTTTCTGTACAAGAGTATTCTCTTCAAATGTGGAACTGATAGTGTGAAGGAGAAGCCCATTGCGTCTCCTTTATGGATGCCCTTGGATTTTGGCTCTTGTCGGTTTCCACTGGTTCACCTGTGCTGAAATCCCAGAGGAAGTTTCAGCAAAGCATGGCTATTCTGGGGAAACCAAGAGTCCTTTTGAACTTAGCAAATCGTTTTGAACTTTTATTTTAGAAATGCCTTGTTTGGATAATGGACTGCCTTCATTACTTGCTTTTACCTATCTTTTTTTTTTTTGTTTTTTGAATGAGATAATGCTTGTAACTGATATTTGCCTGTATACATCATTGATGAGACATGCAGTTGTACTTGCTGAAGTAAGTAATGGGCAGACATTGCTCAAGTCATTGTGAGAAGATGTTTTGAAGAACAATGTCTTTGCGGTGTTTTCAGAACCATCTGCTTCCACAAGTTGTTTTATGGCTCCAACTCACCTTCTTCTAGTCAAGTTACATTCCACCAATGTATTGCATTTTTACCAATGAAAGCACCCTCTTTACGTTCTCTCCAATTTTCTAGATAGACTTTTGCTTTCTGGAATCCATTATGAGAGCCAGTATGGTTCTCTGATTTTCCTTCTCACTTTTTAGAGTACTTGGATTTTTCACTGGCAATTGATGTAAGCCTGGTGGCTAGGGGAGCTGGACTTGTTTAGCTTGGAGAAGAGAAGGCTCTGGGGAGACCTCTCTGTGGCCTTCCTGTACTTGAGGTTATAAATAGGGAGGGGAGATGGACTTTTTACATGGTCTGATAGTGATGGGACTGGGGGGAATGACTTTAAACTAACTGAGGGGAGATTTAGGTTAGATGTTAGGAGGAAGTTCTTTACTCGGACGGAGGCACTGGCACAGGTGCCCAGTGAGCTGTGATGTCCCATCACTGGAGGTGCTCCAGGCCAGGCTGCATGGGACCCTGGGCAGCTGTTCTGGTGGGGGGCAGCCCTGCCCATGGCCAGAGGTTGGAACTGGGTGATCTTTAAGGTCCCTTCCAATCTAAGCCATTCTATTATTGTGTACCTCCAAGGGTTTTGTTATCAGATTGCCAGTTAGAACTCAATAAATTAAACCCTTTCTCAAAGAGTTATTGCAGTAGCAGACATGAAGAGAAACAGGTAATCTCTTTCAAATTTATATGGTGTGCTCTATAGACTGCTCTTGGAGGAGAGTGTTGGTGTCATACGGAGTGCCCAGTCAGAGCCTGAGGAAGCTGGAAATGAACATTGTGGTTTGCTCTTTTCTTGCTGTTACTGTGTATTGGACAGCTGTAGTTGATTTATTTATTTATTTATTTTCTGCTGCTTTTGTGCCTCTGGTATGGAAAGGGGGAGGTTATGTCTGTATTTCTGGGAGATACAGATGTAATGCATCTTGTTTGGTTTTTCTTAGTGTGATACAGTGTAATCTCTTTCAGCCTAAATACCTCCTTACAGTATATACAAGTCCACTGATGTTAAAAAGCCCCAAACAGTAACTATTGTACTGAAGTATTGTACCAGCTGCCTATTGAGTTCTTCATACGAATTAAAAATCTGAATGTTAGTGACAGGATATTGCAAATGCTTTATGAAATGAGCAGAGCTCAGCTGTCCACTGAGGAAAGATAACGTGACAGTGGAGGCTTAGCTGCTGGTAAGAAAAAGGTTTCTCTGTATGTTCTCACCCTAATAAGTGGATTTCCCCTATTTTTGTATGGCATCCCATTATCCATAGTGATTGGCAGTGTTGTCTCACTGCACAGCAGCAGCTGAACCACAAGCTGAGTGTTGTACAGAGGTTCTGCCAGCTGCAGAGGCAAAGTCAATTCAGTAGAGCTGAAGGCACTGCAGAGAAGTCAGAGCAGGTCTGTCAGGACTGATGGGCATCATTAAATGCAGGGCTCCAGAGCTGTGGTGCACATTTCAGAAGCTGTCCGGAAGTTTCTGCCAAACCCGAAGGTTGTGTCACGATGCAGTGATACTTCTGCCTTTTGGGATGAATGCTTCTCACATGTTTCTCATTTCTTTTGTGCGCTCCTGAGCCTTTTTGAGGTAACTGAATGTGTGAAGTTCCTCTCTTCAGGAGTGGCACTGGAGAAACCCCTTCAGGAAGCTGTCTGGAAAAATGCGTTTTTACTGCCATGATTGGAAATGGCCGCTCCATTTTTGACTCTGCTGCTGTCCTCTAACCTCTTCCTTTAAATAGGCTTCTCTTCCCCTCCGAAGAAGTCTTGCATGTTCTTTCCATGTTGTAGTGTCTCCTCTTTGTACTGGGAGGCCTTCCTAGCTCCTGTGGCTTTTTCTTTGTGTTTTTCTCCTTCCTTCCCCCTTGAGAGATCCCTGTGTTTCTGAATGACCTGCGATCACTGTGTGTGTTTTGGGTGGACTGAAGCCAGTGGGGCTGTTCTCTGGGGCATGCTTGCCTCTGGTGAAGCAATGGTAGGGAGGCAGGTTTAAGCCTGGCTGCTGGACTGTGCTCTCCCTTTGTTTCCCATCCATTTCTTTATAACCTCTTCCCTTATTTTTCTTTGGCCTGTTCTTCATTGCTAAAGGATAAAAATAAAACCCATCTATATATATTTTACCTGTAGATAAGTAGCTCTTTCCTGAGGTGAAAACAGAGTGAAGACAAAGCACCTCGAGCTGCACTTCATGTTTGAGGTTTATAGTTATCTAGAGAAGTGTAACTTAACAATTAAATGCAAATGTCTTTTTATTATTTTACCCAGGATAACACATGCTAAAACAGTCCTTTGTTTTAACACATGTAAGTGTGTTGCATGTGTCACTTCTCTGAATGCTTACTGTAAAAATGGTTTTCTTCTTTGAGTACTTAAAGCGGGTATTTTAATCTCTATGTGGTTTGTTATTGTAAGCGGTAAGAGTGAGCAGGAGACACGTGTACAGGCAGTGCAGAGTGCTGTGCCTGGAGCTGTGCCCCCACTGTGTGCCTGGGGTCACTAGGGGGGGTACTGGGGGGTGAAACCCATTACTGCAAAAGAGAACATGTGTTTATTTATTTATGATAGAAATAAGTAAAAGTATAGGGGAAAAAATGTAAGTTAGAGCTTAAATCTATTCTCATCTCCAGGCAGATTATTCAGTTTTACAATCTGTTTTGTTCTGGGTCTCCTTTTGAAGATTAACATACTGAATGTGGGTGAATCTCTGTGACTCTTCATTTGATCTTTAGTGATTCTTTGCCAGTTGTCAAGATGGAAGTTTGCAGAAGGCAGACGGGTTCAGTGTGCAGAGGTGGTCCAGGAGCTTTGCATATTGCACTGGGGTATTGTCAGCTTCGTGCTCTGGAGTGGTATTGCTTCTACTGTATGGCAGCATGATCTGTTTGAAGAGCTGTCAGTTAAATGTGATTTAATATGCAAGTTTACAAGTTTGGAATTCTGGTTCATTTTGAGGAACAGCAATAAAGCCATATAATAACCTATATAAAGAAGAAGTTAAGCCTTTTAACACTATTTCTCACAGCTTCAATGAGAAAAGAAGTGAGAACTGAACTGTTCAAACTGTTCAGATCTATGAAAGTCTGTTTCCTAATATAATATATCTTGAGTAAAAGTTCTTCTGCATACAAGTTGTGTAAATAACTTCAGATGCATCTTGTGAACAGCCCTTTTGTTCCCTCTCTGGACATTCTCAAATCAATGTCTTTCTTGCGGTGTTTGTGTAATAACTGTGGAAAAGTTCATTTTTAAGCAAATGTAAATTCAGTAATTATATCTATTTACAAAAGTTGGTGGGGGACTGTAAGTGTTTTAAGTACTCAAGTGGATGTTGGCTTTGAGCAACTGAGAAAGCTGCTGCTTGCATAGTGTAGGTTATGAATCTTTGCTTGGTCGTGATGCCCAGGATTATTAAGTGGTGAAGTGACCTTCCTGGCTACTGAGTATGACAAAGGTGACCCTACATGTTTTTAAACTAGTGCACAATTGAAGGGAAAGGTGTGCGCGTCTCAATTTAGTGAACAAGAGAGTGTTTTGCTTGTCTGTATCAAGTTCTTGATAGTCCATGATAACAGAGTGATACAACTCATGTTAGTATGTTGAGAAAAAGATAATACAGTGAGTTAAATGTCAAGAAATATCAAACCAGAAATAATAAAGAAGTCAATAAAAAAGTAAAGATCAAGGACCACGGACAGTCTTGTGAGCAAACAGCCTCCCTGCCCCCTGCGGTATAGCTTTGAAGGAACAGAAATGGGCTTCAGTGATTTGATCAATGTCTGGTATGCCAGTTACAAAACTGGGAGCAGAAACCATCTCCTCTTAATTGTCTGCTGTCCTAGTTATTATACAGTACTTTGTTCCAGGGGAAGAAAGGAATGCACAGCTTCAAAAGATGTTTTATGTACTTTAATGAACTTCCGGAGTAAATATTTGTCTGTTTAAAATATCTGTAATTAATTTTGATACTGTTTGGAGCTTTATATCTCTAAGTAAATAGTGGAAGAGTCAAAACCAGTGTATTATTTAGCTCTTTAAAGTGCAAACATCTCTTTTAAGATTTCATTGTGATTTCGTAGAGAACAGCTTTTTTTCTGTCACCTAAAATCATAGGTTGTCTTGGGTTGAAAGGGACCCCAAAGATCACGTAGTTCCAACCCCCCTGCTGTGGGCAGGATTGCCAACCACTAAATCAGGCACTAGATCAGGTTGCCCAGGGCCCCATCCAAAAAAGTCTGAAAAGCAGTTGTAAGAGTACTTTTAAATAGAATAATGGCTAGATGTTGATTTTTCAACTTTATTCTTATACATATTATCTGTCATAAGCTCTTTCTCATTTTTGACCCCTTTCCAAACTCTGCAGAAGTAAAATTGATATGTTTAAACTCAATAATATAGAGAGGTTAGAAATTTTTAAAGATTATAGAACAACCACGCATAATGTACAAGATATTTAAGATGCTGGTTCTAATTTTGAAATGCCACACATGTTATTCGTAGGATCACTAAGGTCAGAAAAGACCTCCAAGATCATCCAGTCCAACCGTCCACCTACCACCAATATTTCCTCACTAAACCATGTCCCTCAGCACAACTTCTAAACACTTCTTGAACACCTTCAGGACAGTAACTCAACCACCTCCCTGGGCAACTCGTTCCAGTGCCTGAACACTCTTTCAGAGAAGACATTTTTCCCAGTGTCCAACCTGAATCTTCTCTGGCACAACTTAAAGCCATTCCCTCTAGTTCTATCATTAGTGATGCGGGGGAAGAGGCTGACCCCCACCTTCCCATAACCCCCTTCATGGAGTTGTAGAGAATGATAAGGTCTGCTCTGAGCCTTCTCTTGTGCAAATTGAAAGATCCCAGCTCCCTCAGCTGCTCCCCATAAAGCTTGTGCTCCAAAACCTTCACAACTTCGTTGCCCTTCTCTGAACATGTTCCATGGCCTCAATGTTTTTCTTGTGAGAGGCCCAAAACTGAACACAGAACTCGAGGTGCAGCCTCACCAGAGCTGAGTTCAGAGGGATGATCACTTCCCTGCTCCTGCTGCCAACACTATTTGTGATATGAGTTAGGATGCTGTTGGCCTTCATAGCCATTTGGGCATACTGCTGGCTCGTATTTAGCCAAGTGTTGACCAACATGTTCAGGTCTGTTTCTTCCATACAGTCTTCCAGCCACTCTGCCCCTAGCCTGTAGCATTGCCTGGGGTTGTTGTGGCCAAAGTGCAGGACCCAGCACGTGGTCTTGATGAATTTCATCCCATTGGCCTCAGCCCAGCAATCTGGCCTGTCCAGATCCCTCTGTTGGGCCTTCCTATCCTTAAGCAGGTTAACACTTCCTCCCTTTCTGAGGGTATGCTCAATTCCTTTGTCCAGGTCATCAGTAAAGGTAGTGAACAGATCAGGCCCCAATACCAACCCCTGGGGAACAACACTTGTGACAGGTTGCCAGCCGGATGTTACTCCATTCACCACCACTCCGTGGCCCAGCCCTCCAGCTGGCTTTTTACACAGCAAAGAGTGTACCTGTCCAAGCCTTTCTAAGTTTCCTCCTCTGATGCTGTGTACTCGTGGGCCATGAGTATACACAGTGTTACCAACAAGTAGATTCTCATGTTGCTTAGAATCTGTGTGGTTTTTTTGATGCATCCTTTTTTCCCTGTTTCTTCATCTATGGAAGGACAGTAACATTCTGGCAAGGCTTGTGCCACCTCCTGCTTGTTCAGCATCAGAAAACATTGAAACTGATTTCTTTGACCATGCTTTTATTGGTGCTTTAGCAGCTGAAGATGCAGCTTATAGAGAGAGTGCTATTTTGAATACATTTCATTCATATGTATTTGTTTCCATACAGCTGGAAACATAATATCTTCTTAAAAGAATGAAACAAAGGAACTTTGTCAGGCTGTGATATACCCGTTACGGTTTTGTGGAGCTATGTATTTTGAGATAAATGGCTCTGTGAAAACTGCCTGGTTTTAATCAAACATTACTATTATGAGTCATTATTAGTGTTTCTAGTTTACTCCAACAAAAACAAAAGAAAGGAGAAAATGTTGGTACTTAACTACATTTGACCTTGTTTATTCTGTTAAGATGTGTATTCAATTGGCAAATATATGTGCTGATTTTTCTGCATTTAAATAAGAATCTGTTGATAAATGGGCAGTACTGAAAAAAATGGGGAAATTAAGAGGTTCCCTTTTCTCAGAAGGAGACCCAGAAGGGCTGCAGGAGTAGTGTATTTAAACAAATTCTTAACATCCTCAGTTGGCTGCTGCAGGTAGGGAACATGAGTGATATTTTTTGATGCTTCATTGGCTTTTTTGTCTTCCTTTTGACCATTAGGTTTAGTTTGTGGCTGTGGGACAAATAGTGTAGCTTTTGACTCCTTTTTCATATGAGATGAGGATTGGCATGTAGGAGAAAAGGAAAGGATAAATGGATAAGAAAGGGGAAGATGAAAAAAGTCTGCAGGAGAAACCACATCTGCTCTTGGGAATAAAGCTGGGTGCTACAATACAGGAGAGAACAGCCTTAGAGAAGGTGAAAGAGGGAGGTCAGAGACAAAAAACAAGTCCATATTTTTTACAGAAATGTAGATGCAAAGCATGATAAAAGAATTATTGCCCTGTGGTTTTCTGCAAGCAGCGGGAAACTTTACAGGAAGGCATCCAGTCGCTCTTCTTCCTCACAAGTTCAGACACTCAGAGGTGACTTGTTGAACCAGTGGAGATGGTGAGTGCTTGGACCAACTCTGGCTTCCTCTTCTGTTTGGAGAGGTGAAAAAACAAGTAGGTGATGGCCTTTATTTGCCATCTGGAAATAGTGGTAAACAGGATTAATGCATTAGTGGAGGTCTGAAAACATTTAAAATCTCATTTTATATTCTTTATTTTACTTTTTTTTTTAATTACTTTTTTTTTTTTTTTTTTTTTTTTTTTTTGTTAGGCTAAAGATTGGTAAAGATGCTGCTTTGAGCATGTGTCCCTAGCCAGAGTTAAAGAATGGAAGAAGTGATGTAGCCTTGAAGCAAAGTTAGCCAAGTTGCCACCTGGACTCTTTTTAGATCTGTTCACTGAAACAATGCCTACTTGTAGTCAATCCATTATTACTGGCGTCTTGTCAATGTATGTGACAGATTCTTCCTTGGAACACAGCAAAATTTGCTAAAGCTGTAAATATTGAGTATTGTATGACCTTCTGGAATCTATCCATGCCTTGTTTCTTGTATTTGTAGGACTTCAATTTTCACAGATCCCAATATGTGTTCAGGTTTGCCTGACTTCGTGTATTTGACACACTGTTATTCTTGAGACTTACATTTTCATCTTCCCCCTTCCCCACCCCCCCCCCAATATTCCTTTGCTGGAATTCTTGCTTGGTAAATTTACATCTATCTTGTCTTTTGGAAAGTGTGCAAACATGAAGCCCTGTTAATCCATGTTGGAGGCTGATCGCATAGCTCGTTGGTGGCTTGAATGCTTAAGTTCCGTGGGTCTAGGAAGCACCAATTGCTGATGTAAAAAATACTGTTAGGTATTTCACACGTAAACTTCATTATAGTCGTCTTGCCAGTGAGTTACGGTGTAATTAATAGCTTTAAAAATGAAATTACTACTATTTACATGAATCTAATGCCTTTGTATAGTCTATAGGATATTGCTTAATTCTCGAGCTGTTCATGGTTTCTGCCGCATGTTACGTGTAATTACTTTTGCTGCGTCATGTTTAGGTCACTCAATGCTGAGGTGGGACAAAAAGGGAGCTGCAGCTGTAAATTTGTTTACCAGAGCTAGCTGGATGGGCCAGGTGTGAAAATATTTGCAACTTACACTTCCATATAACTTCCATGCATGGCTTGGAGAGAAGGTGATCTGATGTATATAAGTTAATTGTTTGACCCTGAATGCCTTTGGTAGTTTTCATTGCCTAATGGACTGCATTTAAAGCAGCAGTGTGCAGGCTCAGCTAAGCTGCTTATGCTTCTCAAGGACGGGAGTTACTTTTCCCTTGCTGGTTAAGAGCAGGAAATGCTTCAAAACTTCAGGGGATGTTCTCGGAAGATGACTGACTTTGCTTCAGTATTGTAATATTGGAAATATCTTGGGAGATAGTATCCATCTGACTAAGCAAATTTACACAATCGATGCCTCACAGTTTTCTGGTGTTCCTTCTGTTACTGTTTTTGTGCAGTGTTAGTGATAGATGTACTTGTAATGGGTTCCTCCTCTGTAAACGTTCTGCAGCTGCTGGCTTGTTCCGTTTATCCTTGATGCTCAGTTGTCTGTGAGGTGGCCTCTCCTCCCTTTTATTTGCTGTATGGTGAACCAAACAATAATTGGGCAGATGCCTTATTTCCAGTGAGAGGGAAGGAGAGCTGGAGGAAGGCTGGGGACGGCTGCCTTTGGGCCCCCACAGCGGCAGCTGGGGCTGTGCTGGCATCCCTGAGCTGCACTGGGGAGTGCCAGTGGGTGGGATGGTAGCCTCCTGTACAGACACACACCTGAGCTTACGTTGTGGGAGGTTTTTACAAAGCCCAAGGAGGTGAAAATAGGGGACAAGTGGGAATTTTCTTAGAAGCTCTTAGGTGTGCAACTTCGACTCCTGTCTCAGGTAATGGGTTTTTAAACCTCTAGTGGTTTTAAATTGGTGATACCAAAAGGCAGTGTCTTCTTTGAGTTGCTGACAGATGTTTAAATTTTTTTTTTCACCCTAGGGGTGAGAAGGCCTCATCCTTGATCTATTCTTTTCAGACAATAAATTTACTATAAGATTCACTAAAATGGGCTGAGATCTCATTCTGATAATGCTCTGCAATGCAGCACCTCAGTGTTTGCTGTGTGTTTGTTTGGAGGCTGAGTGATACAGCCCTGGGATGTGGGCATAGGATAAAGCTGGTTAGGGATTAATTGGGCATGCACAACTTCAGGGTGGATAATAATGGTTGAGAACAGCACTTTAAATAGTGTAGATTGCACGGTGTTTTGTGTGACATTCTTTCAGCATTTGAAAGCATGGCAATATACTTGGTAGAAATAGGTGCTCAGCTGCGATGCAGTCTGGGTTTTTGATTTGTGTTTATCTTCCATTATCTGCATTTTGAATAGTATCTGATCCATGTTGATCTTTGTCACTTGTTTGCTTGTCCTTGACCGCTGCGGATAATTGTGAAGTCTGAGATGTTAGTATACTTTGCATGGGGCACGAGTGGAAATGAGCGGTAGCACGGAGCCTTCCCTGCAGGAAGCAGGAGCTGTTTGATCTCTGTGCTCTGCACACACGGTGTAGGTTACACGGAATGCCATCTGCAGGAGCGCGGAGCAGCGGTGCCAGGAAAACGCCGAGCCTGCAGCTGATCTGCTTCGTCAGCTGTAGAGTTACTCTGAATGCAAGCTGCCCATTTTGTTGTGAAACCTTGGCCAGCCCTGGCATGAATACAGTGTTTTGTAGCACTGTCTGTTTTTCTTTACAAAAATCTGCTGCTCATTTTAGGTTTTCTAACAGCTGCCGGTTGCTTGCCCAGGCTGCTCTTTTTTTTGAAATGAATTCCTTTTTTAGGGAGGGAAACTGAAGGGTGATTGGATAAAGAATTTCTTGTCTGCATTTCCAGAGGAGGTTGTCAAGTTGTGGACACTGCATTGCCTGCCTAATGCCGGTGCTAGAGTTTTTTGGATCTCAGGATCTGAGAAAAAAGCCTACTGACATTTTGCTCTCAAGATTCAGAGCTTCTGAAGAGACTGATAAATCTCATCTCACATAAGGCATCAGCAGAATATCAAACGTTCTGGTTGCATCAGCACAGCTCTGTGCAGGTGTTCACAGTTGCTGCATGAGAGTGAAGCAGTAGAATTGAGTGTAAAAAACAGCTTTCCATTCTGAGATGGACTTGTGTTTAGAGAGGTTCTGAGATACGTTCAAAGCAGATATTTTCTGTAGATACTTTGTGTATGTTTTCAACAAAATCTTATGTGAACTGTAAGGCAGAACTTAAGTGACTGGGATCTTCTGGTGAGATCTTAGGACTGTGAGTTCAGTGGTGTGGGAAAGTGCAAATGTTTCTGTCCTGGAGTTCAGAAATCATGAAATTTGGTTTCACCTGAATTTCCTTTCCCTCCTCCATCAAAGATCTTTTGGTTATTAAATTCTACCTGTAACTTTCCACCTTTGCCTTGTCCTGAGGTTCTGAAGACTGAAATCAAGTGTTCTTTCTAGAGATCTGGTTTCCAGTACATAAAGAATGTTGCAGCTAGGATGTTGTCAGGGCATAAGGAGCAAAACTGGGGTGGAAAGAAGGTTAATCTGTTCTTCAGCCAACTGAGAGCGAAGGTTGTTTTCATATGAGCAGCTTTTCTTCAGCCTGGTAAGTTCAAGAGGCCTCAGGGATGGTCAGGTATTGGGCTATCTGCTTGTCAGTTAGACGTTACTTGGATGTAATGAAGTCCTCAGTCATGTTCACCGGAGGTGAAAAGAGAATAGCACAACAGGGTTGGTTATTTTTCTTATTAATGTCATACTGCCCTGTTGTACCTCTGAAAGTATTCTTGCTGGCATAGAAACTACAGATAAAGTTGGGAGGTGTAGAAGCAAACAACTGCTCCTAAAATGTGTGTTGAGACTGAAGTCCCTTAGAATGTTCATTGTAGCCTCTTGATGTGAAGGGCTGTTCCTTGTATCATTTTCTAAGAAGTCCTGTAGCAGAAAGCGTCAGGCTTCTGGTTTAGGTCTGTTCAGTAGTGCTAAGTGCCCCTGCTAATGCTGGTGCTACATTACTTAGTTACATTGTAATTTCTTAATGATTAAAATGTGGCTTAATCTGACTAATGGGCAATGTCCTCAATAATGTGCTTTAGTTTTTGGTGAGCCCTGAAGTGATCAGGAAGTTGGATTCAGTGATCTTTGTAGATACTTTCCTACTCTTCTGTTGTGTTCTGCACAGCTCTGTTCTAAGATGCTATGTTCATTTATCCATAGAATCACAGAATCAAAGGATCAGCAAGGTTGGAAAGGACCTACAAGATCATCCACCTATCACCAGTAGTACTCACTAAACCATATCCCTCAACACAAAATCCAAACGTTCCTTGAACACCTCCAGAGTCAGTGACTCCAACACCTCCCTGTGCAGCCCATTCCAGTGCATGACCACTCTTTCAGAAAAGTAGCATTTCCTAATGTTTGGCCTAAATCTCCCCTGGTGCAGCGTGATGCATGATTGCTTGTTCTTTTCAGTGTTGCTTTAACTTTTAAAGGAGAGGCACAGGTAACTAGAGCATCTCAGAAGAAAGTTCTTCCAAGGGCAGATCACGACCACTTTATAAGCAGCAGATGGTTTTGCTGTTGGTAACATAGAATGGGAAGAAATGAAGAATTCTGTAGGGGGAGCTGGGACATGAGTATGGGATTTTCTGCATACTCCTGCTCATTTAAACTCCTGGTAGGTTTGTACTGTTGGAGCCCACACACTCATCGTGCATCTTCTAAGTTCTAGTTCTCTTGTGAGGTATTGGATAGGATTATGAAGCCTCACCAGTTTTCTTGTTGGAGGGCTTTTGTATGCTTCCTGAAATCCTGTGGTAGCGTAATGAGAAGTTGGCTTTGTGACAGGGAAGATGTAACCTGAAAAACAATCAGGATAAAGTACTTTTTAGCTCACTCAGATGTTGAAACAGCTGCCAGGAGGAGTTGAATATGTGTTCTGTTGTCTATGTAGGGTCCCTCCTGTGATAGGAGAAAAATTGGTCTGGGTGTACTCTGTGCTTGATCTTAGGATGACGGCAATGTTATTTCTGTGATGATCTGCAAAATTAAGTCAGCTGGTTTTCTTAGTTTGGTATGCGTGTAGAAAGGGAGTGTAAAAACCAACTGGGCAGTAGATCTTTTCTTTTTTTCTTTTTTTTTTTATAATTCTGATGACCAGAAGAGGAACTGCAAGACTCAACATGTTTGAATTCACTGACACTTGAGAAAAACCCCAAAGTACTTATGCACCACAAATCCACAATGTAATTTAGTGTTGCATTTTTCAAATCTACTAAGACTTGTGTACAAATCAAACAAACAAAAGTATTGACTTTTGGTGTGTAGGTGTGTTTTAAGGTTTGAGTTTAAAAACAAAAGCAAAACTCTTTCCTGCTTCCTAATTATGGAGACAGAAGACGTGGTGTCAAGATAGATTTAGCCAAAAGATGTATGTATTTGGTTTTGAAATGAAGTGTAATTACAGGAGCAAACAGGTAGTTTGAGCAAGCAAATACTTTTGCTACATACATCAACTGTATTGCAGACCTGGGCAATTTTCAGAAGCCAGGTGGAGCTTACATTTGACTCCATGCTATGGCTTTTGCTTTATATAGCTGAGACTTTGAGGATGAATTGGACACCTTTTTGTAATAAAATTAGCTTTTTTTGCATTGGATAAAGTAATAAACAGCCATTCTTAAAATGTTATTGTGGTGGTAGCAATGGAATTTGTGTGGTAATAGTTGCATCAGATTTTCTCTTAAGTGGGAGGTTTCTAATTATGGACCATAATCTCCCCATCTGGGATTTGTATTTTTAAAGCTTTTAGCTATGAATCTCGTGAGTCTTGTCCAGTACACATGAATGAAAACATTCTGTTGCTTATTCCACTTCTCAACTGTTTTGAACATAAAAATGTCATTCTCTGGGTTAGATCTGATGTAGGCTTAGCCAAGTTTTTCTTTCTTCTTTTCTTCTTCTTGCTTTCAGCTTGGTTTTATATATCTCTGTACTTGCTACCTTACCACATTTACTCTCAATGTAATTTCACTGCTGAAAAATGGTGGTGAAAAGCAGAGAGAGTTGTATAACCCTTGATGAGGAAAATAAGAGGTGAATGAAAGTCTTGTGAATTCCGATTCCATTATGTTTTTAAAATTTTGGCTGCACTTGGTAGTCTGGTCTGAACATGTGGACATCTTAAAAATACGAAAATGTTTATGAAAGGAGACATCAAATCAGAACATTCCCTTTTGTCATCATTTCTGAGCGAGCTTGATTAACAATCAGCAGCAGCATTTGTAGCATCCTTTCTCTACCACTTACTATGTATTATTTTCTTATCCAGCCTTCTTGTTCTGTTCCAGCATGTGAATAACTCACATAGATGAATTCCACTAAAGAATTTCTTCCAGAATCTGCTGTTATCCATTTGTTATTGCAGCTGCTTTGTTAATGCTGGGGAGTTTTGCACAGAATTGATTTGGAGTGGTATCTAAGAAAGAAATTGCTGAAACTTTGTTTTAACTTGGGAGAGAAGCTGTTCCAGAGTAAAGGAGCTGCTTATTTTCTGAAGGCTGACACTGCTCAAGTATCTTAGGAGCCAGAACATGCATTTTCATTTTTTTCCTTAATCTGTAAAATGAAAGAACCTCCTATTTTTAGAGATACTGTGGTTTGCTTGTTTTTGACAAGAAAAATAAGAAAAATTGCCTCCCCCCCCCCCCCCCCCCCCCCCCCCCCCCTTGGCACAAATAAAAATGCGAAACACGGAATTATTAATCTAAAACAGGAGAATACTAATTCAAGGCAGCTGGGAATCGCTATTTGAGTATTACACTGAATCTTCAGCCTTTCAGATTGCATCATTCTGTAGGTAGTCAAGTTGGATTAGAGCTGGGAGGGATTGCTTGTGTCCATTCACCTGTCAGGGTCTGACATTGATGTACCTTGGTTCAGTCCTGGGGTCTGACTAGACCATTGGGTGACTAGCACAGCTTCTTTGCTCCTCAGCCTTCCAGTTTGATTTTCTTCTCTTGTACTGATTGTTGTTGGGGCAAGAGTTTGTTCTTTGTGCCTGTTCAGTCTTTGGTATGTCTACTGAGCTGCCCAGAGAGCACCAGTTTGCTCCAGTTGTGCCAGAGCAATGTGATACACACGTGTGTGTGTCCACTACAAACTACACCAACTGTGTAGAGACCAACTGTGTGGTTGCAAAAGGTCATCTACAGTTCGGTGTGTGGTGATTTTTTAGGAAATAAATGAGTTTCTAGTTGTAAGACTCACCATGCAAGCCTGGAAGAGTGCATTGAGTGAGTTAGTTGTTTTGGTGGTGGTGGTGGTGGGTGTTTTGTTTTGGTTTTAATCCAGTGTTCTTTATTAGATTCATTAGTCCAGGCACAGGTCCAGCTGATCCTTTTTCTACTATGTCGTACAGCTTTCTAGCTACTCCTTCGGATTGCCTGTGAGTCTGTATGATGGAAATTTTTCAAGCAGTTGTATTTAAACTCTTTTATCCTGAATCCTCTTTCCTTCAACTTTGGCACAACAACAGGCTGTCCAGAGAAGCTGTGGATCATGGAATCATAGGGGATGAAAGGGACCTCAAGAGATCATGGAGTCCAACCCTCCTGCTAAAGCAGATACACTGCAATAGGTCACACATTTAAGTATCCAGACGGGTCTTGAATATCTCCGTAGAAGGAGGCTCTACAGCCTCTCTGGTCAACCTGTTCCAGTACTCTGTTACCCATACCATAAAGAAGTTCTCCCACATGTTAATATAGAACTTTCTTTGTTCAAGTTTTAGGCCATTACTCCTTGTTCTATTGCTGCATGCCACTGAGAAGAATCTGGCCTCATCCATTTGCCTCCCACCTCCCTTTACATATTTATAAACATTAATCAGATGCCCCATCTCTGGAGGCACTCCTAAAGTACAGGTTAGATGGGGCCCTAGGCAGCCTGATCTTGTAGGTGGCAAACTTGCCCGTGGCAGGAGGTTGGTATAGATGATCTTTTAAGTCCCTTCCAAAGTAAGCAATTCTATGATTCTGTGACAGAATTGTGATCTGCCTGTGTCAACTGTTAGTGTGACTGAAAAGCAGGTGGTGGTGTGTTGGTGACCACTGAGTTGGCTCTGCTCCTTCCTGAATGCCTCTTCTTATGGGCCTTGTGGAAAGAGGTTTGTGTGAGAAATGCTTTTGAAGGAAGTGAAAATATCCTTTTTTCAGACATTTTTTCAGACATTTGCAGTGTGTATTGTCCTCAAAGGTGAATTTCTTTTATTTTTAAAAACATGTATCCTGCTTTTAACATCACATTGATTATGCAACAAAATGGAAGAAGAATAGGGAAAGAGATGTAAGTAATGGCCTAAACATCTTGGAGTATAATTTATATTCAAAATGGAGACTAAATTTTTAATTAAAAATGTCATGATTAATTTTGCAATATTCACCTTGGGTGACTGTGCAGTCAAAATTCTCTCCTTAAGTATAACAGAATTCAAGGCAAAGGTAAAGTTTTCTAATGTTTGTTGCATAGTTGGAGACTGAAAGGAACACGCTGCACCGACACATACTTCTTCAAGGCATCAACATTGAGATTAAATTTTTGGAAAGTTAAATAAAGGGAGATTAAAACAGAACCAACAGCAGAAATGTGCAGAAGACAACAAGAAGATCACCATTTTTAAGAGGTTTGATTTAAGTATGTTATAACTCACTGCATGGCTCTCCCATATTTGAGAACTCACAGTGCTTTTTGGTTTCAAGGGGCATTAGGGAGAAAATATGTCACTGCCTTAAGTTTGGGGCCCTTACTGATATATTTCTGTTTGATTTATTTTAGTTAAATGCTAAAATGACATTCCACACTGACAGATTTATCTTTCTACATGGGAAACCCTGCCAAAAGAAATGTAGTATATACCATTTTTTAAATGAGATTTGTAAAACAGGTTTTATAACACCCCTGCATACATCTTCACTGATCAAGACGACGTGCTACGTATTTCTTGTTAGTTGTACTGATCTCATTTTCTCTTCTAATAGCAGAAGTGTTTCGCTTCATTTTCCCCATCTCCTTGGTCTGTCTGCTGTATTACTTTTGTTCCACCCTGATGCATTTTGGACTGAGGCCAGTGGTAGAGGTGAGGGGAAATGTGAGATGTGGACTAGAGATAACTATAAAATCAAAGCTGGAGACACATCTCTCAAAAGATAGTGCAGTCTAAGATGTCTTACTGTATGGTTTATTTGTTCTGCTAGAAAGCATCACCCTATTTTCCTTAAGATATACGGGTATGTATGAAAGACAGTGAGTCTTATCTTTGCACTGTCTTATCTCATACTGTGAGATTTGTTCCCTTCAATTTGTATTTGTTCATATCTATTGAACATATAGTTTGTTCTTAGGGACATGTGTCAACTGAAACTAACCCAGTAGGAATAATGTCATTAGATAACAAATTTATTCAGTGTTTGGTCCAGCTGGATTTGTTTCAGTTCCATTTAATAACTCCTGGCCCCTATTTTGCTGTTTATTCAAGTAGAGCCTTCTCTCTCTTTTTGTCTATCATGAAAACTCTGTTATTGCACTGAAGAATTTATTGGAACATCATCTGTTTTTATGAACAATTGTTGGCTGCAACTTGCTACAGCCTACCCTGTGCTAGGAAAGATTAAGAAATGTAGCACACCCATGTCAATAAGCCCTGATGGCATGGAATTTGCTTCCATTGGTGAAGGCATGTTTCTGTGTGCATGACTTGCCTTAGCTATTTGGAGCTGGGTTGGGTTTTTTGTTGTTGCTGTTGTTCCTGCAGGCATAACTGTGTCTGTGCTAAAGTTATAGCTATTGTAAAACTACAATAAAATCAATTCACAGGAAACAGTAACAAAAAGGGTAGGATGGTCCTCATGTAAAAGTTAGTGTGTTCCACATAGCAGTAGATAGATGGGACACAATTTATTCCAAATGGTTGAGAAGTTCTTGGTCCTGCCTGCTAGTAGGGTGTACAGATCACATTATCTCTCAGATTCCCTTCTAGACCTGGGATTTGGGTTTCATGTAGGTCAGAAATGTTGAGGTTGCTTATGCTTTGCCTGTAATTTTATTCTTGGAAGACATGAGGAGTTTCCTTTGCTCTCTTTGGATCGTCTTGTCTGCTGCTCAAGAGGAAGCACAGTTTAAAATTTTCTCCCTCAGATAAATGTATCTTGCAGATTCATTGATATTCTATTACATCTCTGATTTTATTGCTATATTTTTTTATTATTATTTTTTTTTGCAGTCTTCCTTGCTGTCTTTATCTTTGCATTGAGTGGGATATACAATGCCTTTTCCTTTTCTTTATTTGCACTTTTCCTTTTTGTTTTCTTCTCAAAGTGTGTTTTGTAGTATTTAGGCGTACCTTTCATGTGTTTCACTGATAATACCTTTTGATGTAAGCAGGTATAAATCCCCCAGTAGTGGATTTGTGTATTTAGAGATGAACTTTTGGAGAGGATCTCTTTGTTTAGTATTCAAAGAAAAATATTGTCTAATTTAAGCACTTATCTCAGGGTGTCCAACTGAATGTACAGAAGACCTAATGGGGAAGTCCCTGTGTTCTGAATCCCATGCAGGTTAAGTGTCTCTATCACTGTGGCTGTACATGGCACACCACCCTTGAAACTTAAGGCAGTTTAAATTCTTAATTTTAGTGCTTACATTACGTAGCAGCTTGGCTACTGCAAATTCACTCGTCCTTTAAGTATCATCCAAATAATTCTACTTCTCAGTTATCTTCTACCATTTCTTTTCCATGGCTCTTTTTCCATCTAGAAAATTAAACATTTTAGAGAAATCCATCGTTTTATAGATAAGATTATTGCTTTTTAGATTATTTTTTCCACTTCAGATGTTATTGCTTTCACTTTATTCTGAGAATATCAAAACTATGTGCTGAGTGCGTGCTGAAGACAGCTGTTCCAGTTAATTGGCTGCTGGCTCCTGCAGGCTGCTATTAACGCAGTACAGCTGATGAAACTGAGTTCAATACGAAGTCAGTCAGTTACCTTAGTTCACTGCAAATCTGGTAAAATCTCAGAATGAGCGCACTGGAGCCTTCCTAACAGAACGAATCCAAAAGGCTTCTCAGGTAGGACTGACTTAGATATCCTTCTGGTGGATTTGTTTGTCCCAGGCTCATTGTCATCCCGCAGTGGTTTTTGCAGCCATGTTATGGCCATGTGGCTGAGCTGACACGACAGTGCTCACGTGACTCGTTTTCTAACAAAACTGCAGTTTCTTCTCATTGTATGAAGTCTTGGTAGATTATGTGGAAGAGTTAATCCAAGGGTCCCTTTTGTCAAGGGGCTCCTGGGAACTTATTTCCTTCAAAGGATCCACGCTAATATGTTGTGTAATCATAGGAGTTGGGCAGGGGTCTGTGGGGAGAAGTGGTGGCCAGCAGTAGGGTCCTGCTCGTGTCATGAGGGCTGTTTTCCCAACTTGCTCCTGGCTGGGGTCTGAAAAGCTCTCTGGGGTTCTCATTGAGTACTACTGCCCTATTACTGGCAGAAGTCAGATCATCCTGAAAATTGTCAGATCAGGGCTTTACAGTTGTTTGATTCATCAGAAAGCATGTATGTTTCTTATGTTTAGTAGTACTGACTCCTTCCCACTTGGAAGATGG
This sequence comes from Lagopus muta, assembly GCF_023343835.1. NCBI lineage: Eukaryota > Metazoa > Chordata > Aves > Galliformes > Phasianidae > Lagopus > Lagopus muta. The sequence continues at coordinate 46,087,581 of NC_064437.1, read as the reverse complement.
ATTTTTTTATTTTCAGGACAGGTAATTTCAGCAATGCTTGTCAAAGGGTTTTTCTTGAGCTAGTTTGCTTAGGCATGAAGGAGAACAGCTGTGCTATGTAATGAAGTAGGTGGAGGGTAATTGCAGTGATCTGCTCTGCTAGCACTGTTGAGTCCTGGTAACTGACTGTAGGAGTCCTAGTCCATAACTGTAACTGTAAAGAAAAATATATGTAATAATAAGACATACTAATGGAATAATGGATTGCTTTTGCCTTTGCTGCTTTTCTGTCAACCCAGTGTGGCTTTGCTATTTCTGTCTGACCTTCATACCCCACACCACATAGTTGTGAAAAGAAATACCATCCACTTGCAGTCTCTTCGAAAGATGCACAGGTGTTTCATACTAAAACTCATACTAAAGTCTTTTTCAGATATTGTACCTTCAAGGGTAGAGATTGCTTAGGTATTATCTGTCTTTTTATTTTTTTTTAATGTGTAATGAAAGATTTGGATAAAATGCCTCTACAAAAACTGCAGTAAAAAAACTCCAAGAAATACTTCTCCTTTCATTTCTCAGAGCAATTTTGAGTACTGGTGTACCTCGGTTTGCACTTTCTATGGTATCTACTACTGTAGTAACAGCAGTGACATTTAAGATGACTGCTGCACTAATTAACAATAGTGATTTTCTTTAGTTAGCTGTACTGGCTGTCAGAAGGGGAAATAAGATGACTTTCCCCTAAAATCTTGCGTATCTGCTGGCAGTAAAGAAAGGGATAACTCACTTAACCATCACTGTATATTTTACAATCTGTGCTCTCACATTTGTGTATGGGAATATAGCACAGTAAAAGATAGGCTCCATCTATAATGTAGAATAAAAATCACTGGTGATGGAGAAATAATCCTGTGATAATAAAAGACTGCTAATCTGTGAGAAGGGGATGCTGCCTAATGAATCTCTGGGGCTGAAAACAAACGTAAGGTTGGCAAGTAGTCAGTTTTTTAGAAAATTTCTGTGCTGCCTTTCACTGTACTATCAGAATAGGTCTTTGAATTTGGTGAGTTAGGCGGGGAAGTGCTCTCTGCTCTAGTGCCTTTTGCCTCTCCTCAGTTTCAGTTCCCTCAGTGGCTAATTGCATTTTGTTTCTTGTCTTGCCAGATGGGCTGGTGATCCCATTGGTGGAACTGTCTGCAAAACAGGTTGCATTTCACATTCCATTTGAGGTCGTGGAAAAAGTTTATCCTCCAGTTCCTGAGCAACTACAGCTTCGGATTGCCTTCTGGAGTTTCCCTGAAAATGAGGAAGATATTAGGTAATGCTTACTATTTCTGCTCACTGATGCTTAAGGGAAAGCTCTGTTCACTAGAGAACAGTCACTGTCCATGTAATGTCCTGTATATTGGCTGCTCCTGCTGTTGGTATGTGGACTTTGTAATATACGAGTGGGTTACTGTAGGAGATGTGCAACAATATGGATTCTTATTGTGGGTTCAGCTGCCCTGCTTGCATCCCAGGAAGAACATATAGATGTGTAGGTTCTGTGTGTAACTGAAACAGGATAAATGCTTGCCTTAGTTTGCTTGACTATGCAACCTATTTTGGACTTTTATCTTTACATAAGTCTTATGTGGTATTCTGTCCAGTTTGAATCTGTTGCTTCAATCAGAACTTAGCTGAGCTCAGAAATTATTGGGGAGGGCTCTCTCAGAATACTTTGCAAGTTTTTAATTGGTGTAAGTAGGAGAATCAGAATTTGCTGAGTACATCAGTAATCAGAGTAGATACAGCCAGGGAAATAACTGTATTTCTTATGTTTCCCAATGGGGAAATTGATTGAGTGCATAATCAGAAACTCAGTGCTGTTAAATCTTTTACAAATGTGTTTTGTCTGAAGCTTTTTTTTTCTGTAGGTTGTCTACCAATGCAACCATGCATCTGGAATTTTGTAGGATAGCAGATGCATTTGTATTTTAGAGGTATTTTAGAAAGAATCATCCTGACAATTCTTAAATGCTTTCATCTAACGTTTTAGTTTCGGGTTGGGGAGTTAGTGCCAGAAGTGCTGATACAGTTATAAAGATCACCTGTGATAGAACAGAGCACTTCAGCTGTTGGTCATACATGCTCGTTAGTCTGATGAGCACAGGCGTAAAAAATCTCACATGACCATGTGGGCAACTCGTCCAGAAGTACAAGGAGGTCTTACTGTGACATGCTGACTTTGGAATGTAAGTGGTTTTAGGTTGTAAATGATTTTGTATTTCAGATAATAATGTGAAGTTTCTCAGAAACTACTAATCTTGCTTTGTCATGTTTTTCACTTCCAGACTGTACTCATGTTTGGCTAATGGCAGTGCAGACGAGTTCCAGAGAGGGGAGCAGCTGTTCCGAGTGAGGGCAGTCAAAGACCCTCTCCAGATAGGTAAGAACTCTGCAGCTCCATGTCTCTAGATTTCATTTAGCTTCCCAAAAGTATGTCTCAAAACTAGTTTTTCTGTATCTTAGACTAAACTCCATGCTATGCGTGTTTTGTGTAACGTCTTAAGCTGAATGTTGTGTTTATTTCAGCCTTTGTCAACTCAGCTGTGAAATTGAGTGAAAAGCCAGATTAGTTCTGCAAATTGGACCCTTACTCAGTTTCAACATTTTGGGGAAAACTTTATAGAATGCCTTTTCTCCATAATGCTTAAACTCCTCATTAATAAGAAGAAATTGGCTTTCTATCAGTCTGGTCCTTAATTAATTAATACCTTGCCTGAAGTGTTTTTGTGGCAGAGGTGAAGTTTACAGGCTTAAATGTTATTCTCATAGCAAAATAGTTGTATTCATAATACAGATACTTTGGTAGTATTAAGGCAGAAGGGAATTCCTGTTGCTAGACAGTGAGTTTTATCCTCACTCCTTCTCGCTTACCTTGCTATTTTAACATTTTATGGTTGTGAAAATTAATCATAAACAAGAAACTGGACTCTGGATTTGTCATGAAATTGTTTTAAGTGAGGAAAAATATTGAGTTATCTTTTCCAGTGACAGCTGTTAGATAGGAAGGAATTATGTGAAATAAAGACACTGGTGTGTGTCAAGGTGGATCACATCAATTCAATGCAGACATTATTTTTTTCTGAAAGTATAAACTTCAGAATTAGTTTATTGTTCAGCACGTGGGAACTATGATGGTATAAATGGATGTATAACATTAAGGAAGGAAGTCTCTATATTTCTGTGAGATGAGGGATGGGGAGTTCTATGAGCCTGTTCAGTCTCTGATACTGGCAGTGCCTAAGTGTTGGTGATCAACTGAATGAATACATTCAGTAAAGAATAGAAAAGGAACTCATGCTGTGAATGTTGAGGGAGAAGGAGACAGTCATGCAAATTGCAAGACATTTATAAACTATTTTCTGAATATGAGGTAAAAGGTGCAGAATGGTTTTATCTAGACTGTTATCTACTGTAATAATGATAGTTATTATTGGAATTATTCCAATAGGAATTATTGGAAAAAGAAGTGCTTCCTCATAGATAAGGTATATTGAGTTGTTAGTGAGACCAGACAATAATTTAGGATCATGAACAAAATCAAGTTAGAACTGAATTTTGAGTGCATACGTAGTCTGCTAATGTCAGGATTGTGATGCTGTAAAAGAGCTCTAAGGTTGAAATTCAGGCAGGGAAGCATTTGAGAGAGAAAAAAATGAGTTAAAATGAAACTTGCTGAAATTCAGTAGTTCCTGCAACTTTACCAATGGAAAAGAATATAAAAATTTAATACTCTGTGGTTGCACTGTTGTCAAAACTTGTTTCAGTAATAAATTAAAAAGACAAGGATGTGTGGAAGAATGTAAATTAACAAAGTCTGCGGGTGTTAGTTCAAAACCTATGCTTAGAGAGGGGAGGAAAGGAAGAGGAGGTGGTGTACAACAGCACCAGGGAGAAACTTCTCCAGTACACGTACAGCAACTGGGCTTCTTGACAAAGGATTTCGTGTTTGGAAGGGAAGGAAGGAACTTTGTTTAAACAGTAATGTTGTTTCCTCCTTAGCAGAGAAACATTATCTAGTAGAAGGATTTTTTTTTTCCCATGAATAGAAGCCCAGAAGAAGGACGGTGGGTGGATGTTCAGTTCATTGCTGTTAATGATTTTAAAGTGCGTGGCTGCAGTTTCAAGTTTCATGTACTGACTAACGTGAAAATAAATAAGAAATGAAGCAACTTTTTGAGAGCGTGTTTAATTTTGAGGAAGAGTAAGCAGTGTAGTGTGATATTGTGACAGGACTAAGGTTGAACAGTGCTTTTGTGCTCTTCTGTCCCATTTCCTTTGCAGGGGCTGTCTGTTATAAGGCTTATATTTTTCCTTTTCCAACGTAAATGAGTAATCATGGTCATCTTGTCCACATGCAAATCCATAGCCATAATTTCTGAACAATAGCACTTCTTCATTACATTCCACAAACTTGCTTCTTTAGAGTGTTGTACTGTATATACACAAATAATGGGCTTTTGTAGGTCTTCTCTCACACATTCTTTTTGTAGCAGTCATCTACCTGCCTCCTTACACTGAAGAAGTTATTGATGTTCACAAGTAGGTGTGTTTTAGATAACTTCAGGGATTTACTTTCTATTTCATTCTTGTTAATGAGGAATACAGCAGCAGATTCAATCTTGATTTTTACATCTCAAGCAGAGTCATCAAGTCTCTGCTTTTTAGTGTTTCCTCTAACTTGGTTTAAAAAGAAAAAAAAATATCCATAATTGCCTTGCCTTAGGTTCTATCTAAAGGTCTTTGTTCAGGTATTGTTTTTCAATTTCTGTTAGTCCTAAGAAACCTGGAGGAAAAGTTCTTAAATTCCATGCAGAATAATAGAGCTTGTTTGCTACCATTGCTATAGAGGCATCAGAACTATCAAATATCAGCAAAGAAATCCTGGAAACTGTAATACAAGCAGTATTCTTAAGAGGGTGGTGTTAATTCATAGATGGCTTAAACTGCTTAATTCCAATTGCTTACTGAGTGGCTTGGGGTGTTTCAAATTTGTGTGTTTCCACCTGAAATCATGAGGACTAATAGAACCCAGAAAAACAACTTCAAATTTCTCAATAAAAGATTTTCATTTTTAAAATAAATATAAGTGCAAGAGACATTGACATAGCCATCGTAGTTATCCTAAAATTCTGAAAACTGGGTTATATCCAGTGGGAAGCACACATTTATTTTGGATGTTTTTCCTAAAAGATTAAGGCTTAGGGGTAGAGTAGTGAGAATGATGGGTTGTGGACCAAAAAACAAAGCATCTCTGTTTTGCAGGACCCAATCCATGCAGCAGTTGATTACTGCCTGATTTTCTGTTTGATAAAACCACATGTATTAATTGAGTATCACACTGGACAACGTAGTGCTACCACTGCATGATGTAGGTTGCTCCTGTTAGTGTTAGTGCACCAAACATCCTCTGAAGCATTATTACTGGCTGCTTGATAAATTTGTTCTGTGTGTAAGAAGTAAATCTGGTGCTTGTGAGAAGATCACTCACTCTGTAGAAAGCCTGAATATTTTCACAGAAGCACTAAACTTAGTCTGCACAGAGCATTTAAGAAAAATGGTGGCATGTGGAGTGAGGCTCCTGACAGAGCAATTCTTCTGGCCTGCAGCCCATTCTTGAGGCCTCGTGGGAGTGGAGCTTGCCAAGAATAGAATACATCTTAGTTTTTTTGTTAGGCTGCAACAGTGGCAAAATTAATACTGCTGGTGCATGTAAGTGGGGTTTTAGTAATGTACTGCTTTCTGAGGGGTAGATAGGCTGTTATCAGGTAGTGGGAGCAGGGGGCGGATGTAAGGGAAGAATGCTCCTGGTGATCCCCGTGAAGTAACTGAATCACTTAGATGTGCAGTAGGCAAGGCTTTTGTCCTCACGTTCAAGCAAGTAGGTTAGGGCTGTGGTCAGCCATTGAAAAAATAGTTGCAGCCACGCTGTAAATGAGTGCTCTTTGATCGTTTCATTTATCTGTAGCATAGGGATAGGAAGTCCAGAATGGTCCCCCTCACTGTCTCTGCAGGTTCAGACTTTGATTAGCTGTGCAGTGAGAACTGAATTGTGGTATTTGTGGTAGTCATTAATAGATGCCAGGTATTTTCCCTTCTGTGGTTTCCTGCACCATTCTACATGTGGTTGTTCAGCACAGCAAGGTTGGCAGGGCAAAAGAATCAAGGCAGGTCTGCTTGAACTAGCAGTTTCAGGGGCAGAAGTTCATCCAGCTACAAATTATACTGAAGCTGTGATGTCATGCTGAAGCCCTTAAGATTTTTTTTTTCTCCCTTTGTAGCAGTTCTTCCCTTTGCATTCGATCAGTTAGCTGTCTTCATATACAAATAAAATGTTCATGGTAGGAACTTGAAAAGAGTGCATGGCTGTGACCTGTTCTTCTCTAACACCTTTAGAATACTTGTTTTTCTCAGTGCTGTAAAATTGCCACACTTGCAGTTTGTGAAGTGCTGAATTTATTTTTGTGAAAATTGGGGCATTTTGGCATTAGTCCGAGGTGCTTCCAGTGTACTAGAAGGACTAGCTGAACTGTTTTGGTTGTGTTAGCCAAGTGTGGAATATAAATTAGAACTGTAGGTAGTAATAAGCTGCACAGCAATTTTGTGGTGAATGCCTTCTTTTGTTTTGATTCTGTTCCAATTGCTAAAATGGCCAAAGAACTTGGGGGGCATTATGTGCACTAATCAAAATAATCACCCGCATCAGGAAGAGGATTTGAATTCTGGTGAAGAGGAAAAATAGAAAGGTTAAGTAAGGTAAGTTTCCTTACTTCCCCACTGGTGTGGGATTGTAGTTTGAGGAAGAAATACTGCGCATTGTTTTAGATGGAATTTAGTAGGTCATGTGCACTCCAAACACCATCTTTATAATAACCTCACAAGATCATAATGAAAGCTCGATAGTGTGAATTTGTAATGTGTTTGCCTGTGCTGATGAGGGGGAAATTTTTAGTCGTCTATCACAAGCCGTATTTTTTCACTTAAGGTAGGTTGTTGGACTGAGTTTTGGTTATGATGTTGATACCTTTTTTGCTTCTTTAAGACTGAATTTGAGACTGGCAAAAAGGTTCTGAGGCCGATACTCGTTGCTGTAGAAAATGATTTACTGGTGATAGGAACCTTAAAGACAAACAGAAGATTCATGTTCCTGATGGCCTTTTCCTGCTTGTAATATGTGTGCCATTGGACAGCCCTTGGCTGTAGAGGAAGACTCATTGCATGTACAACTGGGATGCATGGTATATGAGATTACATAAAGTCAAGACTTGTTGAAATGTTTTGTTATTTTGCCTGAAGTTAGATTTATAATCCATGTATTTGTTCACTGAATAGCGGGGCTGGATTATTTAAGTGTTGTTTTTGAATTTTTTCTTTTTTGTCTATTCTAGTTTAAACAAGTAGGATTTTTTTGTTGTTGTTGTTTTCTCAGTACGTGGTTTACAAAAATAGGATTTTTGCAACAGTGTAAGTAGGTATGTGATTTAAGAGAAATCGGTAGCTTTTGAAGACACAAGTTAATAGTAAGTATTGAGGCACAAGTGCTGCCTTCTTTAGTGCCCTACAAAATTGTGAAAATTGACAGAGTTGGAAGTAATTCCCAAGAAGTCACCTAACCTGTTCTGCACTGTTGCTGGGCTTAATTGAGGTCATACTTGAAGTATGTATAGCCTAACTTTGATCCTGTGATCAAAAAGTCACGCTTTTCAGCAGTCCTGCTTTTCTTTGTAAAATGTGAATTAATATATTAAAATCTGTTTGGTTTCTTTTAACCTTTTACAATGTCTTATGTCTCTCTGCTAATACTCTACCGTAATTGATTGGGAAGAAAGAAGTGCTAGAGACTCTAAACTGATGCCCATCCCAGTATAGGTGTTGTTGCTAGACATATTATTTTGCTGTTTAAATGGCGCACAGTTTAATTTTCATGCTATCTGAATCTGTCTCCCAGGCATCACAATAGTAACTTTGGACTTTTGAATTTTAACAGGTTTCCATCTGAGTGCCACTGTGGTACCCCCGCAGATGATGTCACCCAAAGGTGCATACAATGTGGCAGTGATGTTTGACCGATGCAGGATCACATCGTGCAGCTGTACCTGTGGTGCTGGGGCCAAATGGTGCGCTCACGTCGTGGCGCTCTGTCTCTTCCGGATACACAATGTAGGCCTTTAAGTATACTTCTGCTCTCCCCCAGCATCCTCTTCTCTGAGTCTCTTGTCATTACAATTTTATGCAACATGAGCACTCTTTAGGGAAATTGTTCTTGGCACTCCTTTTGGTTACAGATTGTGCAAATGTGCACTCATAGTTGCAGTCTGCAGTGTGAGTTGACTGAAACTGTAAGCTGCAGAATGTCCTTTGATAATGTGCAAATTGTTCAGAGTAGATACAGTTGTTTTTTGGGCCCTTCCTGTTTCTCACTTAAATGCTAACGTTATTCATTCTGTCTCAGTTCTGCAAGGAGTGCAAGATCATCAATAGTTAGTCTTTTATTAAAAGACCTGGTTGTAGGATCACTGAGGGTGCAGAAGGCAAGTAATTTTGATCTCTACTGGCCTTTATGTACATCCATTCATTTTAACTCATACTGAGACAGACAAATGTCATTTTTGACCTGTAGATTTCAAACATTCAATATCTTTATAATTTTACTTGACTGCTAGCATTCTGCATGGCCGTGTATAAAGGAGAAAGTAGGTATTTCCTGTTCCAAAGATTTCAGGTGAAAACAGGTACAACCAACACGCAATATACAAGCTGGGGGTTCAGACCTATATAGCTGTTTATTTTTTCAGTTTTTATGAAGCAATGAGAAATTTATTTTAAGGGAGGATGAAGTGTGGATGATTGAAATAAACTGAAGGTTTTCTACTGTTTCAGAATATTTTATAGCTAACGTGGTTATGATCAACTCCAGTTTCTTTAAATGAGTGCTCATAACCTGATGAAGCTTAATAACATTTCACAATGAGCAATCGTAATAGGCTTAAATTCATCCTTAGGTGTAATCATTGGAATATCAATTCACTTTCTGTACTTAAGGCAGGAAAGTTGTCAAAAAAAAAAAAAAAAAGAGTTCTGTTTCAAAATAGCTTCATTTTTAAAAGTGGATATTGAAACTCAAAATTTTCAGTAATAGCATTTACTCTCAAAATTTCAACTCTGTAAGATAAAAATGACCACTTTCTGCCTAGTCCTTTCTTCTACCTGAAAGGTAACGGCGAAAGCATTTTCATATTTGTGTATATTAGCTGCTTTGTAGCAAATTACAAGCCAAGGGATATTGTTGCTGATAAATTGATATCAGAAGCATCCTTATTATCAAAGTGCATTTTCCTGCTTCCAGGTTAAATTTTGGTTGTGTTCCATTTGGTACTTCTTATTCCATGTAGTGAACAAAGTTAAGAAACTGATATTTATTTTATAATTTGTTGTTTGAAGATATAGGAAGAGGCTGATTTTAAGGGAAAAAAAAATCTGTAGTGAGATAAATGAGGCAGTTGTGAGTCTGTGAAATGGCCCCCCACAGTGCTTTGTTGGTTGCTTTGCCAGAGGCTTGAAGAATTATGTCCCATTTTAGAGGACTGTTTGCAAAATCCCTGCCAGTATTTGTGCAATTGCTAGAAACAACAGATCTTATGCACAGCTGCTAAGGCAGTTTCTTTGACGAGAAACTCTTAAAAACAGTTTTGCTAAAACTAGACAGCTTATTTGCATCTTATCAGCAGTGCTCTGCTTAATGACGTGAAGAGACCAAGCATGATATGCATCAGCATAGCCACTGTTCATGACACTTTGTCCACTTAGTGGGCACTTCATTATGCCTGATCTGTAGATGGCAATTTATATATCCTCTTCTTTATCCAGGCATCTGCGGTATGCTTACGAGCACCTGTTTCTGAGTCCTTGTCTCGGCTACAAAGAGACCAATTGCAAAAATTTGCTCAGTACCTAATCAGTGAACTTCCACAACAGGTAAATGGGGACAATCAATAGGACTGACTTGTTGTTAAATTCACTTGCTGATATTTGGGATGAATTTATGTGATGTCTTTTGTTACAAGATGGCTGGTTTTTCTATGTGATTGTAAGTTGCTGGGAAGGCTTTTAGTTCTTGCTCTTTTCAAGCTTGTTATTCTATTATTTGACAATCGTCTGCTGCTGAGTGAAAGATTAGAAGTGTCTTTAAAAGAAGAAAGAGAAGTGTATTAGCTTGAGGAAGTAAAGTTCAAACACAGTAAAATAACTACAGGGTGGTGAAAAAGTTTGGTGAGAATAAGTCATTTCTTTTTTTGGTGTATTTTGTTGTTGTTGATTAAATGGATCAGACTACTTAGGGGGGATGTGTTTTATATGCTCCAGGTAGCTACTTTCTATTGCACCCAAGAGGTGACCTTTTAACTTCCCCCAGTGCAGTCTCTTGGTGATCTTGCAAGAATCATTTGGGTTGTGGAAAGTAACAGACGTTACGCATTGTTAGTTAAAGGCAAAATCTGCTCCTTTATTCTTTAAATAATAGAGTAGTGCAAGATCAGGTCATTTCTGTAATCTATCTAAAATGCTTACACTTATTGCGCCAATGTACCTAAGTGACTGTGAAATGTTTGCATGAAAATTAAAAATATAAGGGCTTGGCAACATTTAATGCCTGTTCAACTGAAGGAGGTTGAGAGATGCTGCCCTGCATGAGTTTGTCTCATTTCAATATTGTGTGCATTATGTCTAAGACTTACGTTACTGTCAGCATGTGCTGATGTATTATGATAGCATGCTTGGGACACTAAGATATTCTATTGATACAACACCCTCTAAATTTTCATCAGAAATACTAATCTTCTTAGGAAACAAAGAAATAATATAAAATGAAAATGGTGATTTAAAAAAAAACCTCAACAACTAAACTAAACCACTTTTTTTGATGCTGAACATCAATACTGTATGATTCTTGCTGTGTTAAATGAAAGACAGTTTCTCTTCCCTGCTTAGGGTCTCAAAGCTTTATGTGACTAGTCTGATGTTAAATAAAGAAGAGCCCTAAAAAGTTGATAGTGGTGCTCCTAGTTTCCTGGGTAGCGTGTGAGCTGCTTGATATAATGCTTTCATGTATTCTGTCTGCTTCTTTTTGCAGGGTTTATTTTTCCTTTCATGTGTACCAGCTGTGAATCAATACATCTGGACAGTTTAATTATTACTCTCTTGCCAGATAGTCTGAAACAGTGCTGCCCAACAGAAAAGCTTAGGTTTTCTTGGCAGATGCATCTTAATCTTTGTTATGTAATTCCCTTGAAAAAGGAAAGGCATGGCCCAAACTGTTCTAGTGGTCTCGTTGCTGGTCTCTGATATTTCTGAACTTTGATATACTGGGCCTGAATCTTGACTGTATGTTATAAGATTAGTGTAGGCCATTCACATGATTTTATTTTGTAGAAATATGAAATGTCCACAGCTGTTGTATGGAGAGAGGTGAGGAACTATCAGACTTTCTGCTGCAATTCATTTAAATCCTAACTTCCTAAACTGTTCCTAAACTAAAGTGTGTATGTCGAGGACTAAGCGGATCTAAGTTCCGAGCCCAGACTTAGATTGAAATAAGGGAAGAACAGTTTCCTGCTATGCATTTCTTTACTTTCAGAAAGGCCACCTTAAGGGTATGTCTACTCAGGACTGCACAGTCAGGTGTGAGCCTTCTCTGCTTACACACTGAACTGACTGGAGTCTACGGCTGCATTCATTTTGTGCTGACATTGCATTAGTTTACTGCTGACTAAGTTAAAATATATATGGTCGCTCTGTGAAAAGCATGGTAAATGAGCTAGGTCCTCCTGAAAAGTTATGTGTAGATGTAACTTACAGTTTGCGCCTCTGTTCCCTTCAGCTTGATTTTAAGAGAAATGATGTAGCAACAAGAAATATAGAACATTTACAAGTGCAAGAAAATGGTGACATTGACTGTGCTCACTTCCATACCTCACAACATTAGCTGTAGTATTGCTCTGTCTCCTCAAGAAATGAGAAAGCAGCTGATAACCTATGGTTCTTTCCTGTACTACTTAGAGTGTGAACGTAGGAGGTCAGCTTTGAACGTTGTATTTGCTCTGAGAGAGGAGAAGGAAGTGTAACAACTACTTTGTAGAACCTTTAGCACCCTCTACCGTTCTTTCTGAAAAGATGACTTTGATACAAATATTGTGAGTCGTTTAGTTAGGACAATCCAGGCAGATTGTCGGCTGTTTATATTAGGGTAAGAAAAACTGTTTATACTGAAAGTTTCCTTGGTGTTTGCAGATTCTTCCAACTGCTCAGCGTTTGCTGGATGAACTGTTATCTTCTCAGTCAACTGCAATCAACACAGTGTGTGGAGCCCCAGGTAACCTTGATATATGTTATTTCAGTGATCTGTGTTAAAGACAGAAAACAGATACATTTCTATTGCCTTGAGTTTCTGAACTGATAGGTTACTGAGTGTCTGGGATTGGAAGTGAAGGTCAAGGAAAAGGGTTAAGTACAAGCAAGCACATAGGGCAGCTTCAGGAAATTGTTGCTGTAATGGACTCCTTGGAGTAAATTCAAAGAAAGGCAGCATCAGACAATGCACTTTTCTAACAGAAGATTTTTCTATTTAACTACTTTAGTTCCAGGAAGTGTTGGTTGGAATGAATCTCTCCTTTCAAGTAGAAGGTTGGTTATTGGTAACACTCTAATGAGTTAGCTGTGGCTTGGGCTAGCTTAGCCGTGTCTCAGTTATGAGAGAAGTTATAGTGTATTCCTATTTTAATGCTACATTACCCTTCTGGTCCAGAGTTTTCTTAATATCCAATATGAATACTCCATTTTTAATTATTTCTGTTATCTTGCACTACCAGTAGGTGTTTATCTGTGACTCCGAATATCTGTAGGCTCTTAATGATCACCCCTCACCCTCTTCTTCTTTGTCAGAACAAGCCCAGCTTCCTCAGTCTCTCCTCGTAGGTCAGTGTTCTGTGCCTATGTATTCCTCTGCTATAATCCTATCTCATTTGTGTTCAGCTTGGTGCCTACTGTAATCAATAAACTATTTCAACTAGTCAGCAACTTGACTTTCAGTCTGTATTGGTGCATGGGGTTTCCTATCCCAAGTACAGAAGTCCATATACTTTCTCAAAGAAGTTAATTGGTTTCTGTTGGTATAATCTGTAAGTTTCTCCCAGTCCACCTGGCTCTACTGCTGCTGTTTCAGCATGCCAGTCATGTCTCCCAATTAAGCATTGCCAGTTATTCAGGTAAGTATAATATTTTGAGATAGTTCTCCAGTGGGTGAAATAAACTGAGTAACACTGCTTTGTGCTCTCTATAATCCCTGTGGTTGGGCACAGTGAGAAAAATCTCTTCAAAACCTGTGTATGTGTTCTTGTGTCAAGATCCCACTGCTGGACCCTCTGCGTCAGATCAAAGCACCTGGTACTTAGATGAATCTACCCTGAGTGACAACATAAAGAAAACCCTTCATAAATTCTGTGGGCCCTCTCCTGTTGTTTTCAGGTAAATGATCTTTTCCTGAAGAGAAAAAGAAATGTTGCTGTAATCTGTAAATTTATTCACTGTTTGGTGTATACCGTTTCATGATGCTATGGTATAAAGGATGCCTAGTTTTGAGGAAATAGTATTTTTGTGTAACTTGTCCAGTGTTGCTATGGTGGAGCACACTGTATTTGCACAATACCTTACTTGTGTGGTGGTCTCAGTCTCATCATATGTTTCCTCTTCTAAGTTAAGTGTGGCTGTCTCATCTAGGATGCAAACACACTTCTGGATGTTGAATATGCTCAGGATTTTGTGTGGCTGTGCTTGCCTTTTTTTTTATTTTTATTTTTATTTTAAACCCTGTGCTTCTGTTTTATCCACAGTGATGTGAATTCCATGTATCTCTCTTCCACGGAGCCTCCGGCTGCTGCTGAGTGGGCCTGCCTTCTGCGTCCCCTGCGAGGGAGAGAGCCTGAGGGAATCTGGAACCTCCTTTCTATTGTGCGGGAGATGTTTAAGAGACGGGATAGCAACGCTGCTCCTTTGCTGGAGATTCTGACTGACCAGTGTCTGAACTATGAGCAGGTACCTGAGCACCCTTGCCTTGGAGGGAGAAATTCCAGAGAATGAAGCTGAGTCAATGGCTGATCCCCATGTATCTGTAGAATTTATCTCTGAGTAACTTTTGCTTCTCCACTCTAAATTTGTTATCCTTTGCTCCAGTGATGATTCAGTGTTCTCTCAGCAACGTTATATCCCCCAAATACCTCAACTTTTCAAGTAGGAATATATGGAGTCTGCACTATTTTATTCAGCACGTTTGATTTGATTTTGGCTAGTCAAGATTAATTATTGTAATGATTTTTTTCTGAACAAAGTACTTCACGTACATACCGTCATTTTGACAAAAGGTAAAGAAATGTGTTGGGCAGTAAAATCTCATATTCTTTGGTTTTGATGTGTTTGAGTCGTGAATTTTTTGATACATATTTTATTAATATAAGGAAAAAGGTGTCTATTTACAGTTTGCGATACTTTGTAACATAAAATACAGTGCGGGTTTCCTTATTATGCATCCTCCAGATGTGAAGGTCTTTAGCAAGAAAGCATCTTGTGAATGCTTTGTTCTGCAGATATGTGCCTTGTAAACAAAAGTAAATACAAATCGAGAGGTTCTTATGAAGTAATACTGCTTTAATGCTCATAGTTATTTTGGAGTCATGAAAACATGGTACTAGCTAAGCTTCTTTTTTGCTGTGGATATGAAGTTAGATGAGAGTGGGGATGTTAGCCACAACAATGCTCCACTGAACATTTTCTTCTGCAGATAACCGGCTGGTGGTACAGTGTGCGGACGTCTGCGTCACACAGCAGTGCTAGCGGGCACACAGGACGCAGCAATGGGCAGTCAGAAGTAGCTGCTCATGCCTGTGCAAGTATGTGTGATGAGATGGTGGTTCTTTGGCGGCTGGCTGTCCTTGACCCAACTATAAGTCCACAGAGGTGAGCAACAGAATCAGCTATTGTATGGGAACTAGGACTGCTTAAGCAGTGGACTGCAATCTCTCATTCAGTTTTGTGATATGTGTGCACAGAGTTTTTTCCTGTAGACGTGTTGTGTTTGTATCATTACCTTGTTAAACTGTTGAACCATTACACAGTCCTTCTGCACTGTGTACTACAGTTTACAGTTTAAGAGCAAATCACTTTTAACTACTGTTGCTGCTCACTTCTAGCTACTCCACATAATGTGAATAATATGTTGTTTTCTGGGCATTTTGCTTTACACAGAAGTGTATGTCTGCATTTCAGTGTCTCAGTGGAGAATGTGTCTTTGGTAATACAGGCTACCAATACATTTTAATGCTTTTCAATTTTAACAGTTCAACACTTTAATGTATTTCTGTTTAGCCCAGTAATTAATGATTTTCTGTTTCAAGAGAAACTGCTTATTTGCTTTCTGTGCTCTTAGGGAGCTTATTCTCTGGAGTGTATTGGCAAACAGTGTCACCGGTGCATCATTTTTTTTGCCAGTGTTTTTGATAGCCTGAGGAAAAATTGTAAAGCTTAGACAGTTTTCTGAATCACATCATGCCTTGGTAAATCACTGCCATGTTTATGTGGTACAACTTGATTAGCAGTTAAGTTATTGGTTGCTCAAGTTGAGTACCGTGGTCAACACTGATAAATTTTTTTTAGTATATGCAGTCTATAAAGTGTGAAGTGCAAAATATACTGAGTAAGTCTAATGTGATATATGTGGTCAGAAAATGTTTTTCAGGGCAAATGAAAATAGTTACACATGAACAGCATTTGGTTTTTGTGAATTGTTGTGTGACATGAGTAAAATGCCTTATCTTTAGAAGGTACACCAGGGATGCTAAAATGGGTGCAGTTTCTGTCTTGTACAGTCTGCAGTATGAAGTATCTAAATACAGGAGATGAAGACAAGTAAAAAACTATAGAAAACTGGGAATGAAGTTTAAAATAAACAGAACCATCAATTGACTTGTTTGGAAAAAAAAAAACAAAACAGAAAAGGTTTTAGCCTTTAATAAAGTATATAAAAGCGCTACATGTATTCATGTTCAAGCTATCTGGTGCAGTTCAAAATTGCTCAGATCTACTTGAATTCATGCATAATTGAAATACTTCTGCTTAATTTCCTGTTCTCTTGGCATTTGAATAGTCACCAAGAAGATCCCTCTTTTATCCATCGTTGATATCCTTTCCAGTGAATTGTAAGGAGAATTGCTACTGCATTTTTAATTCATTGCAGGTGCTCATCCTTATGTTACCTTTCCTAAGTAATTCCCTCTCCTCTTTCTTACTTCTGAAAATCCTTTCCTCAAGCTCTAATGGCCTGCTCCCTCGTAATTAATTTCTTCAGACAAACGGAAGCATTCTGTGCTGTTTGATGACATTGTTTTCTGTTGCTTTCAATAGGTAAGAGGGTTTAAGTGTTGGGCTTGTACCTCAGATCTCTAAGATCTGTGGCAGGAACGGGACAGCAGTTTTTTGAGACACTTGGCACAAAGACTTTTCTAGAAACGTATTGAATTAGATCACCTAAACATCGTTACCCATTCAGACTAACTTGTTTGCCTATTTAGGCCATACCTGAGATTTGGAGCTGCAAAATGCAGAAATGTTTTGTCCTTCCTGTGGTAATATAAGGCATGGGACTACCTGCTTGTATGGTATAAGGCAGAGGGTACAGCTGCCACTGACTGGTTTTCAGGTCACCAGAGAAAGGTATTGGGCACAGTTTGGTAAAAAGAATCATTATAGAACGGTTTGCATTGGAAGGGACCTTTAAGATTACTTAGTTCCAACTCCCTGCTATAGGAAGGGACACCTCCCTCTAGACCATGTTGCTCAAAGCCCCATTCAGCCTGGCCTTGAATGCTTCCAGGGAGAGGGCATTTACAATCTCATTGGGCTACCTGTTCCAGTGCCTCACCACTCCCACAGTAAAGAATTTCTTCCTAATATCTGGTCTAAATCTACCCTCTTCCAGTTTATAACCGTTTCCCTTTGTCCTTTCTATGTGTCTTTCTAAAAAGTCCTTCCCTAGCTTTCCTGTAAATCCCCTTCAGGTACCCCTTTCTGAGGATAACAGCTCACTGGAAAACTCTCAAAGCAGGCTGTTTTCAAGTAGAGATGCTTCCATTTTGGTGGCCAGCCCTTAAATGAGGTTAGAGAGGGGTGGACTAGGGTCTACCCCTTCCAGTTGCACAGATGAATTGCTTGCACCTGTGCTCCCAGGGCTGGATACACCCCATGACCAGGTGCTCAATCACTGCTTCATGCTTTGACCTGTCAGTTCCCGTACACTGCTGTGCAATTGAGGTGAATTTAAGCCTACCGGCTTGTTTCAATTACATTTTTGTCTTGCTTGTTCTGCAAGCAAACACAGGATTTGCAAAGTTATGTCTTCTGAGGATAGCCTGCTACAGCCTAAATTAAATTTTAGATAGGCATATCAGGGTAGAAAGATTCATGCCTGAGAGGGAGACTGGGAGGTCCTGTGTGGCTTAGAGCTTCTCTGGGCAGGCTGTATCAGTTGTACTTGACAGGAGTTGTTAGCAGTGCTGTTTCACATCTCCTACAAATAGTTTTATCCTAGAAGTTAGAAGTGACCTATGAGAATCAAGTCCAGATCTTGTCTTCACACAGCACCACCCAAAATCCAAATCCAGTGTCTTAGAGTGGTGTCTGAACATCACTTGAACTCCAGCACTCGGGCTGTGCTTGCTGTCCTGTGCCTGTTCCATGCCCACCGCCCTCTGGTGCAGACCCTTTCCCTCACCCGAAGCTGCCCTCCTGATGCAGCTCCATGCTGTTCCCTCGGCCCTGTCGCTGTCACACAGAGCAGAGCTCAGTGCTGCCCTCTGCTCCCTGTGAGGAGCTGCAGCCACCATGAGGGATCCCCTCAGCTCCTCTGCTAAGCAAATCCAGGGGCCTCAGCTGCTCCTCACACACGTTGCCATCTAGACCAGTCACCATCTTAGCCATCCTTTGGACACACTCTGTTAGCTTTCTGTCCCTGTGTTGTGGCACCCAGAGCTGCACTCAAGTGCTGGAGGTGAGGCCACACAGTGCAGTTTTACGCATACTTCCAAGAGCGCTTTGCCATGGCACTATGTTGTGGGCCTGTCTAGGATTGGTTATTTTTAGACCTGTTTCCTTTTTCTAGTCTGCCATCTTACTGATCTTGTCTATACTTAATTCAAAAAAAGACCTTTCTGAACAAGAGGAGTGGTTTAAGAGGAAGTTTGTTGCTGGTGCATTTTATGTCTGCTCTCTAACCTATTCTTTTTCTTCTTCTCTTAGGCGCAGGGACCTTTGCTCCCAGCTCAGGCAGTGGCAGCTAAAAGTCATAGATAATGTTAAGAGAGGTCAGCACAAGAAATCACTGGAGAAGCTGTTCCAGGGTTTCAAGCCAGCAGTGGAAGCCTGCTACTTCAACTGGGAGGAAGCTTATCCTATCCCTGGGATCACCTATAGCAGCACTGACAAGAAAAACTCATTCTGTTGGGTAAAAGCCATCCAACAGAGGAGCTGCCGGTTGCAGTGTGCAGAAGCTGCTTGTGAGGCTGGGAGAGCCCATGGACAGGAGCCTGGGGGACCATGTCTGCAACCTGGGGACAGGCTGCGTCCCTCACCCCAGGAGCCAGCGGTTCGTCCAAAGGAACTTACTGGAAAGCGAAAAGTCGTCTCTGAAACACCACAGAGAGTTCTGAGACGACTTTCAGCAGAAGGTGATAAAGCTGTGTATAAGACTGCAGTGGGCAAAGCTAAGTTGCCAGTGAGCAAAGGTTTGACCAGCAAGCATAGTGGGAAACGCCGCATGAGCAGTGAAGACAGCTCCCTGGAGCCGGACTTAGCAGAGATGAGCCTGGACGACAGCAGCTTGGCTCTGGGTGCAGAAGCCAGCAATACGTTTAGTTTTACAGAAAGCCCACTGAGCAGGAGCTACAGAGATGCCTTTGAGGAGGATGGTGGAGTGTACTTCTCTGAGGGACCTGAGCCCAGTGTCAGGAGCAGTTCCACAGGCAAGAAATCAACCAAGGATCCTGTGGGAGAGACAGGTAGTGGTGATGATGACCTGACTTCTGCAGATGAGAACAGTGGTGGTGTGAGCCTGAAGCCAGAAGAAGTAGGAGAGAATGGTGCAGCAGGTGGAGGGGATGATGGAGAAGAGGAAGATGATTACCAGGTATACTATCTGAATCCACAAGAGGTAGCCAAGGAAGATGATGACAAAGCTGAAGGGGGAAATGAAGAGGAACAGGATATGTTTGCTGGTATAAAGCCTCTGGAGCAGGAGAACCGGATGGAGGTGAGCAGAATCTAGTTCACAACATTGTTTTTCAGTTTTGTTCATGTATTACAAACCTCATGTTCTCTCCACTCTTCCAGGTATCGCAGTTAACCTATAAGGTGATTATTAAGCCATCATTATATGGCTTAATTATATCATAATCCATTATATCATGAGATATCTACAGTCTTAATGTGGAAGTACCACACTTGCTTTCCTACAAGCTTAATTCCCGTCTACTGTGCAATTGTGTCCTAATTTTAGCTGGTCCTATATTGCAAATGTGTGCAAAACTGTTTTCTTTTCTCTAGCTGTTCAGACAAGGCAAAATAATGAGCAGAGTACTACAGAGGGTCAGTACCAGGTCTTGTCCTGTTTAACATCTTAATGTTCTAGATGATGTGATAGAGTGCAAATTCATAGATAACACAGAAGTGGGGGGAGTGATGGATACACAAGAGTGTTGTGCTTCCATCCAGAGAGACCTGGTCAGACTGGAGATGTGGGCTGACAAGAACCTCTTTGCACAAGAAGTGCAAAGTCCTGCACCTGGAAAGGAATAACTCCAGGCCACCACTATGTGTTGGGAGTGCTACCTAGCTAGAAAGCAGCTTTGCAGAAAATGATTTAAGTGTCCTAGTGGATATCAAGTTGAACATGTGTCAGCAGTGTGCCCTTGTTGCTAAGAGAACCAAAAGTATTCTTGATTTCATTATGTAAAGTATTGTCAACAGGTTAAGAGAGGTAATCCTTCCCCTCTGCTGGATCCCCCCGTACAAGAGAGACCTGGACGTGCTGGAGAGAGTTCAGTGGATGGCTACCAAAATGATTAAGGGACTGCATCATCGTTCCTGTGATAAGAGGCTGAGAGAGAGGGGACTGTTCAGCCTGGAGTAGAGGAGGCTTGGGATGTTATCAGTGTCCTGATACACCTGAAGGGAGGGTGTGAAGAAGACAGAGCCAGGCTCTTTTCAGTGGTACCAGTGCCAGGATAAAAGCAATGGGCACACAAGAGGTTCCACGTGAACGCTAAGAAGCACTTCTTTGGTGTCCAGTGCACTAACAGAGGCTGCCCAGAGGGAGTGTGGAGTCTCATCAAAAATTGTCCAGATGTGGACTTGAATAGCCTGCTCTGGATGTCTCTGCTTGAGCAGAGCTCTTGGACCAGATGACCTACAGTGGTCCTTTACAATCATTATGTGATTCTGTAAAAATTGAGCTGAAATTCAAAAAAAGGTCAAGGAGTGCCCACCAGGAGGAAAAATCTATCAAACTTCATAAGCAGAAGTTCTTTGGAAGACCAGAGACAATCTAAATAGACACTGTCACATTTCTGTAATTACCTCAATATTCATTCAGGGCTTACACCTAAATAGACAAGCAGTGAAAAAGGAGGTACATGGAAACAGTTATAGTCAGTCAGTTTCCTTTGAGTTATTCTCTGATCTCATATAGCACTTGAAGGGAGAAACTATTTGTACACGATAAGCATTTTAGGGATGTGCTTAAAGGAATGGTGGTGAAGGCTGAGGCAAGGAGTTCACTGAGCGTGCCTGCTGCTGAGATTAATTGCGAGTTGTGTTCTACCGAGACTTTGAGAGGATTGGTTTGAGCAGGCTATCTCTAGCCTGAAGGTGTGTGATTTGAATATGATTACCTGTTCTTTCTTACAGATCCTGTTTGCCTGTGCAGAAGCCCTGTATGCACATGGATACAGCAATGAAGCATGTCGCTTAACTGTAGAACTTGCCAGGGACCTATTAGCCAACCCTCCAGATCTCAAAGTGGAGCAGCCACCAACTAAGGTAGAGAATACTTACCTAGTTTTGGGGATGGAGGGTAAAACAGAATAAAGATGTGGGATGGGTATATCAGCATTCCTAGGCGTTTCTTGTGTACTGTGATTCAGGTCCCTTCATTGATGTTGTCATTAACATACCTGATGTGTTGATGTGTCATTGACATACCTGATCACTGTGCACTTGTGAAGGAATATAAAGGAGAAAAAATGTAAGAGGCCATTCAGCTTGAGTTTGAATTTTTAAGAAACTCTGGTTTTGTTACAAGTTCCTCAACCTGGTTTGTTAAGAGCTGCAGTTTTTTTAGGAACCTGTTTTGAATCTGGTTGAGCATCTGTTAAATGGGATAAAGCATCCTGTTTAACATCAAAGAATGTTTTGTTTAAGAGATATCTGCTACTATGTGCTATGAGATTATACAGCAATAAAGTCTTGATTTTTGTGTGGATTTGTGCAGGTGAGCTTCCTGTTTCATATGTTTCTTTCTTAGTCTTTTTCTTACTGTGCTATTTCATAATGTGCACTGGAAATGTTAGGAGCTTTGCTGTTTTAGAATGCAAGATTGGATAGGAAAGAAAAAAGCATAACTTTATGGAAAATTAGTTGTAGTGGCACTAAGCAGTTTAAAGAAAAGCTCCCCTGGAACAAACCAGGCATGCAGCATCTGCCTGCACAGCATCGGTCCAATACCGGACATGCATGTCATCAAAGGCCAACTCTTTATCATGTTGTGCTGAGATGAGATAGGGGGAGGAGTGATGGTGGTTAATAACCACTGGGATTTGTTATTCTTCAGCAAAGGAAATAAATTCTAAATGTGTTTTTTTCTTCTGTCTCTTGTTATTGCAAAGAATAGGAGGGCGGGCATAGCATCATTTAGGATGTTTAAGAAAGCATCCTGTTACAAACTCTTTGTCAAACAGGGCAAAAAGAACAAGGTATCAACCAGCAAGCAAACATGGATGGCAACCAACACCTTGTCCAAAGCTGCTTTCCTGCTGACTGTACTGAGTGAGCGGCTGGAGTACCACAACCTGGCCTTCCGAATAGGAATGTTTGCTCTGGAGCTGCAGAGACCGCCTGCCTCTACAAAAGCACTAGAGGTAAAGAACATTTTAAAGGCAGTATCCATGATAAACATTGTGCTACTTGAATGCTTATCATAGAATTATAAGGTTGGAAAGGACCTACAAGATCACCTAGTCCAACTGTCCTCTCATTACCATTGCTACCTCAAGCTACTAAACCATATCTTGTAACTCCTCATCCAGATGCCTCTTGAACACTGCCAAGGATGGTGACTCCCTGGGCAGGGCATTCCAGTGCCTGACCACTCTGAGAGAAAAAGTTTTTCCTTATGTCTAATCTTGTTGGTTGCCTGGGAGAAAGGCCAAACCCCTCCTCATCACAACCTCCTTTCAGGAAGTTGTGATGCTTATGGTTCCCATTTAAGTTCTTGAAGCTAGGTCATTTTTTAATATGTTCTCTAAAAATAGTTTATACTGAGACAAAATGGGCTGTCCACAAATCCCAAGCATGTGTTGATTTACCAGAAATTTGATTAGAAATACCATTTCATTTGGGGTTGTCCTTCACTGAAATGACGACCAGACATCCTTGCCAAAAGGCCTATGATTTCGCGTGAAGGTAGAGTCTTGAAAGTGTTTAAATGAGAAATGGCATATTTTATGAGTATTTTATTTTAAATGCAGCAGTTTACTTCTTGTTATCTTAAGTATGTTTCCAGTTTGCTTGGACAATTTAGGAGGAAAAAAACAACCATTTGTAAACTGAATTGTCTATACTTGCGTTGATGAAATAGTTTTAAATATATTTCTTAGGGTGTACTGCAACAATTCTTTCATGTTTGAAAATTGTTGCTCTTTGTGACATTGCATTTGTTGGCATATGCTCATGTGCACACTGCAGATATATAGTTTTGGACACTGCCTAATTACTACTAGGCTTCCTGTTTAGAAAAGAGAAGTACTCAGTTAAGACCTTGTCTATTTGATTTACAGCCACATTGCTTTGAATGCAGTGTTGAGCATTCCCTGGAGATGTGTATTATTGCTAGTAATTCACCAAGTACACTTGTTACACTAATTATCTGTACTTCTTACAGTCTGATTACAAGATTAAGTGTGAGATTGGCAGTCACAAGCTACCTGTGCTGTTTAAGAGAAAACAATCACTTTCAAATTTTCAAAATAGAACGAATGCAGAAATTGCAGAGTATTAAAATGTAGGTCTTCACCCTGGTATGCTGTACTTGCTGCCACCCTGTGCTGTTATTCTCTAGTCAATCTCTCTTGTATCTAATGAGTGTACTTCTTACCTTAGCATCCTTTTTTTGTACGTGTCATCACTTCTATAGTGCCTTATCTAGTCAAACGCTTCTCCTGCTGTTCCTTTGATAGCTCAAGAGTGATAATTTGAGTGAAAAAGGAGGCTGTGTATAAATGTGGGTCAAGATGTATATTAAACATGAAAATCTGATCTGGTGGTTGGCAAGCCTCCCCAGGGTGGAGGGGTTGGAACTAGGTTTGAAGATGTAAGGTTCCGTACAACCTAAGCCATTCTGTGATGATTCTGTGATGTGTGTTCACTGTGGAAAGAATTGGGTGCTAAAAACTGCTGTAATGTGATGGACCAATAAAAACTATTGCCATACTTTCAACGTATGTATAGGGAAAAATGGTGCTGATGACAGCTTCTTCTGTTCCCTTGTGGTTACTGCCAGGTGAAGCTGGCATATCAGGAGTCTGAGATTGCAGCCCTCTTGAAGAAGATTCCCTTGGTCACTAATGAGATGAATACTATTCGAGGAAGAGCTGAAGAACTGCGAGAAGGAACACTGTGTGATTATCGTCCTGTCCTGCCTCTCATGTTGGCTAGCTTTATATTTGATGTCCTGTGCACTCCAGGTACTGTCTACATTGGCTTGAATGTGCAAAGGGAATCTTTTGAGATTCCAGGTCTTGAGGGGTTTTCAAACAGAAAATGTCTACTGGATATAACTTAATCTTGGTTCTTCCCACACTGTTTCTTGCTCTTGCTTCCATGTTGCTCCAGAGATATAAATTCTCTCTTTTTCTTTTTACATTCAGAAGCAACTGAAAACTTACCATATTCCAGCAGCGCTTGTCTGCTTTTTTCAAATGGTTAAAATGATTGACTTGTCTGCTATTATGATGGTTATATTCACTGGAAGATAATATAAGTGCAGGATTTAAAAAAAGAAACCAACATTCTGAGATTAGATGACTTGGTGATGTTCCTGCCTGGTTAAGGAGCCTTCTGAGTTTAGAGGGAGAAAAAGGGAAGAAAGACAAGGTATTGTCTTGAAACTGATACAAAGATTAGGAATAGGAGCATGGGAAGCTCTGCAAATTTAGAAAGCTCTCAGAAACAGCTGCTACCCTGAGATCCTAGTTCTGAAAGCTGAGCACTAATTCTCTTGTCTTCTTTCAGTGGTTTCTCCTACAGGCTGTAGACCTCCAAGTCGCAATTGGAATAATGAAATGCCTGGAGATGAAGAGCTTGGTTTTGAAGCAGCTGTTGCTGCTCTTGGTAAGAATTTTTTTTTTTTTTTACAAGAAGAAGCTTTTGTTATCTGTGTTCTGCATCTTCTCCCTTATTTTGGATGGTAAAAGGTAAAAAAAAAAATAGCTTGTTCCAATTTGGTACAAAAAAAAGTGTTTGCATGGTTTGTCAGAACTAGATGCAGAAAGATTCTGCATGCCAGGTTGAGGTGCCTTGGGAAAGCTGTAAAAAAAAAAAAAAAAAAAAAAAAAAGAAAAAGGAAGGGTAATATGGGGCAGGAACTGGATGTACCATTAAAGTAGTAATGGTATCTTAGTTTTCTTTTTGATCTCTTGTGATGGAAGATGTATTGCTTTAATGAAGATGAGCAGTTTCAGAGGAAAAAAAAGAGGCAATCATTCAGAAGAGATTAGACAATGATGGTGAAAGACTAGCAGAATTATTAAGCAGTATCATGTAATTCAAGATCTTAGAATATTGGATTCCTACCTCTCATTTATAACAGCTTCAGTGACAAAGCAGTAGTTACGCTTATTCAGTTGGTAGTAATGTATGCCTGTTATAAAGCTGCATGCAAAATTAGGAATAGAATGGGTTAAACAAGACTGGTCCTCTGTTGCCTTATCTCTGAAAGGACAAAGATGAGTTCTGTATGGAGCAGAAATGCTGGCTTTGTAGCATCTGCAGAAACTGGAAAAATGTATTTCAAGATGAAGTTGTGGACGTGTCTGGCCTCTTCTCTATGGCATGTTCTGATCATATTGCTCTGACAGTTGTACTGTGCTTGGTATTCTGGGGGCATATGGTCACTCCTGTTTATTCATGACCTATTTCTGAAGTTAACAGAAAAATGGGAAAAGTTCTTCTTCATATGTATATATGTTGCTAAGGATGCAGTGTAGTCCCATGGGCTCACTTGCCTTTTCATCCCTCTCTTTTCTGGCCTGTAGGCATGAAGACAACTGTCAGCGAAGCAGAACATCCTCTGTTGTGTGAAGGCACTCGAAGGGAGAAAGGAGATCTGGCACTAGCTCTGATGATTACCTACAAGGATGATCAATCGAAGCTGAAGAAGGTGAGCCTCCCTTTAAAAGGGGACATAGAGATGCAGAGCAAACCGTGACTGTGTTTTGATGGATTGCAGAGTTTTCCCAGTGAGCATAAGTCACTGTGTTGTGCACTGATGATTTGCAAGCACATGGTTAGTTTTTATATTCTCTTCCTGAGGCAAAATCTGACTGCACAGTATGCATTGTCCTGGAAGAGGCGCTCCTACCAAAGGTTTCTTAAGCTCTAGTTGAGAGATGCTTTCTGACTGTAGCTTATACTTTTACTTGGCTGCTAAAACAAGGTTTCTGTCCCAGGGGTTTCCAGTATGCTCTGTATCTGTTATATGGGGATTAGTTCTGTTTTGCTGCAGCATTTTGTTTTCTTTTTAATCTCTCATTCTATACACAAGTTCAATCCACTGTGCCTTAATGGCCCATGCAAAAGAGGGTACAACTCTACTCCCACTTCATGACTTAGACGAAAAAACTTATAAAAAATTGTTGAAGCTTCAAGAAAGTTTTTATTTATCGTTCTTATTCAGAAGCACTTCTCCCAGTAAGAATACTGTTAATGTATTTCTCTCACCTAAAGCTGAAGCTTTTTTGTTATACTCTTCTCAGTAATGAGGGTGAACAGGGAGGTTATGATATCAGTCGTCTAAAAATAAGTGCTCTATCAGACATGTGATGTTCATTCCATGTATAGAACAAAGAGTAGAATTGGACAAACACAAAAAATAATGTGGTCAAGCTTTGTTCCCCAGTTCTGTAATAAATAAAGTGAAGAAGGTGTTGTTATTGTGCGTTGGTGGGAGGCAATTTCTCTAGTGTCTGAAAGTTTGAAGTGGCTTTGCCAGTTTCTTAGTAATTGTGTGACAGGTGTTTTGGATGTTGAGCATGGAAATTTAATGACTTCAACTTAAGTCTGTCATATAATGACAGACACTAAATGTAGAATCCTATGTTCTGTCCTTGATGTGGCAAAACTGCTTCTGTAATGTCAGTTTAGGTGTTTTTCAAGTGCAGGCAGTGGCTTTTTTGAAGTGAAAATGGGGATATTACTGAGTACAAATGAACTGTTGCAGTGCAGGCCATGTGGCTCTCAACTGTGCCTAGCTGATCTTCTGTGTGAGGAAGTGCTGCTCCTTTTACTGGAAAAGCATTCTCTTTTTTTCTCCAGTTGAGTGGAGTTTATAGTCTTCCAAGAAATGATGTGGTACTTTCCCACTATTTATTAGTATAATGCCTGTTCTCTTATCCATCTGAAAAGCTTTTTTATATAGTTTTTTTTTTTCTGTTAAAGATTTTAGACAAACTTCTGGATAGAGAGAGTCAGACTCATAAGCCACAGACTCTGAGTTCCTTCTACTCTTCCAGCAAGCCTACAGTAGCAAACCAAAAGTCTCCTTCCAAACATGCTGCCCAGTCCACTGCAGCCATCCAGCAGCTTCCAGGGACTTCAGTTGCTCAGCAAGCTGGTGTAAGCCCAGCAGTTCAGAGCAGTCCTGAGACTTTTGTGGAGAAGAGTTCACAAGGTGAGAGATGATTTATAAAGGTTATGCTTGAAACCCTTTGGTCATCCACGTAAAACCTAAACCATAAATTCACATCTGTGTTGAATAGCAGTCAGAATGATTTATATCACCACCTGGTTTCTTGGTGGTTACTGGAATGTTATTTCCTCCGTTGTTTGCTTGAATCCATTTCTGTACACGTTGTTGTTGCTTAGAAATTCAAGCTAATTTTCAGGCTTTCCTGTCTTGAGCCAGCCGTGTTAGCCAGTTACTGTAAAACCACTATGATTCCATCTTTTAGGCTTATATCAGAGGTGCAGTGTTCAAAAAGTTACAAACTGAGTCAGATGCATTCATGCAAGATAAATAAAATCGCTGAAGATCATTAGAGATGACTGGTATGATTTTCTTCTAGCTGTGTGTATAATCAATGAATATTAAGATGTTATAATTACAAAATAAACAAGAGAGTTTGGCAAAGCAGATTATGATAACAAAGAGAATAGATAGAAAGCTTACCCATATCCTGGGCTCACTTAGAAAACTCCAGCAGAGCAGATCTCCAGACAAGACCCTTCCCCTCCGGTAGCCAGCTCTTAAATAGGTCCAGGAGGGGTGGAGCCTGGCTCCACTCCTTCCAGCAGCACAGGTGAATTGCCTTCAGCTGTGCTCCTCTGGCTGACTCATGGCTCACCTCAGGTGATCAATCAGAGGTTCAGGCCGTGACTCAGCAGTTCCCATACACTGTGCTTGCACTTCGGTTACAAGCATTACGTGCAGGAGAGTGGATGCTCACTTAATCCTTCCCATAGAGATGAGTTGTAGCTGAGGATAAATACAATAAAGTTAGGGTTGCTGGAGCATTTTTACTGTAAATTTGCACAGTTGCAGCAAATTTTACAAATTCTGTGTTAAGTTTTAGTGTTTTTAGCCTACTATCTGATGAAATGCTTAATGCAGAAAAAAATTGAGATAATCCTGCTCATAAATACACCCAAATTTCTAAAAATCTTGCATCTTTTAATAATTTTAAAGATGCAGAAAGAAATTGTAATAATTAGCTTGTCACTGTCCTGTTTATGCAGAGAGCTCTCAGAGGTCCCCCTGTGAGCCAGCTGGGGAATCCACTGTCTTGAAACAGGAAGGAAAGGTCCCCAGTCGTCTGGCCCTTGGAAACCGAGGTGGATACAACGGAAGATGTTGGGGTTCACCTGTCAGGCAGAAGAAGAAACACACAGGTAGTAACTAACACCTAGTGCTGTGCTGGGTACCGTGCTGAGATTTCAATTGTTCCCTTGCTCTTTTA
This sequence comes from Lagopus muta, assembly GCF_023343835.1. Taxonomy (NCBI): domain Eukaryota; kingdom Metazoa; phylum Chordata; class Aves; order Galliformes; family Phasianidae; genus Lagopus; species Lagopus muta. The sequence continues at coordinate 46,059,016 of NC_064437.1, read as the reverse complement.
TTCTGCTTGTCAGCCTTTCCTATACTACAGGAGCAGTTGATTATCCTTGAGTTGTTTGGCATGGAAAAAAAGGTTTTGATCCACAGATTTCCTCCCCAGCCTCTAATGAATTGCAGTTTACCATGTGCATGCATTTCTCACAGGAGCTATGTTCTGGGTAATGGACTAGATATCTGGAAAAGAATATTTGTTGTTTTCAGGGAGCAGAGCACTGTGCTCCTGGGTCTAGAAACAAATTTAGGGGAGCTGCTGCCTGACGCACTTCTCTTCAGGTTATGGAAAACCTTTGTATAAACTGTGCAGCCTGCACCAGGAGGGCATCTATAGGTCTTAAGTTTGTTTGTATATTTGCATCTTGTTGTTATATTCTGCCGTAAAGCTTAGCAGATGGAGAGAGTGGCTGAGATACGGTGTTAAGGGGAAAATGAAGAAACACTGTTCTCAGACTTTTCTGCTTTTTAATCCAAGAACTTCAAAGTGATATCTGTGGCCAAACTGATTTCTTCTCATCCAGTTTGCAGTGTTAAACTCTCACTGACATGACTGTCGGTGATGCATGAGGTGCACCTGTTGACATTACTGTATGTGCTCTGGTGTTGTAGGCATGGCTAGTATTGACAGCAGTGCTCCTGAAACTACCTCTGACAGTTCTCCAACACTCAGTCGGCGTCCCCTACGTGGGGGATGGGCAGCAACATCTTGGGGCCGAGGACAAGACAGCGACAGCATCAGTAGTTCTTCAAGTGATTCACTGGGATCTTCCTCTTCCAGTGGCAGTAGGAGAGCCAGTGGGGGAGCCCGTGCAAAAACTGTGGAAGTTGGCAGGTAATGAATAGTACATGATGCAGACAGGCAGCCTTCCCTGATGTCAGAAAACTAGCATGTGTGCATTAGGAAATACTTTCCTGGGAGAGTTTCTTTGTTTTCTGTGGACCCTAAAGATAAGAACTTTGCACCTGAGTTAGAGAACTTGGAGTACCATTGCTCTCTGAAAATTTTCTCTTGTTTTCTTTAGGTATAAAGGGAGGCGGCTGGAAAGCCACGCTCCTCATGTCCCAAACCAGCCTTCAGAGGCAGCTGCCCACTTCTACTTTGAATTGGCCAAGACAGTCCTTATCAAAGCAGGTGGAAACAGCAGTACCTCCATCTTCACCCACCCTTCCTCCAGTGGTGGACACCAGGGACCACACCGCAACCTTCACCTCTGCGCCTTTGAGATTGGGCTGTATGCACTAGGGCTGCACAACTTTGTGTCTCCCAACTGGCTCTCTCGAACTTACTCCTCCCATGTCTCCTGGATCACAGGTTACAACAGAACGTAATTGGGAGGCTGGCTTTGGGGCAGGAAAGGGCAGGGGGTGAGCTAATTCCCAAAGCTGATGATGCTGTGGCAGCCATGTAAAGCACAGATGGCAGCAGCACAGGCTAAGCACTAGTGACTTGTGCAGTTTTGTTTCAGTTCTGAAGAGCCTTAGACTCTTTCAAGTTCATCTCACTGCCTCGCATACATCTTTAGCTTAATTTTAATAATGATACCTTCACTCACTGCTTCCTTATCAAGGGCTCTTCCCTGTTCTGTGTTTTGAGAAGAAGAGCATTTTATTTGATTTGCAGCCTAAGGTGAGCAACAGTACTCTGTTGCATAACTGAAGAAAGTGATGAGTGCACCCCCTGTTGAGGGAAAGCTGGCAGGAACTTCTGTGGGCATGGTCAGTAGTGTGAGAGTCTTCTCTTTTACTCTTAGGGCAGGCCATGGAGATTGGTAGTGCAGCCCTGAACATCTTAGTGGAGTGTTGGGATGGACATCTGACCCCCCCAGAGGTGGCATCATTGGCAGACAGAGCCTCACGGGCCAGAGACTCCAACATGGTGAGGGCAGCTGCTGAACTGGCACTCAGCTGCCTGCCCCACGCCCATGCCCTGAATCCAAATGAGATCCAGAGGGCTCTGGTGCAGTGCAAGGAACAGGTGAGTGTTGAATGGGGGCTAACAGGCTGGTTTCCAGCATCAGGGACGTACTGTTACTTATGGGATTGGCACCTGTCTGCTACAGAACAGCTCTTAGTCTCAGTTCTGTAGGTTTGTCTTTTGTGAATAGCTCTGGCTATTCTGCTGCACAGTTGTGATCTAGCTGCTCCCAAATAGCTTCGTTCATTTTAGAGTGCCTTATAACTTTTCTTCTGTTGTAATTTGTGTTCTTGTGTTCCTGTTTCTTCATTAGTCACTTGTTTGTTTTTTTCTCCTCTGCCTTCAGGACAATCTGATGCTGGAAAAGGCCTGTATGGCAGTAGAAGAGGCAGCCAAGGGAGGTGGCGTTTACCCAGAAGTTCTCTTTGAAGTAGCTCACCAGTGGTACTGGCTTTATGAACAGATTGTTGGTGGGACTCCAGCCCAGAGAGAAGGTGCCACTGGCTGCAGTGCCGGTGGTGCACGGGCTGCGTCAGAAGCAGCACGTGGGTTGACAGACAACCGGGTGACCACTGAGCCAACCACCGTAACAGTGGCAGCTGCAGTAACCGCAGCAGCAACGGTCGTGCCAGTAATCTCTATGGGGTCAACCATGTACCAGCAGCATACGATGGCAGGACCGGCAATGGCGCACACACACACGCAGGGCCTCCACCCTTACACCACCCTTCAGACTCACATTCCCTGTAATCCCCAGTATATTGGACACACTATCCAGCACATGCCACGTCCAGCTGTCTTCCCAGTGCCTGGCTCAGCATACCCACAGGTGAGTCTTGTCTGCAGCTCACTCATTTACAGAAATTTTGTGTAACTGCTTCCAGAGGGAGTATGTCTAGCTGGGGGGAGCGTGGGGCTCTCCCTAGCTGTTTGGCTGTGTTTTGAGATTGGCGTATGTATTCTCTTACTGGTTTGCGATGCCTGCTTTGGCTCTCCAGCTCAGCTTCTCATCTGATAAAGAGCCTTCTGTAGGTGCATGTAAAGTCTTGAAAGAATATGAAAGATATTAGTAGGTTTTAATTTTTATTACACAGTAGTTTTTCAGAACACACACTATGACAGAAGCCTTGTTATCTTGAAACTAAATAGAAAGTACAAAGGGAAAATTAAAGGTTATTTTAGCCTCTATTTGTGAAAGTTCTTGGAATGTTTTTGTGCAAAGTAATCAGATTTAAATGGAGGAGGAACAAGCAGTTGTAGTAGTCATGTGGTGCAAAATAGTTACTGGGCTGCTTCTTGCTATGCTTCCTCTTTGTAATTGGACTTCCGCTGCTTTTGAGGCTAGTGTGGGGGCATCGTATTTCGGACTTGGAAATGGTGAGATACAGTAGGCATGACCGTTATTTGTTGTCTATTTTAGAGTGTCCATCCAGCATTCATAGGAGCGCAGTACCCCTATTCGGTAACAACACCATCATTGGCAGCTACTGCAGTGTCGTTCCCTGGTGTGCCAGTTCCATCCATGACACAGATAGCAGTGCATCCCTACCACAGTGAAACTGGACTATCACTGTCTTCCAATGTAGCGAGTAAGTGTTACAGCCCTGCATTGTGCGTAGCGTACGTTTGCTACTGTGTCTCCTAGCTGTACTCCCCCAAGCCCTTCTCCTTACCTACATCACTTGGGACAAGGGTTCTTGCCCTGAACTCTGACCAAATCCACCACTGCCTAAAGATACGCCTGCTCAGTGGTACTGAGATTTGTAATGAGGCCTTATTTACCTAGTGGAGCTTTAACTGATGTCTGGATAAATGTACAGCATTGAGATTATTTTCAACTCTCAGACTTCAATTCCATGGACCTCCTGGTCTTCTGACCTCTAACTTACTTGAAGTTTTAGCCCTCAGTGTCCATTCCTTAGGACAAGATGAGCACAAACGATCTTGAGCAGACTTGTGATTCTTTTGGGAGAGCATGCAAGGAGAAGACAGTAGCACTGATGGATATTTTTCCCACCCTAAGAAGTTGGAGGCATCCAGTACCTGAAATGTGGAACTTCTGTAGGGAGGGCGGATGCTGTGGCAGAATCACATCAATAGTGGTCTGAATGAGTGCTTACATGTTGTGCTGGGGCTAGAACAGTGGTGAAGACCCTTCAAGCAGCATGCAGCATTGGAATTGCTGATGCTGACTGAGTTCTTAACTGAACTGTTAATTCATGCTGGAGCATTTAAAATAACAAAAGGAAAAAACAACCCCACCCTTTCCAGTTGCCATTGTTTAAGGCTTTCAGAAACTTCTACTTTCAGTTCTTAAAATAGTGTCTTGCTGTTCCTGAAGAACATAGCCACATGGTGACAACTGAGCTTTGGCAACAATTCAGTTAATTCTTGTGGGTTGTTCTCCTTGGCCAAATGTCAAATGTAGCATGGATTTTCCCCACTTTGTGGGTCGTTTGGCACTTTGTGTCTCCTTGGCTGAGGAGGTTAGACAGATCTGTCCTGGGAGGCGTATTGTTCTCAGATATACAACTATTCACTAGGAAACATTGAAAAATAATAAAAAAAATCCTCTCCATGCATTTCTTGAGAAGCAAAGATTAACTTGAGTCCCTTGTCAGAATACAGCTTAGTGACTTAATTTTAACTGCTGTCAAAATGTACAAGCTTATGTGACATAATGTAATGGATTTTTCTGTAATTTTCCTTAAATTTGTCTGTATTGTTCAGTATCTGAAGGGGAGAGAATCTTCTGAAGTTTCCTTGCAGTTTTTACTGTAGATACCTGCTGCCAAGGTGTACAGGAGAAGTTCTTCATGAGGGTCAGCTGGCAGCTAGCCTCTAGTAACTCTATTCCCACATAGTATCTTGATGGTGTCATAACTTAGAGCTGGAGGAACCTTGCAACGTTGGACTTCCTGTGAGAAAATATTGTTCCTGTTGGGTGATTTGTTTTCTCAGCAGTTTCTCACCAGATGTTGATGGGCACATTCACATACATGAATAAGAAATCAGAACCAGACATCATTTAGTAACTGCAAAGACTTCTGAGTCAATACATGTATTTAACATGTGAAACACATGTCATGTGCATACCCATGGTATACAGCAGAAGAGATGGGCAAGCATCTGATCAACTTGCTTAGGTCCTGCTTGCAAACAAAATAGAGACATTTTTAGCTCATTGTATTTTACTTGCAAGTCTGTGTTTTTGGGTTTTTGTATTGTTTTACTTAGGGTAAGAGAGCAATACGTGAGCCCAAAGAAAACTTCTCTTAGGCTTTGGTTGGTGAGTCCTAATGCTGCTGTTTTGCTTTCTTTTCAGTAGGAAGTGTCCATGCAGGATCAACGTTCCCAGCGATTCAAGGGGCTTCCTTGACATCTCTGTCCTCACAGCCCAACTCCCTTGTTACAGGGGGGTTTCCCGCCGAGGATGAGCAGCACAGTCAGCCTGTGAGCCCCCAGGGTTTGCACTACCTCCACTCCGCATACCAAGTTGGTAAGGATGGCCAAGTGGGTTTCTGTGGCCCCCTGGAGAAGGATTCAGGGCAGGGCTACAGGTTTTTACTGTTTGGCAACTTGCTGCTGCACTTGTTGAGGAGGATGATATCCTAGCTACATGGGGAAAGCCAATTCATGGTCTTAAATAGAGGTTGAAATGTTGAGAGCTATGGGAGTAAAAGGTAAAGTTAAGTGGGTTAGTATTGGAAAGAGGCTTGCCCTTCGACCAGTGTTTTTTGGAGAAGTCTGGATAGAGCTCTGTGGAGGTGTCTGTGAAAAGAAGTTTAGTTCCTGCTGCTCGTGGGTGGTGCAGGCACACCTCTTTTAACAATACCAGTTAAGTCTTCACATGCACAGAGGCATGTTCCCTGTGCCTCTTCCACCAAGCTGTTGAAGACTGACAAGAAGTGTGTGTGTGTAATTAGTATTCCTTTTTCAGTTACACTAGTTAAGAGGAGAGTCTGTGCCTGAAATTACCATTGTGCAAGAATGTCAGTCCTGGTGTCTGTGCTTGAGCACAGGCTGCAGTAAGCTATTTGTATATAGTGAGAGCCCAGCAAAGCAGGTACTTGGAGAGGGAGGAGGGGCCCTGCTAAGATCAGAGGAGCCATTGCAGGGCAACAAAGGAAGAGAAACGGCAAGAAACTGAAGACCGTATGGAGATTGCCTGAGTTTTTTTGTTAAAGCTAGAGAAGAAAGTAACTTGTCCAGTCAGGAAGGGGTGCGGATGTTCATAGGAAGCATCACAGGGGTAAGTAGTAAGCCATGGAAGGCATTTTGATAGCTTGAAAAAAAGACAGGAAGATGAAGGAAGAGGGTCTGGAAGATCAAAAGAGACTTTTTGCATTACATGGCTCCCGTTAGTATTTTAAAACTGTTTAAATTGGAGAATTTGTTTGAAGAGCTGCTAGTGGAATTAGGGAAAAGTCTGCAAATTGATGCTACTGCTGCTTGCTGTTGGCCTGTTGTCTTTGCAGCTAAGTAGTTTGATTTAGGTAGCCTCGCTTGCAAAATGTGAAGCTGTTTTTTTTTTCAGGACATTTTTTATCGGTCTTTAGGACTTGATCCTGCTGTAGATCTAGCAGTGTCTCTATGCAGCTCTAGTGGCATGTGATGGCTGTACAGATTTCCCAGTCTGGAGCAGATCCAGCTGCTTCCTTTGGTGACAGCCTCCGACATGGGCCTTTTGTTTCTCTGTGGAGTTTGCAGTTAGGCAATTTTCTGCCGTTGAAAGGTGGGCCAATGAGGTAGTGTTGAGGTGAATGAAGTACTACAGAGCAGAAGTGATGCTTGACTCTGGCTGCCCCTCTCTTACAGGGATGCTGGCTCTGGAGATGCTTGGCCGAAGAACTCAGAGCGATCATCCCAACAACTTCTCCCGCAGTCCACCCTATACAGAGGATGTAAAATGGCTCCTTGGATTGGCTGCAAAGCTAGGTAAGGCTCAGAGCAGTGCTTCAGCAGAAATCCACTTTCTGGGATTTGGAATATGGAGGGTGGGGGGAAAGCTCTTCTAAGAGTGAAACTTCAAAGCCTGGGTGGGTCTGGTTCCTGATCTCATTTCTGAGAGTTTTTCGAAAGATCCCTGCTGCTCTTTCATCCAGGCAGTTGTTCCATTTCTGGGCTCTCTAAGCTGTTGAATTTTAAGGCACTTAAAGTGCATGGGATTGGACAGAGCTCAGACCTTCCATTCTGTAATAGTAACTTTTTTCCTTTCCACTAGTTTGTAAATATTTCTTTCTTCTTTGTGGGTGTTTATTCTTTCTACAAAGACCTTTTATAGGAATAGGTGCTCAGACCACCAAGTGTTTGGGTTTTTTTGTTGTTTTCTTTTAGTTACACTTTGATCTTGAGTCTTTTTTGTCATCTCATTTTTTAGTTCTTTCACCAGTAGCAAGAGCTTAAAAACAACTCTGCAAACAGCCTACCTGGTGGCATGACTTCTGCTACTGCTAGCAGAGCTCCTCTGTGGCGGGGGAAGCCTTACTTTCCTTCCAGTATCCAGAAGACATGGGTGCTGGGCCTGCAGCTGCTTCCTAGATGAGCAGGCAGGAAGCAGTGGGAGGAGGTGTGGTGTATTCTCGTCTCTATAGTTTCCCTGTCCCATCAGTTTTCTTTCATATCCCTTTTAAAGACAGGTGAACAGGAAATATCACTGACTGAGGTAGTACCTAGTCTCTCCTCAGACTTGATGAATTTGTCAGAATAACTGCTTGTCCTTGTAAGTTTGCTGGACTCTTCCCGAAGCTGGAGGATATGTAACACTGAGAGAAAGATGCTGTAAGTCCAGGTTCTTCCTGGAAGACACCTAATTTCTTGAATGTCTTTCACCTTAATGCTGTTGTTCTGACTTCCTCCTGTGCAGGTGTAAACTACGTGCATCAGTTTTGTGTCGGTGCAGCCAAGGGAGTGCTGAACCCTTTTGTGCTTCAGGATATCATCATGGAAGCTCTACAGAGGCTCAACCCTGCACATGTGCACAACCATCTGCGCACCCCAGCCTTCCACCAGCTGGTGCAGAGGTGCCAGCAGGTCTACTTGCAGGTAACACGTGGTGTGTCTTCCTGCCTGCCATTGCCTGCCCTGTAGGTATTGCCTGTGTGTGCATGTGTAAAGAGGGGAAGAGCCTTTAATATCACAAACTGAACTGGTCCATTGCCTGATGCACAAGGGATATGGGATAGGCATTGCCTGCCTGCGTGAAGGCTGCATACGAAAGACTGCATTGTGCTCATTCTTCTAAAACCTCTTGCCTCTGGTGCTCACTATACAGGATGGAAATGTTTTGTGGTCCCTATCCTCTTTCTTCCTCACTCTAAATGTTAACCCATGCTTTTAACTTCTGTACTGTTTCTTTGCTATGTTTTCAAGCCATTTGTCCACCTGTCTTTCTGGCCTTTTTATTTTCTTCTTATTTGTAGTCCCTCTCTGCCTCGTAACAAAGTCTTTGCACGACTGGTTAATGTGTCAGTGCTGGCATTTATAGTGGGAGTGGCTTGGTCACCCAATACAGATGAGATGTCTCAGGATTTATTGAAAACAGGACAGGTGTGTTTCTGTGAGCCAACTGCCTGTTTCTTAGAACAGTATAAGCAGGATACCCCTTGAGTGCTGCTCTTGAATAAGTGACCAAAAGGGTGATTCTGTAAACATACTGTCCAGGTTGGGTTAACTGTCCCATCACTTGTATGATTCTGGGAAATGACAGCTTCTTTATTTGAGCTGTTTTTTTTGAGCTCCGCGAGAGAAACAGATTTCTTGAAGTCTGGACTTTTAGGTTTGGGGCCTTAGTTGAGGGAAGTACTGATGGGAAGAGAAGTGTGCCAGCCCTAGAGATACGTTGTAGCAACTCAGTGCAGGTCTTACTCCCACCATACCCCTTAGTGAAGATGATGTCCATGAACATGCTGGGTCCCTGTGTACAACCTGCAGAATGAACAGTGCGAGGGTTTGATGCTAGTGCTTGATAGAGAAGGGCTCTGGTGACCCTTTTGCTCTGTGCTATGCTGCTGTCTGGTGTTCACAATGGAGAGAACACCTGCAGATACTGGCAGTTGCCCGGGCCTGCTTTTTGAGCTGTCCTTTGTCCGTGCCTCTGAATCCTGGGACCTCTCCTGGGGCAGCAGAATCATGTGATGTATCACTACTGAAGCTCGAGTCCTGCTAGAAGGGTTTCTCACCAGCATGAAGATGGTGAGCAAAATACCTGAAGGCTTTTTTCCTGTTTCCATCCAGTACATCCATTACCGGCTGATCCACCTCGCTCCAGCTGACTACGATGATTTTGTGAATGCCATCCGCAGCGCCAGAAGCGCCTTCTGCCTGACTCCCGTGGGCATGATGCAGTTTAATGATATTCTCCAGAACCTGAAGCGCGGCAAGCAGACAAAGGATCTGTGGCAAAGGGTCTCTCTGGAAATGACCACCTTCTCACCGTGACAGCAGGTGGAGCTCCACACAACCCTTTGCTCCGCGTAGTTGTAGTTCCATTTACACCATCCTTCCTTCTGGTGTCTTTTTTTTAATTTTAGTTTTAACTTGCTGGAAACCACTGATCTGATGTATTTATACCATGACATTCCTCTCCAGCACTGTTGCGTGTTGGTGCCCTGCTTTGCTCGCTCTTCCTCCACCTTCCCAGTGAGCTGCGGGCTTCAGAAGCATCAGGAAATGAGAAGGAAGTTGAGCTGGCTGCCCTGTGGTGTAGTCACTGCTTTTTTCCCTGAGCCCCTGGAGACTGTCCTGCGAGCAGTTGCAGGGTGATTGCGCATGTGTTTGAGGGGTGGGGGAGTCTGTCTTAAATATTTATTTTGGCATTTATAAATATGTAAACTTTTTTTTAATGTACGGGCTTCTCTTACTCCACATACCATCTCCTGTCGGGAGAAGCTGGGACTGCTGTGCACAGTCAGTGCTCCCTTCATTCCTTTCAGCATCTTCCTGCTGAGAGAAGCTGAGACTGGAGTAGCAGGGCCAGGGCCACCTCTGCAGCTTTCTGCAGCAGCTGCTGAGGGCAGAGGCTGGAGCTTGGGCAAGATCCAAGACTGCCTGGAGCTGCCTGGTGACTGCCAGAAGTGCTTGGGCTCTTTCTCAAGTGTCCCTCGCTGGACACTGCTGGCTCTTAGGACGTTTTGATCCTGGTCGTTTGGAGTTGTACAATCATGTTTCTTTTGGCTGGGGTATTACTCTCCTGTAATCAGTTTCTTATCCCTTGTCTCTTCTCGTTTCCTGATTAAACACTCGTTTTCTTAGACTGACTCTCTCTTCTCTCTGCTATGATGTTGACATTCTGATGGAACTGGCCAGCTGTGTGTCAGTGGGAGCTCCTGTGAGTGCTGTAGATAGTCTAAGGCTCACTGGGAAATAGCAGCTAGAACGAGGTAGGTGGCCAGAGCTTTTGTACAAGCAGTGATCCAGAAGTTTCTTGTCTGGTTGTGCTCTGTGGATGTCATACCTCTGCAGGGGCTGAGGACTGCACTGACTGGATGGCTGATGGGTGTGAGCAGAGCTGGTGGAAAGCCTGGGGCATCCCAGTGCAGTTTCTACGCTTATGCTGGCCACCGGGTTCCTCTTGTGCTTTGGAAAGCACAAGGGATACCATGTGATAATGTGTTTCTTTGGATTTCCAGAGCTTTGTGCAAAACCAGAGCTGCTCACAATTGATGTAATTGCTAAAGGATGTGCAGTCTGGTCCTGTGAGTTGTGAGAACTGTTTGGACTACCCAATTTTTATGTTGCAGAAAATTAATTTTAGGAAGCTTTTATTTTTATACCAAGGAAATTTAAAAGGCTAATGCCATCTGGAAGCATACAAGCACAAAATTTTCTTCTTTTTTTTTTTAATGCCATAATTAGAGGTTTGATGTATGTTAAGAATCTTAATGTCTCAATAGTAATATATTTTGTTACTTACTTGGGTTTAGCCAATGACAATAGGGAGGTTTCAGTTTTTGCAAGCTAAAAGTGTATGTTTGTTTAATATTTTCAATGACGTTCATAAGAAATAAATTAACTCAAAAGCATAGGACAAAGTGCATGAGCATACTCCTTCGGTCTGACTTCTGTGTGCTGCACAGGCCAAGGAGCATCACTAAGTTTCTCTTAGTTCTGACTGTGCAACAGGAACTATTTAAAGTTCTCCTTGCAGCCCTTTGTATACCTCCACCATGTGTTCTGCTCTCTGGTTACGTGCTAATTATAAATGCCAGTGTGCGTAAGAATGTGTGAAGTTATGTGGTTTTTAAGTTAACTCTGGATTGGTTGTGAGCTGCCTGTTATTGAGAAGTCCAGGCCTCACCTCTGGCCTTCCTAGAGCACTTTGTGCCCTTTAGTGCTCACATGTTCAGGGCTGGGAAAGGAGCTTGTAGGAAAAAATGAGTGTTTTCTAATGAAGTTTAATCTTTTCCTTTCCGTTGTTTATGGAGAACAATTAAGGGTAGAGGAGAGAGTGTCTTCTAGAAGGAAAGAAGCAGAGGGAAATGGGCAAGAAAGCTGAATGTTTTCAATACCAGAACAGACCCTGTATGAGTTGTCTTTAGCAGCTGTGGGGCCCAATCAGAGGAAGAACCAGGGAATCTCACCTCAGACTGATGTCAACTGAACAAGCAGCTCAGTGGTCTGAGGCACAGGTCAGTAGTTTTGCAAGTTTCCAGTCTTACCTCTGAAAACTAGAGCACTCAGGGAGCTGTGTGGAGGGGCTGCCTTATAGTTTATTCAGACTGATCAGAACGTTTCTATATCTGGGATCTCTGGATCCATTAATCTCTTGTAGTTCCTGAGCCATGGAAATATATCTGAACAAGGACAGGAAGAGTGAGAAAGGGTACGTTTTTTCCTGCTACATGCCTGGAAGGTGCTTGAGGTAATCTTTCTTTTATAAGAGATGATGGTGATCAAAGAAGCATGAGTTTACCGTAAGTTAGAAAAATTAAAATCCTGTGCAGCTGTCTCAGTTTTGTCACTGTTCCAGACATGGGGAAAGTACTCAGATCTATAGATTGTACTTCTTCATGTGTTCTGTATTCACAGTGATTTTCTCTGACTTGCTACATTTATTTCCTCATGTGACCACAGGAAATATGTTTCTTCCCTGAAGAAGTTAATGGCCATTTAGTATCTTTTCCACTTGTATACATGTGGTCTTATAAATAAAGCTGTTTCTAGGACAGCAGTGTATTTAAACTTAATCTTTTGATTCCTGCATAGTTTCTCAGTCTGTAGAGGTGGTCATATCTTTAGTGAAGTTGATAAATGTGCCAAAATAACATCTGGATTCTTGGCTATTTGGGTCATCAGGAGGAATGGTTTGATTTAGCTCTTATGCAGTGGATAAAATAAAAGCTTTAGTCATTGCTTGGAACACATCTCTTGATACAGATGCAGCCTGTTTCTGTAAAAATCAGGCACATCAGCCTCTGTGAGGGCCTGCTTTGCTTCTCCCCTCCATAGGGAAATATGTAGGACATATTCACCTACAACCATCTTTCTTGCCTGTGAAGGTTTTCCTTTTGGAAGTCCTTTCCAGGACTATGAGACAGAAGGACATTATCTGCCTTTGGACTTCAGCATCTTTCCAGCCAGTGAACCATGAGAATTGTCATCTGATGCATAACGAGCCTAACAGCTAGGGCTAGAGTTAGCTGAAAAGTGTGTTTCTTTCTAATGTTTGTTTACCCTCATTAGTATTTATTTGGGATATGTATTTTCCTTCTCTGAGGAAACCCTGAGAGAAGCACCCTTGTAGGGGCACACTGAACCTAAACTGTTTGCATTTTTTTGGTGGTGGGAGTTTGGTTTTTAATCAAGCTTAGCACATTTAGAACAGGCTTGGCCACTGCTACATGGTGCTAGAGGGCACTGAAGAGTTTTGCAAGAGCAGCGTGCGCAGAAATGGAGTAAGCAAGGTCTGTGTCTGTGAAATTTAATACATCCTCGTATAAATAAGTTAGCTGAAATGTGACATAAGTGTTTTTCTAAGTAATAGAGAAGTAGTTTTCTATAAGACTTTGGTTGGTTCTTGGTTTTGTTTCACTTGTCCAGGAATCCAAAAAATGGCACAGTGTTAAAATGATGTTTCCAGGGTGCACTTGGGAGATGCATCACAAAAGCATAAAGGTGTCGATGACTACAACAGTATTGATGGCTTTTTTTTTTTTTTTTTTAAATCTGAACTGAAAAATTAAAAATGCAAGTTAGGGTAGCAGAACTTAACTATTAAAATATATACATATTTTTTATGACTACAACTGCTGTATGACTTTGCTTTTAATCCATCCCTAGTGATAGAATGAACTGCTCTCAATTAACAGTTTATTTAGAATTTTTTGGTTTTTCTCTGTGCCCTAATTAGAGCTTCATATGATGTGATTATGGTAAAATAACAACAGGGAGTCTTTCTTAATATTACCATTTTTGTTTACTACCTCTCCTCTCACTCCTCAGCACAATTTAAAAGTGGATTTTGATCTTCATTCTACTTCCTGCTCACATTTTGCTTGGGGGCAGGGTGGTCAATAGCTCCTGTCAAAGAGCATCATTATTCTGTGAGAACTGCAAGTGCAGTCTGGGGATATTCTGTGCTAGGGTTTCAGTTTGAGCCTACCATGAGTTAAAGCTTTTTCTCAGGGCTAACTGCCAAATACAAGCTTTGTGAGCTGTCACAAGGTAACTCCACTGCTGTATATTGTTAATTGTTGGTATAACAACAGTGTCTGTGCTTGTAAGCAATTGTTTTCTTGTTGATGTTGCCTGTTTGCAGTTATAGAGTAACTACTTAATGCTGTACAGTCTGCACTGCACAATAACTCTGTTGCCACTAAGGACATGATGAACTATTAAGGAATTGGGGGGAGAAATGCTAGCAATGCATTAAAATCTATTATATATAGTAATTTGCACAGAGTTGGATTGGTCTTCCATAACTTTCTCTTATTTCATACTTCAGTTTGTCTTGTTTAAGTCAACTGGGAGTACATAATTGTTAGGAATGCTGGGGCTGTATGGGCAGCAGTTGTGCAAACCTTACTGTCAACACATTGCTATAAATCTTGATGTGCACCTTTTCCAATACTTGGCTTGGCAGGGTTCTGAGAACAGTCTGATTTATGATCCTTTGTTGTTACTGCAAAGTAAACTTGAGCTGGATTTCAGCCTGCTAATGCAGTGTCAGAATTACAGACATATGGTTTGCAAGCATTTTGGAGAGACTAGAGATGTCAATAAAGTGATATGGACGACAATGAGGAGGATTTGAATCTTGGAAGGAAAATGCTCTTTAAAGCTAAAAACAGATTGAATAGATCAATAAATTATTTCTACATATTCCACTAGAGCACTGGAGATTAAAGTGTCAGGGATACATTGTTGGTTTTGCCACAAAATTGTAAGGTGTTTTTCAAAGATGAGAGTAAAATTAACAATTCTTAATGTTTATGGGTGGAGGGTTTTTTCTTTTCTTTTTCTTCTTCTTTTTTTTTTTATTTTAAATTCCAGAAAGTATTAAGTAAGAAGGGGACAGAAATAAACAATAGCTGAAGTCCTAATAACTGGAGGGGGGTACAGCGACAACTCCATATCCTACTCAGTGAATGGAGCTTTTCTTCTTAGCTTGTGCTTGTTAGATCGCGCTCACGCGGTGGCTTACTCCCTGATGGGCAGTGGAAGGCAGGAGTCAGCAAAGGGATGAGCGACCACATTCCCATTCAGGTTGGTTTGTCATTACTTTTCTTGCCATATTATTATTGCTACAGCAAAATTATCAGCAAGGAATGAAAGGAGTCTCTTCTCAACTGTATAACTGCTGAAAAACAGTAGTAGTGGTATATTTGATCAAGGCGCTCATTACATTGATACACTCTTAACACACTCTTGTGTTTCTTTCTGACTTCCACTATCTGTACACCTCTGCCAAGACCATGCTTTTGCAGTGCTGTCATCAGAGGGATCAGATTTTATGTAGACTTGAGCTATGATGCTACTTACAGAGAAATTCTCCCAGAGCCTTTAAACCTCTTCTATCCTTCTGCACATGTTCTTACCAGTTCCCTGTATTCCCTGTACAAATTAGAAAGCCAAGTAGTAAGCATCTTTCTAATTGATTGAATTTCTGAGGTTGTGAGTGAGTAAAAGTTTTGGCTTCATGTTGCTGACCTTTCTTTGTTTAGGTTGGCATGTATACTCTGCTGGCTTGCTTTTTACTTATATTTATTTTTTTATTTGTTTCTTAACATTTGTTTTCACAGTTCTCACCTGCTATACACACTTCCATTTCTGAAGTGATCTGATCTGGCTTCTATTAAAGTCACGGGCCCTTCTGATACCTTTCTGATGACTCAGTTTCCTATGCCAAAAAAAGAAAATGTTAATACATTACAAAATAATTTTAAGGTAATGTCTTATGCTTAACATTTTCCTTGTCTTGAAAACTAACTACTTGCTGTCAAGTTCTTCCTTACTAAATAGTGAGGCAAGAAGAAGGAGTTTATTTGCAACTCAGTTCCACTGTCAAAATGAGCTGTAAGGGTCAGTAGCAAGTAAGTGACTGTATCAGGACCAAGTAATCAGTGTATCTGGCTACATCAGGTAAGGACATCATACATTTGACATGGTCTAGACATAGCAGGTGATTTGTTTCTCCATTGCTGTAAGCAGTAAAAAGCCAGCACAGCAACAAAGAAATCAGTGGAGATGGAAGGACAAATAATGAGAACACGGAGCTGCTCTTTGCTGCCTTGATTGAAGGACTATTGTCAGTTAACAGCCCTGACATTTAGTAAGTCCCTTCCAACTTTGTTCCTAGTATCTTGACTTTTTTTTTTCCGTGTTTGAATCCATCTACTTGAATATTTATCACAGCTCTGAGGTAAATGTGTAAGAGAAAACCTGTAATGAATTAAGAGAAGGAAGGAAGCTCTGTGTGTAATGGGGCAGCAGTACCATCAGTCCTGGGCTCTTCCCAGCATGGCAGTATGTAAAAAATACCTGTTTTGCTGATGCTATGTTTGTTTCTGAAGTGCTTGGTAAAGTGAGAGGTGAAAGGCTATTATATAATTCTGCCACAACTGTGACTATTTAAATAATGTTTTGCTCTGTCTTGAATGTAAGGTTCTGTGTTATCACAGATTACTCGTGGGCTGCTGGCCAAGGCCATGCAATGGCTGCACATCTGGACAGCAAGGACAGAGCAAAGCTCTATTGCTGCAGCACAGCAGCTGGGAGTTACTGCAGTAGCTGGAAATAGCTCAAAATTCATCACTAGTGCAACCCAATAAGGGTGAGTATCCGACCGCAGGTTCTCTGTGCTGTCCTGGCTCCTGTGAGCCTCCAGTTGCACATACCAAGAAAGACATTTTTATTACACTGTTACAGCTGCAGAAGGACATTTCCATTATAATTAAAGCAAACACTTTTGTTGCCCTCTCAAATATCAGCTGTAAGAACCGGAATTTGTTTTCCAGGGTTTTTCTTTATCTTTCTACCAGCTTACGATCCACGACATCACTCCAAATCATCATCACTCCAAATCATCACAAGGAAGAAAAATAAGTAGTACATTTATTGAATCCACTTACTACTACTTCTAGCCTTTATTCAGACACTTGTGCTCAGTTTTGAGAGCCAGGAATTTCTTCATTATCATTCAATGTGAATGATGCTATACATGATCCAGTGCAGGAAGTTGGGCTCTTCTCTCTAACAGGACTGAGAGAGGGGTTTCTAGTCTTTGTCCTTTTTTTTTTGGCTGCACAAAATAACCCTTTCCAAGGGCACATGAAATAAAATACTATATTGCATACTATATACATTTACATACAACGGTAAATGCACCATTCAATTGGAAATACACAATACCTAAGGCTCAATGGAAAAGCTTGGTTGAAGCAACTTTTCTCCTCTGGTAGGTGAAAAGGAGCTTGTGACAGTTGTAGAGATTTCCATAACCTGTGTTCACATGGATCCTATCCCTCTCTGGAACTGCAGCAGGACAGGTCCATCTGTGCCCAGGAGGGAGGGACAACAGCCCACACAACTTCAGAAGCCCATGGCTCAGCAACAGAAAATGTACAACCATGATGGAGGATTTCCTCTGAGAAAAATTATCCAGCAACTGCAAGAGGAGGCACAGCACCGTAGTGTACTTGAAGTATTGACTGTGTGCAGAAATAGTAATCTAAACAAACAGCCCCTTTTGGATACAGGAAACCACATTCTTGCTTAAAAATGCTAAGCCCTCCCTGTATATCTTAGTGGTACTTACTGTGGGTTGGGTTTTTTATTTCTCCTTGCAGGAGGATGCTGGACTGCAGGGGGATTAAACAAGTATTAGCATACATGGTAGAGGCCCTGCAGCTGCTGGATAGACTGAAAAAAAAAGCAACATTTTTAAGTTAATCAGACAGGGGAAACTGAACTGTCTACTTTCAGCCTTATTCAACACTGCCTGAGCTTTGCCTCCCCCAGCTACTGTGCTCTGCTAACACAGGCTTCCAAAGTGCTCAAGGGGACTGACTTATCATTCCTTGGGTATCTTCTGAAATGGCTGAAGACATTGAGAGAAATACTTGCCATGCTGTCATGTATGGCAACCTTTTCCCTAAGATAGGAAATTAATTTGGTGTCAGTGTCTGCATCTTTGTCTTATCTCCCACTGCCCATGGACCAGAGCTGTTGGACACCGTATTGCACCGGCAAGGCTGCAGATAAGGACATGTTAACAGGCATAAGATGGCCTGTGTCTCCAAGATGGTGCAGTCCCCAGCACACACACCATGGCACTGTAAGTAATGGTCATGGCCACTGTACTCTACAGGGGGAGGAAAGAGGTGTTCTTGTACCTTGCTGTTGCCAAACAATAGATTACTGGATCAAAGCTGAGGTTCACTGGAGCAGATTCCCCTTTTCTGATCAGCGGGCTCTGCATCTTGCCTCTCACATCTTTTTTTCTGGACTCAGAGGTGAAAGACATTAACCCTCCAACTAGTGCCTGTTTCATATACTGAGAAGAGTAATTTAAACATAAAGTGTTAACCGTGCTCTTGCTCCTGCTCAAAGTAGGACAGGCATTACAAATCCTTCCTGCAAGTAAGAGTCAAAGTGTGACACACCATTAATACTCCAGAATGAGATTTGCACTCCATGCCCTAGGACAGTGTCAGAAGCAGCAGCCCTTCCCAGTGGTGGGGAAAGGCTCCACATGCACATTCTCTGCTACTGCTCCTTTGTCCACTTGTTTTGGCTTGACGAGAGATGGCATCATAGCACATGTTGGAGCACCACACATCCCAGTGGCACTGGGAACAGGGAAGTCCCTCTCAACTCCAGCTGGAGTTCTGCAGTTCCTCTCGGAGCCAGGTTGGAAGGGGCTGTCCAAGTCTGTTCATCAGCTTGGATAATTCAATGTTGTGCTCCCGGTAGAAGTCTCTTAGGAACAGCCGTGACTGCATGGAAAAGACAGACTACATTAGCGTGAAAGAAAATGTCACCCTTACCATGTTTCTGGCAGGGGTCTTCAGGTCATTTCCTATCACTGGCAGTAGAAAAATCCAGGTGGGTATGCTCATTGCATTCCATGTGTATACAGCTCATCTGCTGCTGCTAACTAATTTGAGAAAGTTACTCACCGAGGAATCCATGTCAGGGTATTTTCTTCCTTTACTCTTTCCCAGGCATTTTGTCTTTCCTCCATCTAACAGCTGGCACCAAAATCCTTTTGCTTCATCAAATCTGAAAAGGACACTGATATTTAGAAGATATGGCCACATACCCAATTAGTAGCTGCAGAAACTTAACAGCTTCATAGGTATTTCCCAGTTCAATCCTTAATTTATTGTCATGATTTTTTTTTTTATCTGAGCAATTCAGGTTGCTTTTTGGTTTTTGTTGTTTTTAGAATTTGATTGTGACAGCCTTCTGCAAGTAAGGCTTCCAAGTAATCTTACACTTCTTTAGATCCGCACACCCTGGGGTGTGCCACTCCTTTGGGAAACACCTGGAGGAAGAGGCCTAAATTGGTACTCCTATCCTTACTGTTAAAGGAAGAGCAATTACAGTGTGCCTACACACATACACAGACACACCTATTACCCTCAGCTAGCATGGGCTGAGATGGCAGAGAAGGTGTGAAAAGCCAGGTTTCAGCAGCAAAGAACAACATTCCAGATTTCCAGTGGCTTGCCACTGAAGACTGATACCAACTCTGTTCACCTTCAGCTAGCACTTACTTAACCTATTCACACTGCACTGTGCAGAACATCGTAGTCATGGCTGACTAATGTTCTTCAGCTTGGTAGCAATGAGGTACTTCCTCTGCTAACAGTTCCTTAGGACTCGGCTGTCAAGTCCACATCTTCTGTAATAATAGACTCTTATCTCAAAACTCTCTGCTGTGTCTCTAATCTCCATCAAGCTGAATAGCAGCCTGTCATTCATTTTTATCCCAAATTCTTTGCTTTCTGCCAGATTCAAGGTGTAAGAAACACAAAGCATAATGAGCTCTAATAGCTTCAGCACCTTTTCTGAAACCACAAAGACCAAATGAAAAACACTGTAATTTCTGCTGTGAGCAACTTCACGCCTCTCCACAACAGTGCCAAAAAACAGCCCTTCCCCCTTCATTTCGTTGGACTAAGTTACAAGTCCAATCTAGTGTCTCATGCCATCCAGACACAGCCACCCGAAATTAATTTTAACATTTAGACATACCTCTGAAACCTTTGCAGACCTTGTGGTCAGAGATAAGATATATTGTTCCAATCAAATGCTTATTGTATTGCACTTGGCTAAAAAAGTAGCTTGTCCAAAAATTACTTCCCTACCTCAGGGCCTGAGTGTAGTTGAAGAGTGGTGTAACTCCCAAGAACTTCTGGATGTTGTCCATTACGGAGGCAGGGTTGTGTCTCAGCTCCTGACCATCCACAATGAGAATCTGAAATGAAATAACACCAGCCACCTTAGCCTCCGACAGCTTGTGCTGAGCTTTCCAGCTCTCACAAGTCCACCGCCTTCATTCATGCGAGTGTAGCTTACTGGTATCTGCTTATTCTGGAACCACACAACAGAGGAGGATGTAGCAGACAGAGAAGTACAATAAGGGCCACAAATATTACAGGACAGTAGATTCCAACAGAGTTTGTCTGATAACTTGTCTTTGGCCAGTCTTCCCTGTAAGCCAGTATTCAGGTCCAGCATTATTTATAGATTGTCTTGTGTATCCTTTTTTCAGATGTCAATCATTAAGTATTCTGCCATAACTTAAGATTATTCTCCTGTTGCACATACATGTAATAGACAATAAAGAACAGCACTTTGCTGATATATCCACTATTCAAAAGAAAAATAGTCATGTACTGAAGTCTGGGGAATGTAGGAGACCCTGACCCTTAGCAAGTATAGGAATGGTGTGCCAACGCAAAGCTAACACCACAAAGAGTGGCCATGCAATACAATTTTCTTTCCCTTTTTATCTCCCAATTGGTGTCCCGGGCTCTATTACTCACATCAGTGATCTCCAGGAATAGTAAGATTGAAGCCCAAGAAAGTGATGGTATATTTTATATAGGAACATCACTGTTTGTTTGCCTACTCCAGCTCCACAGACATGGAAGAACACAGTAACCAGCTCCTGCATTAGTTTTATGAAAGAGGCAGGCTGAGCTATTGATTTAATTCTTAATTCTCATGCAAAGACGACACAGGTTGCACGACTAATACAATAACTTCTGGCTACACATCGTGCTGTCTTGAAGGATCTACTCACTACAACTTCTCCTTGCAATGTGGCACCAATCAGTTACTCTTTCTGCTAATTATTCCATGACAAATAGCTGAATTGCAGTAGTCTTACTCTGACAGTAACAGAGATATAGGTCTCTGATTTATTTTCCCTTCTCTCTAATTTTAGTCTTGGCAGATCTATCATGTACCGTTACTGACTACCAAAGCAGCAATCTCAAGAGACTAATGGGCATTGTAAGACTGCTGGAATATAGACTGTCTGAGGATAACTGCAGTATCAGAAAGAAATTGAAAAAATATTTTCTGACTCATAACGTCTTAGTTTATGAATGTCTTGGGAATTTTGAGACAGAAATGGTCTGCAGTGTATATTAACTGACCTTTTGCAAAGTTAAACCTCTGCAGACAGTTAAAGACTTCACAACCTGGAAGCTAACAAGTGGCAGAGTCTAAGAGCTTCTCTTTAAAGCTATGAAACCACAGCAAGCGGATGAACACCAGCTGGGCCTGTAGGGGATGCCAAGGCTGCAGGCTGCCTAGATGAAAGGAAGGGAGCGCTGATACTGCTGTTCTTCCTGAACATCTCAAGCCTGTGGAGCTGTCTGAGAGATCACACTATCATCTTGTAGTCATTTACATTTACAAATACAGTAAAGTGCAAAATTGAAGTATTTAAGCCCGATTTCTTATTGGCTTGCAGTAGGAAAAGTAAATGGTGGTTCCTGTTTCAAAAGATAAGAGAAGGGGTGAAATGAAAACAATATAAATGGACTGAGGGGAAGGGATCTGGGAAAAGAGAAGGAGCAGGGGAGGAAGGAACAGAGATTTGTTCTCTGCTCCTCTACACTAAACCTAAAAGGGACTCCTTGAGACCAGTTCCTGCTTTGTCATCTTAGTTTCAGGCCAGACAGCAGTGTTCATCTCCTACACCCAGAAATTTTGCATGATCTCTTTCAAGGTCAGCACTGCCAAAGCATTATTAATCTATTTCACTCTGCAGCTACACCTCCTACCTGCCCAGAAGGGAAGTACGTTAGCCAGCGCTCTAGGTGAGTGGAATACCAGCCAGGGAGCAGGCATCGGCTTTGCAGGTTGCGCAGCTCCTGAGGGGCCTGGGATTTTGCAGAGATCACTTGGTAAAAGGTGTAATTGAGTGCCACAGGATCATTGTGAGCTCGCTGGTGCTGAAAAACATAAGCTGAATTAAGGAGCAGGAAAACAAAATTCCTCCCTCCCCATGCCATCTCTGCAGACCCCACTGACTCAATACAAACAGCCACCACTGCCTTTGTACATAACTTTGTCCACGCTCTCCAGTCTGTATCATCTTTCCTGGCTTCCCTACGGAAATGGATCTGTGGCTTTCTGCCTCACCCTACTGGAATATTTCTCATGTGCTCATCCACAAAACAGTATGGAAAAGTTACCTGATACCATGAGTAGGCTCGGTCTGCAGGGTTGATCAGAACACTAATGATTTTGGCTCGAGGAAGCAGGGCTGCACCACGTTTTGGTACTACCTCTGTGTCAAAATAATTGGCACTCTTCTCAAACATGAAGTCTGTGCTGGCATTGGAGGGGATTGGAAAGAATTCCATGTACCTGCCAAATGGACAAGGACACTGGTGAGCAGAGTGGCGCAGCAAAGAAATGGCACACAGCAAAATGATGTCCTTGCTTCTCCTCAACAGAGGAGAAGCAGCATAATAGTGCCATAGTGGCTTGTATTCCCTGCCAGGTGGAAACACTTCATCGTAATTGCATACTTGTACAGGTAAAGGTGAGGGTGTGCATGTGGCCAAAGAGAGACTGTAGTCAATGTGCAGCACGTAGTGATATTTTTGTAAATCTAATGGGCTCAGAACAACAGTATAGAGGTCCTCCCTTCTGTCCTGTGTCTCAACTCAGAAACCACAAAGAACTTTTAAACAAGCACATTGTTGCCTGTTTTGCTTGTCAAAAGAGAAGAAATCTCTTGACAATAGTGGATTCAACAGATTCTCTAATTTGTAAAGCTCCATAACACCCCTAGGTATCTGCTGGTGAGCAGACATTAAGATCAAAACTATCTGTCCTATTCCTGCAAGCAAGCAGTTGGGTTAGGAGGCAAACGTGCTGAGCAGTAGCAATGAAAACAAACAAACAGAAATGGAGAAGCTACTAAGAGGGCTGAGATGGACACACAAGAACATTCAGGATAAGACAATACAGGTGCAACTTATGACAGAAGAACACACGTCAGGATTCTTACCAATCAATTCCTTTATGATAGTTGGGTCCATTAAAAAACTGGATCTCCTCAAAAGTGGATGGACTTGGGAAGTTACTGGTGACAGCTGGATGCATGGTCAAGAAGAAATGCACAGCTGTTGTGCCTGCAACAGGAACAAGATAGCAGGAACTACTCGCACATAATGTTTGGCTGAATCAAAAGCTTTATCTTCGCTGCAAGGCACAGACCCCCAGTGGACACACTCCTGCCATACATGGCTAACCCACTCCTCATGCAGGCTTCAAGAGCAGAGACACCAAACACTTTGAAACTGAGCATGGCTCAATAGTTCAGTCCCAGACTTCAACTCATGCAGCTGATTTAAGACACTTCAGTAGCACAACTGTCATCCATGTCAGCTGCACTGAGGGTTGGGCTGTTCCCACCCGTCTCAGCAGTGCAGCCACACTCCTATGTGGCAGAACTCATACCTGTCAACCAAAAGGTGACACGGGCGCTGCAGGACAATATCACACATTCAGGGAGGAGATGCACTGGGGACATTAATTTCTCACATGGGAATTCAGCTAGAGATAGCATGGCCTGAATCTGCTGTGAATGTTTTCCCCTTACCCAGCCAAGCCTGATAATCCTACTCTGCCCCCAGCTATAGGGCTTTCATGGGTCAATAAACCAGATGCCAGGACAAGGTTTTCTTACTGTGCAGTTGCAAGCAGCCTGGACCATGATCCAGAGGACCCACGCTGCACACACGCCAACAGAGCTTCACAGTGACACAAGCCAGAGACAAAAGCTTACCTGGGCAAGCCTCTTGCTCTAGGCCAGGATCACCATTTGCTGGGCTGGGCTGGTGCCTGCTGTTTCACTGCACTACAGAGAAAGCCGAGGTCCGAAGATCTGGCTTTGGCTGAAGAGATTTTGCTCTCTTCAGGCCAGAAGGGACTTCTAAGGACAGTACACACACAGTCATGTCACTGCCAACCGCAATGCTGCAGCAGTTAAGAGGTGGTGACAGAGGTCAAACAAAAGAGGATCTCAGCCTCCTACTGACAGTGACATGAGTATGCAGCGGGGACACAGATCTGTCACAATAAAGGCACCAAGGGACGTTCACTGTAACCTTCGCTAAGCGTGTGTTTAGTCCCACTGACAGCTTATGTCTTGGGACAAACTAAGAAAGGTCACAGCTTCTCTGAGCTTGGGTGGAAAAGCCAGAACACAACTCTGCAGGTAGGGTTTTTCCCTGCAAACAAGGACTGGTGCTAAGAAAGTGTCAAGGCTCGAAGCAACAGACTTGCCAGATTTTGTTAAGAACAAATTTGAGATTCTCTGAAATGTCCTCTGTGGACATTTGGCAGATTGTATGAAGAGCAGCAATACAGATCTACAACACAGACCTTTCCAGTTCTCCTCTCTGGAGGAATGAGATGAAAGATGCAATCTATTTTTAGATAAAGTTTTCACATTACCAGTTTTCTGAGGTCCCACAATGAGGAACTTGGGGAGTCGATCACATGTTTTCTCTTTGGACCAGATATCCTTGTGCCTCTTATCATCACAGGGATTCTGCAGTGTAAGTGATGGGATTAAGCATTAGCACAGGAGCTAATGAAAAGGGGAGGAGAAGCTGGAAGGCAGTCCTCTAGGGAAGATGCTATTAGCATATGAGGAACACTTCACAGCCACACTGCTGCTCTGCCAAGCAGCGAGCTAGATAAAACAGGAGGGAACATTTTTCAAAAGCCAAATGCAACCCAGAAGCCAAAGTCCCTCCGAGAGTGTAAACCACAGGACTTGCCCTGTGTAGCCACACTGGGCTGGGCCACCACGATAGTACAGCTAAGCATCTGTGAACTGCTGGCTGGCAGACAACTCTATCACCTTCAGTTAATTTCATCTGCTCATTATCAGGCAGAGCTGCTGCTCTGGGATAAAATGGAATAAACATGTTTTTATTTAATGAACATGAATTCTGTGGTGTGAAATTACTTTAAGATTAATCATGTTAACATGCCTGCAAAGCTCTTTGAGCAACAAACAAGGTTATTCCTCATACACTTAGCATTTCACAGCACTTTGCTCTATTGAAGCTTTTTAATGACCCAAATGTCTACAGCCCTCCTTCCAAACATTTTCACCAGCCATTCCTGTTCCTAAGCTCACACCATTACCCCCTTCCCTTCCACTTCCAGCCTGAAGCCACAAAGGTTAAACCTAAAACCTTCATGCATTACCACTCTGTGCTGTGTGTGTGATCACCAGTTTCTCTGCTTTAAGTACGGAACATAGCTCGAGGAAAACCAGGAGGAGTGATTAGAACAGTTTTCTCACCTGCCACAAGGGATTCTTCTCCTGAGGAAAGATTTCAAAGTACTTCTTTGCAAGCTGGACTGGGGGCAGTGTCTGCAGGCGAAGGTTGGTCCAGCACTGCACAAACTTGACCAGGCTCTCAAAAGTGTACAGTCCCAGGCGGTCATTCCCATAGTTAGACAGGTGGGTCATGAAGATGCTGATCTGAAAATAAGGACATGGGAAACTGCTGAATCAGATAACAGTATTGTTTCCTCCTGACTTGACTGTACTGTCAAGGAAGAGGCTGTTCACACCTCAAACTGCCCTGGCGGTCTTGGTTGACAAACATGCATCTGCCAGTGTACAGCAAGCACTGTGCTGATGAAAAACAAAAGAAATTTACTGCTTGCAGAGTAGCAGAAACTAAGAAGAGGAGGGACAGGCATTTCTCAGCAACCTCTGGAAATGGTTGTAGAGGCTGAGCCCTGCCTGTGAGTCCAGAATAAGCTCAAAATCCCACTTTAGTGGCTCTGGGACAGTGAGGGGAAACAAAGGTTAATCAGCCACCTTCTCCTAGTCTAAAACTTCCAAAGCCTGTTTTATCATAGAATCGTATCATAGAATGGCCTGGGTTGAAAAGAACCATAATGATCATCTAGTTTCAACCCTCCTGCTATTTGCAGGGTCACCTGGAAGAATGGAAGCTTCCCTGCCTCTCTCCAAGCACCCACTGCTGAACCTGCTGATGGTGCCAGGTGATGTCAGCAGGCAACAAACACCGCTCTGGCAGTGAGCAGGAGTAGCCTTCCCTCTCACAGTAGGGAAAAGAAGGAAGGAGGATACGGATGGCACTGAATGAATACACTTGTGGCAGTACAGATGCTTGAATTCAGTCTTCTGCACAGTGGCACCATGGAATGATCTTAGTGCAACTAGAGGTACTTCTGGTACTTTGTGCCAAACCTTCCCCAAGGCACTGAAAATTAATGTGATCCTACCCTACCTTTGAATAGGCAGCAGCAAACAGTGGTAGCATTACCACACAAAGAAACTGAGCAGAGTTAAGGATTTATCACATTAGCCTGCCTGTGAATCTTTCACTTCTTATTTCCCACTGAACTGATGGAGCAGCCCTGCCAGGCAGGTTCTGGCACCTACACTTCAAGTGTTTGCACTTGGTGCTGCTGTGTAAAAATGATGTGCTGCAGGATCGAGTCCAGAGAGTGGTGGTCAGTGGCTCAATGTCTGGATGGAGATCAGTGATGAGTGGTGTCCCTCACAGGTCAGTGCTGGAACCGATACTCTTTAATATCATCTTCAATGACATTGACAGTGGGGTGAAGTGCACCCTCAGCAAGTTTGTTGATGAGACCAAGCTGTGGGGTGCAGAGGGACGGGATGCCATCAAGAGGCACTGGACAGACTTGAGGAGTGGACCCAGGAGAACCTCAGGAGGTTCAACAAATCCAAGTGCAAGATCTTGCACCTGGGTTGAGGCAACCCTCATTATCAATACAAGCTGAGGGACGAAGGGATGGAGCACAGCCCTACTGAAAAGGACCTGGGAATACTGGCAGATAGTAAACTGGACATGAGCCAGCAATGCCCCCTCACAGCCCAGAAAGCCAACCATATCCTGGGCTGCATCAAAAGAAGTTTGGCCAGCAGGGAGAGGGAAGTGATCCTGCCCCTCTGCTCTGCACTGGTGAGGCCTCCCCTGGAGTACTGTGTCCAGATGTGGAGTCCTCAGCACAGGAGAGACATGGATCTGTTGGAGCGCATCCAGAGGAGGGCCACAAAAATTATCAAAGGGATGGAACGCCTCTCCTTTAAGGACAGGCTGAGAGAGCTGGGGCTGTTCAGCTGGAGAAGAGAAGGCTGTGATGTGACCTGACAGCGGCCTTTTAGTATCTAAAAGGAAGCTACAGCAAAGAAAGGAACAGGCTCTTCAGCAGGGTCTGTGCTGATAGAACAAGGGGAAATGGCTTCAAGCTTAAAGAGGGTAGATTTAGGTTGGATATAAGGAAAAAATCTTTTACTGTGGGAGTGGTGAAGCACTGGAACACAGGTTGCCCAGAGGTGCAGTTGATGCCCCATCTCTGGAGACTGTCAAAGTGAGGCTGGATCAAGCCCTGGGCAACCTGATCGAGCTGTGCACGCCCTGTTCATTGCAGGGGAGTTGGGACTAGATGACCTTTAAAGGTCCCTTCCAACTCTAAGGATTCTATTATTCTTCAAACACAGCAAAACGCAGAAAGATCTGGGCCACATCGTGGAGAAAATCAGAAGGCAAAAGGATGCACGCCGTGTTGTCTTTTGCCCAATTCTGACAAACACCAGGAAGATGGTGTGACAGCAAAGGTGGCTCATCCCTTTGATTTTCTGGTAGAACACTTAGAGAAAAAGTTTGCTGCAAAAAGTGGCTTTCTCACTGACATAATCCAAGCAGGGAGGACGCAGGTCACTACCTAGGACACTTGCAGGGTTTCCAGAATAAAAAAATGGTTTGCATGTGACCAAGGCTAGCAACCATGTCTCAAGACTAACTGTATTCAGTAAAATATTTATGCCAGCCATGCTCACACAAGCAATGCTGTCATTTGCAGAATCTCCAGCAACATGGCTTACAAGAAGGTAAGACAATCCCAACCATTTCCTCGTGTTTCTGAGTGTGCAGTCATACCCTGTAACATATGCACTGGTAAACAAGGCTTGAAAGCTTGCAGTGCATTGCCACAGCTACTGTTAGCAAAACAGCTCCAAGCACGACTTCTGACATAACCTACGTTCAATTTCTGTTTCTTTCTCTCTCCCATCCACAATCGGTAACACACAGGACTAGTTCAATGGTCACACAGCCCTCCTCTCTCTCTCACTTCCACAATCAACAACGGCATGGAAACAATCAGAAAGATGTCCTTTGCTTCTGGGAAACAGACTGGGCACAAGGCAGCCTGTCCATTAAACATCAACAACTATTCTCTTCACTGACATCAGACCTTGTTCACTAGTCAGAAGATCAAACATCATCTGTTTGCACTGTGGAGTTAATCGCATGCACACAGGCTTGGAGACTCCTGCATATGTATACCCACTCAAAGAGAGCTGGAAGTACCAGAAAGGATTGAGAGACACTGGTCCAAGTCTGCTGCGGATCACTGCTGGGACTGTGGGGCTGGCCAGCTTTCTATCAACTCTCTGAGATGGCTCTATCAGAGTGGGAGGAATACAAGAGTCTGAATCACTGTGCAATGAATGAAAAGGAGCTTAAAGCACGGTCCTCCACTGCTGACAGAGAGAGGAATGCTGCACTGCCAAAAGGAAGGGAAAGTAAACATACGAAATGTCTGAAGGAATCTAAGTTTTGAAAGTCAAAGAGCCAACAGAGTAACTGGCAAGTAAGGCAATCCTGTACCACAGCACAATCTTCCCAAGCTTTTTTGGATCATAAATCACCCTCAGCTGCCTCAATACTCACATGCTTATCAGTACATTCTAACGGGTGGATCTACAAACTAAGTTTTAAAAAATTTCTTGACACAGCCTTCTAGACCAGCAATGTCCTCTTAATTAGTCTGGCAACTGGTTTTCCAAGAGAGATCTAGAGCTTGTAAGTTTCGCAGTGATTATTTGTTTCTTTAAAATCTAGCTATTACAAAGTAGGACGAGGTGAAATGAACTCTACATATGGGAAGAGAGATCCAGAAAAGCTTCACTTTCAATCTGACCAATGATGGCAAAGATCACTCCATATTTAAAGCCAGGAATAGCTTTCTCCTTATGAAAGACTCTTATTAAGGTGAATTTGCTGGTTGTGCGTAAAGTTAATAATTCTATTTGTGGTGGGGAGGACTGAAGGTTGGCTTCCAGAACTGGAAGTATAAACCTCTACAGCTTTTTAGCTAGGGCTACTGTAGACTCCTAACTTCTACAGATCATACACCAGGCCAGAATTGGTCACAGGCTAATGCTCAGAAATCCAGGACTTGTTTGTAAACTACAACCTGTGTGTGATGCACCCAAAATACATTGCAAGGATTTTTTTCAGTACCATGGTTCTAGGATTGGAGAAGCACAAAGCTCTAGGAAAAAAGAGAAAACAACAAAAAATTAAACTCACTGAGAGAAGAAGTTTGATTTTCTGATTCACTGAGCCTCTGCAGCTCCAGCCAGAGGTGGCTAAAAGCTCTGTATTCAGCCCTACAATCAATATCCAAAGGAAGCAGGGAATGAAAAAAAATATCATGGTGAGCACAGTCACTGATGTTGCATGACAAATCTGACAAAACAAGTACTCAGTGACTGCGACCAGCACTCCACTCCATGGCTCACACCTAGTCAGAAACAAGCTGCTCTCTCTTGGACTGGCTTGCACACGTTCTTACCCAAACTTGGGCACTGATGGAAAAGATAGATAAAGGAGAAGTAAGAAGGCAGAAACTTGGAAATTCTAAGAAAAGACAAGATCAAGCAATGGCCATGGAAGTAGATTTTTCAAAAATCACTATCTAAACATGGCAGGAAAACGTTCATTCAGATAAATGGATGACAGTAGGTGCCAAATCAGCTGTAGAAAGAAACAAATTCAGGAGCAGAATTGAGAAAGCTATCATACATAGGATCAGACAAAAAGGACAGCAGCCAATGAGCATGAAAGTGAAGGAGTGTGATCTACACTTGGAGAGGACTACAAAGCTTAATCTCCTACCCATTTAGGATTTTTTTTAATGACTGCTTTTGGGGGGTTTTTTTGGTTGTTGTTTTTTTTTTTTCTTGTCTTTTGACACCTAGCACATTGTCCCAGCTTCAATGGGAAGTGAGAAATATGTCATTTGCCTTCCATTGCTAAAAATTGAGAAGGGGCTACATAGTGTTCAAGGTACCACAGTAGTTTGGTGTCTTGATGGAACTGATAAGCATTAAATGAGAAACAGCTGTGTCAGACACAGATATCCCAAAAATGCCTTAGGGTGACAGCTACATCACAAAAAACAGCATACATTGTCATACATAGTAATTGCTTTCAGTATATGCATTCTGAAAGGATGGGAAGTACATTACTTAAGAAAAGCCCAGAGAAAGCACTTACAATAAAAATTCACCAGTGAGCCTGAGGATGAGCCAACAAGATTCAGATGTGTGTGGGACAGAAGGTACCAAGGCACATCTCACTAATAATTCAAGAAGGTGCAGCAGTGTAGGTAACACACTTCATTCTGGGCCACACTCAATACTTCTTCCTTAGCAGCGAGTAAGGCAAAGAAACTTTAAATAGCTACAGCTTCCTTGGCCTTCTCTTTCACATCTCTTTAGCCTCACACTGAAGATATCCACACTGCAATTATTATTTTTATTATTGCACTGAATCAGCCTCAAGATCTAATCCTTTTCCACATCATGTGGATAAGCTGAGACACTCAGACATCGATCCCCCTTGAAGATGAGCTTACTGGGTTCAGGAGCACTGTCAGGAAGAGTTCACCACCACGAATGCTCTTGTCCAATTCCTTTGAGCCACCAGGATATTCATTATAGAAGATAGTGTGAGTAAAAAGGCCACAGGTCTGTCGAGGCAGAACCTGACAATACAGAAGAAAAGTTAGGTAAGAGGCAGATGCAACAGAAATCTATACATGGACGTGTCTAAGCAGTACTATACAGATCAATATGAAGAGTAAGGGATATAAGCAACATAGTTTCAGAGGACTCTTTGATATTCCTCCCAGACATTTACTTAGCACAGCACTTAGCAAACAAGTAAGTGAGTTGGACATAAATTTAATCTTGTCATGCTTAATTTTGCTCTCTGTTCAGAACTGACCTCTGAATTCTACTAAGAAATAAAAAAAACTGTAGCCAAGTTCCATTTCTTTATTTCACTTAATAATTTTGGAAATATGGATGATACTGAGATTTATGTTTTTGCTGCAGGTCATTAGGAGAGCATCCCCTGGGAAGAAAATGCGCACTGCTCAGGAGCCTGTGGGCTCTGCTCACCATGATTCCATTATGGATGAATCCACGTCGGTACCGGGCAGGTCGCAGATGTGGGTATTCCTCTGTGCTTGTTACTTGGATGCTCCAAACAGATTTCCATGCCTCATAGAGTTGTGTGTGGACGGGATAAACCCCAGAATGATGGGGGGCTACAGCATAGCCTAAGTCTGTGGGGATCCCATGCTCCTGGAAGCAGAATACACATCTTGATCATCCAATACTTAATTATTATTCTTACTAAGGATCATTAAGCAACAGTTTCCAAGCTGGAGCCAAGAGGACAGAGTAAAAAGAAATCTCTCTTGACTGGGAACTTGAGATACTTCTTGCATTATGTATCTGTAGAAATAGGAAGGGCGATTCTGGACCAACAAGAATGTTCAGCACTTGGAACAGCTGCTGCAAGAACAGTCTTGTAGCTTGCAGGTGTAACACTTCAGATTAATTCAAAGCCTCAGGTCAGGCTCCTTGGTTACTACGAATGAACTAATCAGTGCTGTTAAGTCACGCATCTCACACACGCAATGCCTAGGTCTGAGCCACTGGAGCAGGAAAACAAAATATCTTTAACTGACATAGAAGGCAAGAAGACAACAGCTGGGGCCAGCCTTGAAGATGGCAATTCAAAGAAAAGCAGGCATGAAACTAGTGGCTGTTGAGGCTGAAGATATGGAGCCCAGAGCTATACTAAAATTACAAGAGATAACTGAATTTCATGGTTCTTAATTTCACTATGTGGTTCTGGTAATAATATGAATGATGACAGTTCTGCCCTGGTGGTACACAATAAAACCAGAGTCCCCAAATGAAGCAACAGCCTTCCCTTCCCACTGCTAGCTTGTTTTATGTTGAATATGTATAACTGTGTTCTGTGCCTTTTCTCTCTTAGCAAGAGACCTCAATGTTACTTAAGCATGAAAAGAAGGAAATGAAATTGTTTCTATAATGCTGCAACTGTACTCTGAATTTGGGATCATTCCAACTCTGCATGTGTCATGGAAACATGAGACAGCAGCTTGCTATTCCCAAGGAGATTACCATCAACAGAACCAAACTGGGGTTGAAAAGGACACATCTTTTCAAACACATGCTATATTCAACTCTGCTGTAAGCATGAAGCAGACATTGTCTATAATGCAAGACGTCCAAGGTTTCCCTCCTCTTCTGCCAAAACCAGGGATTTTCCCCTGGACTTCCTAGATAAAAGACTCCCTCCAGCATTATCTGAGGAGGCCAGAGCCAGGACACAGAGCATTTTATACTACAGAGTAGATAACTTCCTACAAAACCAGTCTGAATAAGGATTGAAAGGAAATGCCTTCTCACTGCCAGTTTATACAATAATTGGATTTGGAAGGTAATGCTACAACTAGTTCACACCTCAGCAAACTACAGCCCTGGGATTTGCACCCTGGAATGTGGCGGAGCTGCCTGGGGCCATGCAGGTGCCAGGAAACACTGCACAGACAGGCATGAGAATTCTGTTTCTTGCCTGAAGACAGCAGGAGGCATGCACCAATTTAAACTTTTAGGGCTGGCTTTTTTAAATGCCGCTGTGTTACTTGGCTAACATTTGTCTTCAGCAGGGTCTGAACAGCTATTCCAGGGGAAGAATGCTTTAGGATTTGTACTGTAACGGAATGTGATGCCCCTTACCACAGCAAACTGTTTGTTGAGCTTCATCTGCTCAGCCAGCACAGTGACATTGTGGAAAAGATGAGGCTGCATGTGACTCCACATATGAGGGAACCACCAGAACTCCTTCCTATGCTTGAGTAGCATGTCGTCACCTTCATCTTCCTCATCTGTACCTACAGAGAGCAGACAAGGAGATGCAAAAACACAAAGCAGAAGAAGGGCTCAATGTTTCTAAGCAGTTGTTCCAACAGAGGATCAAGCTCTGAGTAATGTGTTACACGGATATGCACATGCACAAAGAGTAAGGTAGCGAGCTGACAAAAGTTGCAAGTGGTAAAAGAGATGCATCACTTCTGCCAAGAACCACAACAGAGCTACATGAGAATGTGCCCTGTACCATGAAGCTCCCGCAAACACGTGGGCCATATGCAGGTGCTGGGACAAAGGGGTGCTGGAGGCTTACCTGTGTGGTAGAATTTCCCTGAGAAGCCCAGGTTGAAGGTGAAATTTGGGACTAAAGTTCTCAGCTTATTCTGGGTGCTCAGTAAAGCCTGTTTGAACAAAAGGAAAAAGAAATGTTCACACTCAATCTGTTCTGTAAGATTCCTCCGCTCTGCTGGTGCCAGCTCAGTCTGAAGAGGTGTCACAGGAGATGGAGCTAAGGCACTGTTACCTGTGGAGTGACAAAGCCAAGGGTTCCCACATAGAGCCTTTATGTGAAGTACCATCTTGCCTTACTGAACGATGTTGCTTTAAAAACAGTCACATCCATCTCTCATAAATCCTCTTCACCTCACTGTAAAGTACCCAAAGCACCTGTGCTGAGGCAAAGGAACAAATCTCACCTCCAAGTAACAGCTCCCTCAGTCTTCCCAGGATCAACCTCAACACTCCCTTCCCCTCCCTGTCAGCTGGGGACCTTTTACCTTTCTCCAAGTCTGTGGATTAAAGAAAAGCAAGATAGAACTGGACCTGGGGCACTGAGGAAAATAACTCAACTGTATCACAAAGAGTAACTAAGCGTTCCAAGGCGAGGATTCAAAGATGAAAGGTGGATTCACATGTGAATACCCACATAAGGAGTCCTGCAATGACAGAGAGGTACCTCTGGCTTGAAATTTTCCTGGATTCTGGAAAAAAAATCCTGGGTGAGCTGACATTCACAGTCATGATTTCTCCTACAGGTTCTCTCTTCCTTGCCTTCAGCTTTGAATGTCCAAAATAATTGCTATAGCCAAAGGGAAGGAGCCTTGTGCCACAACTCCAAGGTCCAGCAGCAGACAGCAGACAGACTTGACAGAAAAAAAAGCTGCTCAGTATGCCATGAGCAAGATGTACACTAATTCTAGTCAAATTTCTTCTGGTAGAAAACAGTGAAAATCAAAGCCCTGAAATGCATCCTCTGCTATTACCTCTATGTTGGGAACAGTGTCACTGACGGAGCCCCCTGTGGGAGCAGTTCCTGATCAAAGAGGGACTTGGCAGGAGGGTGGTTGGCAGGTTACAGAGATGGTCCTGTTCCCACAGTTATTTATATTATAACAGCTTTTCTAAGAAAGCAGTTCAGCAGTGGATGCACCAAGGTGATGACCTTTAACACCAGCCTGGGGATAAATGCAGATGTTCATGCACATAACACAGGAGAAAGCACACAGACTTCTTGGAACTGAGGAGATGGGCAGATCTTCCTTCATCAGCTGCCTTTCTCTTGCTTCAAGGGGCACAAATGAGCACAGCAACGTTGCCTTCATGTGCCTCCTGATCCACAGGCACTGTTTAGGCACAACCACCCATTTCTTTCGTATGCATCTTGGAGAGAGGGGATTAGTGGACTAAACTGAGACTTTTTTACCCAAGACAAGCAGCCCACGACCCATCCATCTCACACATGGCAAGGTGGAAAGACCAGACAGTTTATTTCTACAGTGCTGAATACACACCCCATGCTTTCCAATGGCCCCAAATAACAAAGCTTTCAGACTTTTCCCTAGAGAAACACTTAACTGCTTGTTCCCCATCTCCACACACACATACAACAGCAAGAAGAAATTTCTACAGAGATCCCAGCTCCTCCGTGACCACATGACTACTACACCTTTATCCCAGTTCCCACTCAAGGGTGGTATTTTGAGAGATGTACGGCGTATGACATCTCCAGAACTCACTACACATGCAAGTAGGGCTTAACAAGGTGACATGCCAGCAGCACTGACGGCTGAAACCTTTTTTGCTGCGCAAGTTCCTGAACAGGCAGTGGGAAATCAAGTTCCCTTCACACAAGGCACAGGGAGCGCTGACTAAGAGCTGTGCTTCTCTCTCCAGAGAAGAGCCTGTTTGCCCAGCTGCTTGGTAGTGACACCACTACTCCCAGCACAGAATCAGCACTTGGAACACTTAGGCAGGAAAGTACCACTTCCTCATATTGCCCCTGGAGCTGTCCCACGCCTTTCCACTTCTCTCTGGTGCCCTGAAAGGCACATCCACTTCCTCAAGATTGAGTGGGAAGGTAGAGGGAGGAAAGACAGCAGCTAAGAGGCTTAGCATTTCTCTGCGCTGAGGGAGATTTAAAGCCTGGCTGGGGTTACCATGACGACACATCTGTCTGATGATAAATCCCCAAAAGCTGTGCTCTGGCAGGCAGCAATCCTTTGTGGCTGGGGAGGGACCCAGGGAGAGTCCATGGGGGCCCTAGCAGTTCTGAGACTGTGGAGCCCCGTGGAGCCTAGCAGAGCCCTGCCTTCCTGAAGGGTTTATTGCTCATCACGTGCCATCCCTGCACTGATGCTCGGTCTCTCTCACAGCTGCATGGCACAGTGTATGTCTGAATAAATGCCTTTCATTGCACAGGATCAAAGAGAGTAAGGTGCCAAGCAAAATATTTGGAAATTCATTAAAAAAACAACAACAACAACAACAACAACAAACAAAAAACCCCACCAAAAACAAACCACCTACCATCCACTGTTCCCTAGCATATGGGTTCCAATCCAAGGCAAAACAATACAGCTGTGGGAATGGGCTGGGAAGGTGGTGTTTCTCACTTGATACCCCTGCACTCTGTTTCTCTTTTACTTAACAAGCCAGATACAAGCAGATCCTCAAGTCCATATTTAAGGAATTGCACTAGATGCAGAGCTTGTATTTCAGCTGTTCCCCATCTCTATAAAGAAAAGTTTCTTACCTTAGAAAATCACTCTTCACAAATTCCTATTTTGTCTTCCTTTCCAAAAATCCTTCCAAGATGTATACCTGTCTACGAGCCAGCCCAAAAGGCCCCTTCCCTATCTCTGCTTTCTACTAGAAGCTCAGCAAGGCTCATCCCAGAAGGAAAAGATGGGGTGTCCAACAGAACCCCGTGAGAGCTCAGAATGACTTCATGCTTGTCACAGTCCATCAAGAGTCTATCATCTAGGCATCACATTAATACAGAATTCAACTTTCACATCACTCTGCTTTTTTAGCTATGAATATACATATTTTTTAATCTTCTAAAAGCTTTTGCAGTGCTTCACACAAACCCTGAATATTATCTCTTCTATCTGAGGTATCTCTAAAAAAGCAACAAAAGAAGTGTGGGAAACAAGGTTGAAAGGTGGATGCTAGGATGAGAGGATCCCATAAAGTTTGGAAAACCTTGGACAAATGATAAAGAACATAATAAATACTTCTGCAAAATATAGTGGGAGCATCCAAGGCATCCAAAGCACTGCTGCAGAAACACCTCCTTCAGTGGGACTGCCCATCACAGAGCAGCACGTTCTCAAAAGGTCTTCTGCAGTTTCCTCATTGCCTGGTGGTAGCACTGGCATAGCTCAGAAAAGTGCAGTCAGAAGAGAAAGCCCTCAGTGCTTGTGTTCCCAACTCCCAGCAAGGCCAGAATCAGCCCGTTAGAATTGCTGGGTATTTTGATTTCAGCTAAGATTATCGTATGCAATTTAGAAAGGTGAGAGCTGATTGATAGCTGTCCTTACTAGACTCTCTTCCACCCTCACCATTCAATAACCCAAAGTCCTCAGTTTTCACTTAACTTGCTCTCAGAATCAGGAGCAATGATTGCTTGCTATTTATGCCCTTGTAGAGATTACCACCAGACAGGCAAAAATTCATCTGCTTAATCTTCTTTCCTCATACCTAAAGCAGACCAGGAAGGATCACAAAAGCCAGATCCTTCCTGCATTAGTCTTTGTTGGCCAGTCCCATGGAGGTTTGGTAAATTCAGAGGATTATGATTTTACAACTGACTGAATGTGGACTTGTTGATAAGAGAAAGGATTCTCTGAGATTTTGTTTTGTTAATTATGTGCAGTTCAATCCCTGGTGAACTTTACAAGGGAAAAACATTTTCCTTGAGCAGCTCCCAAGTGGTTCACTTCAGTAGAGGACTGCAAGTTCTTGCTCCAGCCCTTCAGCAGAAACAGGAACTCAAGGGGTGAGCATCTTTAAAGTAAAAACAAACAAGATTGTTTTTTTTTTTTTCTTTTTCTTTTTAAAGATAAAAAGCTAACCAGTCCTCCTCTAAACATCACAAATAAAAACATCTCTCATAGACACCTAACATAGACACCCATGCATTCAATCAAATTCTGTCCAGCTTTTCCTTTCAATAGTCATTTTGTCTGGGAAGCTGTTTGAACATGGATCTGTATATGGCAAACAAGCACACTGGGATAGCAGAGTCAATTTTATACCTTCACACAACATCCAATCTTCAAACCACTCCCCCGACCACTGTAATCTAAGCTTCAAGATAAGGAACTGTGTGTTGAGATAGCAGCCTTGAAACACAGCTTTTATATAAAAGGCCAAAGAAAATGCCAGCTGTTCCATCACTATTATATTCCCCTCTCCCCACAGCTAGAGGCTATCAACAAATCCATGTTGTTATTTCTCGCTTTTAAAAAATAAAAATTCATTAACCTCTCATGGCTCTGCAATCAGAGAACTTCTTTTAAATAGATAAATCTGGGCTTTATCTGCTTTGCCTGAGATTCTCTGCTTACTGATCGCAGATTATTCCTCCATTTCACCGTTAAAACCCAAACAAAGCATCTTTTGGAATTATCTTGTCTGGGTTTGTTTTTATCATCACTGGAACAGCCTTCGCCTCCAAAAGCTTTGGTCAACTATCCTCTGTTTTCTCACACTGGTCTGTAACCTGCTCAGACAACACAGAACTGGGAATCTCCATGCGTTTGAACTAGAAGGTGCAAGAGAAGACTATGATCACTCAGAAAATACACTTTCAGAGCATTTCAGTACCTCAAAACAAAGGGATACTGCAGTGAAATGAAGAAAATGTTAGCATTTTCTTTCAAGTAAAGTTACATACAATTGTTCCATTTTTTTTTTTATAAGTCCCAGTTAGTCATGATCAAGGGTGGCTGTAAAGGATTATTAAGGAATTGAGCAAGTAAAATAAACAACGGTTTGCAATTAGAGCTGCTTCAAGTATACAGCTTTGAATGAATTAAAAAGATAAAATGAGCTCTAAAAACAGCAAGATCTAAACAGATCCCAACCTAAACTTGGCATCACAACCATGATTTCAAATCTCACACCTGAAAAAACTGAGACGAGATGAAAGATGCACCCTGCATGGATGCATACAAAACCTAAGAAGTGCTAAGACTCCCAGTGAGGAGGGAGGATGCTCCTGGAAACGTGTTAAGAATTAGGTTTAGTTCACGTGAGGGGATGCACATGTGGAAAATTACTTTGTTTTATATCTATGCCCCAGATATTCTCTAACTTCGGTTGAAAGAACATATTGCCCTTCTTCTCAGCATGTTTCCAAAACAACTTTGAGGCAGCTGCTGTCATAGGCTTACTGCCATCTTAACTGGTATTCAGCCTTTCCCTTACAGCTTTTTTAGAGGTTTCAACATAGGCTTATTCCCTTGTAAGAAAGGAGATAGGACAGACCATCACAGACATCCTCCTTTTAGATTCAGAGATGCCAGATGCTACAAAGCACATGCTCGATTTAAACCTGAAGAAAACTTGTTGTGAGTACTGCATACTGTGCCTCAGCATCTCTGCAGGTTATTCCTCTGTGTTTAAGATGAGAAAAATTGTAGCAATCAACTCCTTCACTCAAATTAAATGCAATCTTGACATTCCTGGCCTACCGCGCACAAAGGAATTTCATCTGGGGCCTATGATTTTCTGGGGATTTTACCTCTACATCAGACACTTTCATGCGAGTGCCCTCTTTTCCCACAAATATATCATCTATGTCGACCAGGATATAGCGATCAAGCGTGAGACACAGGCGCTTGCCAGTCAGGTAGGCAATGGCATCCACGAAAATCAGTTTGTGCAGCCAGAAGTTGAGGTTATTGCCAAAGAGAACCCGCTGGATCCCGTCATGCAGACCCAGATCCTGCACCACCGTGGCATGCAATGCTTTGTGGGTGGCCAGGTGAGGAATGGACTCTGAGGACTTCGTGCTGGCCAACAGCACAGGTTCGTAGGTGCTGTGGTTTGACTGGAATACAGTCCAGTCATCACCAGGCAGGGGACCCTGCTCCACCTCGTTAGCCCGTGTAACATAGAGCAAAGGAGCACTGGGGTTGATGTGATAGTCCCGCAGCCCCAAGTTGGAATGTAGGAACAGGGGGAAACCCTTGAGCTGTGCACTGAGTAGGCTGTTCTCGTTGGCTTTGAAAAAGCCTATAATCCCCACTCCGTACTCTACACAGTATTTGTCCAGCAGCTCTCGGTTCCAAGCGTCTAGATTCACATATTTGAGGATATTCTCATAGATAATAAGCGCATAGCGTCCCCTATCTTTGTCTGTCAATGTTGGCATATCCCCTTTACCAGGGGCGATCTCTGTCCTGTATTTAAACCGGCTAGATTCCAGGATAGCCACTATTTCCTGCCCCAGCTGGGAGTAGATGCTTTCTACAAAGACTAGCACCACAGGATCCGTGCGTGAGGTGTCCACAGATTTTGTAAGCCTCCAGCTGGCTTGTGGTGGGATTGAGATGCGGTGCTGGTTGCTGCAGTCACTGAAGGGCAGGGGTGGTGGCTCCTTGATTTTGGGACTGTTCGTGACGTAGTAAGCCAGGATGCACATGGAGATCAGGCTGAAGGCAATGAGCAGCAGGATCAACCTGTGGAGCTCCAGCTGTCGCACATGCCGCACTACTTTCCACAATTGAATCATGGTGAGGCGGGCTGCCCACCCTCCTCACACTCTGCAGCCACGTCGCTCCTCAAATCTCCAGTGCCACCACGGCAGTACCCAGCAGCAGCTTTCAAAAAAGTAACAGCAGCTGCAGAGAGAGACAAAGCAAAAGCAAACAGCTACCAGGCTAGACTCCCAGGGATGTGCCATTTATCTCAAGTAACCATGGCCCTCAATTCCCATTGCTCTTTTGTGTGCTTCCTCCTGTTCCTCTTCTCTCACTCAGAAAGTCTTTTGGAGGAGGGGGGTTTCCTGAGTGTTGTCTTCAACAGCAAATCAGTCTGTCATCCTGTGCACAAGCACTTTCAGCTCAGCCTTCCCAGGTGTCCTGTTTCTCATTTAGCAATTTTGCATTCACATGATGGCACCGTCTCTTTGCATCCTGCAATTTAAAAGAAAAAGTCAATTCTTAGTATGAATTCATGGTATTTAATGGCTTTGAAATGAAATGGCAGGACCAGCAGGTGCTAGGTGGGCAATATCGCTAGCCTGTTACCAGGCAGACCTGCTCCCTGTGAAATGACATACATGCTTTGTACAGCAGCTTGGCAGAGCTGCAGAACCACCATCGCATCCTTTGGAAAAGAGATCCTGGCAGTATGCAAGGATGCAACACCCTGGGGGAGGTTCTCACACCTCACAGCAAACAGAGCTGGGGAATCTAGCCTTCCCTCACTCCTCTTTATGCCACTGAACATGATATAAAAATGCTTTTATTCTGGTGTTGGTTTCTATATAGACAGGAGAAGGACAGAGCCTCACAGTGCCTTTCCTGTCCTGTACTATACTACCAACAATATGTTGACTCCTTGCCAGTGACTTCCTGGGACCTTGGGATATGGAAGTCCAGAACTCAGCACGCTGTTTCAAATTCCTGCCACCTCTCCTGTTCTGCAGCTTTCCTTGGTTCTCAGCCCTGTCTACAAGGCAGTCTCACTTCTGGGAACTCATGTTCTTCCAAGGCTCCTGAAACACTGCTCTGTGACAGCAGCATGCCTTGAGTATCACTGGTGCCGGGGGGCAAGAGCTACCCCTGCGCTGTGTGGCTCATCGCTGCCAACTGGTTCATACACAGTTGGAGAAGAAACACCTCTTGAAACCTTCCACACCTTCTCTCACATGCCACTCATGTGAAGGCTTCATGTTGTGAAGCTCCCTCACCTCCTGCGTTCTGTTTATGACAACAGACTATTTCACCGTATGTTGTTATTTTTCCAGGATAAAATGCTCAGCAAAGCCAACCACACCAACCCATTTAAAACACAAACACCAGGGAAAGTAACTACACAGTCTCTTGGTTTAAAAATTATATTAAACCACTGTGTAGGTTTCTCTCCCTAACCAGAAATGGGACCGCCTACAGCAACAACACGAGTGTGGATACCAGCATATTTTTGGGGAGCATCTGCTGCCCATCTGAGCACAGCAGGAACACCCTGAAAACCACATGCTGCTCACCCAGTCGTGCTCGCAATGAGCCTTCCACAGCAGTTAAAAACTTCTCTCAAAATCTTTCTTACATGTGCACCCACACTCCTGCAGGCATGCTCCACCACATTCAGCCCTTCTAACCACCTACGTGGCTGGCACAGCTCTAACACCAGGAGGCACAAGAGCAACAACAACAAAAGTACTAACAAAACGGTTCATCATCCCTACATTCCTCCCATTCTTAAGCCTGTTGTTATCATCTGATAAATAACATTAGAAGATTTTGCATGAGCTTAAGACAGACATAAGGGTTTTTATATCATAAGTGAGGGTTTTAACAACCATCTCCACCAGAAAAGAAGCCACTTGTGAGACAGATTCTTATTTTGTAATGTGTATTACTGAACAAAAAAAATCCTTCTGAGTCAGGGAAAAGATCAGCACATAGATGAGGCCAGAAGTCCACTCCAAAGATTCCCACCAGGCTTCTTTTCCACACTGCTGGTATTGTTTGAAGTAGAGATTTAAAAAAAAAAAAAGCAGATTTTATACAAAAAGATATAATGTTGATAATTTTGTAACAGTGAATGGAAAATAGAGTGCTCTTCATACAAGCCTTATAATGATCATTAACTATTATCCAAAACAACTTCTATGCTGTAAGCTCAGGAGAGTAGTTTGGCTTGTTCAGTGCACAACAAAGCCCAGCCCTTGTGAACCAGTCTGTAAATATAAAGTATATTGCACTCCACATTCTGTTGGAGAACCTGATACAGCAAATCTTGTTGAAGGTCACACTGCAAGGCAGCAGATGAATCAAGAATAAAAAAAAAAAAACAACACACTCTTTTTTTTCCAGACTCCAACTGGATGGAGCCTGCATGCCCAAATGGCCCTCTCTCATGACAGAGCTGGCTTTGGAAGCCCAGCTCAGCTACTGACAATAAGCTGCGCTTGCTTCAAGGCAGACAATTGATCATCTTTCTGTTCTGCCTCTATATACTGTTCTTACTGAAAAAAGGACAAGAGGAGGAGAAATTACCAGGGAAGGAATAACAAAAAATACACAAATGGAATTCAAATGGATTTTTTTTCTTTTTTTTCTTCTTTTTTTTTTTTTTTGGTGTATGTTACTGAAATGAAAACACATGATCCTCTGCATAGAATTGCAGAATATAAATACAGCTCGTAATTCCAGTTTGAGTCAATAAGGAGTGCCAGTGTGGCAACTCAGTATCAAAAACACATGCCACCTGTCAGAAGCAAATGGGGGAACAGCCT
Organism: Lagopus muta; assembly: GCF_023343835.1. NCBI lineage: Eukaryota > Metazoa > Chordata > Aves > Galliformes > Phasianidae > Lagopus > Lagopus muta. The sequence continues at coordinate 46,016,312 of NC_064437.1, read as the reverse complement.
TTGGACCACCGCATCAAGCCCTGCCCACCCCACTGCCTCTGCATACAAGGCACTGATGTTACTATCCTTACCTGGCACTAGAGCTCCCGGGACATGTTTTCACTGCAGAGGCAGTGGCAGAGAGAGGCAGAATTCAGCAAAGCAGACACAGGTTAGAGAGAACCACATAATAAATACCGCATCTTTTTATGAGGTGAATTCCATACAAGACACGCCAAATAAACAGCTCCAGGCACATCAGTTGTGAAGTAAAGCAGCCTTCATTCCAATCCTGCACCATAAATCCGTACAAAACACTCCACTCTGGGTCCTACATTCTCAATTTTGACTGAGAAGACTGAGAATTGGAAGTCAGTGTCTTCCCAAACAGCTCACATTCCTTTCAGTTTTTGATCCCTTTAGATGAAATAGAATAATTAGACTATTTGGGATTACCTGATATGTCCACGATCTTCATGCATTAGACAAAATGGCATTTTTACAGGCAAAAATAATCTGAAGAGAGACTTAAAAACTCAATAGTCTGTGTACCACCTGCAGAAACTTCCAAGCAAGTGCCTTCTGGTGGAACTCATAATCTAAGCACCAGTGTAACAGTAAGAACACGGAGTGTACTGATCTGTGCCAAAGCCTGGCAATGTAATACATTACTTTTATGATTCTAGCCCCAGAGTGTCAACGTGAAGAGCACCTTCTCTGGTTCTCTCACTCACCTCTCCCAATTCGTTTTTAGTGTTTTGCAAAGAGCTGTAGCTTCAAATTTCCTGTATCAGTTTAAATATGAAAATCACAAGGCAGCTGGATTATTCTGTAGAATAAGGACAAAACTGGAGTTTTAAGCTGGGCTACCACACCTGCAGTGCCCAACTGAGGGGCAAGAGGGAGAGGAAGCCCCTTTCTGGGCACTTGTGAATCACAGCAGTGTTTTGATAACAATGACTCCATTCAAGCCTCTAGCGAAGCTACAAAACAAGCCCCCATTTGTTACATGGGTGAGCTCAAAAAATCAAAAAAATAAAAAAAAAAAATTTAAAAAAGGCCTGTATCAGATTGCTGCTCAAGAATCTGTCAGCTCTGATCTCTTTAACAAGGCTTCACAGCCAGAGGGCATGCCAGCTGGCACAGCATGCGTTAAGCTCTTTGGGGACCACATTAGCTAGTTGAGGTTCAAAGAAAAAAAAAAGTTAAAAAAAAAAAAAACAACAAAAATACCCAGCAAAATTTATATTGAAAGGTAAGAGAGATGTCAGAAACCACTCATAACTCAAAATACAAAGCTCCGAAAAATCTACACCAAAGTAAACAAACAAAACACCACTCACCGCACTGAAAATTAATCCCTCTCAAAAGAAAAGAAAATACCTGGCTCCTCTTTTGAGATCGAACTCCTTGGAATTCATCACCATAAAAACTTCAAGTTTAGAGGTAAGTTAAGGTTTGCTCCAAACTCTCTTACTGCCAGCTTACCAGCACTGCCTGAGCGCAAACTGCAGGAGGAGGCAGTCTGAAAGCACAGGAAGGATGTACTATTTTCTGGTGCACTGACACAGGCTCAGTGAGCTCCCATCCTACCAGGAAAGCATTGCTATATCAGAGAGTATCAGGTCCATCCTCAGCTACCTCGCAAATCACCAGCATTAAGACAAACCCTTTATAAAACTTAGAAGCTCTGTTTCCTACTGATATACAGTGCTAATGTGAAACACAAACCATTTAAAGAATTATCAGCTGCTAAACCACATGGCAACTGATGTGATGTGAAAGCAAGATAATAATCAGAATTGTGTGGTTTCAATATCTGATCTCCAGATATTTCCAGCACTCTGAATTACTGTGGAGATCGGTACAAAAAAACAGTACTCATCCAAAACCAGAGACAAGAATATCCATATATTTTCTGGGAGCTGCTAACACACTCATGCCAAGGCACAAGGAAGATGAGAGACAGGAAGGTGCTTTGGGCACGAGAGGGATTGCAGTAACTGAGTTACAAAGGAATCAGAGACAGAATTTGATCCATTTTCCAACCCATTCCATTTTAATGTTGTCATCATGACACAGAATTCCTCCCTTGCCTGGCTCCTCCTGGGACACTGCAACCTCTCCCTTGGCTGTAGTGATTACCCATATGTCAGGCCTGCAGGCACTGCTCAGCTCTCTTGTGAATATGAAGAATCCAATAATGTCAGCAGAAAATGGTGAGCCTTCAGAAAAATGGGGGTGGCTGTATTCCACATACTGGATTAAAAAAATACTTTGGAAGTTACAGCCACATTGTAACGTAATTGCCAATCAAGCTCACGTCTGGGCTCTGGACATGTGTATCAGCTAGCACCCACTGCCAGTCAAATCCTGCAGTGAGACACTGCCCACAGAATTCCAAACTCAGATCAAAGAGGCAAGAAACACCAATGGTGCCTGCTCTGCTCCTACAGACACACTCAGAGCCTCCAGGCAATGCTGTGCTCTGCTTAGATGAGTCCCCATGCAGGGACAGGCCTATTCTGGTACAGACCTGTGGTAAGGAGGAAAGCTGCCAGCTGGCCAGCTGTCAGACTGATAGAAGACCTGTGCAATGAAGCAGTAATTACTTTTTTCTTTTAATTATCCCCAGACAGGTGTGCAACTTCACACCTCCTGCAAGAGCAACAAAATGCAGATCTGAATAAATTAAAAAAAAAAAAAAAAAACACAAAAAACTTCAGCCTTCAACAGTTATTACCTACTTAACACAAACAGTACGCAGCTTGCCAGCAGCACACATTCGCTGGAACTGAAAGGAAAGACTGGCACTGCAAGAGCTCACAGAAGGCTGTGCTTTCCAGCAGCTGAGGGGATGTAACTGCTCTGCTCCTGCAACGCACCTGCTCACAGAGAAGGTACTTTCCTCAGAGATATCCAAAGGGGCAACCCTAATTCTTTATTTCATACTCCACTGAAGTTCTAAGACCCAGCTATCAGCCTACCACAAAAATGACACCATTTTAATGGGTGCTTTGCTTTCTGTCTGTTTTGTGCCTCTTCTGACAATCTGCATCTGCACACTCTCTGCCCTTAACGCTTTTTCCAGAAGAGGCAACGATACGAGATGCCAGCCTTTGATTGCTGGGGAATAGAGAGCTACAGTAAGTGCAGCTTCACTAGGAGCACTCCAATCCCACCTAGGGGAGAAATGAAGATGTCAGTCACTCCAAATGGTGGGAACGCACCATCTTCAGTCTTCTCTCAACTCAGTGATCAACGACTTTGCTCTATCATGGCAGAACATTTTCAGTGCAACTGTGAGAACAGGAAACAAATGCAGTTCCTGCCACAAGAGATATGGATATGGATCTAACTTCCACTCCCTCATGTGCCCTGCTTATTGCAATTCAGATAAATGACACTGCTACTGAAAGCAAAATGTCTTCCCTGCTGCCTTCTCATCAGTAACTTAATCCAGTCAAGAAATATAGTCAAAGCGCAGCTAAAACATGACAACTCAGATTTGAAATGTCTTAATATAGAAATGTATATTATGAAAGTTCATTTGCAATACGAAGTAGCCTAGCTCTCTATTCTCCCTTTCAACTTCCTAATACTTGAAAAAATTCACCTCAATTAGCAAGACGCTGATCTACATCCAATTGCTTCCTCCTGTCAGTTAACACATAGGAGCTAATCCTTTCCAGCCTATTTTATCTAGTAAAGTATGACAGTAGGGAACAACTACAACTGTTTTAATACCTTTATGCTGAAAGCTTGTCCAAATTAACTCCAGAACGTTGTAAGTAAGCTCTACCAAAGATAAAGCATTAGGAAAGGCTCTTGTACTTACCTGTTCTTGTGTATTTGCGCCAAGATTCACATGGGTAGAATCTCTCAGGTTTATAAGGAGGGCATATTCCCTGACTCTGTACAGCAGCTCCCACCCTCCCTGCCTGCGAGCTGTACTCAAATTTAGACCCTGACCTGAACTATATTGTATGTGCTCTGCTTTGTTGACTTGGGTTTGGGTCTCCCTGGTGCCTTATGGACTCACTCAGTGACCACTGGACTCAATGTTGAATCTGATGTCAACAATCACCTCTTGCTGTCATGTGTGCATACCTCAGGATTGCACCTTGTTGCTGAGAATGCTACCCACATCAGCTTCTTATCCTTTTTGGCTCCCATCTCCTATTCCCTGGTGCAGCAGTCAGCACTTGTTGCTCCCCAGCAGGCAGCTCTGGCCATTTCCAGCCTTACACCAGCATCACCTGGCCTGGTCCATTTGGCTGTGCACAAGCTTTCCTCCTGTCACCCATGGCCTCAGGTCAGCCTCCAAATTCTGTAGAAGAACGCAGCCAGTCTACAAGTCAGGTCACAGCCCTGATTCCCAAACCCTTCAATGGAAATTTGTGACTGTACAGGGCATAAATACCCTGTTAGATGTAGCTAAGCTTTGCTACCTGCCTGTGGGACTACTTAGTACAAATTAGTTGCTCAGGAGTACCAGGCTCCTGGCTCTCAGAGATGACTTTAGGTGACTCCTACACAGAGCACCATGCTTAAGTACCACGCTTAAGAATGCAACTGTCTCTGTCACTGCTCTGAACCAACTCTTTGGGGGTTGGCAAGTGTTGCTGAGACAACTTCGCTGGAGCTTTAGCTGAAGCCAGGCAGTCATTAAATACGTCCTCTAACTCGTAAATCCAGTCATGGAGCTTGAGGAGGAGGGAGAAGAAGATATGTGATCCATTATCAGTCATGGCTAACAGATGCCCACAAAGATGAGTTCATCTATCCAAGGCCCTGAGGTAGATGCCACCCTGGAGAAGAACCTGATAACAGGTTGGAAGTGGGGCCTTAAAATCTAAGGAGGTCCTCCACATTCTGCACCTCCCTACAGCCATCCCATGGCAAGGGCTGAGGGGGATAGAATCTCCCTGTCCTCACCCAAAAGCAGGAAAGCAAGAGGAGGAAGATAGATGGAGACCCCAGATCAGGTGGGTCAGTGCAACTACTGGAGTCCTTATGACCTTACGACTCCGCAGGAGCTTCGTACACTTAGTTTGCAAGTGACAGCAGGAGGGAGTTTTGCTAGAGAAACAGGGTGATAAGGGGTTGTGGCTACTGTTAGACTTCCCTGTTCTAATGTGGGTGGAATTATTTAATTTTCTCTCATGCTATCTGTGTTTGTAATTGTTACACAATCACAGAAACACAGGCAATGCACTTATTTCCACGCTCGCTATCACTTTTAAACAAGAATTTAAATACCCCAGTATACTTTCAGTTCCTCCTTGTAGAAATCTTTCTTTTTAGACAATCACTATGGACAAATAAAACTCATGATTTCAAAATACATACGCCTCAAATGTATTAATTCATTTAAAACTGTTACATAATTACATGTCACTAGTTCTTTACCTTCCTCCCATTTTATAGACTTAATTGCTAAAGAAAGTGCTGCATTCTTACATTTTTAATTAGTCAACTGATTACGAGTAGAATTTCTTTCTGCTTTGAAGCTGCATCTTTAGAATATTCCTTCATGCAGAATAAGTCCAGGGCCTCATTAACATCCTAATTAACCGTACTGACAAATTCAGGAACAAAACCTGCCATGTTTGCAATCAAATGAACCCTTTGATAAAGCTGAAGTTTTGTCAAGAAAGCTGAAGAAATTTGAGTAAAATGTACATCTCAGTTATAAAGTGCTGCTGAAGACAAAAGAATCCGGGTACAGAAAACTATTAGATGCCCAAATATAGTTTTCAGATCCTTTATGTATGTAAATACATATATATAGCTGCTTTGGAGCCTTTTCCCCAAAATGTATAGATATTAAAGTTTCCAAAAAATTCACTAAGCTAGTAAAAACTTGGCTGATTTTTCGCTGTTAAAAAGGAGACTATTTTTGTTTCGAATAAATTATTTTTTCCATTAAGAAATTTAGATTCCAAGTTCAATTTTTTATTTGGATTATACAAAAACTTATGCTTAACTTTTTGGGTCAGCCTAACTAACACGATAACTAACCTAACTGAGTCATTCTCGTATGCCACTTTGCAAGCTTATGTAAGTACCTATAGGATAAGCTTAAATATAGGAAATATTAGCATTTCACATGTAACAGTAAGTCACAAGGTCAGATATTAACAGAAACGGGACTTAAGAAAATAAAAGCACTCAGAACACTGTTAATTATGAAATCCAGTGTAAAGTAACAGTAATATTTTCAGGTGTTGTGCTTTTTTATTTTTCCCTTCAATAAATCTTGATTCAAAAAACTGAATTGAAAACATGAAATGCCAACAATTTTTTGTTTAAATTGCTCAGACTGCCTTGCACTCAGCTCTACGGAAAAGAACAGAATTGCCAGAAAAATGAAATTACTTGCAGTAGAAAGATCAGTATCCTTTGCATGCTGTATGGTGAGGTGCTCAGTAGAAAAGAGAACCCAGTTCTCTTAGTCTAGCCTGATAGAAGGCATTCAGTCCAGAAAATGCACCGCAAAAAATCCAGTGACCTATTGCCATTGCATACAACAACATAACTTATCAACATACAGTTATACCAATACAGTGGCTCCTTTTCTGCAAGTTTTTGTGGTAAAATTTGTTACATACAAACAATGACTTGCTAGGGCTTTATAAACAGAAGATACATCTCCCTGCATGCCTACAAGAGCTTGTCCATGCTGCGAAAGGAACAGTCATCACTCCAAAATGACCACCAACAGTGAAGCCATGCTGTGACCATCCTACTACTGAACACCAGATTTGCTGGTAGCCCTGTATTTTCTACCACCATTTCATGAAAGTGGGCAAACACAGCTGAACTCTACAAAGAGGCTAGCTGATGCTACATGCTGTAATACACACACTAATTTTCACAGTCTAGCAATTACCTTAAGATAAAGCACAGCTGCTCTTTCATAGCATATGGAAAACTGAACTATAAATTAGTGAAAGATTCTGCACTCAAATAGTACGGAGAATTTATTAGTAATTATTGAATAATGACCTAATGTAAACAAGGCACCAAAATAGTGGCAAATATACTCCTTATCCTGCAGTATGTCTTATCTCACAATAAGAAACATGATCCAGAACAACAAATACAGGAAAGAAAGCACAGAGAGACAATTAGTCAGGTAGACAGCTTAAAAATTATTACTGGAAGAAATAGGTTTGCAAGAGCAGAGAGAGAGAGGGAGGATTTGGCAGCAGAGTTGGGAGACTTCCAGGAATAGGAGGCAGCACACAACAAAATGCAAAGCTGAGAGTAGGAGGAAGAGATCAAGGGAGGAGTATACAGAGAGTCAGAGGGGCATAGGAGAAAATGACAGATCACATTGCATATGGGGGCAGAAACATAGCAGTTAAAGACAAATTTTGCCTCAAACATTAGGTCTAGTTTGCCTACTTCTAAAAAACATGGGCTCTCTAATAATCAGAAGAAGCAGGGACTGAAAGACCGAACATCTACAAGGACGAATTTCCAGGAGGAATACACTAGCTTGCTTACAGCTTATGTATTTAATGCTCATGGAAGAGGGCTTATGAAGTCTGCAAGTGTAAAGTTCACCATGTCTTGCAATATCCAGGCACACAGAGCATTTCATTCATATCCTGACTGAAGCCACTGCTGGTTTGGCTGTGAAAATGTATTATGTTTGCAGTACTGACTACATTCACCTGTTTCTTCTGCTCACAGAGAAGTGCTGGGGAAGAAAAGAAGCCATAGACTGCATCACTACACCACTGTTCTTACAGTACTTTCTGTCCTATCAGCTTGAGATAGTTCTCCATACTGACACAAAAACTGTATTAGCAAGGTGGTGTACCTGGCACCTGAATTAAAGAACACTCACAATGAACATGATAAATGCTGAAATTCCTCATTTGTATCGAAATCTGAAGTAGAGATGTGCTAGCTAAGCTCAGCAAGGTAACAGACACTTCATAGTTTTCAGTCACTTAACACTAAACTCTTATGCACAGTTGTGATGGGAGAGAAACAATCACATTTAGAGCATTCAAGTAATGCAAACTTGACTTTGCAGTAACACTACAGCTAAATAATTCATGGATTTTAGAAGCTCTGAATTAGATTAACACTGTACATACATTAAAAATTGTTTCTTCTTTTTCTACTATGCCATGAAAAGGGAGAATAACAGCAGCCTGAGATATCCAAACCATATTTTCTTATCTTCTCTAGTGTAGCCAAAACACAAGTATTAAATAATTTTTAGCTAAAGAAACTTTGAAGAGCTGTAATTGTTCTACTAAAAAATTAAACCACGATAAGCATCTTTTGAAATTTTAGACAATGTTAAAGCTAAATACACAGATTAATTTTAGTTCTAATTATTCGGTCTACTTAAATCTGACATAATTAATTTGGTAGCTGGAATGTAAAAATTCCAGCTTTTTGGAAGACATGCTCTGTTTTGGTACACAACAAAGAAATGAAGCCTCCATGTGAATTGCAAAATTGACTCTGCATTATGGATCTGGGTTAGTGTTTCTGCAATATGGAAAACTTTGACTTTGTCCTCATTCTCTTACAAAGCACTACATGGCTTGCAGAACATCTCTTACTGGAGGCCTAATGGAAAGCTCATTCAAAGGACCTGCTGATACCTTGATACTCATAGCAAGAACCTTGCTTTGTTGCTTTTATGCCAATTTCTGCACAAAGACCTCTTTGCTTGCCTGCACTGTCCCAACCTATTTATCTGACATGACCAAGCAGCAGCTCGAGGCAGCAGCCTGCTGCAGGAGGCAACCCAGCCTCGCTGTATTCCTACTGGCCTGCTGGGTTTGGAGTCACTGCATAGGCAAACGTGCAAACTCACCTGTATCCTTTCTAGTCAGGAGGACATGCACACATCCCCTCCTCTTTGGCTACAGGAGGCTGCCAGACTGACGAACGCATTGGCCATTCCAGCTCCTGGAAACCCAGTGCTCGGTTTCAGCTTCTCATTTCCTCCCACTCAGCAGAGTGGCCCTTTGGCAGCAGCAGCAAACCCCATCCAAGCAGTATGTAGGTGTGCATAGGACTACCGTAGGCTACTCCCGTTCAGCTCCTCTCAGAGTTAAGACAACTGTTTTCTAACACACATACACTGAGGAGCCAATTGTGTCCTCCCATCCAGATCTGGACTCCACAGGGCACTTAGAGAGGAACACTCCACTGAGTGCTCCACTGCTGAGCCAGAACTGGGAGCTCCATGTTCAGGAGACCAATACTACAGACTACCTCTCAGGTAAATGTCAGCATCATTTTTGCCTTCTTCTCTCCTAAGAACAGCTACAGAAGGGGCAGAAGGAAAAGGAGCATTATCACAAGAGACAAGACAGGGTGGGATTTTGAAATCTTCAACTTCCTCTATACACATCTGTCCACAAGCACAAAAAATGCTTTCCAAGATTATCTGCAGAAACAATGAGAACTCTTTAAGTACCTTCTGGGAGACAGATAAATATCATTTTTAAAGCAAGGGAATTTGAGTAGGACTGAGATCTGTCTGCTATTCCACTTCTAACTTGTGGTTACACATTGCCCAAACCGCATCTGTAAAATGAGAACCATGTTAAACAAAGACTGTGAGCAATGGTGCCTCAACAGCACTTTGTGAACAGATCAGAATGAATTCTTATCCTGATGCTACCCTGTAAAATAAAATTCAAAAAAGCGATAAAGGTGGGATTGCCACCTGCTCTATTGTAAACATACCAGATAATGAGATTTGAGACAGACAGAAGGTGAAAAATCCTCTTGCAGTTCTCAATTAGAAGAATGACTTCAACTTGGCTTCGCTTTGCTTACAGCACAGAAGTTGGTCTGTGAAAGGGGTGAAGACATTTTCCCCTCCACTGTATTTGCCAAACTCATATGTTTCTTTTTTTTATTGCTGCTGTTTGCGTCAAACAGAGGAACGGCGCTCATTCAACAAGGGCCACCTCAAAGGTTAAACTGCTGGCAGTGGCATTTAATTCATTGGGAAGGAGGATGACAGTGAATTTACTTTAGGTCAAATTGCTTATATGAAGAATCACCTTGGACTTTGCAAGAGCTAGGAATACAAAAAGAAGATATTTGAGTCCTCTACCTTTTTAGAGAGAGTTTTGCTTTCCTTCATGATCCTAAGTAGATGGATGCCAATCAACCAATTCATGTACACAGGCAAAAACAATGCCGTGAATGCTACCCCCAAGCTCCCTACCACTTCAGAAGAGACTCCTCAAATTGTCTTCCCCACTCCTTATATAAATCCAAAACAGTAGCTGTATATACAGCAGTGGGAGGTACCAGTGGAATTATGTGCTCACCCAACACCCACCACACACCCTCTCCCTAGGAGACATTTGCCCACAAATATATTCTCTCTTGATTTTTCAGCATAAAAGTGCTTACTTTGAAATGAAGCATGCAGCATGGAGTGCCCAGTAAATACTGTAGAAAAGTGAACTTCTCCATTCTGTCTTTCTCGGTTCTAAAAAGGAGGGCATCTGTATAACCTCAGCTCATACATGAGGCTATGAAAAAGCAACATTATGCACCCTTTGTTGTACAATACCTAACTTTACAACCTTTTGTTTGGAAGAATGCGTCACACTGGATTAAAAGGAGCTTTTGAGATGGTAAGCAACAAAAATCCCTTCAAGGAATATTTTGCATTAAAGATGGCTTCAAATTCATAGTGAAAGACTCCAGTACCATCCATATTCTGAGAACAATGCGTACTTGCTGTCTGCCAGTCCTTGTGCCTGGTTTGTAGCTCTAAAGGGAGTTGTTATTGCCCTAAGGGAGTATTAGATAATAAAGAGCTCAGAGTTTGTCTTTCGCTTCATGCCTGGGCTCATCCTAATGTATATAAGTAGGCTTAGTTTGCAGACTGTCTTTCTCAACCTTTTCCCCCTCTTGTTATCCAGCAACCCAGCAACATTTTTTATAAATGAGCACTACCAATTGCCTCCTTTGAAACACACTTATTGAATCCATCACCTTATTTAGAGCTCTCCAGAGGACTAAAATGAGGTTCCTAGCTTTCAAACACACCAAAGTGCTTTCACTGCACTGAGTGACTCCATCATGAAACACCACAAAACTGGCATCCCACAGAGTGGTAACTGCTCAAGTACCTACTCCAGTCCAGCAGCACTACGCTACAGGTGGCACTCCATCCTGATAGATGGAAACTCAGGGACTGGTGTGAGCAATGATATCTGTCAGGAGAGACACAGCTACACACTGAAGTGCTAATACTACACAGAATGGGAGCTTGTACAATCAGAACTTAATTGTGGTTTCAGGCAAATGGCTGCATCCACTCATGAAATGCTGTAACATTTTACTAAGCATATAAAATGGTTGCTTTAGGATGGGGGACAGCAGTGGGCTTAATAACTTTTCATTATACTTCATCTAAGATGAAGAGAATCGATACATAACTTCTGGATGGTGCAAAGAAATGGAGAACATTTTCATGAAACAATCATTTATATTTTTATATTCTATTTCTTTCAAACCATCAAAGCAGAAAAGGCATATAGGAGGTTGCCCATCAATTCCAATAGTGAAATAATACTCAATTTTCCTGGAGTAATCGGCATGTGACCTGTGACAGGTTACTTCAGTTCTTCGTTATTTGAACACATCTGTCAACAATTTAATTATCTTTTTGAGATTCTTGAATTTAATAGCATATAGGAAGGCCAAAGTCTTAAAATAAATACGATAACAGGGAAAAAAATTTATTGCAAACCCAAAGTATACCACATCACTTAAACAGAGAACACCAGCCTTCCTTGTCTTTTACAAGCTGAAGCTGGGAAAGGAAGACGAAGGGGTGAGAATGGAACTGGAAATAACATCTCCTCCCCACATAGTGGCATCACAGAGAAAAGGCTGTAGACTGCAGGCACTGCATTTAGATAGTTACTTATAAAGCAGCCTAATCATCTGACTACATTCACTACAATAAGAATAAAAAAAAACCCCAAGATTTTGAAAAGAGTTTCTGTGAGTAGTTTCTGGTCTGTGCTCCAAGCCACGCTTTTATGTTCTACATTTGCAACCTTTGGCAATGCTGCAGGAGCACCAATAGCATCAGAGGTGAACTTGACTGGTTAACTGACGCACATCACTTAAAGACTAAAATTCTGTTCAAAGTGCTGTGAGCATGAGTAGATTAGGAGGTCTTCATCCTTAAGCTTGAAGATCAAGAAATTTCTTAATGACCAGAACATCTTCTAAGTGAATCATTTCCCAGGGAATTTAAAAATGAAAATCAAACACATTGTAACAAAATGATTTTCTGTTACTAGTTCTTGGTGAAAGAAAAAAAAAAACATATACAAAATTTTCTACTTCTAATATTTCATGTTGCTAAATATTAGCTTAGCAAAACCAGCTTTGCTCTTGATATGCAAAGGCAAATCTAGACTGCTGCACAACAAACCACTAGGAAACGTGGCTGCATTAATCCTCAGGGAGCACAAGAAACATCATCTGATTTTTAAAATATTGTCTGTAATGGCTCCAATCTTTACAGAGATTTCATCAGTTACCAATATTGTTGATATCTGTTCACCTTCTGGTCAGGTATCCAAGATTGACTTAGAAGGGTCAACAGAGTATCTACCTTTAATAGAGGGTAAGCAGTAGCTTCAGCATAACAGCAAAGGAATGCAGTTATACCCAGACTCCTTATACTATTCTCCAAGCATTTGAGCCACCAACTTATTACAGGCCACATTTTAGTATCTGAATTTAACTCATTAGGAAAGGTTAAACACTCAATCAAGGAAGGGAAAGAAAGCGCAGAGGGAGGAGGAGGAGGAGGAGAACAAGGGACTAACATGGAGCTTAACACTCCAGAAATGTAGCAAGCATAGCAGAGCAAGATACAAGCCTTGCCAACTCCACTTAGTGCACTGCCTAACACAATCACTGAAGAACAGAACAGCTCCTCCATCCTCCTGTCAAAGCATGTTCCTTGCAAATGACGACTAGTTAAACACACAGTCAAATAGCAGAGCATGAATGCAAACAATGTTTACAATCTAGGTAATAATAAAGAATAACACAGATTAACACAAATATTCAAATTCCTACCTTAAAGGTGATGCCCAAAAGTGAAGTTCTCACTCAAAAGGGGTCTGGCAGCCAGTAAGGAAAGATGTGAAGCCAAAGAGAAAGCAAGGAGAGTGGAAAGCCTGAGAGCTGCTCTCCACAAAAATTATAAATGAACTAAGCTGGCCTTTCCCGAGAAGGGCAGCTGGGCTGCACAGTTGGTGGATGCCTGAATCATTATCAGTAGCAGTGCCTGCATTCCCTTCCCTCAATGTTGCCAAATCATTTTGAGAGCCTAAGGATGCTGAATTTTAAGTACAAACAAATGGAAAAATGCAAATAAATTCACATTTGAAGAGAGCAGATCCATGATGAGCTTAACACAGAACATTAAACCCTAGCTGGTATTCCATACAGCAGCTACAGGTGGGTAGTGGGCAAAGCACAGTCTCACATAAACAGCTCAAATGCACAGCTGCTTTCTCCCCATAAACTATCTTGCCTTGCAGCTCCTCTCAGGAAAGCTTCCACATCACACCCTGAAATCCCAGGAACAATGAAGGGAAAGTAAGAGAAGCACGGTCCTGGATTCAGATTATCATGGCACACGGCAGATTCACGATTTTCCTTCAGGGTGGGGATACAGCTTCGTTCCTTCCTCTTAACATGCTGTGCATCTCATTGCAGTGGGGCGTTGAGCTCCGTCTGCACAGCAGACAATGGGATCTGGCAGCGGTTCAAAGGCATCTCAAGCAAAGTGGCTGAACACGCTCACCGCCGCTGGGGCAGAACGGGATGCAGGGTGCCCGCTTTCCTCTCCTCCATCGGACTGCACCGGCAGGTGCTGCACCGCTGGCAGCCAGCTCTCCTTTTGTTCCAGCGGCAAGAGGATCAAGGGGGAAAGCAAGAAGGTGCTGCTACAGAGCATGGCAGCACCGAGACCCACATCAATAAGGTAGAGGGATGCAGGGCGGGGGGATGAGGAGGGAGAGGGGGAGAGAAGCGGTGGGAGAGGGAGGGTGAGAAGGAGGGAGGGAAGGAAGGCAGCCCACACAGCCAGCAGTGCCTGGCACCCTGACAGCACGCTGCCGGAGTTTGTCTTCTGAAGCTGTCATAGCTTTATGGATGCCTTCAGACTGACAAGCTGACGAGGGAAACTACACTCTGCAAATGCATTCAGCAGCACTAAATTGCTTCTCTTGCCCTAATGTGGCTCACAGTTTCAGTCAGGGAACTGACCTCATTATCAAGAGAAAAAAAAAAAGGAAACCAAACCAAATGCACAGTAGCTAAGTATGCTCAGACACTATTATTGGAATTTGAGATGGGAATAAATCTGTGGATGGACACAGAAAAATCACCTATTCTAGCACCACTAATAAAAAATTAACACATTTAAAGAACAAATACATAAATCTGAGAGTATGCTCTACCCCTGTGGTGGTGGAGATGAACTCTCTTTAAACCACTAAAAGGATGCCACAAGAAGTGTTCTTATTTTAAAACATAACAGGCAATGGCGCTTGGTGGAGCGGTGATGCATGCAGGGTCCGTCGGAGGAAGCACAGTGTTTCTGGCCATGCCACTGTGCTCTGCTCTCTGAAGATGCAAACTGGAGGGAGGCTCAAAGCTGTATCCTCTCCCAGGCAAGGTCTGGGAGAAGAGGGTTTTCAGCCAGGATGACATACTAGCACACATCTCTAGAGGAGTTATTTTAACAGGAGCTGACAGCACACAGTGAACGCTCCTGTAATAAGACACTGCAAACTTAGTGCAATGGAGTGTTACAGGGTATTAGGGAGTGCTGGAAGAGGCTTGAACCTGATCGATTCAGTTGCTACTTCTATTATAAAGCAAACAAAGCACCTCCTTAAAATTTCTTCCCGACACTATCAAGATAAAAACAACAATCAGAAACAGGGGTCAGTTACTGAGCTCTCACATTTTACCTCCTCTGCCTTCACCTGTTTTTGCAAGATGTCTGCCTTCTCCCAGTTAAACTAACCAGGTAGCCACAGTATACGCTGTCTCAAAGATATTTATTTTCTACTGTCTCATTTTTCAAGCAGAACAAGAACAAGCCTTAACCTTCAGACTAGGATCTAACATGGTTTAAATTGCTTATTATAAGTCAGGTAATTTTCCTTTTGAATTAACAATAAAACTAACTCAGAATGGGCATGCTATTATGTATTCCTTCTGTTCTGTAATGACACAATAATTTGCTCAATGCTGTTTCATTCTAGAAGTTACATTACAAAAACACATTAAATTATTTATTCATTTAATACGGAAACTGCAAAAAAAATTCTTTCAGAAGGAAAAGCACATAGACACTAGGCTATTTATTGTTAAGTGGTGAATAAATGCCAAGGTGCTGAGAGACACAGATTACACACAATAAACTGGTGCTGCTGTCCTAATTAATCAGCAAAAGTTAAATGGATGCTGAGTACCTTTTAAAGGTGAGGGTTCCACGTGTAACAGAGGAAACAACTCTCTGTTCTGCTTCATTTTAGAAAAACTTCTCACAGACACGTCAGGATAAAATGCAGCACTGCAAGTCTCTTTATTTTGTGAAGTGCAGATGGATGATGCTGACAGATACTTTCAATTATACATAACCTAAAATCATTTAAAGCTGCCATCTATGCCAGTAAACGTATCGTCTCCATTCAAGCTGCAGTACACAAAAGGCAGATGTTGGACACCTTTCAGTAAGCCATTGATTAGTGACCACAAAGATGGCAGAAAATACTGACTCCACACAACACAGGACCAGTTTTTAAAACAGCTAAGACTTTCATGAACAGTTTGCACCGAACATTTAACAAATGTTTTTCCATTCTCTGTTTTTTTGGGGCACTTGCAAGTAGTCCTCTCAAATTTATCCACTTAGAAAATATTTGAGAGAAGAACTATTGCTGTTGCATGTACATGAAGACAATTTTTGCTCACTGCCTGAAGAATTTCTGCACTTCTCTTAAAGGCTAGCTCTCCTGTCTTCCCTCCTCAAACTTCCCTCAGGTTCCTACTCTCCCCCAACTTCCGGGCCCATTCCTTACCATCCTAGAGATCAACAGCCAAGAAAAAACAAGTTCAGTGGCTTCCCTACTGCTGAGCATCACTTGCAGGCAATCACATCAACTGTATCCTCATACTATCAGGCAGTGCTAATGAGATTTCAGTGATATTTTCCCAAACAGGCGGCCCTAACCAGCCAGGCAGGAAGCAAGCTCAGCACTGCTTCACGGCAGCTCTCCCCAAAGAACCGTGGAAATACAGCTGAAAACACTCTATGTTGCTAGCTGTTTAAAAAGACAGCTCATACTGCTGCATGTTCTAAGTACAACCCCCACCCCTCATTCCCAGACAACTTCCACTGTCATGAAGATGAGGATAGATGAGGATAACCACGTAGGTCTCTCTGTAACCTCCCTGAGCAGGCTGTGATACACATCAAGGCCTCTCTGACACCATTATGTGATCTTTGCCTTCACTAATCAATGTATTTTAATAATTGCAGTGAGAGCTGAGGCGCAGCTGCAGAATTATATAACATCAGAGCAGTGGTTTTCCACTGAGGAAAGGTTTCCAAAACCGAAGCCAATCATCAGTAGCATTAATTCACTGCACAGGTGTCAATATTATTATTATTATTATTATTTTAAAGATCTCTGAACTAAAACAGATTTTAAGAGTAGATTTTATTAGGGCAATACAAAGGAAAATGAAAGTAAATTCAAAACGTCTGGTCATGACTCAGATAAAAGCCTGCCTTCTTTCACTAGCTGAAATCATGTGCCCACTGCAGCATTTCTGAACCAGCCCATTTATTTCCTTTATTTCTAGCACTCATAATCTGCAAAACTCAGCTTAAAACCGGAAGAAATTACTGGGAGAAAGGGAAAAGTCTTTTAGAGTCTCTATACCTAAACTAAGAGTGGTGGTAGTTACAAAAATATTACAGCATTTACATTGTTTCTCCTGATAAAGATAATACTGTGTAACAGCATTATTTCCGAATGTTGGGTACATCCAACCCTCACACTGTGTTTTCTATCAGTAGCTTAAAAAGGTGTATGGTATCAAGATAATTATGCTTGAAGTAGTCCTAGTGTGTTAATCTTCAAAATTTAAATAAAAAAAGAGCAAAATCCCACTGTCCATGCAAATCTCCTAATAGACCTATCTTATTACCTGGCTTCACACCCAGGAAGCAGATGTCTGTCATCTACTGGGTTATACTACAAGGTATTTACCCGGACCTTTAAGGTGACTTTACACAGATAGGTGAAGCAGATTTTTTACGCCCTGCCTTGTCAGGCAGACATATGCTTTTCTGTTACAAGGTTTTCAAATCAGGTTTAGGATGCAATATACTCTGTTTGCACAGAGAAACAGCGAGAGCATAAGTAGCTCTGGAACTACTCGATCCTACTTCTGGAGGAAGGATGGAGGACAGGAGAGCCAGCCTTTGAGAGAAGCACAGAAGTCCTACGTTTGGCCCTGTCTGCTGCCTGGACTCTGAGTTCACACTGTACCCATCTCTGTGTCTTTTATGTCCCTGGATGGAGGCTGTGCCTGGCCATTCATTCACCTTGCCTGAGTCTGTCAATGGAGCCAGCTCTGCCTGCTGTGTTGCATCCCACTGGTGAGGGCATTGTTTGCAGTGGAGTCACCTTTGCCTCCTGGCTCTTGCTATGTCCTGACAAGTGGCTATTACAACAGTGGTTGCAGGAATAGATTTAAAAATCAATGGAAACAATATTCATCTTTTCTGACAAGTAACTGGGCAGGTCTTTTCTGGGAAGCCCTCCAAGTTCTCCATAATCACAACCTAAGTTGATTTCCAAGCCTTTAAGCATGGCCTTAGGACAGACCTTGGCAGTTTGGTGAATGCCTTAGCTCAGTAATGGATCAACGGTTTTAATGCCAGAATGAGAAAATATATTCTGAGAAACAAATATAGTTTTGTATTATAAAAGGACATGAATAATGGCTTTGGTTTCATTTAATGGAAGAAAGTCAAAGAAAAGAAGATCATCCATAGACAGGAAAAAACTTAAAGGTAATGTGCTATTTTTCCTCCCCATATTAAAGCAGAACAAAAGCTCCTGATGTATTGAACACAGCAATCCCTAGCCATAACATTATATTCATTTAAAAGACATGGTGGAAATGGCTGGAGTTTAGCCACTAGATCAACAAATAGATGGCACATTTAGAAGACAGTAAGTGAACCTACCAGAGCATCCTACATCATGTCCTCCTGTTTTGTAATTAATTTTTTGTCTTTGTTCAGCTGTGTTCACATTTTTTCATTTCCCAAAAGATCTCCAAAGCCCTCTTGGAGGTAAGGGATATTAATACGGAGAAAAAAATAATGAGGTTAGTAGGTGTTGCTATGCACGTTGCTAGCTTTATATATTCTTTAAGTAGGCACTTAGAAGTTCCTACAATTTGAGACAGTTCTATTTATTGCTTTTTTTATTAATCTTTAATACTCAGCAGGCTCATCTTTAAAAATTATATAGATAGTAACTGGCAAAAATCCATCACACTAACCTGCCAGGTCTCTTAAACTTCAGTCCAATAAACCAATTAAAATATTTAAGATCTGATTCTGTCCAAGCACTAGAATCCATCTCTTGCATAAATGTAGCATGATGTCATGATGACACATCATCTTACATTAAGTATATCAGCCTATTTCTGGAGATGTTTCAATGACAGGACATAACTGATGAGATTAGATTAGGTTTCAGAGGAACTGGTTACCTGTTCCAGACAAGGGGATGAAGAACTGGTGACTGCAGAGAAATGCCTAGCAGACAAGTCCTTAACAGATCCAATTGATAGGACAAAACAGGCATAGTTAAGAAAGGTAAAAAGATGAGAAGTAATGGAAGGGAAAGAGGTAATTTGTCCATCTGTTTCATCTATGACAATAAAGAGAGATCTCACATGAAAGTAAAGTTTTTAGGAACCTACAGGCTTCTTACTTATTTATTTTTTTTTAAGTAAGAAATTAAGCTTTCTGGCTTCTGTGATTCTCTCATTTGAGTGTGTAATATCACTGGCACAATCCATTCAATAGGAAAGTCCTGCTAAAACAAGGACTGAATTAATTAGGTTAACACAAAGAAAGCCCAACGTTCACTTCTAATATCATAATTTACAGTTTCCAGTGCTTCTGCTTTCAAATACAATCTGGCTATATATTCTACTGGTCTCCTCTCCACCTGCTATCATTTCTACATCTCTCATCTCCACCTTCATTCCCTGCACTTTGCATCAAAGAGAATATAGTCACAGTGGCAATTTATTGCGGTCATCTCTCAAATCAAACATTCTTCTCCCTTTCCTCTTCTAAGTGTGTCAGATATAAACTGACATCCATAGCATGTACAAGGGTTGATCCAAAAGTAATGCCTCCTATTTTATTACATTGGCCCACAACAACAGAGGCAGACGGTGGTACAGCAGTAGAGGTTCCTGCCAATACTGTGTTACATTCTGCTGCTGTGGCAGCAGTCTGGCAAAAATGCTATCTGACATGGATGCTTCTATGAAGCAAAGACGTGTAACTGAATTCCTCTATGCAGAATAAATGGCACCCACTGCCATTCATTGATGCTTACTGAAGACTTATGGAGACCAAACAGAGGATGTGAGCACAGTGAGGTGATAAGTGGTGCGTTTCAGCAACGGTCACACTGGGTCACCTCTGCTGGTGCAGATGGTGCACGGCATGCAGCTCTTGTTCACTACTGGTGAAAATACATAGCTAATGGTTGAAACTATGCTGAAAAATAGTGTTTTGTAGCTGGGAATTCTCTCTATCAGACAGTGTTATTGTGCTCTTTATATCTGGTGCACTTTCCATGGAAATAATGGGAGGCATTACTTTCAGAGCAACCCACATATAAAGAATGACTCCCCATTAATCCTTCATTTATTATTTTAAGGTAACAACTTCTGTGACTTCTACAGCAAATGTCTATGAAATTACACCACAATTCAAACTGCACAGAGTGTTGATTTGCTCATTACACTCATTCTACATCATCACAAGTTTTTATATTATTTATTCTGCTTTTGAGTCTGCAGAATTAGTCCTGGCTTCTGTTACTCCACTCACCACAACAGCGTATTGAAAGTACAAAAATCTTTATCATGTGTTTCAAGTTATTTTTTCTCCCTTACAAACCTCTGCAGTTTGTACTTTCCAAATTAACAGCAAAAATTTTACAGGAGACAAGGTTTACTATTTAAGTCATACCTGACAAATGAGAAGAGGGACACACCAACCACATAGGACTTACCTCTTTTCCACCCCCCTTATACCCTTTTATCTTATCAATGCCTGAAGGCTCTTTTCAATGCTACCAGAAAAATCAGGGTTAGGAAGAGAAAACAGAGCTCTCCTATAAGTGGGGATGGAAAGGAGTTCCCTAAGGAAAGCAGGACCAAGATAGAGACCTGTCCCACAAGAAATCTTTCATTACAACAGTATCAGACTCATCTGTGGCTCCCAAGGATAATTAGGGTTAGAGTTCAGTTTCTAATGGACAGATATAGTTTAGAACTGTGGTGTGAGAAGGGTTCAGAGTCTGAAGTCCTCTTTCTAGTACACTTTCTCACCACTAGAGTTTCTGTACAGAGGGCCACAGCATTACACACTAGCCTCTCTAATTTCATTTTTAAAAATCCGGTCTACATGCATAATGAATGCACTGTTCCATCCTCCCTTTTTCCACCCTCTAATTCTCTGCATAGCTGAAGCCATAACAATCCACATGTATTCATTCAGCAATCTGAGATATCCTTGTAACAATTGTAACAATGAGATTACTTTTCAAGCATTTTGAAGAAAAAGTATTTCAGCCAGACTTCTGGCACAGAAAAACCCAAACCTTTGTTGCTTAAGGCAAAGAATCAAGGAACTCTGCAATCATGACCATGCTATCTCTATTCTGTACCACTGATTGTAGGAACTTCAAGATCTGATTGGCATTTTCAATGTACTGCAACATGTGGAAGCCATAAATACCCCAGAATCCTGATGCAAGTTCTGCATCAGGCACTGGGATAAGAACAGTGCTTTCTTGCAAATGTATAATATTCAAGCATATGTGCTACATATACTGCACAAGAATTACCTTCCCTCACCATTCATACAGACAGTACTGAGGAAAAGAAAGCGGTGGTCCTTTCCTTCAGCACAACATTTAGACCAAGCCAATATTTCTATTTTAATTACATTTACGATATTTCCTGTGGGTATAAGTCATGAATGCAGTTCCAGTGTGCTGGGAGCAACATAAATATAATCACTCCCCAAGGGATCTTACAGCTGTTATACATGGGTCAGAGATTTTGTGAAATGCAAAATGTGAAATTTTAAAAGCTTTCTAGCCCACATCCTTCCCATTCCTGTTCAAAGTTAAAATTAATGGACAACGAATAACACTGCCCCAAGGTATGTGAATATTCACTCCATTCACAAATAAAAAAATATTTAGCAATAAGCAAACGTCCATTTCTATCTCACTCAGGAACTGCACAGAAATTATCTTCTAATTCAAACCAACTCCACTGTCACTTCATGCTGAAAATTGCATGACTGAAGACAAGAAGCACAGAGCTGTTGTGTTTCTTCTACAAATCATTCTAAGCTTGGGAAGGAGAAGTGTATAATCACACTGCAGTGTACAAGTCCAGCCTCTTCCTTCTATCCAATTCCTCGCCTTCAGTTTTGATATGAGACCACTCAAAAGGCCATAAACAAACTCCTCCTCTTGTCAAAAACAGCCCACAGAAACACAAATGATTCTGCACTTACCTCCTATTACAATCTTGGGAAGAAAACACGCACATCAGCTGCTTCTCTCAGGAATGATGTTCTGTTTTAAAATAAATAAAAAAGGAAACAAGACTTTAAACAGTGCTTTAGTCTCTCTTCCCCAAAGTCTGCCTCCACTAGTGTTTGTAAATATTTACTTAGCAGGAGTACCTTCGCTCTCCGGAACCAAGGTAATGATTACATTACACTAACCATGCCATAAGGACAGAACAAGGCCATTACAACAGCATTGCTGGCACCAACCAGACAATGACATCAGGTCTCATTTCAGTAGGCTCAGTTGCGCAGTAGTGAGAGCGAGCGGGGTGAGAAGAGAAATGACAACCATGGGAAAAGAAAAACAAAAAAACAACTAAAAACCAAAAGACCTGGGTTTAGAGGTAAGTCAAAAAGAAAAAAACAAGTTGACAGAACAAACAAATGCAGCTAAGTTGAGAGAAGTAGACAAGCCAGAGTAGTTCTAATGGAATTTCTCATATTTGTTCATTACTATTGCTGCCTTTGAAACAACCAACAAAGCATAATATAAGGCACTATTTCTTTAGTCTTAGCCACAGCTAAATCAGTTCAGTAAAACTTCAGTGGTGCGACAAGGTTTGTGTAGTCTACTGCCAAAGCCTTTAAGAGAGTCAGGCCCATTAGGCATACGGTGAAACAAAAACAAACCTCCAAAGGACCGAGTTACACCCTTTCTCCACCCCTCTACCTGGCTAGTGATCACACAGATGCAAGTTACTTTGTGAAACTAACTGCAGTTCAGGCAACTTCTGTGCCAGACATGAAAAATGCACCAGTTTGCTGGCAGGGAGCCCTCAGTGGAGATGACAAGACCCACAAAGAGAGCTTAGATTAGAAAACAGTTGGGCTTAGGAGGTTGCTCTTATCGTGCCCACTGGATAGCCTCTAGAGGCAGATCTTCTGCACCAGCGTGGTATCAGATATACAAGTACTCTGTCACAGATTTCCAGCTCGCATAGACCTGGATTCAACAGACACGCTGACCTTTGAGTTTCCAATTACCTTTAATACTCTACAGCCAATTAGTAAACAAGTAAGATTCACATTTGTACTGCCTGTGAATATAACCAAATGCTCTCAGTTGCCTGCTTTCCCTGCATTTAAACTGCGAATTTAAAAGAGCAGCAAAATCTTTTTTCTTTTTTGTAGGTTAGATAAAGATTACTTTAGAGGAACTTTTTATTCCCCCCCATCCATCCACAGTATAAAACCTTTCACATTTCCCATGATCCACAGAATCACAGAATATCCCGAGTTGGAAAACCCAGAAGGACCACCGAGTCCAACCCCTGGCTCTACACAGTACCACTTAAATTCCAAACCCTATGTCTGAGAACACTATCATAGGATACTCCAGCACTCGGGCCGTGCCCACTGCCCTGGGCAGCCTGTTCATGCCCACCATCCTCTGGTGCAGAACCGTTCCCTGACTTCATCTCCCATGGTACTGGTTAAGACCGACACAAGGAGATAAACTAACACCCAACTGATGGAATTAGTTTCCCATAGGGACCAGTTGTTCCCGACACGTCACTGTGCAGTATCCCACATGTTCTGATGCAAACTATTAATGAAGTGGGGGGTGCGGAAAAAGACAGAGCATCGCTCTGGTCTAGCTGTCTTTATTTACCAGATGAGAGCAGACTTGAACAAAAAATAAAAGTAGAAACTCAATAGAACCATTTAAGACAGGGGGGCAGAATTTAACAACAGCTGAATTAGGTGCCAAGGAATTCAAACTGAATGTAATTACCAAAAAGTAGCCAGTAAAAAAACACAGACTGATATTATTGAGGAGAGATTTTTCCATCAGTATAATATGACAGGGATTGCCCAAATCTGATTGCATGGCAAGATTTATTTTGAAGATCTTTAAGCTTGAGGACAGGTTTAAAGCAATACTAATAGATGACAGTGCTGTAACTTCCACAGAAAGACAAGTTAGGAGGCAAAAAACTTGCCTAACAATTTTTCGTTTCCTTCCTCTATGCAAACTCACCTCTTAATGTTGTCCACAAAAAGCAAACATATTTGTATTTTTGGAAAGCCCACAACAGCACATTTCATCACTAGGCATTAGTATTCACAAATAGCATGAACCTTTGCCTAGCACGTAATTAAGTGACTTTGAAACGATGTCATTAACTGAAGAAGTATCGTATCTTTTCCCGTGTTTGTATTTAGTTTCAAATTTACCAGCCACAACAACAGAGTGGGGAAGCTCCTGCTGTGTACAAGAACCTGGCCTTGCAGGCTCCTTATGGAGCTCCTGTTAGTCAGGGGCTGCACTGTATAGAGACTCAATAAACAATGACATCTGCATTCCTGACAGTTTTATTTCTCAAACGTCAGCCTCACAGCAAGTTTCATTTTACTTTTTACTCTAGAGAAAAGGCCAAGCCTGAACATAACAGATGCTCTCTGGAACACCCAGGACACATGAGAACACGTGTGGTCCCCCTCACCACTGCAAGATAAAACAGCTTTCTGGAAAATGAAGTGCTTTTCTAAGCAGAAAAACCTTTATATTTACACTAATCTGACACAACAAGGTTCTCTCAGTTAAAAAGAACAGTATTCACACAGGAGCCCAACCAAGTATAACTATACTCCCATGAAGATCTTATCTTTGGTCTGGACAAATAGTCCAATGAACACGACACTGCAAAGCTCTTAGATGAATCTGTAGTGAAATCTTAGTGAATCTAGTGGAAGCAGTCTTGTTTACAAAACTCTAGAAATGATCTCTTAAATTCTTCCCCTCTCTCTTGCATGATGGTTTATTTTCAACGTAATTCACCAGAGCAGCTTTCAAAGTAGAAGAAAAAAAGCTGTTTTCCTAAGGGAGGAGGAGTATCAGTTAAATCACAGAAAGCAAATGGCTTAGCCTGGTTCATAATTCGCTTAAGTCATGTTTCAGGTCTTGCACATCCTTACGTGGCATCATCCTGCCTGCAGACAATAAAAGCAAGCTTTCCTCCTTCAAGTCTCCTACTGTTATGGAGTGCATGTGGTCCAGTTCCAGCCTGTCATCAGCAGGAGTATGTCTACTGCAACCCATCTTGCTCTGAAATGCCCATGCCCTTGACAGCTCCAGCAAATCTCACAAAGGGTAATGAAAGTAGTGAAGTGTTAAAAATGTAATGCTCTTCTGTCTTTGTCTCTCTTCTTTTCTCTCTTGCTATCAGTTGTCTGTTTGTCTCCCAACAACAAAAGCAAAAAACAAAGCAAAACAAAAAAAGCAAACCAATTACTGTGAAGGCCAATAGGGAAAAGGATATCGGTAACAACTTTATTTCCAGTGTTACAGCCTAGCAGCTAAAATCACGCCAAAGAAAGAAATTTAGAGAAAAAAAAAACAAACAAGCTAAGGAACAACCAACCAGACAAATGAGAGTGAGGAGGGAAATGACATAATAGAATAGGAGGCACAACTTTCAGAGAAGCCTTTATTTTAGATAAGATATTAGGATAAAATTCTTTACCATGAATGTGGTGCGGCACTGGAACAAGGTTCCCAGAGAAGCTGTGGATGCCCCATCCCTGGAGGTGTTCAAGACCAGGGTGGATGAGACTTTGAACAACCTGGTCTAGTGGGAAGTGTCCCAGCCTATAGCAGGGGAGTTGGAACTAAACAGTCTGTAAGGTCTCTTCCAACACTATGATTCCCATCCTGTCACAAGCCCAACTGCTTCTAGACAGCAATGCCATAATTAAGATGATAACACTGGGCATTCTCTGAATTACTGGATTAGAGTAGCAGAGCTCTCTGTATTTAAACCTTTCACCTCATTCAGATAATTTAAATAATTCTGCTCATGACCTGTTTATGCTACTCTTCCTCAAAGTATTCAAAATTAAAAGCGACATGAAAAAGCTAACTGCACTGCACTTAGGTTGGTATTAGTCCTACCCTAATAAACCATTGCTCCAACAGATAAAGCAATACTTCAATTCCCTGTACCAGTCCTCTTGTCATCATCTTAAAAACAGCATTTAGAAAACAAACAAACAAACAAAAAACAACAATAACCACACACAAACCAGCAAATAAATCACCAGATTGAAGAAAGGTAGTCAAGTATTTGATTTCCAGACAGCTAGCCTGAAAACACTAAGTAGCCAGACTCCAGAAGGTAAGCACATAACAGCAATCACATATTATACAAAGGTTTTCAGCCTAAATGGTGAGCCCCAAATTACAGTTAAGTTTAGAAAAATCATGGAGAATTTCAAGAAGAAAAGGGTTGCATTTCTCTCATTTTTTCCCCTTTTAAAATACAACACATAAAGATAGGAGCGTGCTGACTGTCCAAGTAATTCCTTCTCTACATTTTCCATTTATCATAGTCAATATTTGATCTGAACAGTGCTGCCTCTCCAGACTTTTGATGCTTACTTTTATCTGACTTTTACCATAATATGAAGTGCACTCTATACTGTAGAGGAGATTCTTCCAATATTTAAGAAGATGAAGTGGAAAAAAAAACAATAATAAAGTATAAACATCTCCTCATTTAACCCCACAAAGGTGCCCACAATGTTACGAATTGGCAATTCCAAGTTGTGATTCACCCCCACCAAGGAAACAATTAAAACTAAAATTGGGAATGTTCATTTTCTAGTGGGAGGAAAAAAAGAGGTATAAAACACAAGGCTATGACTGTAAAAGCATAATGCAATGAAAAAAAAATGGACTTTTCCATAGTTCAGTTCTAACACCCTCCTTAAACTCCTTTCCTTATATGTTGTTCTTCCAGGTTCAGAGCAACAACTTCCAAGACTCTGTGGTCATAATACAGCTGGTTGTACAGAAAGGATGCTCAATAAAAAGAAATACTCTATCCAATACTCCAAATAAAAATCACAGATATAGGTTTTCTTCCTGGATGCAATAGCACAAAACTGAATGAAAGCTAAGTCTGGGAGCAGAATAAATACAATGTCTCAAACTCAAATTGCAAAAGGCTAGTTAGCAGATTGGCTGTATCCACACCTCTTTAATTAGGTGCATTCTGTCTTTTTGAATTGGTGAGAGAAGAAAAATTGCATACATGGAAATAGAGAAAACAAGGAGAAATAGCTGATGCTTCTGGAGGAAGTAGGGGAAAGAAGAAATAAAAACTTCTTACCTAATAGTATTTTACACGCTTAACCAGTCTTCTGCCCCAGTTTCAGCTTAGCCAATGCTCAGAAACAGACCTGTGTCTTCAGGAACTTTCCCGCACTGGGTACGATAGTTTTCTCTCTTTCCCCATGCCTTGCTCAAGGTCTGCTCCTGACTGGTGCTGCTTTCTAAAACACCTCTCTAGCTGGCTGCTGGTGGCAGACACTGCAGGTGCACTCAGCTGGAGAGGAATACACAAATGTTGAACAGACTGCTCCCTCCTCCCTGGGGGCTCTCAGTCACCACCAAGCCTGGCTAATATGAACGTCCAAATCATCTTCAAGCCTTGCCACAGTCAGAAATATATACCTGACCCATCCACAGAAGCCTCTACTTCCATATGAGGTTGTTTGGAAGACTACTTAAGTGCACTATTTCAGCTCTGCTTTCCATTCCTTTTCCTTTGTATTTCCTGAGACACAGAGCTAAAACAAGGTTGTATACAAATTCATTTTAAAATAAAAAGAATGTAGTCACTCAATCCTTTATTATGCATGGAAAAAAAAATGTTTGCATGAATCAGTAATTCTTTTCTCTTTATTCTTAATGAGACAACGCTACAGATTGTTCTAGTGAAAGAGTAGTGTAAGAACAATGTGAGGAATATCAATTCCTTCAATGCTACAGGTGCAAGGATTTGGCCACATCCTTTCACTTGGTCTTCTGAAGTCAACAATTGGACTGTGGTTGAATTGTCAGGAAGAATGGCATCTGAAAAAGGTACGCATGATCAACCAACCCAAGTTCAAGGAACACCATAAATGTTTTGAGATTAGCTAGCCAGAAAAGCCTGTAGATCCTCCAGGACTCTGGGTTATCTTAAGGGGAAGCGTGGGCACTTAGAGACTGACTCATGGAAGCGCGACTAAAGCAGCTCTGTATGGCATTGTTAGAGAACCACTGACCCAGAAAGGCACTAAAGCAAAGCTGGGCACAACGCTCCCAGCACAGGCACTCAGCTCTGTGCTCTGCTGCTGGAAGGGAAACACTGCACAGAGCTCTGCAATTTCACAGTCCACATACACAGCCAAGGGAGCTTTTGTGCTTACAGTGAAATGAAAATTTCTGCTTCCCTTCTTACCTTCTCTTCAAGCCTCAAGTTACAAGCTCTCTGTTGCTTTCCTGCTTTCTCTTCCCCTTATTTTATCCTTCCATAGTGATTTGATGTGATTAATAGTGATTCACAGCGATTAAACTGTGTGTTTTCATGTAAACATCTGACTTTCCTGGCTTTACTGGAACGTTGCTGAAGGCCCCCCTCCCACTCCTCTCATCCCCAGAGATGGGAGCATACACAACTTTGTCTGAGCAACACCCTGAATAAGGCCATGCTTGTGTTCTTAAAAGAGGCATCCAGCCAGCTGGAGGTTTCTTTATGGCTTCACTAAGTGCAAAGCCTTTCAGATTCGCAGACTGAGCCAAAAGCCTGACCTACCATGCCCTTGTGGGACCAGCGATACTCTTGCACTACTTGAGAAAGAAAATACATGTTCTGTCAGGTTAAATGCTTGTGACATGGCATTTAACTATTATCACTGTACGATACTATCAGTGTTTCAGGAGATGAAACAGCCCAATGTGCAGGACTAATTTTTTTCTTTCAGAGTTTGGATCAACTATGCTGCGTGTTAAGGCAAGTGGGAAAAAATTATGCAAAAGCATAAGGACTGCTGGAGCTTTATACAACACCTAAACATCAGCATGAGAACCTGGTCTAATGCTCAGCACAGCCAGCAGAAGTATTTCCACTGAATTCAACAAGCAGAGGGTCAGGATTTAATCTTATGTTGTGCTACTGTGCACACATATATATTTAGGTATAAAATAACCAGGACATGCAGTATTAAAACACACACACACACACACACACACACTTCTATTATTATTTATTTTTTGCATGGAACTACCTATTCATTACAAATAAATCACAGCAAAGTTGTTATTGTTTTTTTTTTTTTCCTTTGTTTCTTTTGCTTTTAGTATCATAAAAACATCCTTCTACCTTGGGACTTAACTGTTGCCTGTTCTTACATCTGTAATAACACAGATTTTTACCTTACTGATCTCCTCTCCATAATACAAGAAGAGAATTTGTAGAACAAACAACTAACCAAATCCTTTTTTATTTGGGCTCACTCTGTTTAGGTATGCTGACATTCATATCTTCTATTCATTTTTTGAAAATGCATGTTCCTTTAGATTTACAACAGAAAAACTCAGTAACCCCTAAGTTAATTGGTAAATTAGCAAAACAGTCAGAGGAAACTGCCTTTTTTTTTATCCTAGCAGTTTGAAGAGAAATTTTCCCTGTCCTGGAGTTATTTAGCAGATCATCTTCTTTGTGAACTGCATATCCCTTGCCACCAGCTCCTGAGAACAACTACACTCCTGTGGACTCGGGCCACTGCAGATTATAGAGCTTTTCATGGAAAGCACTTTTTTTTTCTGATTTTTACCCTGCAGCTTAACTGCCAATCCAACCTGAGTATGAAAGCAGACAAAACGGAAATCATTGCCCAAATAACAATGTTCAAATCACTTAGTACTTCTAACCACTATTTTCTCCAGGCAATGGCTCTGCTATCTCACCCTCAACCCTGACTCAAGTCTGACTCATCTGTCAAAAGAAAAGCAGAGCTGTTTAAATGAAATAGCATTTAAGTCCTACATCCACAGAATAATAGCAAAGATCTCATCGAAACAGGGTAATTTTTTTTGACTTTCAGAACAGAGAAACTGAGGAACAGAGCACAGGCACAGACAACTACTGGGGCAGCAGCAGAACCCAGAATGGGAGGTAAGAGGTATTGAGTGCACAGACACCTAACTGCTGCCTGTTTCCCCAGAGCACTCTTTTCTGCCTGCTCATGATACCTCAGAGCTTTTTTGGCTCACATGGAGCTCAAGACTGCACTTCCTGAGGTTGCTGGCAAAGCCAAGATGAGACTGTGGCATTCTCATAATCTTTGTCTTCCAGCTGCAATCCTTTGTCACCACAGATATGAATTACACTATATTCAATGCACACCACCTTCAACTGGACGATCATTTGATGCAAAAACAGTTTCTCAGTAAACATCACTGTTCTTTCCTCTTTCTAGTACCATACATTCTTATGAATTCCAACACACAGAAAGTTAGGTATCTTCTTCTCCAAAGGACATCCCACTCATCATCACAAAATTAAGGAAAACATTCTTCAGCATTAAGCCTGCTTTTTCTTACCATGTAGAACAAGAACAGTTTTTTCAACAAAATCAGATCTTACAGCTTATCAAACTGGTATCTTCTCCATTTTAACAGTGGCTGGATGATCATTTCTGTCCTATCTACTGCCTTTCTTGTCTATCTCAGCTGGACTTAAGCTAATAAGCTTCTCATTAATGAAATGACTATGCCAAGGTACTAGCAGATGGCTCTGTGTTCCGAGCACATCTTTCCATTCCCTCCCTCCCAGAAGTCCTAATCTATACACAGTGTAATCGTCACAAAAACATATGCTCCCTGACAGAAAGCTCCCCTTCCATTATCTCTGTACTCCAGGGGATTGACCCCTGAAACCTCAGGGACATGAGGCAACTCCCTTCCTACTCAAGTGTCAGTTTCCTCTGCGCCTAAAAACACATTCAGCAGGTTCTGGCCAAAGTGCCTGCACAAGGGTTAAAATCCATGCTGATCTCCCCCACCTGTACTACTGTCCATACTGTATTCCACTACTAAGTAAAAAATATACCATACATATCTGTACTAAAAAAAACTGAAGTAATGCATATACGATATTTCTTACATTCGGTAATTCGCCACTGATTTATTTACAGGTCCCTGTGGCAGTACATGAGCCTCCCTCTCAGAAAATTGACACTGTAATTTATTATGTTCATTACCCATCAACCTCTTGTGTAACACTTCCATTTAAATGCTGTGTGAGTCAGTCACTAATTGTGTATCTCATATATCTTAAAATAATCTATTTGTATCATCTGTTGGTTCCCTCTCCCTCACCAATTTAATCAGATTATCGTGATTGATGAATTTATTAATACGGTCATCATATCCTGAGTGCACAGCAACATCTACAGAAAGTTGCTCTTCCTTCCTGAACCTCTATCTCCCTTTTGCATAATGAACAGAGGAGCAGATAAACACTATCAGTTTCGCAGTTGTCTGAAGGGCTGCACAAAGTTTAGCCCTTGACATTTGGAATCAGTCTGGCAGCAGCTCCTAAGAAAAGGCTGGGGTACAGATGGGCACTCACAGGCAACCGTAATGTGAAGGGTTGCTTTAGCTCCCCATATTGATTCTGAGCCTTCTGAAAAGTCATTCTCCAGAGCAAGAGAAAATTCGATAGCCAGTTCTCTTCTGCATTTAATCCCAACAGCTCTGAACAGTTTTCTTCTACAGTAGATAGAGAAAGGCATCAATAGAAAACAGAAAAGCTTCTCTTTAACCTCTGCCCCTTCCTTTTCAACTTCAAGTTGTCAGTCTTTAAACTAAGACCCTTCCTCACTCCACAACACCTTCAGTTAGTCCTGACTGTTGTACAGAATAACTTGAGCTTTGCAACTCCAAAACTAAAGGACAGAAGAGTTTAAAAGCATGCTCATAATTCTAAATTGAAACAAGCAAACAAAAAAATAGGTCAAATACAAATAACAGTGGACAAGAAAAAAAGGTGTTAAATATTATTTAGTCAGAGGTAAAAATAGCATAATTATACCTTATATTGCTGTAGCTTTTTTCAACCAAAAATAAAGAAGCCAAAGCACTTTGATAGCACAACTTCCAAATCATCTCAAACACTAAACAAAAGGAAGAAAAACAGGAGGAGCATGGCACTTACCGTGAAAAACAGACTGCAGAAAAGCATGCAGCAGCACTGCTCAAGTACCCAGGAGTTGTGACTGCCTGAGGAGGGTGGTATAAATGACAGCCACCTGTGCTCACTTGTTGCCTAAAAACTGAACAGGCAATTGAGACATTTCTGCCTCGAGCTGTAACTCTGTACCTTTCTAAAAAAGTTATAAACCAGATTAAAATGGTAACAGTTAAAAATATGGTAAAATACCATATTCCTAGTCCAGAAAATCCGGTCTCTACCTTCTGCTGAGAAGGCTTCTGCCAGAGCAACACCCGAGTTGATACTGAGCATGAGAGGATCAAAAAGATCACAGTGAGCATCTGTAGAGAACACAGAATTTGAATGAGGATTATTTTGGGAGGACAGCCAGCCTGGTAAACAGCAGCAAGCAAACAGGAAAGGCTACTTGTTGGAGGCAGAAATGCACAACAGGCTTCCAGAAACTAAACACACCATATGTAATTAAACCAATTTATTACAGCTATGTGGCTTCACACATTTGAAAATGCATTTTCCCCTTTTTAGTCTCAGAGCGATGTGCTTATTCATGCAAAATGAAAGGAAATATGTAAACAGTTTTGAAAATACAAGCAGAAAGTGTGAGAACGAAACATCTGATATGGCATCATCTTGCAAATGCCTCTAGATTCCTCTCTGGTCACTGTGTGGGCAGGGCAGCAAATTCCCAGGACAGAGCAGGGGTGGGTGGGAGAAGGGGACTGTAAAGCTATTCATCATGAACTTCGTTTTGCATTTTCCTGTTTATTAGTGATCTACTGGAGCTCCCAGGATGAGGGAGAGCTTGTTCTGGCAGGAAGCACAGGCACAAGGAGCCTGCGAGGCTGAGGGCACCCCAAGGAGGCTGTACTGAGGAACTGGGAGCTCTGTTGGAGCATGGCCTGAGGTGGCGATGGCCCAGGTTGCCCACAGTCTGCTGCCTGACCTGCCAGGGCTGCTGCCCAGCCTCTCATTTGGATACACCCTTAGCAATCAGTCAAGAGGAACATTAATAGCCCATGATGAAGTTCTTACAAACTAGGCAACTCCTTCCCTAGCCCTCACATACATAAAAATACAAGTTATATCACCATGATTGCCTGAGCTTTCACTGACACCAAGGAAGTTAAGAGATGTAGGCAACAGCTCCTTGGGAGAGATGAACTGAAGAGGACAATGAAGAATCTGTCTTCACAGCCATACTGACAAACAACACCTATAGGCATCCAACACTGGAGAAATAAAACATTCCTATATTGCATCATACATCTGGCTGCTATAAAACAGAGGAACCATCCCAGCGACCCTCTGCTCTAGCAAGCATCAAAGAATTCTCCATTACACAGCATGCTGACAGATGAAGATGCTGATAGAAGTGGGAAAAAATAACAACCTTCAGAGAAAGGATTCTGCCCTTAGGTTTTTCCTCTCAACTACCTCCTGCCACCAGTTACTCATTCTCATCCCTCATCCAGACTTCTTGTAACAACGACCAGCTCTCTAGCCAACCCAACACGAGCAAGCAAGTCCTGATGACAACAGCAGGTCTTGAAGTTAGTAGTAGGGAAGTAATGCACAATTGCTGACAAGTGGATGATAAGCCCTGAGCAAATAACAGACAGCCATTGTTGCAAGCTGGCTATGGACAGAGCAGTACTGAGTGATGCCCACAGGGTAGGTGGTAAAGGAAAATGGAGGCAGACACAGCTGGATAGCTGGTTTATCTGAGCAGTCCATTGTTATCCAGGTACCCTCCACAGAAGAGGGATGTGAAAATGAGAGCTGTCACTTAGCACTGGCTCCTTTCAAAACTTCTCCCTTCTCAAGAATATCAGTGGATCCTACTAAAGTGGTAAAAGATAGCATTTGAGATCTTCTGAACTGAGGGTTAATTTCTGTCCTAGTTTTAGACCAGAAACATCTGGGACACAAGAGTCAGATGTAGAATGACAAACGGTGTAAGAAAGACAGAAGATTACTCTGCCATGTAAGAAAAGAACAATGAAACAAGCAAATCGAAGCATAGTAGAATGACAGAAGTCAATGGACTGTGATCATTTTGGGTTATAAACCAGAGAATATCACATTAATGAGGTAGGAAAACATTTGTAATACACAGAGAATTACTAAGACTAATACAAACATTCACTGCTTTGAGAAAAACAATCTAATCCATATGGAAACAACTTTCAATTATACAAACCATAGTACAAAATAGAGGATACAAAAATTCATGAAAACTGGCATGCAACACTGACACTAAGCAATTGTCAGTAACAACTGATAAAATGTAGCACCAGTGAACAGCAAACGTATCTATTTGATCTAATCAAACTAGCAGTAGAAAAATTAATTTTAAAGACTTGCAGTAGCAAATGGGATCTGAAGCAGAAGAAACGATGGCACGGTGAGATTTACATTAATAAAATCTGACTCTTCAGCTAGAAAATGAGTTGAAATGAAGGATTTTGTGTGTGTGTGCGTGCTGCATTCACAAAGCACCCAAAACAGCTTGCACATGACCTGTGATGAGGACACTGTGTACTTAGACAATACAAATCAACTGTAATCCAAACAATAATTTACATTTATATTCCCTTCAGAAGATCTGAACTAAGAAGAAAAAGAATGCTACATTCTATTTAAAGTTATTAAAAACAAAGTACTGAAATGTGGAAATCATGAACACTCATGCTGTTTATGTAAATATATGTATATAAGTGCTTGTTAATTACTAACTTTAAAAAAAAAGGAAAAAAGACACCTTTCTTCATTGAGCTGTATGCTCAATAGTGACAGTAAAATGCAAATTAAGTTATATAAACATGTAATAAGGAATTAAAAGGTGAGCAGTACAAAAAGAATTAGCATTTTTCTCCCCTGTGACACACTGGTCAGTTCTTACTGCTTTACCCTACAGCAACAGAAGAATGTTGAAGTCATGGATTGAAACTGCTTGAAAAGAAATAACGAAGAAAACAATGTAAAGTCTGCTTGCACTCTCTCTCTCTCTCAAAATCACAAAGGAGATAGGTTCAAGAAATACACAAAGAAGTCCAAAACAGTCAAGAGGAGAAACCAAACAGATTAAGAGCTATTAAATTGTTCTCCTAACAAAAGAACAGGGGAACACAAAATGAAACTCAGAAACACACAATGAAACCACAGCAGTAAAGGCATTGGGCAAAAAAAAAAAAAAAAAAAAAAAAAAAAAAAAAAAAAAACCCTGGCTGATTTGAGATTATCTAATTTCACAACATAAAAAATACCATTAGCTGGTAGTCCTCATCTGACATTAACAGTGATGTTAAGAATAGTATGAAATACTAATATTTATAATAAGCATATTTGAATTAATATTAATAAGCATCACAAAGCACAGAAACTCGCCTGCTTCAAGGTACATTTTTTCTGCTCCTGAAAGTTCACAATAAATATCCAGGAAAAGTGTAATTTAATCACCTTCTACAGATCTTCTTTTCTCAAACATTAAGAGCTACTGCTGCAAACAGAAGGACTTTGAATGTTGATGGACAGATGCTCTGATCCACTACACGCATTGGAAGAGACATAAAAGTAGCAGTTTCTCATGCAGGCACATGTTTTTAAATTATATCACTGCAGCCACAGCGATATAAAGTCTTATGAAGTGTGACATACAAATACAGAACAAAAAAAGTGTGTAGTTTAAAGTTAAGAAGAGAGAAAATAGAAATATATATAGTAAAGTTGCAACGGAAGATGAGAAAAAAGGCCTGGAACAGCAGTCTTACTTATTTTAAATAAGCTTTTTCTTTGGAGGTATTTTGAACATTTGTTGAAAGACCTTCCTAAGCATGAGTAGCAACACAGCAAGGTGATAACTTTGACACCTTATGAAATTAGGGATGGAGGCTGTTAGGATGGAGGATGCTGACCTGAGACAAAACAAGCTATAGGGTGCCACAAAAAAAAAAAAAGATGACTTATTACTTATTTTTTAATGAGGAATAATAGAGTATAAAGGAAGGGGCAATACAATCAAAACATCGGGTCAAAGAAGTGATGTTGGCAACAAATTTCCAAATGGCAATGGCAGCAGAAATGCAGCATTTTCTCAGATAAGAGAGTAAGGCATGACTTTTTTGTCTTAGAAAAATAATGGGAAGAAAAAAAAAATACATGGTTACAGTTCGGACATACAGACCTATCTGTTAAGTTCTGTATTAATTCAAATTATGGGCTTGAGTAATGAGTAATGAGTAACCAAAAAGGAAACTTTTTTCCCTCTCAAGCTCTAATGGAAAAGAAGACTATATAAACACAGGAAAACAAACAGTTTGAGTTTCAGAACTTCAAAATGCTCCCAGCAGAACAGCAAAATCAGATAATGGCTATATGAAAACAAAATAGCTGAGGTATCTAATGAAAGCCATGAGCTATAAAGACTAAGTGGACCATCAACACAGAATACCTTCACTGAGCCCTGCTACTTTCAGTAGTCCTCCAATTGGGAGCAAGCACTGTTCTAACAGTGGATGTAGGTACTCAGCAAGACCATGGTGAAAAATGCAAGGTATGAGCCGAAGTATAAAAGGTCCTCCCTCAACCACAGTAGTAAACATACAGGGGGAAAAAAAAGAAAAAAAAGAAAGCTAAACAGCAGAACAGCATACAAAAACACAAACACAGATGCCATTTTGAATTTAATATTAAAGATGCTGTACAGCTGCTAGGAACTAGAAACACCCAAGAGAATTAGCAACAGAATTATGGCCAAAATAATGTTAAGCACGTCTCTGACAAGGTGAAGGAGTGACATGCAGAAGCACCAGCAGTATGTTATATTCATCCACCCTGATGGAAATAAATGACCTTTGAATGCAAAATATATCTGAGCAGTGAAATGGGTCAGAGAAACAGATTTATTTCAGATATACATTCTGTGATCTCTCCATTACCCTTATTAATATATTAAATACTTAAGCAAAGCTGTAAAATAATCAGCCAAACTTCAGCAGCAATCATTTTTTGGATAGTCTTCTTGATCTTCTTGAAAGCGTAAAATGATACAGTGTGAAAAATGTTTCAGACAGCTCTACCACTATAAATCCTTTTCAATTTTCCTTGAAATTCTCACATAAGAAGAATAGTATTAATCTAAAAGTCATATGTCCTTAATTCACATACCTTAACATTTCTGTTCTAACTGAAGGGTAAGGACAGACATACCGGAGACTTCTAAAATTGCCAGTTTTCATACCAACAGTACAGCCTCTTCCTTCAGCAACAGCTGCTCAAGAAGTTAAAAGTTATGTTTATGTACATAGACACACAAAGCTTTGAAGTGAGTGAAATCTGAACGCAAGTTCACTGTAAGAAGAAGCAAACAGACAGGAAACAGTTCCTGCAAATTCTGCCTGATGATTTTATGCCTGATGCTGTATAAGCTGTTCCCTTCACTTTGAATCCCTTTAATTTCATAAACCCACAGCAGCAAACAAGAAATAGTGACCACCACCACCATCACCACCACAATCACCACCACCATCACCCACTGCTGGTCCTGCAGGAAGTGTAGGGAGATAGAGAATGGGGCTTTGCCTGTTTGCCATGTGCTATTCACCAGTTCTTTATGTCGTCAGTAGGGACATCTGTAAAAAAGAAAAAACTAAAATACCAACATCAAAAAAAAAACAAACACTCTAATTCTGTGCTCTCATGTCCTTTCCTTTCCAACTGTTTCAGCTTCAGAGGAGACAGGGATCATGACAGCAGCTGTTCCATCTCTTACGGCTACTTCTCACCAGAAACAACTGCCTCATAGTCTGGTGGTATCTTGAGGGCTAGCTTCATCGAGGGAGGATGAACAAGAAGCTGAGAGTGACCCCAGACTATAGTCATGGGGTGTAGTCCCACCATATCTGAACTTAGTGAGCAAAGCTGAGTGATGGTGATGAGGTACATTGACAGTCATAGGCAAGGCAAGTGATGAACTAGGTCCATGGGCTATCCAGTTCAGTCAGGAGCAAAAGGAGACTAGGCCAAGAAGGGACAGGAGACACATCACCTACTGTGTGGTTTCAAGGCCTATTGAGAAAACAAGGCTGGAGACAAAAGAAGAGACAGGCACACCATCCACACCACTCAATCCATGACCCATGATGACTGAACGCCCAAGTCTGAGCTTGAGGGCTGTCCCCAGAGCCCTGGTCACAGTGTGCAGACAGGGGTCATGGGTGAGGCTGCTCCATGCACTCCTGCCTTCAAGATTAACACGTAGCTGGTTTCTGCAGCCTCTGACTGAAAGGAAGGACTGTATACATAACATCTGAGGGGATACACAGATGATGTGCCAAAGGTTCAGTATCAAGGATGGTTTATATTTACAAATTTTACTGTCCCGATAGGAATGTATGAAAAATTACAGATAACTGAAAGCAGTTTTCCCCAAGAAAACATAGATAAAAATACAGATATAAGAGCAGTTTTTCCTAGTTACGTACACACATTTCTGTCAAACATTGTTTGTTTTTTTCCCCCCCACTTTAACCACTCTGAAGTGCTCTTTCCTGTATTTGCTCCTCCAACTCATATCAGCCTTTCCATTCCAGTGCAATCTCCACTCAACTCTATCTTAAAATGCGGGAAGCAGTGCTGTGCCTCCAGCAATCACCATCCCAAGTGCTACAAAACTCTCTCAACAATACAAGCAATACACCTATATGTGTTTCTTAGGTACTTTGCTATTGTTTCTCACAGCCTTGCAGGGCAAACGTAAGGGAAGGGAGACTTACCTGCAAGTGAAAACAGTCCTGGAAGTTCAGAGATGGGAAAACAGGAGGTATGACACTAGCAAGGAACAGCAAACCTAACAGAAGATAACATCTTCTGAACCAATTCCTTCCATATAAGCAGTCCTGGCCTTGTCTACCACTGCTTTACCACTTCTAAAAATGTCCTGCTTCATTGCTGCCAGTGCCTGCAGGAGTTGCTGTGTAAAGCGCTGGTCCCTACCAGTTTCCCAGGCACAGCCATTATGCGTGCACACCATTCTGAATGAGAGATGCTCATTTCCCTTTTACCTGGGATTGCCTTGCTTTGGAACAACTTACAAGCATGGATCAAAGTTTGAAAATAGGAATTGCGTACTTTTCTGCATGCCTGAGGAAAAATCCAAGCCCAATGGTTTCATTTCATACGTTTAATTAGACCATGAAGAAAAATAATATGGATGCAGAAAAACAACGGCATTCTACAGTGCACTGATTTTTATCACATAAAACTGCAACAATTATTAAATTACCACATACTCCTAGATTTTCTTTTTGGTCAAATAGCTTAAAAATAAAAAAGTACACAAAGTTCTTATCAATGCTCAGCCAACAGTTGCAACACACTGGCCTCTACCCGAACTCAATGTAGCTCTAATTTCAAAGCCTGCTTAGAACTCTACAAATACCGACATTATTAAACATAGCAGGCACACTGAACACTCAAATGGAGCCAGCATGCTTTATGTGAAACTCAGGCACTGCAGTCCCTCCCGTTTTTCCCAGGCTATGCATACCTGTTCTCCAGAGCAGGACTTTCCTGTCACACTTCTTCTGACAGAGAGGTGCTTTTTTGCTCCCTCATCCTCCGACTACTGCTTTTTATTTCCCAATCACTTTCCCTATTTACCAACTGCAATGGAGGCTAAGCACATAGCTTCTTTGTTTCAAGTCCCCGACTGGCACCTTACCGCTCACAGCTCCGCGGGCACCTTCCCAACCGCCGGAGGGAAGACACGGCAGCTGGACTGAAATCCCAGCAGGGCTCTCCTGCCCGTGTACGGAGGTGAACAAGAACCCACCACTGCTGACTGTGCTGGGGGCGGGCACGGGGCTCCTGCCTGACTGCACCGCCTTGTGTCGTTTTAAAGAGACTGTAACCGAGCTTTCTTTAAACTGGCAGCATATAAGGAATTTGCAAGTATTGCCTACTTCCCCATAAAGCAGTACAGAGATCATTCACAAAATTAACCAAGAGCAGATACTAAAAGCTCCGTCTCGTAAGATTACAGGCACGCAGTGGAAAAACTTAGACTGCCAATGCCCTTCACAGAGACTTTTTGGATCTTCTGGCATCTTTTTCAATGCATTTTGTTAAAGATTGCACATGCTGATTGACACTGTAGAAACATCACCATGTTAAAAAAAAATTATCTGCTATCAGCAGTGGCTGTAAGGATACACCCTAAATGAACAAGGCCAAAGAGTGTAACTGCTTAACTATTAAATGTTTAGCATACTCCAAAAATTAGACAAAACTTTCAAAACAGTTTCTCAGCATCACCCAAAAGCTTCCATTAGTAACATTTGGATTTCAACAGTATGCAGCTATATCCACCAGCAAAAAGAAATGCTCGGCAGCCTCGAATGAGTAAAACAGCAACAGCTGATTTTTCATGCAGCTATGAGGCTGCACAATCAAGAGCACAGTCCTAGAAGGACAACTTTCACAAGTCTTCACAGCTATTATTTTCTTCCACTCTATCTTAAAGAGCCTTTTAAGGAGGAGGTTATGACACCCAGTTTAGCACTAATAATCACTGTGTTTCATGCATCACTTTTCTTGTTATTGCTCCCACCCAAACACCTTTAATTTCTCCTGAAAACCGGAGTCTAAAGATATGCACTGTGCACTGAGGCTCTTCATTCCAAGCACAGTCTTTTAACCAAATTATCATTAAAATCTATGTCAGATGGCAAACACATCAAAATCTTGACACAAATCAATTCTCGATACAAACAAAGCAATTCCCTTCAGCCCATAAAACACATACTTTCCAGAGTTAAATTTGCAGAATGCTTTTTTAC
Organism: Lagopus muta; assembly: GCF_023343835.1. Taxonomy (NCBI): domain Eukaryota; kingdom Metazoa; phylum Chordata; class Aves; order Galliformes; family Phasianidae; genus Lagopus; species Lagopus muta. The sequence continues at coordinate 45,975,510 of NC_064437.1, read as the reverse complement.
CTAAAAGTTATAGAGCTCAGGCTTCTAGATAACAAATAACGTATCATCCCTGGACAGGATTTTCTGTAAGAGGTAAAGGGAAAAGAAGGAATAAGCCTGTGAACACACTGGGCACACCTGTGTTCTCCTCTGTGCTCAGAAGTCAGTCAGTGCTTGGCACAGATACTGATTTTTCCACTGTGAGTTCTCTTTTCCTGCCTCCAAAGCAACATATTTTAGTGCTACCTACAAAAGGTACATACAGTAAATCAAAGTTTGTGCACCAGCAAAGAACACTATTTAGTTATCTTCTCTGCTCCCCTCCCAAAGTTGCTCTTAACTGCTGAGTGAGGTCATTCTCTGCTAGTTTGCCATAATCTGTTTTACATTCTGGATACTTGCTCTCATACCCCAGAGGAACTGGGGAATGGACAGGGAGTAAAAGCTGGATATAAGACACCTCCTCAGCACAAATATCCCAGATCAATTACCTATATAGATCCATTGCATTAAAAGCCTGCTGTTGCTGAGCCCTTCCTAAAAGCTCCCTTGAGCACACAGTCCAACTGTATATAACTATGGGATAAGTTAAAAACAGGAGGCAGAAGAAGATGTGATGGGAACAGGAAAAAACAAGAACTCTAAACATGAGGGGTTTGCCTAAGAAAAAGCACACAGGTTCGAAGAAACAATCATAAACACAGCAACATCTATTACAACCAGGTTGGAATGACAGATTTCTGATATTTGATCTACAAATCGTTGAGAAGACTTGGCTACTACAGTCAATCCAAACACGCCAAAGTCTTCTAAGGCACAGTTTTTCTTAGCATCAACTGGAAAGCTCAGAGCGCTAGCTCATCTTGCAGCTACTAGGTGTACCTTTTGATACTTGGAAGACATACTTGATGAGGAAGAGAAAGCTACAAAGGGACCCCTCAGAACCTTACACATAAGTTCAAGTGTTCTTTGTATTTCTTTCCTGCAGAGTACTCTTGAGCACTCTTACATCAGTTCAGAGTTGAAATCTGTTTTTTCCCCTTTCAGATATGCTTCCATTCCCTCAACACACTGTCAAAATTATTACTTTGACAAGAAACTTGCAATGTATCACCACAGGGTTAATTTCCTTTTACCTTCTACTATAGGAGTGCAGAGTGCTCAGCTTGGCTCAAAGGGCATGAATAATGTAAGAGGACTCCACTAGGAGGACCATTAATGCCTCAGAAAGGCTTCTATGATTCTCTCACCAGTTCTCATTTGCCGCATCTTTCATTTCCATTAAATGTTATAGCACCAGCACTAAATCAAACCCAAAGCTCTCCCACAGCTAGCAGCTCCCCACGGGCGGTGCCACCAACAGACTGCAGGGACTGAGGAGTCAGAGGGGTCAGGAGGGGAGCTCTCTGCAGACCCTGGTAAGCCTGCCAGCTTATCCAGCTGACCCCAACAAGCATTGCCAAAGGAGGCAGAAGCTGTCACAGCCACAGTCCCCTTCCTCCACTCACCTCACAGCCCAAACAGCAGAGTGTAGGCTTTGAGAACGGAATGAGCTACTTCCCTTCATTGCAAAGCACTGTGAAGGAAATTTGCCTATATAGCCTACCACCTGTTACGTCATGGCTACTAACAGCAGATCTTCAGCTTGCATTCAGAATGGGCATCCAGCTGGGCCTACGACTAACACTTCTTTGAAAACAAACAGGCAAACAGCCCTTCCTGCACTGCACACTACATGCACAGCGACTGACATCATTACAAAACTATGCCCTCCACACGGCCTGCTCCCCGTTGCTCCTCAGCTTTTCAAACGTTTGCCTTCAGCAATGAAATATTATGTCCTTCATTTAAAGAAATTCCCTTCCCTCCCTGTCTTTGAATTATATAAAGACTCAAAAATGCAAGAAATAGTTTTAAAACTTGGAGAAAGTACTCATTTCTTTCAAGAATGGCTGAGATCCAACTGAACTATTCATCTCGTAATATGACATGGCCATTGACCTTAATACATGACTCATTTCATATTAAGTTTGGGAAAATTTGACAATAAAATGGGTTGCGGTTACAAGAAAATCCAGCCAGGTGCATGCAGCAGAGGGAAATGGTGAGTCTAAATGTTATCAGATGAGCCACAAACTTGATACATCACACATCTATGAAATTACATATCGTTCTTAATTGGATATTCCAAATCAAATCAGGAAAACACAACCAGAATTACAGGAAATACTAGGATCTTGGGCAAATTGCCTTCAGTGTCTGTTCTCAGTTATGCTATCTGTAAAATACGATCAATAAATGTAACCATTAAGTAAATGTAAAATGTGATTAGTCTAATTCTTTAGCAGAAAAAATTAGGCAGTGACTTGTTTAGAGGGTTTTTTTTTCTTTTCTTTCTTTTTTTTTTTTTTTTTTTTTTTGCTTTGCACTATATTACAACTATAACACAATTTCCAAATGCTGAAGAGGCTGTAAAATGGAAGCTGGAAAAATGCATTACAAGCACAGAAACTGAACAGAGAAAAAATCCTTAGATTTGCATATACACAATTATGTCTGGGATTAGCTTTTTCTACATATGCAAAATGAAGTAATAAAATATATAAAAGCAAATGGTGAGGTCTTCAGGAGGAATGTCTTTACTCACAGTTGTGATCCTAACTCTGCATATGGAAAAAGCCATCTTCTATACTGGAATTACCAGTTACTTTGGCACAGACTATATAACAGGAGTTTTGAGTGAGGCTGCAAGTAGGCACAAAAGAGCAATTTAAGGGAAAGATGGGAAATCACAACTATTTCCTATGTCGATAAAACAATTTTAACAGAAAATGAAAGAGGAAAGGCATGAAGAACACTGAAGAGTCTAAGATTGGCTAGAAAAGATTACTTAAAAGTGGTCCAAAGCTGAGGTTTGAAACATTTTACATCTCCAGAGGCTCCTGTTCCAACCTTTAGAGGGTTAACTCAAACTTTCTTCAAGCTACATAAACAGAGTTCCACTGAATGAAGTACACAACTAGACTATATCATTAGATACTGATATCATGTTATCATTATCTGATAACATTACTGATATAATGTTATCATTAGATAACATTAGAAACTGTACTGCAAGACAACTGTTGAAGTATAAAATGTCCTGTAGCTCTTTAAACTATACATTTGCTTTGGTCATATTAACCTAATCTGTTTTCCCAATATCAATCACGGTTGTGCGAAGTGCTCTGAAATAAAAGATGCTATGTAAGTGCAAAACATTAATGCAACACACTCAACTTAATTTGGACATGCTATAGCAGGATGGCTCCTTTATTGAGACATCTGTTAGGAAACTGATTTGGCCAAATCACAGTGAGTGATAATGAGCACTGGTTAATCAAGCCAATATTAACATAAATTTTAACTTGTGTCAAGCAGCTTAATGGTAAATTACTGAATGTTAAACAGTCATGGAATTTTACACCCTGGTCTTTTAATAAACAAGTTCTCAAGTAAAGTAAAATGTGTGGTTTTTTCAGTGTGCTGTCAGAAAGAGCCACATATAATCAGAAACAGATCTGAATCAAGTGATGCAAGACTTGATACCATTTTTAAAAGGTTCAGTACTGAAACGGTCTTCATTTTCAAACTAAATATGAGATCTTTAACAAGAAACGTATATCTAGATGTGTTTATAACTAGAAATTAATACAAGATATTAATATATTAACTAATTAATACATTAATTTCTGTCTATAAATATATGGCATTTGTGACGTGCATGCTCAACACGGAACAGCTTTTTACATTTTTTATGGACAAGATTCAGTAAATTTCTGGCCTTATCACTGTGAAAATGGCTACAAACATTGTGCCTTTCCATGATAACCCCAGATCATGTCATTTCAACCAATAGAAACTGATATTGGTAATCAAATAACAATTCTTTCTGACAAAAATAAAACTTCTGGCATCCTAACTAGTAGGAACAAAAATGCTAATGGTAGAGAGTCACCACGCTGTGATATCAAACAGAAGCCTTTCCTGTAAAAGCCAAATAACGACAAGATACTGCTTTAGGTATTCACTTCTAAAGGAAGGCAAATTCCAGAATCCAATATTAATTATATACTTGACTTGTATGGTGTTAAGTCATATGCTGCTTCTGTTCTCACCCCTTTTAAACAGTAACAAGGGGCAAATAACTGACCTATGGAAATACTTTATAAATTGAAAGCTCCCTAGTCTTTTAGGCAGCAGAAAATGTTCAGACTGGCATGTGAACTTGAGTTTGAAAGAGTCTTGCTATCACAGGAGGTGCCATGCTTTAACATAAGAAAAGAGGTAGCATAATGTTTATTTCCTATTTCAGTGGAGCGATTAAACACAGCATTTCTCTTCCCTACAATACTATGATAAATACTTTGACAGAAGACTTGGTTTCTTCATGTAACATGCACACAAGAAGTGTCTATGAGCAGCTGCACAGAAGAACGTACATCTGGTTTTGTACTGTGCACATGTATGAAGTGGACGTGGGTCCTGCATGATTACAAAAGCATGTGCAAAGAGTAAAAATGTTCGCTGCTAATGTCACAGTTCCAGGACTTCCATTCACAGAGCTTAGAACGAGCCAACATTTTCAACACAATCATTTCAGTAACACTGAAACCCACAATTAAGTAGGACTCATTTGTTCCACTGTCACTCCATAACCACAGCAGCTTCAGTGATGGTCACATTCTCCCCAGCCCTCTCATGACCTATGCCAGCACAAATCTCAATAGAAGACAAGAAGGCCAAGCTTTTCCACAGGTCTAATTCTCAAAGCAACAGCCATCTTTGGGGGGGAGGAGAGGGGAAACTGTGCTGTTGCTGTGGAAACAGAGCACAAAAATACTACTAATGGATCATTCAGCTCTGGGAGGATCAAGCACACTGGCAAACAGATATTGGAGCTTCCTCTGACATGTGGGAAGGGTTAGGACAGGGAACAGACTCAGTTCAGATCTGTCCATCATCTTCCAGAATTTAGGGAATCTGTGCCAGCTTTTCAAAAGTAAGACTCCTCACTACTCTAGGTGAGGAAAGGTACCTTGTTTTTGAAAATGTTTACTCAAGTTTGGAACTGGGAAGAGGATAAATTGCAGTTTGCTTAAATTTTTGATAGGCATATTAATAACAGAATCCAGAACACAGTGTTTGACAGAGGACTACTGAAACACATGGACCTGCCCCAAGAGTTCACAGGCTGAATTCAGAAGTGATGCTGGTGAATGGCAAAAGAGACAACTAGCCTACATCCTGGCAGAGTTCTTCTGTTCCTCATTCTCTAGAAGATGAAAAGGAATAAACAGAATGCAATCATATAATTAAAGACTGCATGATAATTAACATATAAAAATGTCTGAAGTAAGACCACATAGGCAACATCAATATGAAACATCTCTTAACTTTTGAATTACTAGACTTTAAAGCTACTTTTGTGCATAAAGGTAGTTCTGTTCCTCTTCCCATTCCCTTTGAGATCCCTGTTCATACTCAGAACTACACACGCTCACAGTCTGTGGTTTAGTCAGACAGAACTGTAGTTAAACATAGCATTAATGAGAATATCACATACATAAAAGCCAGCTCCAGGTTTTCAAAATAAAAGGAACTGCCAAGTGCAAACACTGTAACTACTCATACTATCAAAGATCAGGCAAAACCAGTAACCAGTAGCTGTCTGATACTGATACAAGAGGTTAGAAATGTGTTTAGCTTATCTATGCTACAATGCTACCAGGCATTAATTCCCTCAACTCTGAATCTTCCTGCCTTCCTTCTTATCCTCATAAAACATCTCATATTAAAAGAAACTAGACACTGGCAAGCTAGAAGAACGATTTATTTTACAAGGGTGTTGTGAAGCTTAATTCATGTTTGTAAAGCCCTTTGTATTGTGCCTTTCATCTACTGTGGGAACCTCACGGTATTATCAATAAGGTCTTTTCTACAGTAGAAAGGCTTTGCTAAAATAGCTATACTAACAAATCTGCCTAGTTGAGATGTGGTTTACACAGGCAAAGTGGTTATTTTGCCAGAACAGCTAATACCAGTTCCCTGAAAAAAATATATTTGACTGCAGCAGCACATTTTCAGTTGAATCAAACTGGGTAGGATACTGTATGTCAACGAAGGTAATTTCTGCAGAATCTAAACAAATCACAGTTAATGCTGGCAAAGCCCTGAACAGTAACTCTGGTCAGTGCATTTTGGAGACTGCAGATAAAGGATGTGCATTTATCACGTCCACAATACAAATTCTCCGCATTCATTTATTCATGTATATTAGCTAGAAGCAACAGGGCCCTCAGTGAAGAAACCCCGTTAGCAGCAGTGTACTTAACTTACGGGGCTTTTTGTTTTTTTTTTCTTATTACAAAATAATTTGGGGGTTATTGTTTTTCCTCTTAGTAGCAAGAAGCTAAAGAAATAAAAAGCATTAAGATTAAGCCATGGTCAGTTATATTCTGCCAGATGGAAAAGAACAGAATATTAACGGAGCCAGAATGAAGGCCTAGAAATGATTTTTATGACTGTGAGGAACAGGCTGCAGTACAAGAAATCAGCTTACGTCACAGTCACTTTCTAAGCATGTTATTATTACTATCTTCTCTTCAAAACCCCAACTTCCTCATGCAAGTTAGAGCAATGTGAAGTGTCCAGTTGTAATTTGTCCCCTAATAAAGTTGGAGAGGTGACATCACGTCAAGTTCCCAAATAATCAGTAACCATTTTCTTCCTAGACATGTTTAGTCTCACCCTGAGTCTGCAGTAGCAGCAGTAGAGTGTTTACACATTGCCTTTCAGTATTCCCGCATCTTGCTGGAAGTCTGCAGACATTCTTATTGCCTAAGAGTTTGCTTACAGAAGGAAAGGAAGCTCACCTTTCTCACATCTCTGGAAGGCTTCTTCCCTATAGATCACGATTTTTTTTTTCAGTGATGTGTCCATATGCATCTGCAGTACCAGTCTTCCAGCATTCACATGCACAATGGTGTAACACAACGTGGTAGAGCCATATTTCATATTTCAGGTCAGAAACTAGCTAAATGTTTTCACAAAAACTGATTCCATTCAGACGTGCTTGAATGGAGTTGGAATGAAGCTCATAATCCAAAGACAGAAATTGCCATAGTGAAGAAAAGCAAGTTACTTAACAATATGGAAAATGTTTTTCCATATGAAAAAGATGGCTTTCATTAACAAGATTTGTGCAGTATTCAATTGCTTTCCACTGAAAGGTAAAGAGAAATCTACTTTAAAGCAAAACACAAAAGTCCACCTTCTCTGCAATTAAGACAAATTAGCTACAATAAATCAGTCAGTAAAGTATTATTTACCACATTAGCAGTATAGAACCCACAGCCCACAGAATTACTCGATTACGCTGTTTTACCTAAGAATTATTTATGTGACATCTCTCAAACAATAAGCATAATAATAAGACATCATTTCTAATTGTTATATGTTCTCCACAACTTTCACTCAGTCACTGAAGTATTTGTCTATATAGGATGCAGAATAGCACTGACCAAAAAATCAGACTTGTCATTTCTGGCCTAGGCTCAAAAAGAACAAGTTTCAAATGAGCGCCAAATGACAAAAAAGCTGTGCAGCTAGCTAAGCAATATACCAAGCTGCAGTACTAAAATGTTGGGCTTACTTGCTTTCAGTTAAGAAGCATTTTCTTGTCATGAGAGCATAAAATAAAAGCTGGATCATGTTTCCTTTTCCCATTAGCATACATTTTGCATGTAAGCAGCTGCTCCTAATCAATTGAGAGTTAGATATTAACACTTTACATGACGTGAAAATTTATGTCATGGCCCACTTTCACAAACTATAAAAGCATTCTCCCCACTAGCTCCATGTCATAGGTCAGATCACTCTCCATTTGGCCTATCCACAGCATGGCAGCAATGTTATCCCTCCATCCTCCACAGCCTCTTTCTCTGATACTACCAAAAGATCTACATGAAGATCAAATACAGAAGAAAGCGTTACCCAGTAACCACTTTCAGCTGAGGTTCATTCTTGCCTTTAGAATACTCAGCAGAAAAAATTAAGGTTATCCACGTTTAAAAGGAAGGCTGTCCTTCCCCACTGTTTCTTCCTGTTCCAGTTAGTTCTGTTTCAGCTCATGTCATGGAACTGTATCTAAAACAATGGAGGAAAAGATTAACAGCAAATATGTGGAGGCTGAGGCCAGGCTTCCCAGTGGAAGGTCACCTACTCAGAAATGTCCCACCACCACTGACAGATATCCCCCATTTATCATTCTCATGTTCAAATACACTTCAAGGCCAACTCCGTTTCTTCCAGTTTTGTATGCTAGAAAGGGAATATGCCTACATGTTAAGGGCTCTTCTTGCTCTCACTTTTCTTAAGTTTAACAACCACTCCAAAGTTTCTGCAAGGGTGGAATTGAAATTTCCAGAGTAGAAATGACAGTTAGTTGATATTATCAGCAGTACTATTCTCTACTGAGGTATGAAGCTGCAATCACAAGAGAAATGCAGAGTTACATGATGAGCCCAGTTCACTAGAGATGAAGTACAGACCTAGAGCTACCTGCAAGCATGATTTTATGGCAAATAAACAACACAATATGGAAGAAAAAAAAACCCCACAACTGAAGATGTATTCATTTTGCACAAAGGGCTGCAGTACAACCCAAAACTGAGAATTTCTTACATATTAACCAGAGTTTTAGAAGTCAACCATAAATACACTGTTTTTTTTTTTTTTTTGAAGTAAAACACAAACTGAATGGGGGATTGATCAGCAAGTCTAGATATTCATCTGCATGCACTATTTCTTTGATTGTAAAATAGGGGCTTCAAATGCAGCTGCATCTATTTTTCTGTTCATTTCTTCATCTATCTTTGAAGGGAAGGCAGCAGATCAGTCTCTGATTACATATAAAGTACCTAAGACAAATCAGTAGTCCTAACTGGTGAAAATATACATACAATATTTTGGAAAATAGAAGCCTTTTGGCCTCTAAAAACAGCACTGAGATTCCATTTGTCCTCATCTATTAAACAGCATATACTTATATGCTGGTTCTTAACTTCCTCTGCAAAGGCAGAGAGCAGCTTCTCCATAGCTGAAAGTTGATCAGAAAAATGTTATCTTTAGATGAAACATGCAAAACATTTTAATGCAGGTGTCAGCTTTAGCAAAACATCAGCACTTCCAGCATTCATTTACACACACTTTATTTAAAAACAATTATTCAATAAGATCTTTTTCTTGAAAAAGCTGTAAAACAAGTAGTCGGAGACCAAAATAGTATGGAATGTGTCACATCTCTCCTGTCTCCCTGGGATATAGGTTAAAGCCAGCACCTCACACAAGACTACTAAAATGTATCTCCAAACTAGTAAACAAACCCACAGTATGGAAATCTGCAATATGACCTTATAATAGCTCATTCTGAATTAATTTTAGAGTCAAAAGATGCAAAGAGGTGAAGAAAAAAAAAAATCAGTCTCATACAGTCTTCTGAATGCCTCTATTGTCTCTTTCGTCACACTAAAGTTCGCTCTGTTGTTGTTTTCATCTTTCCTTTCAAAATAGCCTCCTGCAGTTCTAAGCTAAAGATCTTCTTGGAGCTTCTATGCGACAGCTGTAGTATCTTAGCCATCTGTTTAATTTATATTTGCTAATGCAGCTCCTGCTGTTTTCAACTGACAGCTTTCTTCTCTCTTATTACCCCCACACGGGAATCATTGAACTTGCCAAAGTTTTCCTGTAGTCTTACATGTCAAATCAAGTCCGGTGACAAAAGGTGATGAATGAGGCTCCTACGCACCTCCCTTTCATTTTATTAAAAACATGAAAATTTCAAAAGAGGTTTTATATTAGTTCTTTAAAGAAAAATTATAAAGAAAGAGAAAGGAACGGGCACAGAAACGAAGAGGGAGATAGTAAAGAGAAATCATACCCCCTTCCAGTCAACATAGTAATTCTGTGGGAAGGTTGAGGCCGGAGGATCTCCAAGATACCATCTGAAGCAGAATATTCCTTACCCACTCACTAAAGCCACAATTCAACCCCTTCAGTCATGTATACGCACCTACCAAGCTAATGGCTTGGCTGACAACTGACTTCCCCTCACTTGCAACCAACGAAGAATCATAGAACATTCTGAGATGAAAGGGACCCACAAGGATCATCAAGTCCAACTCCTGACTTCAGCACTCTGCAGGTGAAAAGAATTCACAAGTCAAGGGGAAGTGATGGAGAGCCAAAGCCCACATGTTGCAATGCCAGTAGTTACTGCCATCCTATAAAACCTTCTGCAGAAAGGTGTGGGGGCTGCACCCTGTTCTTATTAAGAGACACTGGATAAAGACACAAAACACAAAAGACACAAAACAGTAAACAGCCTTATACATTAAGCACAGATGCTACTGTCCCTGCAACTCCTCTAGAGCATGGTAACAGGAAGATTAAGGAGTCTATCCGTGCTGAAAAGTGACATCAGGTTTAACACAAAACTTCAAAATTTAACGTAGATAATCTTGTTCTGCTAAAAATCACTTTAGCTGAATCATGGTGAACTCTGTAATGCCTATCCCTAATGATGGAACACCACACTCAGTGATGACTAACCCCAATCCAGAAACAGGTAGACACATCAAACACAAAGAGCTGCACAAAAAGCCAACCCTGAAGTGTGAGCGCTCACTGCTTCTAAATTTCCCCTTTTGAAGCAAACTGATTAACTGGTGAGGTACACAGAAACATGAAATGGGCACATCCCAAAGGCCTGGAAGACATATGCTTTCTCATACCAGACAAGGTCCATCATAGCAGCTGATAAGAAGTTTGCAGGGAATACATGGAAGACATCAAGTCATAATCTCTTGTTACCACCCCTGTTCCCAGAAGATGATGAGAAATTAAATCGATTGTTCTAACATGACACTCCAGGAGCTGACTCCAACAATCATGAAGAATGCTTTAACTCTTTCACTGTGCTAAGACTTTCTGTTTTAGTTGTCTTCATCTACTCTAAGCTAGCTAGACTACATAGGGGAACAGAACAAGAGAGAAGTCAGATTAGGAAGGAAAGAATTAAGACATCTGGAGAACGAAGACACAAACATGCCAGAAGTTTTTCTATTCTGGCGATATGTTGCGAATTTTCATTCCAAAATTCAATCTTTCAATGATGTGCATGACTTAGTGTTTTGTTTCACAACAGCCTCAGAATCATTCCCACATGCCTGGAATAGAACAGGACTTTATCCAGCATTACAGATCTACTACTCTGTAATTTAAGAAAGGCCTGGGTAAGTACATGATGCACTCATGCTTGGGAAGAATACAAATATCAGTGCAACAAATGGGAAGGAATTTGTGATAGTTCCCTATCTTGTGCAGAGTCATCCCACAAAAGTTTGAAGAATAAAGTAACTCGAAACTTCTTCTTTTGAAAGTACAGGAAGCTACTGCCAAAAATAACTACTGGTGCACTCTGGAGAAGCTTACTGCTTCATTTTTGTACCCTTACTTCTTGAAAAACTGTGTACAAAAGAAAAGTATATTGTACCAAACAGAAAGGCTAAAAAGGCTAAAATCTAAAACAACCTAAGGCCTAATATACTAACAGCTACACCACACATGAAGTTGTTACAGTCATTCCTACGCAGGAGATCTTGTCCAAGAGCTAGACAATTGACTTTAATTTTCTCTCTGTATATCAGTCTTGCCATCTATATATGGAAGTAAAGTCTGATGCACTTCAGTACTATCATACAGCACTACAGATATACAGCACAGATTCTATGATTTATGATACAGTGACAATACCAAGAAAAAAAAAAATCACCTCACAGATAACACAGACCTGAAAACACGAAGAGTCACTACTCAGCATCTGTTGATTACTTGTACTTTATAGCATTCCATAAACAGCAATCAAGAAAGCAGAAAGGCAATACTCTACAATAATGTAGAAACAGATTAATGTCCTAAGTCACAGAAAAGTATTCTTATGACTTTTGTAAACATACTGAACAAACAACTCACAACATAGGAATTCTGTCCCACTATCTGCCTACCATGCTACTCAGGCCAAAATTAACTTTGACACCAATTCTCCCTTACCTCAACATGCGTATGCAACAGTCTAAGAAGAGCTGTGTTATATCCGATGCAGACTGAGTGAAAGCACCGCCAACCTAGGGAGAGAGAAGAAACATCACGTAAATATGAGTACCTGACAGTGTATGGCAGCAGCATCTTCTGAACGTTCTTTGGCCATGGTATCTGATCCACTTCAATATCTACATTACTGCAGTTTCCAGTTCAGGAAATTACAGCGAAGCAGATCTGATTCTGGTGCTTTGACTTTAATTCACTTTTGCATGCTTGCTAGATCCCCAGAGGATGCAAAAAAGCATTTGTGACTCTTTGGGCCAGAGGAATAACTTAATCGACCAGAGATTATCCAAAACTACAAACATAAAAATTGAAGAACTGTAGGTTAGGCAAAATATCCTACTTATTTTTCAGCCAGATTTTTTCGTTTTCCTTCTTCTTTCTGTGTTGACCACTACTTCGACTATCCTTTGTCCACAAGCTCCAGAAGAGAAAAGAACCTCTGCCGTGTGCCACTGCTCAGCCTGGTGCACCACACTGTCCCGCTAAACAGAAAGGATGAGGTGAGAACTGAGAAGACTATGCACTTCCAAATGAAAGCAGAACAGCAGTGAGCAGCAAGATGCTCTCCAAGGTGACCAGAAGATGCCTTGCCCAGTGCGAAACTTATAAAAACCTGGCGTAGCAATTTTTTCAAAACCAGATATGGAAAACAAAAACTTCAGAGGAAGAAGGCACCGGATTTTACAACCATCAAGAAGAGTTAATTTCCTCTCTGTCAGCTACTACTGCCCAAGGATAGAACAATACTTTTCTACCCATTAGCAGCAAACACAAGAAAATATCTGCACTGCTTCCTGTGGAGGTTATGTTATGGTAAGTACTGTCTCCATACACATCTCCCTTTGGACATCTTTCCACAATTTGACAACAAAAGCTTATCATAACCTGTGTGGTAGGAAAATCTGACATTGCTTTGTTTTTCACAAAATACATCTGTTATCCAATGTAGGCCTGTAGATGATTTTTTTTTTTCTTTTTTTTTTTTTTTTTTTTTGCATTATTCAAGTGTAGAAGAATTCTGTGGCAGAGCTGAGGATGACCTGTCCTCTCAATCTTTGCAATAAATATTCTGAGCGCTGAACATCTCATGAGAAAACATCTGAACTACACACTTTATTCTTAGTCTGGTCAAACACCACTTGATACATCCTTCAGCCAAGCATTAACAAAGTCAGCTCTCCACTACACAATGGGGAACAGGAGTATCCACATGATTAAAAGACCCTGACCTCAAAATGCCAGTTAGGCAGAGCCTACAGCTTGTTATCTGTGCGCTGCACTTTGCAGTGCTCAGAGTCTGGGAGGTCAATCACCTGGAGTACAGAGCCCCATATGAAAACCCAGCTAACAAACCTCTCAAAGCAGAAAGGGTCACAGACATGTAATATGTTACTCTTTCATCAGTTTTCCCTCCTAGAACTGCTGTAACCATCAGCCTTGCTGCACAGAGTCTTGCAGAGCCAGAGCTGCAGCCCAGACGTGCAAGTTGTGGACTCCAGCTGGCTCCTGTGCATCTAGCTCCTCCAAAACTGCTTTGCCACAGCCCATACGCTGCACAACACAGAGACGTCACTCGTAGCTGTGAATAAAGCTGGCAGGGTTTCAGCAGGTCAGTTTATGGCCTGGGGTCTGAGCCATGCATGAACAGATACGCTGCTTCCAGGTCTGAGCCTGGGATTTCTGAATGGATAACTTGCAACCTGAATAATCTACCCAGGGAAAATAAAGCCTTAGCTGTAAAAATTAAATAGAAGAAAGGCAAATTTTAGTGCCCACGGTTATTCATAGATCAAAAAGTCATTCATCATGCTTACAAATGCAATGCATAATGTTACTGTTTGAAATCCTTTTCTCTCAAGTTCTGCCCGTGTGCACTCTTCACTTCCTGGTAACCTAAAGGATTCCCCAAGTGCCACTTCAGTTAAGAGCACACAGATGATAGTCTCCAGGAAATCAGACCTGATTCTCCAGGCTCTCCAACATAGGCAAGCAATTATATACTTAGTTAAGCACAACTGCCCATATATACACAGCATTTCAAAACCAGAGCATTAATACCTCAATACCACCCTGAACTCAGAACTCCCATAATTAGGTCATAGTCTTCCCTCAAAAGGCAATGCTAGCTCATTTTTAGAATAGAGGCAACAGTTTTCAACAAATTCCAAAGATTTTAAAGGTTTTACCTATCAGAAAACCAAGTTTTGTTGCCCATTTGCACTTTTGGTGCCTAAATTAAAAATAAAAAGGCAAGTACAGCTGTTCACAGCTGATAAGGCCTCCTGCTACCGGCATCTATTTATATCCATGATCCAGAGTAACAAACTAATGTACTCTAAAAACCTAAAATAACTGTTAGATAAAATATGGAAATGGGAAGATGGGACTAGAAGCCATCTTCTTTACTGGATAAATCCCTTCCCTGTAAGCCAAGAAAGAGCAAGTTTGGTGAAGCTCATAGAAGAACTATACTCCTCTTCCTGAAGGCAACTGCCAAAGCAGAGGCTCTCAAAATCAATTTCCAAGTTAGTGCATCAAGTCAGTACACTCCTGATGACATCCTGTTGGTTCTCATCTGAGAGCGGGACGAGCACCTCTGCCAAACCAACTAATGCCTTTTGCCTAAGGTCACTGATGTGCTGCTCTATGCACAGGCTCTTTGTGCTGCGCAGGAGTGGAGGCACGGCAGGATGATGTACATAACAGAATGACATACAGGAGCATAGTGTTAGCATTTGGGATTAATCTGATTTGTGGGGTTGTAAAGCACAGGTGGAAATACAAGCTTAAGGTTCCAGGAAGGAGCTCTGCAATAATAACAAATAGGTCCTGTGATGTTAGGGTCATGGAGAGCACATACAAGAGAATGAAATAGAGAGGATGGAAAAAAGCCCATGTTAGCTTGGCCCAGAGCTGGTGTTATTCCTGAAGCTGAAACCCAGCCCAATTGAGTCTGAAAACCCCAGTGTAAGAGGGCATCACAACTCAGATATATGTATGCAGTTATTAGGCCAAACTGAGATACTGCTTATAGGACTGCAGCTTGTCCTGCATGTATCTGTAAAACAGTACTGCTCAGTGCTCAGCCTGGTATCCCAGAGAGTGCTCCAGAGAAGAGTTAACAGCTGCAGGGTACAGTTTCACAGGAGCATAAGCCTGTCTTGATGGCTACCAGAATAAAAGGTCGGCCCAGATCCCTAGCTATTCACAGCACACTGATCCAAATAACTAATTCACCAAAAAATTATTATCAGTCAGCCAGATTCATGAGTTGATTGAATGCACCCTACAGCTGCCTAATTTCAGAAACTGAAGCAAGACAGAAATGCCAGAACTGTGGGAGACAAGAGCAACACTGACCTTTCCAGAAGCATGGTCTGAGATCACCTTTCACAAAATAGCACCTTACTGTACATACAATAGGGGAAGGCAGGGGATATTCAGGCTGCCTAGAGTGTGCTCTAGGCATCATCTAGCATCCTAGACCATCAGACCATGTTTCCTCCAGGCTACTGAATTTTGGGGGGAAAATTCTGGTCATGGATGTGCATTTTATCAGCTCTGCGCTCTCCTGTTTCTTCTACAGTGCTCCAGTGCTGAGAAAAATGCTTTAAATTTTACATAAAATAGAAGAAAATAACCCTTTCAGTTCTCTCTCCCCCTACTTTTACCCTTTTTGCTCTTCTGACAAATCCAGTCACAGCAAAAGTGCAGCGTCCCAGTTAGGGAAAAAGCAACATACCACCAACAAACAATAATCAGGCTGGGCAGACCACCGCTCTGGATCATGACTAAAAGAGAGGATTTCATGGTGACAAAACTGAAACAGCCAGCAGCTGGTTTAGAGGCACACACAACACAACCCCATCTGATGACAAAGGGCCTCCCTCATGCTCTACCCTAATTTGACTCCATCACTCACTAGCCTGCTGTTCCATGTCTTCATGGTAAACTGACATCAAACATCTACTCAGAAATCCAGGATTAGAGGGAAAGTATATACATAAAAGAGATTAATCTCATTCTTGTCATGCTTCCTGTGTTATATTTTGTTTCAGTTTTTCATTTTGATTTTGTGATCCAAATTTGGGTTATGGCAAGATGACAGCAATTTCAGTTGTCAAGTATAATGCAAAAAGAACAAAATAAAATTTCTCATCTCTGAGAATCCAATGCTTTACATCTACAGAAAATGCAAATATCAATATTATGTGCATAATGCTTAGCCACTAAAAATTAGGCAGAAAATAGATCCCCAACATTGATCAAAGTGATTTTAAGCATAAAGTATGAAACAGAGGGACTGAGACAAAGATTATACACAAAAGCAAACAGAGACTGCCATGTTTTTCCAGTCAAACCCTCGCAAGTGTTGACCAATTATTCCAATCCCCCCATCCCAGAGGAGCAGTGCTACTGCAAACCTGAGCCTTTAACTAGCAGTCACACAGTTTACAGAGCAGCAGCTCTGCCAGGTGAGGGAAATGATCCCTTGCTGTGCTGACCTAGCACAGAAACATGTTTCGTCTCAGCTGGAAATTGTTATTACACAACCAGTGCTCTCAATACACCAGAAAAATAGCTTAGATACCCGGCATCATAGATCTTAATATTCCCACTATGGATAGGGCCATCGAAATTCCCACTGCCTCTCATTCCTCATGCACTTAATATGTTGATTTAATTAAATGCCTGTAATTCAGTTTACATTTTACAGGAGGCAAAAGGTAGAGAGATTCTAGTAAATGACACTTGAGATAAGAGAGTGAGCGAGTGGAGAGCTCATTCTTTGCATACAGGCCAGCCTGTAATACAAGGCTTAAAAATCCACTTGACTAGAGCAGGTAGGAAGATAGAAAGTCATTTGACAGTGTTTAAGTATATACACAAGTGAAGAGTCATCTTCCCAACAATGTGGGCAGACACCCCTCTCCGCTCAGGGTTTTTTCCCAGCTGCAGCCAACAAAGCCGTGTCCTTTCTCACTGGCTCGGCACTGAGCAGCAGTGGATAGGAGTGAAACCGAAGCAAATGAGGTCAGTCCTGCATTGCACTCGCTGGGAAAGCCTGAAGCAGAAAGCCAGGCACTGATTCACTGAGGACGAGGGGAAGTAGAACATGCAGCAAACAGGAGGAGGTCTGGAGCAGGACCTCCCTCCAGCTGCCTGCACGTACAGAGTGGCCAAAAGCTTCAGGGTGAGACAAGAGAAGGACGAGAACTGGCTACTGTCTGGATGGGAGAGGAGGAGGGAAAGCTGATGGCAGCGGAAGCACGGCTGAGAATGACTGCAGGGAAAAACCAGCACATTTAGGGCAGAGGTAAGCAGCAGAAGGAAAGAAGAGACAGACCAAAGTCCC